>NC_087480.1:44218435-44839506 GCF_036417665.1 Passer domesticus
TGCATCCTCCTGCATTAATATTGGCCTCTGTTCCAATCCCATTTCTTCTTTTGGACAGGCAACAGTAGAGAATTCCTTCTCCTATCATTATCTGCAATGACAAAGGAGCCATTAAATTGAATGTAGCACTTACTCAGAAGATCCTGATTGAATTTAACAGGCTGTAATATAAGTGTAATACAACCAATGTCATCCACTGACATGCACTCAACTTTAAAAGATTTATATCAATAAGTAAACATAAAGTAATGCAACTTAGCCTGAATGAGGGCAGACAAGAAGATGGCCCTGAAATTACATGCAAATGGCATAGAGTATATAGTGCTCAGGCCTTGATCTACAGCTGAAACTTGGTGCTTCTACAATAAAAAAGCAGTAATTATAAAGTATTGCCTCTAAAATAATCCAGAGCCACTGCAATGTCTTAGTTCTCCTGAAGTGGTTTTAGCATTCAGTCTTGGCCACAGGCCAAGCAATCCTGAGCACCTTCTAATTATGTGACAGCCTGTTCTTCTGTATTTGTTTGATTTGGTTTGGGTTTTAACCTGATCCACAGCAGCAGAAAAAGTTCTGTCCTTATGGTCCCTCACAGCACACCAAGCAAAACAGATTGTGACCAAAACCCTAAACAAAGGTTTATAAAACGAAGAACGTAAAAAAAAAATTATGTCACTTTCTGGAAAATCCAGACACATTTATACATTTGCACTCTCAGATTTTATTGTTTTCCTTGTTCAGTAGTGCAGCCATTTTGAATTCTGTACAGGATTTGTACAGAGTTCAGAGTAAGGGTTGAATTAAAATATTGCAATTAATGAGGCAGTTCTCACCAGCAAAAGCAGAGTCATTTTCCTATCCACAGCTGCATTGAATACTAATGCATGCAATGCACAAAGCTTATAATGCAACAAATTATACTGAATCTGCTGCAATTACATGTGGTATTTGTCTATAGTAACACCTCCATCTGAGGAAAAGGCAGGTAAAGTGGAAAAGTTTAGTCTAACTCTTTATTAACTAAAGTTTTAATAAATTGAAATTTCTTGACCAGGAAGATCAAAGTTGCAAAGGTTCTCTTACCACATGGAAAAGCCAGTGGTAAAGATTATTTAAGGAATTCTAATTAGCTGAGAAATATGGCCATTATTATCTGTCTATATTTGATCAGTTTATTGTTGAAGATTCACAGAGAAACCAGTAGTATTCCAAACTTAAAACTCAGAAAAACTCTAATAATTTTTAGCCAAGTTCTAGGGAATGTACAGGGAAAACACCAAACAGATGGATTAGCTTGTGTGATAGAGCAGAAAACAACAAGGCCTATGTCAAGGAAAATTCAGAGGCTGGTATTTCCACAGAAAAAAAACCTCCCAGAGTAGAACGAGCAATAGGAGTGAAACTGCCAGCAGTGAATTTCTCTCCTTGAGAATTGATTTCCCAAATCAATGTGATCTGATGTCCTAGTGATCTCTGTTGGAAAGGACATTGTTACCTTGAAGCAGGTTTTTAGTCAGTGGCTGGTAAGAGTTTGAATCTTCACTGATACGATTAAATAACTGGTCCTAACATTTCTGAATGAGTAACTAGAGAGAAAATCTATCAGAGGATCAGAGTTCAGAGTTCTTTGAAGCAAATTGAAATCATGCTGCAATTCAGGTGTATCTGTGTTCTAGACATAAAATATCTTGGTAATTTCTTCAAGTCCAGGTGTTCTACTCTCAAGTCTCCTGAAGTTTTTGAATACATACACAAAATTTAATCTGTGCCACAAGCTATGAGACATATGTCAATAATACAGGTAGTTGGGTTTTTTTATAACCCTTCAGGGCTACAGAACAGACCTGTTTAAATGCATCTGTTACTTACTAATAATGAGAAAAAAACCCAAAGAGAAAAACCAAAACACAAAGCCCCAAAGCCAAACTGATCCTTGTGTAATAATGGCTTGGGAAAACAACTCATAAAATGTTTGTCTTGATGACCTCCTGCCTTATACTGCAATAAGTCCCTGAAGTGTGGACAGAGGCCAGGATATGCAACATTACTGGAGATCCTCAATTCCTCACAAAGCTCATGCTTTCTTTTCTATCTTTTACAGATTTTATAAGGTGTGTAATCAATTGAAATGTTTATGACAACTAACTTACAAAATGCTCAACTCTACAATGTGACCATGGCACAATTGTAATCTATTTACACTGAGCTTCATTAACCTATTTTTCCAAAGAAAAAGGGAAGGATTGGACAGAAATGTCCCCTAGTTCCTTAATTCCAGAGTGGTATCGAATAATAAGGAGTCAATGCCTTCAGAGCAACAGAAGGAAGTTGTGTATTTTGCACTGTCACTGCCCAGCCTCTAACCAACAGAGGCATCACATTCATGCTCACATCAATACAAATGAACTACATCTTCCCAAGGCTTGCAGCTTTTAGCTAATTGTACTTTGAAGCTTTGGGATTTACTTTCATTATCAAACTTCCTTTTTTTATAGGCATGCTCAAGTATGGGTTTGAGTTCCTCACATGGCATGCTTCTGATTAATTTCTGTACTGCTGGTAGAATGATTCAAGCAAGAATAACATTTCCTATAGCAAAATTCCATGCAATGGTGAAAGAATTGAGTTATAATCAAAGCCCTTAACAAATAATATATCATGAAAAATGCATCTTCTATCCTGATTTAAGGTGTTTGATATTACCTAGGCTTAACAGAAACCCTCTCAAGTAAAAGCCAGGTTTTCCCACCTACTGTGGCCCAAGTAAGCCTAGATAGATTTCTTCTATAAGTGTCTCAGGAAAGTCCAGCTTTTTCGCAGCAGAAACACAGCCAAATCCCAATACTAATGGTTTGCTTTTGTCACAGTATTTGGTGTTTGCAGCAATCATTTGTACCAGAATCACTTAGAGTCTTAGCTCCCAGTTCCTAAATGTACAATTTTTAGCCTGCTGGTTGTGCAAAATCCTCCAAAAATGGTTTCTAAAGCAACGGAAATTAAATGCAGTAAGAACTGTTCAGTTAGGAAGAAAAAAAAAGACAAAGAAAAAACATTTTGGAAAGCAAAGTGAGAACAGCACTTGATAATTTTTATACAGGCATCACATTTTATAGATTTTGTAACTGTAAATTGGATAGTGTCATAAAAAGAATTAACTGATTGAAGTTAAGGAAATTAAGAGAAGCTAGAAGCAGAGTTATATTTGCAGCTGGCCTTTGAGAAGTGCCTAACTGAGATGCATAGTCATTGCTGTCAGGGGGGAGAAGAGATCGTTCAAAAGGTTGATCATGTTTTTTAGGTGCATAGAATCACCCACTCAAGGTGAATTTCTGTCTCCACTTGCCAGACAGGAGTGGTGTGAGAATTAGGCTCCTATCTGAACTAGTAAAATCAGACAAAATGAATTGTCTTATATATATATAAAAGACAATTTCTACTTTTCTGTAAAATACTGACCCAGCTGCTCATTCTGACAGGATACTTCTGTTCTGTTGAAATCATCTCTTCCCTTTGGGTGAATGATTAAACCAGCCCACTTTTTCCTGCTCTTAATGACTAACTTATCATTTAGAGGTGTTTCAGTGCTTTTTTAGGAAATGTAATTGAGTTGACTGACAAGATTGATATACCTTCTCTCTGAATAAAGCTAGTTCTAACAAAAGTGGCAAGTTCAGGACTGTGAAAGACTTGCATTTAAAAAAAAATCTTGCATTTCTGATGATTTTTGATGCATCAGAGAGTATGGAGATGCCCTGTCTGTAAAAGTTCAAATATTTGTACAGCGTAACAGAATGATTCAAGCTATTCTCATCCAACTGTAGATGCTGTTTCTTAACATTAAACCCCACCATCAAGACAGTGAGAGTAGATGAAGTGCCACAGGGAATGTTATAAGGAGTGTATCTCCTTTTGTTACACAAGAATGAAACATGAGTTTAAAATGCTAAGGGAACTAACCTGCATGACACTATAGCTTAACTGAAACCAAAGGAGCTATTTTCTTTATGCCAACTGAAACTCTGTTCAAAATCTTTATTAAGTGACATTAGCACTTCAAACTTACCGTAATTGATGGTCCAGCAAAAACCAGACTAAGCAACATCAAGAAGGGAACAGACTCTTGTGCAGGTTCAATGTATGGCATACTCAGACTCTTGTCATAGCAATTAAATCCAGAGTGAACTGGCTTGAAGACATCAGTAAGTTCAAGAAAATAGAGGCTAACAACAGAAGATGCCAATATGGGCAACTAGAAGAGAAGAAAGCAACAAATTACTCTTTGGAAATGGAATAGCAATGCTTTTGCAAAGATGACATAGTCTGTTAACAAATCCCTTTGATGTTTGTTGTTTATATCTCACTGCTCCTTGTCATGCCTGTTTTACTATCTCTAAATAATTAATTCTTTGGAGACATGGTACTGTTCAGTTGATATCAATAACCCTCTGTCTACCAAGCTAGTCAAAACACCCAGCCCAATCTTTAGCACATATAATTTAGCCTTTTCATCTGTGAATCATTAATAGAATAACTTTGATTTAATTTCTTTTTTTTTAAGGAAAGTATCAGGACTGCAGTCTCCCATGTGGGGCCCCAGCACTCTGCTGTTCATCAATCACCCTTTTTGGTCCTTTAGCAACTCTCCGTCATATATAACAGTCTTTACATCAAAGCCATTTTGCATGAAGTTTCAAAGTGATAGTTAATGAAAACCAGTATCCAGTCCTTCCTAGAATCTAAATATGTGATAATGCACATCCATTTTACAATTCCACCAAAAAAGCAATTAAACTTGGCGAGACTCAGTCTGTTTAGAGCCTTGATGACTATCGTTCATAATTCTTTTATCATCTAGCTGTGAGCATTACAGAAATAAGAGCAGGCATCTAGGAAGTTTGCTTCAGTAAATAGTGCAGATATGTATATATATGTATAACCCAAACACATCCATATTTGCACTCACATACTATACCATACATACATATCATGTACAGCATATAACATACACAATATGTGATACATATTATGTGAATATATAATATATAACTATATATAATCTGACAGAAATATGTATATATCTATGGAATAATCACATAGAATGTCACTAAATTAAGTTCTGTTTCTTGCCCATCACAGGAAGAAGTTCAGTTCTTTAGCAGGATGCATTATATAATACATATTTTTATAATAATATAATATAATATAATATAATATAATATAATATAATATAATATAATATAATATAATATAATATAATATAATATAATATAATATAATATAATATAATATAATTCTCTCTTTGTGCTGAATGCAGCCTGATTGACCACAAAGCAAGCATGCATGATTTGTCACCATGGGCTAGACTGCTTCCAGTTATTACATAGATGTGCAGGATGAATTAGCGCTTCCCTGAACTCTTCATACTCTGGGAATAATTTAGATTGTTGTGGAACTGGGTGCTCTTCTCTCAACATCTGCCTTCACAGAGCCCTGCTGATTGGGATAAGGGGCCTCTGGACCCAAAGGCTGCCACAGTGTACCCTGCCCTGGTGTGCAGGGAGCTTGCACTAACTCTGTCCTGCTCTTGCTAGGACATTGAAATTCTGCACAGCATTTGAGTTCTCAACTTCCCTTCTGCACTACATTTAACTCTTGAAACATTTGCAATGTCATTTATTAATAACTATTTGAAAGTCATACTTAATGACTTAGGGTCCATGTCCCATTGGGCAAAGCACCTTACAACAGGACACAGACTTGTTCCAGTGGGCTAAATGGACAAAACAAGCAGATGCCTGTTGTCCCTTCTTTTGAGAAATGATGCCCTTTTATCAAGACATCCCCAAAGGTTAATTTCCCAGAACGGAAACACAGAGCAGGCCCACACTCATGAAACACCTTGCATTCAGAGTTTCATCTTCAGTATTTTCCATTTCTCCAATATCAGGAAGGGAAAGTCTCTCCTTGAGCAATAGTTTATGCATTAGCCACAAGGCAAACTCTACTTGGATCACAGTATTTTTAGGCAGGCAACTGTTTTAAATGGCAGTATTCAACTATCAAAAATAGGCAATATTTGAAGTGGTATTTTATTGTGGAACACTAAAATAAAAGGTAGTGAATAACTTTTTCTTTAAATTACTGTATGTAAGCTGTGACTCTGTTATTAATTTAAAAATCAAGGAATTTAAGGAATTGCATTTTACTGTCTTATGACTTCAGTACAGGACTCCCATATTATTTCTGACTCTAATTATCTGTTCTGCTAAAGAAAAGATATAATTCTAAAGGATTATGAACCTCTAACATAACTGCTTACAATATTAATGATTAAGTCTGTAGTCAATTTGCTATATACAGTATGTCATATCCCAAAGAACATTTTTCTTCCCATATTTTTAAAAATACAAATATAAAATATGTCTTCTACAAGTCTAACATTTATAAAAAAGAAAAGGGTAATGTTTCTAAAGTCTTCTAAACAGTATAACTGACTCTTTAATATATGAATATTTATGGAGTGTTCTGCTTAAGGCAGCAGCATTTCTGTAATTATAGACTTCGGCGCCCAACACCTTGAAAATGTCAAATATAATTAGGTGGTAGAATGTGTATTGTTTTAATTACAAAATGGAATAGGAATTTTCCTGTGCCTAATTAGAATAATAAAACCCCCAATGTCAATTCTTGACTAATCCTGACTAATAAGTCTTTATACTCTTACTTCCTTGGATGGATAATGGAGAAAGATCCCTGTTTAGCTTTTAATTTAGACCTGTAAATTTAAAGTTTAACCCAAATGGTCAAACCCTGTTCAGCTTAGAGCCTTAAAGTCAGAAGGATAATCAGCATAGCTACTGAAAAAGTTTGATTTGTGATCTATTTATTTTTTAAAAAGAGATTTTTTTTTGTGTTTTCCCACCTTACTATTTTCTTAAACTGTAAGTTAAAAGCCTTCAGTAAACCACAGAACTTTGCTATTAATAATAATTAACACTATTAATATTTTAAAAGCTTTTTACTGTATTGAGTGAGGAATAGTCCAAGCATCAGAAAATATATTATCTGTTCCCAAGAGTTCAACAAGGATGCAAATACCCAGAGATGTTGTAAGAAGACTTCCTGTGTTATATAGTGCAGGACAAACCAAAGCAGCATTCAGCAGCACAACTCCTCTGACCAGATGGGGCATGTAACAAATCTTTCTTCTGGCCAAGAGCCACAGGACAGCTATCACAATGACAGATCACAGAAGTCTGAATGAAGAGTAGAGGGTCAAGGCTTAGTAGGGAAGTCCTATTGGAGTGGATAGAACCTGGGAATCCCTGGCTTCTCTAAAATTGTACACTGCTAGTTTTATATTTTACTCTCGTATTTGTCAGCACTCAACTAAGCAAAAAGTCCCTATTTATCTTCAGGAAAATAATTATCTTAAAATTCATGGGCTTCGTGAGAATTCAGCTGTGGAATGTCACGTACTCAGATGTCTGAACCTGTTTTGTAGGTTGCAGTTATGTGACTTGCTTTGCTAAATTGTGCTGTCTGGGTGTTCTTTATTACCATGAGCTCATACCCAGCTCCCATGGTGATGTTGCCTGTATAAAAGGTAGGCAGAAAAGAGAGAAGCAGCATGGATGTAGCTTTCAGAGGAAGTTAAGACATGATTTGCCGGATGCAGACTGAAGATGGTATGATAGGCCAGGTGTCGAAATAAAGGGTTATGGGATGCCTGATACCCTCTTTGGATATTTTGTAAATAATTTTTAGACTTGGATGGCCAGGAACTTCTCAGATTCTAAAGTTGTTCTGCAACCCTTCCTGAGTGGAGCTGCCTCTGGATGTTTCTCTTGTTTACTGGGAATTGGGTATCTTTGTAAGCAATCAAGTAAATAAACAGGGTTGCCTCAAAGAGATAATAAATGAATGCCACTGGTTTCCCAGCATGAAAAAAACATCAGCCAAGTCTTTCAGAGAAGGATGGTCTAATTAATAACTATGTTTAGTTCCCATGACAAGGCTGTGCATTGTGGAAGACTCTATTAAATTTATCATAAATGTCGATCCTTGTGCCAAGGAATTCATGGTCTAAATGACAAGGCGCAACAGATGGATGAGACAAGAAAGAGGGCTGTAGTGGGTTGGAGGAGACAAGGTGTTCCTGAGCCAACTACTGACAGCAACTGCAGCTTTCAGCCGCCCTGGCTGCTGTCCTGTGGTACCTTGCTGCAAGATTCACAACGGACAGGAGCAGGGAATGGAAAGAGGATAGGTTTCTCTTATCCTGACCGGGGTGAATACTGAGGTCATTATCATTACTGTGATTGAGCACCTTCCAGAACAGGCCACTATTAAGAAATGGCATCAGCCAAATTCTGCCATTTTCTCATTTTTGAGAATCCCATGACTCTCTGAAGAGAGAGCACTGAACATGGCATGCCTATAGAGCAGGGGACTAGCTTGACAGAAAAGTGAGATTTTTCAATTTATTTTTATGTTCTAAACTTAATTCTTAAATGTTGCAGGCTTATAAAAGAAGGCATTCTGTCTTTTCAGAAATTTAAGGCTTCCATCTGTATAAAGGCTTTTTTGCTTTTCTGCCTGAACTCGAGTTTCTGCTGCTCCTTGTCCCTTTTCTGGATGCAAGTTTCATCTGGCCCAAAGCTAGAAGGAATTAGTCTTTTCTCTAAATTACTTGTGCCTCACCATTGTTTAACTTTTGTGGAAATTGTGTACAGATACATGATAAAATGGTCTTTCTTCGCCTAGATTTAATGCTATTTGATTTCATTTCAACTTACAGTTGCATTTCAAATCCCAGATGTCTTTGAAATCTATTATAATTACCATTTTGGAAAATTAAGTTATATGTATTTCCAGGATTGGTTTTAGAATTTAACTTAATTGTTTTGCGACTGCCAGTTACAGTCTAGCTTTGGAAATACAACAGCTATCTTCATGTAACTCTTCAAATTATCCTTATCTTTTACCAAATCTTGAAAGAAAGGTCTCAGTATGTGTAAGACCTAAAACAGAGCTGATATGCCAATGATACAATTTCTTTTTATTTCAGAAATCTCAGTCATGCTGAATGCACAGTCACCCTAACAGTGCTTTTTCCTTTTTCCTTTTTTATAAATAAATGTGAAGCAGCAATTATACAGGGAGAAACCAACAAAGTGAAAATTGTTTAACAAAAATATTTTTGGGGAGAAGTAATCTATATATATATTTTACAAATTTTCTATATTATATATTTTTATATATATATTCTATTAAATATATGTGTTTAAAGTAAGTTTTCAGGCAGAAATTTAAAACACAAAACCACCAGTAATGCATTTCTTTTCAGTGTGATTTCAAACATAATTGATGACTCCTTATCTTAATTATTATTTGATTACATCAATTATAATTACAATAAATTAATAATTGTTATAATAAATTAATAATTATATACACTGAGATTTAGGATATTACAGGTACTGTTGATTACAAAATGTATGCTTTTGCTGCACTGTTATGGTAAATCAAGAACAGCAGTACTTCAGCAAAAGGCTGGTATTTTCAGGTCTGTGTCACCAAATTTCAGCCAGAAGTTTATTCAAAAACTCCATGTCTAAGGGACAAAGCTGCCAGTCCCTACACAATGCTACAATTTATTGTACTCTCTAAAAGCTGATTTACATATATACAAAAAAAAAATAATCCTGTAGGTGCCAGCCCTTCTCCAGTGGCTTCCTCCCATGCTATTTAGCCACTTCTGAACTCCCTACAAATGGAATTTTGAAGTGACAGGACCATCAGACGAGATACCACGTTTGTAATAGCTCAGTTCCTGGGCATGTTAAGGTTCCACAGTATGCTGGTATTTATTAACTTTGGCTCCAGAGTAATAGATTTTTATAAAGGAAGATCACAGATGGTAGGATTATAAATTTTTGGATGAGGTAGTAATTTAAAAAATTGTATCTCCATTAATTTCTACCATATTCAGGCCTTTTTTTACTACTGGAAGTATTAGGTCAAGAGGATGTTGCTGGACTGAAAAGGCAGCAGGGCCTTCTTTCACTGAGAACTACTCAAACTCTACACTTGCCAAGCATATAGGCAAAACCAGAAGGGACATCTAGCTTGTGGCATTTGCATTTGTTTCCCAAAGAGAGCCAGAGCACAGGTGTGACACCTCCCTTTTCATCCCCCTTTTATGGTCATCTCCTGCTGAAACTGGTATTGTTTAGGCTGTACAGCTCTTCTATAAGCACAGAAGTGACAGGAGGATGCGACATTGATGACTTGGCCAATGAGTTATACAGCTGCTCTGAATGCATAGCAGCCTCCTCAGGTCTCACATAGCCCCCTAATATTTTGGGGATATTGGTCTGCAATGCAGCCTTATAAACACATGTGACATCTGTCTTCTGAGAGTTAGACACGTGACTGGGTCAGCTCAATGGGCAGAGAGCTAAGTGTATTTCTCCTTCTCCTCCTCTCACACATAGTTAACTCTTTTGAGAGAAAAATACATATTTGGAAAATATTATGCTTCTTTGACAGTAGCAATGGGATAATTTCATCTTCTGCTATTGGGGATCTTTGTTGGGTGCAGCCCCCAATTAATTTAAGTATAACAGAAAACCAGTCTAGAGAGAAATATGACTACACCGTGCCTCCAAGGCACAGCATTACAGTTTAATTCTTACATTAGTTCCAAACATCCTATTTTTAGGAAGAAAGATTTATTCCTACAGCCTATTCTCTCTCATTCTAATCACTTCACTCCACTGATTTTTTATTTTTAATGTCTTTTGCAGTCACACCTATACACGACTTGCAGGTCATTGCAATTTAAATATTGTGGGTCGTGCATGGCTGAACAGCTGAAAAGCATTCCAGATGTGACTAAGAAGTGCTACTGAGTTCCAAATGATGTTTCAAGCTCAGCTCTCTCAGCGTATGTTAGAAACAAAAGGAAGTAAAGCTCTGTAACTGAGACACAGCGGCCATTCTCTACATGCACCTATTTCAGTGGGGTCTCATGACCCCCTGAGTTCTGCAGCCTGGAGTTCCACAATGATAACAGATCTTCGCGCTTTCTGCTGGTGAGAATTCCAACTCCTTTGGGGAACAAGGAAAATAAGTGGCCTTCTACCACTGGAAGAAGTGATTCTAAACTGACTAAGGCCTGGCTGAGCTCTGGAAAATGTAGCAAAAGAAGCTGTATCCATATGCATTCATAACACAGTGTCCAGAAGACAACATAAGGAAGAAAATTTAACTGCACAAGGGACAGTGTCCCTTATATCCAATTATGTCCTTATATCCCATATCTCCAATTTTAGTCCCTGGAAGTTACACAACCAGCAGATGAAGGCTGTGCTACAGCAACACAATTTAGCTGGAGAATAAATGCATCGAGTTATGCAGATTGACACCACCTTGACCTTTTGCATTTCCACATATTAGGCACTGGATGAAGCAGTAATACCACTGAAGTCAAACGCAAAATTTATGCAACTTCCATGAGGACAGGTTTTAAACCAGGAGCTTTTGAAATGGGAGAGCATGAGTAAAGACAGTCTATGTCCTTCACTGAGAGAAATCTGTCTGTCCTGACTCCAAAGTGTGACCACTCTGCCAGGAATGGAAACTACGTAAGTCTGGAAGATTTTCAGATTGATATTAAAATTCAAGACATCAACATTTTTTTTCTCTAAGTGAACGCAATAATTATGTACTTTGAATGTGCTGAAAACAAAGTCAGTTAACAAAACCCAAAACTTAATCCAGGACTACTAATTTTCAAGATCTCCCAGAGGTATGTAGAAGTTTTTTTACCATGAAAAGTAATTCCCACTAGGCCAGAGTGGCTATGAATTTTCATGGAAAGCTTTGTCATTCTCAGCTATGCAAATGAAATTCAGATAACCCATAGAGTCAGTCTACAGAACCCTAAAATGCCTTAAGAACAGTTAGGAATAAAAGAGACCTAACTGCCTGACGGTGATGATTACCATGCCCTTCAGGTAAGTGTGCATAAGGCAATCTAAAATTATTCAGCTCTCAGGAGTGTGTGCTAATCAGAGGTTCTGCTAAGCAGAACTATTACCAGTCCTTTAAAATAACCTCTAAAACATTCCTACGAAACATAGGATAAGTCATCAAGTTACTTTATTTTATGAATCATGAAACTGGAAAACATGTAATTGAAAATGTGTTTATTTGCCTCTAATGCTTTTAGAGAATGATCCATCCACATTATTCTGAAGCTGTCTCTTAATTTTCTTTCCATTTCCCCGTCTTTCAAAGCTCTACCCTGATTCTCCTTTTGCTTTTCCCATGTAAACGAAGAATAGCTCTAATGATCTTAAGAGGAGCATGTTAGTTTTATGTTTTAACTCTTTTGTTGCAAACACCTGCTGATTTGAATTATCCATCAGTTCACAGAATATGAATTGGAAGGGGCACAAGGATCACCTAAGTCCAACTCCTGGCACTGCACAGGACTATCCCCTAGAGTCACACCATATTGACACTGTTGTCCAAACAGTGAACTCTGTCAGGCTGGTGCTGTGACCAATTCCCTGGGGAGCCTGTTCCAGTGTTCAGCCTCTCTCTGGGTGAAGAATCTTTGTGTTATATCCAACGTAAACCTCCCTCGACACAATTTCCTGTCATTCCCTTGGGTCCTGCTGCTTGTCATCAGAGAGGACAGATTGGTACCTGCCTCTCATCTTTTCCCATGTGAATAGACAGCTGTGAGGTCCCATCTCAGTCTCCTTTTCTCCAGGGCAGCTGGCCTGTCTACATTCTGTGTAATCATATTTTTGTCTGAGCCTGATAGTCACTGCCACTATACACAATTGTTTACTGGAGTTAATCTCATTCATAACACATTCTTAAGGATCTTAACAGTTGAAACCCCTTAGTGTCAGAACTGTGTTTGTGTGTTGCTGTTTCTAAGTTCTGCATGCCTGCATTATAGTGGTTGTTACATGTATTATTTCACTCATTTCACTCTTTAAAATATATTTCATTTCTATAACATGAATATGTCTCTTTCCTGCCATGTTGAAAAAAAAAATTAAGTATCTTTCAAGTCAACATTTTTTTTTCCAATTCTATGCTTTTGTCTAGCATTCAAGAGGAAAACAAAAAAAAAGCATATTTTTAGAAATTTATTTTCTAAACAATGTGGTTTTCCGTGGGCCTCGACCTCCTAAATAGGTCTTGCTGGAAAGTGGATGCCAGCAAGCCCTACTTTTCTTGTTCGAAAGTGGAAACTTAATGGGCTATGGAGTTTTTTGTTGCAATTCAGAATGGGAAGGCACTGTCTTCTATGAACAGGAGAGGGAAAATAGAAGTGGATGAGTGCCAAAAGAAAAAAAACATAAAAGAATCGACAACATTCAAAGGCAAGAAGGCAAGAGGTTGAAAGCCTGTTTCTTACCACCCATTTATTAAAGCTTTAAATTTCAGAAAGCCTTATTTAAAGTAGGTAAGTTTGGGGTCTAAGCAGTTGGCTGTTGTTGGATTGCATTAGGACCTTACCTCCTGCTTACAAAGGAAATCCTCGTTACACGGTAATGCCCGTCAACCACACTGGGTGACTCCTCTATCCCTTACACTTGCAAACTTCTCATTGCAATTAAATGATCTCTGAATAAATCCCTCTTCATGGAGTACAACTCAATCTGGTTCTGTTTGAGCCAATCACAACAGAAGATTTTAAGTCATGTCCTTTCCCTGATGCTGCTGAAGTGCTGGCAATTTGCTGTGCTCCAAAGCTCAGAAAGGCATTCTCGTTAGTCTGATTAGAATCGGTGCGCATGCGTCAAACGCGGAGTGGGCGTTCACAGGGAACACAAGCTACATGCTCCTTTCAAGTATCACATGAATTGTTGTTACCCTTTCACCCAAGTGATTTCAGTCCTCAACTGAAAAGTGGGAAATGGTTTCAAATCCTCATGCTGTGTAATGGAACAGGGCTGATAACTCACCAAAAAGTTTCCTAATCAATGTTTAAGTTTGGGTGTATTGCAGTCAGTTTTTTCTTGTGATGTTGCTTTTGCTTTTCAGTTCAAGAAGGGCTGTGAGTCTGTAGTTCAGTAATTAGAAATTACTCCTGGTGGGGAAGGGCTCACATAGGCTGACTGCTCCTGTGACTGAATAACATGGAAGTCTTAAAAGTTCATAAGGAGACCTTGCTGTTAATTGAGGGCTTTGACTCCCTCAGAGCAATTGTTTGTTGAAAAGATCTCTACCTGTTTTTAAATGAAGCTTGGAATGACTTGCTGCGGGACCTAACAGTCTAGACCTGAGTGGAGAACCTGCCTGCCTCATGTGGGAGCTGTAAGCAGAGCTCAGCGTGGGTTCTTTGCTGCTCACAGAATCCTTCAGCTTATTCCTTGTAACAGCTGCAGGGAGCTTCTAGGGAAAGTATATGGATGCAATCAGTATTACATAAGGCAACTCTTAAGAGCAGCAGGCACACACTTTGTCCTGTTGCTCTGCATTTCATCTCATCTTGCTGCAGGCCAAAGCACAGCACAAGTTCTGTTGTGTCTTGCAGGACCCCTACATCATTTCCAGCATTAGAATCCTGCTCAGGCTGAGGTACAGCAACCTCCCTTCCTGTCTGGATTCCCAAAGCAGCCAAGAGAGCACAGAGTGAAGAAGGCCCTTACCTTTTCTTAGGGGCTTCTCCAAATGTGACCTCTGCTTCCTGTGCAAAGCTAATATAAGGTACATGGCACAGCAAGGGCTTTTCTGAGCAGGTCTAATCACATTGATAGGATGAGCTCAATGCTTCCATATAACCAGTCTCTGTTAAGCTTTCCAGTTGGTGCTTAACAAGTTCCACTTGTTAAGTGGAACTTGTTAAGTTCCAGCTTAGTGTTAGCTGCTGACCATATCCAGGTGCTTACAGAACAGAAACATCCCACTGTTACCTAAAATTCCTTCTGAACCCAACCCCCTTTTACCTTCTAGAGAACCTCCAAAGCCCTTCAAGTGCCTCTGAGAGAAAACATATTTTATGTTTCACCCTATGTTTATATTTTAGTATTTTTATATATTAAGTATTATATATATTTTATGCTTTTGAGTGCCAGGTTTAGTTAGCTTACACCGTATTTTACCATTAAATTCTTCACATTATTTTCACAATCTATTTCCTACCTAAGTTAGGTACCTGAAAGTGCCACAGGCTCTCTTCCCTGTGAGAAGGGTCACATGATAGGCTTCCCTCAACCCATAAAACATTTGTACCTTCCTCTTTCTGCTGTGCCATTAAACAAATCCACATCACAACTGTTTCTTTAAGCTTAAACTGTGTCTACTCATGATCTTCCAGAAGTACCTAAGTGACTGTACTTTCCAGGGAGGCTAAGTGCCTCCAAGTGACACACCAAGCAGCCAGTGTCTCTGCAACTCCACCTGCTACCAGCTGAGCAGCCATGGCAGGTTTTGCCCTAGAAGATGTGCCGAGAACCTCATCCTGTTTTCCAAACAGACATTTTTAGCTCCGATAAAGGAAACACATACTTCAGGGCTCAGCAAAAATACATCAGTGATTACCTATTTGAGAGCATTTCTATTTTTCTAAGCATTCCCTTATGATTTTTATTCTATCAAAGCAATGTGAGCGGCGTTTGCCTGGAAGCCAGCCCTTCTTGAAACATGTCTTCCTCCCGAGAGGTTCCTGTGCCATAGTCCGATTTATTAGAGGCACCCTTTCATGTTCTGAGTAATTCTCAGAAATAATTCCTGCTCCAAAAGGCTCGAAAGAGGACATTAATTTATAGCTCCTTACAGGGAGCGTCGATGCTGATTTCGGCGAGACAGAGCATCACGTAAGGGTTTTGCATCAGACGGTGCGGAGGGAGCACGGAGCCGAGCTCGCTCCCCGCGGGCGCACCGCGTTCCCCGCGATCGGCTCCGCGCCGCTGCCCGCGCCCGCCGCCAGCCCCGGCCAGCCCGCTCGGCTAGCGGCCACTCACCTCCACGAAGTAGAAGCAGGGCAGGAGGGTGACGCTGTCCTTGGTCACTTTGCCCTTCTGCCGCTCCTTCGCGGACATGCTGGCGGGGCTGCGGGCGGCGGCCAAGCGCTGCCCCGGCCGCTCGCAGCCGCCCGGCCGCCGCGGCTCTCCCCCGCCGCCGCCGCCGCCGCGCCGAGCGCTGCGCCGTGCGCGGGGCTGACGTCAGGAGCCGGCTCGGCGGGCGGGGGTCCCGGCCAGCTTAACTCCTTCGCGCCGGGCCCGGCGGGGACCGGGGGCCAGGGGAGCCCCGGGCGGGGCGCCCACGCGCGGGGATGCTCCGGCTGCGGCGGGAGATCTGTGCGCGCACCCACGGGTTTGAGAGACCTGAACGGGATCCCTGAGGGCATCAGGGTGCTCGGGATGCTCCTTGGGGAGTCTGCGGCGTTTATCTTGTTTCTGGGAAATATTTTTTCTGAAACAGAGCAGTAGAACGTTCCAGGGAATAGCATGCCTATACAATCAATGTTCCTTTCTTGCAGGTGTACCCTTTTTGAAATGAAGATGTCAATGACAGCTCACCTCAGTCTTAGTGCCAGTCAGGGGGAGTAGTGTGACTGGGACTGAGCCAAACTGAGCTCTTCAACCCCATGTGCAATACCGAGGCATGTGATTTCTCTGATCTGTCAAGCATCTGGTGCAGTTACTGCTACAGTCTTGAAGAGAACGGAATTAACCCGAGCAATTGTTTCCATGGTGAAATGTGCTAAGATCCTATTTATGGATCAAAGTTTGCAGCCTTTTCTCAGGCAAGCTCCTGTTGATGTCAATGAGAGGTACCCTAGAGAAGGCCTGCAGGAATTATGTGTGTAAGATAGCAATTACATTCTTTGTAGCACATTAATAAGGTCTGCAAAAATTGTCTTGTGCCTATAAGCTTATTCTTGTATTGTGATATTCAGCTTTAATGTACAAGGAGACAAGCATGACTCAAGCAGTCATTGTTTATTTCCTGCCTTTCTCCTTTTGGGGAAAAATGGGAAATTACCTGCTGTTTTTGTTCAGGTCATTACTGGTATTTTGGCTGCTATGGCAATGGAGGTGAAGATTCTCATCAGCCCCTTTTCTTTTCTAGCTGTTCTCTTTTCATTTATCCAGAGTGGATATGCCAATCCATGCTCTGCACTGAGTAGACAAGCATCATGAGAGGGTAAAATCAAAAATGTACTTCATGCCTGCAGGCAGGTGTGGAACGCAAATCTGTAGTCTGACTCCAAATCATTGAAAAAGACTTTTCAGAGCTGCAACACACGTTGCCATACCAACACATATTCTTGTCTTAACCCTGTTAGGAAAGATTTACAGGGTTTCTGCTGGCTCAGGAGTCAGAGCAATTGTTGGTAGCCTTGTAAAAGGCAGGTCAGGGGCCTCCAGGTAGCAGGGGTAGCCTGGGGGGCTTACTAGGAACAGAGGAGCTGTGAGAAGAGGAGGTTTGTTCCTGTCTATCAGCACTAAATTCCAGGAAATTACTAAGAGTGCTGTGGGGATGTCCAGTTCATACCCATCAGTACAAGTCTAGCCTTTAAATAAAAGTAGTCACTTTTTGTTAACTTTGCTGGTGGGTTATCCCACTACCAAGAAAACAGCAAATAAACAGCAGTAAAACAGCAAGAGTTGAGGAGCTGTTGTAAGACTTTGTTCTTGCCAAATATATAACTGTAACTGGGGAGAGTGGGTAATGAGTGATACCACTTAATTGCATTTAGTGTATCGGCCTTGATTGTTGTGAAATCATGAATCCAGCTTGAAAATAGTCAGCATACTCTAATAAAAATTATTCAAGAGTACTTTTTCTGCCTGTTTCACACTAAATTGCTTCATTCTGGGAGAATCAGGGGCATCAGGTGCTTCTCTGGTAAAATGAACGAACAAGCTCAAAAATTATGATGTAATTTTAGAAACTGGAAAAATTCCTGCTATAAGTTATATTTTATTATTGGACTACCTAAAGGCCAGTTAAGAGTGCATTTATGATAGATACAGTGAAATAAAAGGTAGTAGCCAGCCTCTATTCTGCAAACTCACTATAAACATGTGTCTAATGGGAAAGATACCGTGCAAGCTGTGTGACTGCTGTAAGGGCAGGAAGAGTTGTGTTAATCCTGTGTTTGATTCTGATAGAGCTAGGAGTGGGGTTATATATGAGTTAGCTAAAGCGGTTACTTTTTGTCAGTGACATAGCTTGCCACAGAATCACGGAACACGTTGAGTTGGAAGGGACCCACAAGGATCATCAAGACCAGCTCCTGGCCCTGCAAAGGACCATCTCCAAGAATCACACCATGTGCCCAAGGGCATTGTCCAAATGCTTCTTGAACTCTGTCAGGTGCTGTGAGCACTTCCTTGGGTCAGTCAAACACTGAGAAGGAAGATGAACCTTGCTCCTGATATGCAGTGATCCAGTTCCAGCCTTCATCTTTAACAGGCCCTTGACTATCAGTCCTTTGACTAATTACCATGTAGGGCTCTCAGTCCACCTGCTTCTCCACTGCTCTGGAGGTTCAAGACTCCCAAAAGTCTTGAGAGTTTTGTATTGTCTCTGAAAATAATCGGTCTACCTCTTGCTCATTCACTCAAATAGTGAGTAGCCTGTCCATTTCTTCCTATAGCTCTTTCACCTGGTGACACAGCTCCTCACCCACAGCACATCTTCTGCAAAAGAACTGTTTGTCATCCTCAGCATCACAAAGAGACATCAGGCCCTCCTGCAAAGCTGTGATCTGGACAGCTACATCCACTGCCAGCATGCTCTGGCATAGCTGGCTCAGTGATTCTCACAGCTCCATGGGATTCTAGTCAAACAGAGAACGAGAAAGCTCATCAGTGCCTGTGTCCCAGTGTGGGGCAGGTCTGACTGGCACTAGTCTAAAGGTGACATTGATGGGCAAACATGGACATGTCTAGGTGCATGTCCCACCCTTCTCTCTGGGCTCTCGTTTAGGTCCTCACTTGAGACTCAGCTAGAACAACCACATTCTCAGGACCAAGGTACAGCTAAGGTACCACTTCACCATTTCAGCCTTTGTGTGCTGCCAGCAGTAGATTCCTAGCTGTCAATAGGGTTGGCAATAAATTTGCTAATAAATTCATACTAAATTAAACTAATTTCCCCAAGTCTAGTCTGTTTTGCCCAAGAGAGTTACTAGGGAGTGATCTCTTTCTGTTCTTGTCTTGACCCATAAGCCTTTTGTCATATTTTCTGTCCCCTCTCAGGCTGAGGGGAGGATAGAGAGGCTTTGGTGGACATCCAGTGTTTGTCTAAGGGCAGTCCACCACAATAAGCATCTCATCTATATGATCTCCTAAAAGAAAATATGTTGGTGGTAACTAATTCAGAAACACCTCCTGTCCATTTCAACCATGGCAGTCTTAAAATAAGGTGTGGCAATGTGTGACTTATGAATGCATCCATGTGCTGGATAGTCATATTCACAGGATCTGCACTGCTCCTGGCAGCTTTTCTACCCACCTTCAAGCAAACTCAGAGAAGTGTCATGGAACATTAGCATAAAGCATAAAATTGTTTGTTTATGCTTTGCTTCAGCAAAACCAATCAAGTTCATAAAAACATTTAAAGGAGTGGGGAACTAAAAGATGAAATTCATAGATGTGGACTATAGGCCTCTTCTGACTCATCCAGAATGACTTTTTAGGAGTGATTTATTTTTCCATCAACAAAAAGAAAACTTGGCAATCAGTAGGTGTCTCTGGTGACTGCAAGCTGATTTTTTAGAGCTCAGTTTAACCCAAGACCTTGGCCCCCTAAAGAAGCACTGTTGGTGAAACTTCTTTAGCTGAAGAAAGCACCTTTCTTTGTGCTTCTCAGGCAGACAGTAGCTGCTACAGTTATTAGAAACATTATTTGAAATTCTTTTCCAGTACAATCTAGTGTGTTGGCAAAGTTGCACTGCATTAAATGTGACTGCAGGTCATTGTCTCTTTGTCCAGGTGCTTTCTTCCCTCTGCAGCCAAGTCTGCCTTTGCTCCCAGGCATTGGTAAGTGCTGGACACAGGCGATGGCTGTGGTTTCACTGCTTCCATGGCAACAGAAAGCATACTGCAGAAGCAGGGACCACTGTTACATCACTGAATAAACCCACTTGCAAAGCAGTATGAAATAATATGACAAAGATTTGGAGGAGCTGGTGAGTTTATGGCTGTGCAGATTACCTGGTCAGAGAGTGGCTCTGGGCGTTTGTAGCAAGCAGAAGTTTGGCCAGAGGCTGCAGCAGCAGCTGCAGTTGCAGTTACCATTGCTTAGTAGCCTAAGGAAATCTGCTTTCTTCTGGTCACCACACAATTTCCCCACAGAAAGGCCACTTCTGGGGCTATGTGCGTGGATCAGGGTTAAATCATATTATATAGATAGATATTTTTTTTCTTTGGCTTGCCCACTGAATGCAGAATAGATGATGTGAACTCACCATATTAAAACAGTAATCCTCTCTTGAGAAAGGGTGGCATATGGGAGCTGGGCTTTGCTGTGTAGAACTGACAGATGTTTTTTGTTCTGCTTTGCTTGCCATATCAGAATTCAAAAATGCAGCAGTGTGTATTTGTATATATATTCTTCTTCCCCCCACACTCCCAGTCCCTCAGGAAAATCTGTTTGGGGGAATTCTTGAATTGAATTCACATATTATTCCATAGGTAAATTGCCCTGAGCAAGGGAGGGGATGTTGCTTGTTTTAGTCATTCATTTAAAAGATTGTTCTGGTCATAGAACAGCTAAAATTTTATGAATATTTGATGAACAGGCTTTCTAATCTTTGGTGCAACTACCTCAGTATAATCTGTTATTTGGAGGAAAAATACTGCTGGCTCCCAGGACAAAGCTCATGTCAGATAACATGGCAGCATCTAAACAAGGTACCTTACATATGAACCTGATAAGTGCTATGAAAAGGATAAATTATAGGATATAGCAAAATTGGATAGCTGAATGGTATCAAGGGCATGCCCTTAATTATCAGCATTAGCTTTCTTCAAGTGCAGGATTTTTTTTCCTTGCTTTTTCATGTTAGAGCAAAATTTTCCTCTTTGACCCATCTGTAGATCCCATGTTGGCAGCACATAGCACTCTTGGATAGATGGCATGTGACAGCACTGGGAGATTCATAGTGGAACAAATTCAAAACATACAAAAGAGATGCACAGTGCAGATGGGAGAGTTAAATTCTGCTTTGAAGTTGTAATTGCAACAAGCAATTGTTTCTCTGCTATGCTTAATAATCTCCTGTTGTTGTAAAGCTCTGTCTTCTAATGTCTTTTCCTTGGCTGCTAGATATAGGTCACAGCTTTAAAGTAGCAGATGACTCTGAATGATTCCTGGCTTTCCTGCTGCCTTTTACACTGTAGTGTTTGGTTTGAAAAATGAACTTTCCATATTTTGCATGAGTCAAGCTAGGATCATTTTTCTAAATCTGTCGCTTTAAATACTATTTATGAACACATCTACATAGTATTTTGCAGACTTGCATGCCTGTGCTTTCTGGCCTTAGGCAAGTTATGGGTTGCAAGCCATGTGGCTGTAGAAGTGTAATGCTGGATTGTGGTTTGTATTAACTGCTTCCCCTTAAGTCAGATTTAGCAGCAGCCTGAGTGGTTATGTAGCTTTTTTAGTGAAGCTGCTTTGCGGCTGGCTGATGTCAAGTCTGTGCTCACTATGGCCTGTGCCCAGTGTGTGTTTATTTCTGTGCTGATAATGGTAGATTCTTACCTGCATACATCTGTATTTAAGATCTTTGTTACAGGCATAAAGGCTTGAAAATATCAGAATGTGAAAATTTCAGGCCATTTCTGGAATATCAATGCCTCTTTAAAGCAACTTCATGTAGATATCAATAAAAAACAAATCTGGATTATTCTGCAGTGACCTGTCACAAATATTTTGCTTGAATCTGAGCAAGTTGTCACCAGCTAATTAGATATCTGCCATTTGGTGCATGAGCTCAGGCAGAGAGAGGTTGAGTAAGAAACTATAGTCATGCAATTAACTGAACCCATTTGCCTAAATGGAAACTCTGGAGTCCCAGCAGAAATTCTCTTTGCCCTGCAGTCTATACGAAATACCCTGCTTGAAAAGGACTGGTACACTTATCTGACATTTTCAGGACTACAATAACCTGTTGATATTTATTAGTCCATCTCTTTCTAACCACTACACATATTTGCTTCCCAATGTAGTTTTGTCACATCCAAGACTCTGATGTCATGTTTTTCAGCTTAAATAAACACCTTCTCAAAATAGAGAATTTTTATGAAAATTGCATGTTTCAAATTCCTTGAGAAAGGCAAACTGCATGCACAACTTTGAGAAGGAAATTTAGTAAGTGAATGATAACAACACAAGGTAGTCTTACTCATAGGAGGTAAAGTATCTACAGTACAAAAGCTTGTGTTTTTCAGAGTGCTCATAGATGCTCTGAATTCAAAAGAGACAAAAGCCTTTTATTTTTACAATATTGAAGTCCAGTATTAACTTCCATATGAGTACATCAATTATTTTGAAAATCTGTAATCATAGTGCTGTTTGTTGTCAAGGACACAAATGAGGTAGCCTCACAACTGAAGAAAACTCGTCCCACACTATTAAATATTAATTTTCACTGTTAGTTAGTAAAACTTAGACATAAAAGCCTACCCATATGTGTACATATGCACATAAATATGGGGTTTTTTGTATTTATGTAGTCTTAAAATGATGTGACAATTGAGCAAAATCATGTCAGCTTAAAAGGACTGCAATTCCACTGTAGCATTCAATATATATCAGGACTAATATTTATACTGTATGGCACCAGAAAACTGACTGAACTAACAGAAAGGAAAAAACCATGAAATACTGTGGTTAGATAAAAGGTAGGAGAATAGAGACAGTGGTGAAGATAATCTGCCCCCTAAGGAGTTACAGCTGTGCTAATTATCAAGCATTAAAAACAAGCCTGCCCTTAATAGGCCATAGCTTGATCCAGTTAAGAGGTGTATTGTAAAAGAGCAGGTTGGCTGGTTGAGGGGTGAAATGGAGTTTGTTGGCTGTGCTGAGAAGAAGGAGTCAGTGCTGTGAGGAGCTGCCCATGAGAAATCTCTGAGAAGGTATGAAACCTTTGCAATAAGATGGCAACAAAATACTTATTTCATTATTTGTATAACATTTTCCTTGAAAAAAAATCAACATCAGGCAGCAGAAAAACTCATTGTCAGTCAATGTTGAATAAATGCAGGAACAGCATGGTGCGGGAATTTTGTCTATTTTGTCATTGTTAGAATAAAAGTGAATAAAAACCTGATCTATGAATAAGTTGAGTAGAAATACCTGGATTATAAAAAATAGTTGAATATTCCCAGCAACAGTGTTCTTTATAAAATTAGCACTTGGGCAAAAATATAAGAGGTTATACAATGGTTTTGTACTTTGGTTCTGTAGTGTGAGTGTGAAGAGCTGTCAGGTGGCTTTCAGCCCCTTTGTAATCATGCTTAGAAGGTTGTTAAAATCAACTTTCGCTGAATTAAATGTGGAAAAGTCTGTTAAGAGTGAAAATGTGGATGTGCACAGCCAACAAGCATTCACCACAGAAGCATCTTGCTAAAGTTCAAACTTGTAATGGCAACTGTGACAATAAGATATCATGTAAGAGAGTGATTCTCCTGTGCACTTCTTCATCTCTCCTGATTGGAATACCTTAAACACCTTCAAGCCATTATGAATTCTCACTGAGTTTTAAGGATTATAACTATTAGGTGTTACTTGCAGAAAAAAAAATTAGGGTATGTGGAAGATATAAGATGATTTTGCAACAGTGCAAGCAGAAGTGGATGCTTGAGCTGCGTGCAGGGCATGGCATAGTGTGGCAGTAAGTTCTTGTTTTGTGTAGCTGCTCCAGCAAACACAAACAGCAGGATAAAAAGGAATGGGGAAAACAGGGAACAAGACATATCTGATGGCTTAATGAGTGCTTTTAGCTTCAAGTTCTTCCTTTCAGCACCTGGCTTTCCTTGGGTGGTTGCTCCTGAAAATGACACATTTGACACTCTAGAAAGAACATGGTATAAAATCCTGGGAAATTAGGGCTCAAAGTGTTACCTAAGATAAACTGAAGTAACTCAAGTGTACTTTGTTGCCTGAACAACAGGCTGTGGAAACATTCAGGAACACCAAATATTATAGTAAACATAACTCCTGCAGCCCTCTGCCTTGTAGACTGGCTGGTGGAGAATTCTCCTGCTGGCCTTATATTTCTAGTACCTCAGCCTAGTGAAATGCCTCCAAAAGGAGATTGACATCTTTATGGCCTCTGAATTATCAGTGTAAGAGCCCCCCAAATGAGGGACTAAAACTTTGCTCATATAACTGAGAGCAATTAGTTTTTATCATTGGTTTTGTAGATGTATAGAGGGGAGAAGGAGTGTAGCCAAATTCAGCAAAATTCAGCTGCCATTTCCGGGGATTTCCACCCTGAGGGGGTGCTTTGTGAAGTAGATGGGGAGATCTACAAAAGGGGAGAAGCTATTTTTCAATGCTGTGGGAGTAAATGGCTTTTGTGGACAGACAAGCAGCTATCAGTTAACTGAGGAGTGAGGAGCAGTGCATTGCCTGAGGCAACAGATCACTGTAGGCTAAGGCAGCCCTTAGTGATTTGCTTTGGTAAAACCTGTATTGAGCCAAAACAGTAACTTCAGCCAAACGCTTCCAAATCCATGAAAAATAAGGCATTCCTTCTGAAGGTATTACTTTAAAAGGCCCACAGCATTTTACATACTAGGATTTCAAATTGCAACTTGATTAGAGACCAGAAATTCATTAAAATCTGATTTCCTGTTCTGGACAAAGGGATGTCACCCTGACCACTTTTCAACAGTATCCCTGAAATATAATTATTGATAGCTTTAATCTAACTCAAATTAAAAAGTAAACTGTTGAATTTTCAAAGAACAAAAACCTTACAAAAATGTTATTAATTCCAAATTAATACAAACACACAATAGTGTAGTTTTATTCATCTTTCCCAGGAGTTCATTTATGTTGATAGAAGGATTTATTTGCTTGGAGTTTAAATGTCTTTGATAGCAGAATATCAATGTAAGTACTTATTTGGTAGAATGCAATTTTCATGTGTTTTTCAAATCTATTATTTGCCTTCCTGCTCTGGTATAATGCTTTCCAGATACAAATTCTAGTGATAAATTGGGAATTGTGACCAGTGACAAATTACATGTCTAAACCCAAGGAAAATAAATTAAGGAGGTATTATTTTGTAACTGCTTAATACTTGATTTTACAGTTCTTTGAATGGGCTCATCTGTCTCTCTAATGGCAACAATTTATTTCAACTATTTTTTCTACATTTTTACTGCTTTGGTAACACAAAAGTTTTCTATTTTGTTGTAAAGTTCTACATTTAATTGATAATAATTAAATAAGAGTGTGGGAAATAATTAGAGTGTGGGAATAGTTCCTTTCATTCATGTTGGAATTTAGTTCAGGGAGTCTGATCTGCTGCTAAAAGGTCCTAATGTTGTATATTTTACTATACTAGAAGAAGTAGGGCAAGTAATCCACAAAACTTGTTTATGTGCATGCAACTTGATGAATATGCAGATGAAACCTGTCACCATCTTTGGCACCAGAGGAAAATTGTTTATGACTCCTGGATATTATCAGCTAGTTTATTTGTAGCACAAAAGCAAAATTAAAAGCAATGAATGCCCCTATCATCTAAATTAAACAGGTTAAAATGCTACATTTTAAATTGCTGTGATGTCAAGATTGTGATCATTGTTAAGAGGATGGAAAGTATTAACATTTTCCCAGGACTTAAAGTGTATCCATTCATCTGTTAATGGATTGGTGGCTGGAATAGTAAGTATTGATTTATCTTGGGATATAGATGTGAGGTTTGGAGATTTGATGTGATGCTCTAAAAGCAGGTATTACTGCCCATAATATAGATTACATATTTCAGTAATTCAGTTCTTGCCACACAATTTTGTGTTTGCATTTTATGCTCTCTAGATGCTTGTTCATGCTCTCTATCTGTTGTTCATATCTCTTTCATATATTTTCCCCATTTTCCTTGCCATTTTACCATCCCAGTTCTATCACTCAATTTTCTAGAAACCTTTTCTTTTCTTCTACCTCAGTGTCTTGTTTGCTCCCTCCTCTACAGTTTCTTACTTTTCTTGCTTCCTCCCCATCCTCCCTTCCTTATCGTTTTCTGTCATCCACCTCTTCCAGTCTTCCATTTCAGTGTTTTCACCCTCTTGTGTTTACCTTTGGCATATCTGTTTCCAAACTCCCTGCACCTTTCTCCATAGTGCTCCAATTCTCTGTTTTTCCCTTATTGTGCTGTCTCCTGTCTACTGGCAGCCAACTAGCTGTGCTTAGGGCAGTAGTTATCTGAGACAGAAAGCAGAAACCGTGAGACTGAGCCTGGAAGTGAAATGCAATATGACACCCTTCTCTTTCCTTGGGCTCATGCCCTATGCTTACCATACCCCTCAAAATATTACCTGCACCCAGGTCACTGCTGTCCAGTGGCACTGTCCCCTGTTCACGGGCAGAAGTGATGCTGAGGAGCTGTCCAAGGTATGGCTGGCAGTCCCACGTGTCTTGTTCCATCCTGTTCCTTCCTGTCCTTCTATCTCTTTGTCCTTATGCATTTTAGCACGGAGCTTTTCAAGAAGGTGACTGAAGATGTAGCTAGGAAGCCTCTCTTTCTCTCATCCTAGAAACTCCACTGCTGTCTGTGGGACAGTATCTCTTGTCTGTGCCCAGCTAATAGAATCCAGGATAGCAATCTCAAGGTGCTGGAGTCAGTAGGATGTTGCAGTGCAGGCAGCTTAAACACCACTTTAGCTGGGTAACGTAAGGAGCACAGTGGAAAGCTGTATCTCTTATTGCAAAGTTTGGCAGAAGAAACATGCAGTTTATGCATGGAGATGGAATTCCAAACAGATCACAGTGTCCTGCTTTTCTAATCCCTTGCCTAGTTAGATTTCTCAGATATGTTGTTCTATATCAATTCATACCATCCAATTTGATTGTTTTTAAGTGCTGGGAAAATGCATTTGAAATGTGCTTCTGTGCATTGCTATCAATATTGTGAACTTTTCCAGTCTGTTGACCCAACCTTTCATTTAGAATATATGTAATAGATACCTGGTGTATCAAAGATGTAGTGAGAGATACTGACAGGTACAGGGGATCAGCCTTCACCTCTCCTTGTTCAAAACAATTATTTGTTTTCATGCATTAAATGCAAAAATTAAAAGGGAGTATTCATAGCTGTTCCTCACCTTTTACCTTTTCCACCTCCTCAACCTACTCCAAGTGCTGGGAGGGAAATGCTACTTTAAGTGCTTTTTTTTGTCTGGAATGGATTTATCAGTAATCAGTATGTCAGGACAAGATCATTTCCCTCAAGAGTTTCTCTGTAAAAATTGTTGAAAACCAGCAGCAGTCATTTGCCCTCACTTCCAGTCTCGAGTGCTTAACCCCGGATGGAAGAATCCTGCTGAGTTCTTTGCTCCAATGAATCCTCACCCGCAATTAAATGCTGCAGATGACATTAATTACTCACTCACACTTGATAACATCGATGGCTTCAAAGGATGTGGACCTGCCCCATCCATATGTGTGCTGTGCTGTTTGCTTTCTGCTGGTTTGTGAGAGAATTGTTGATGAGAACTGGGCCTAAGCAACCTGCTCTGTATGAGTGCAGCCAGGGTGTGTGTGGAAATGCTGGTTATTGCTCAGTTCAGATGGTAGAAGTTTCACTGGAATGCCCAAGGGAAACCTTTACATCTTCAGTTAGTAATTCTGGCCTCAGACTTTTCGGGCAATTATGCTCTATTTAGTGCCTGGAACACTAGTGGTATTTAGTAAAACAGCCACAATCCCTTCAAAATGTGATGCTTAGTAAGGGATGGTGCTGAACAAGAACAAATAAACAAAAATGTGTGTTTTGTTCCTTCATTTTTGTTAGGAGATGCAAAGTAAAGGAAATAATTTTGTGACTGTGGTTAATTGAAAGAGCTTAATATTTCAATACAGGAAATCCACCATGTAAAACCTGACTATTTTATGATCACTTTTTTAGATTAGTACTGTATTACACTTAACAGGAAAAAATCTAGGCCCAATTGAAGGCAATTACTTAAATCAAACTGTATTTTAGAGTATTTCATGAGGAACTGCACTCCTTTGTCTTTCTGAAGGAACAGCTTACTGAAATGAATCCACGGTCCCTTTCTAGGCTGAAAGAAAGACTAAATGGGAGGAAAAAAGTTAAACCATATGTCCATAAAGCTCATATTTATTTGATATACATACAGGACAGATTTGTCTAGAATTGCCTGAGATTTTTTTTAAAATGTCTTTTGACTGTTCTGTTCCAAAATTTGGATTCAGCTTTCAAAGCATTAAACTGTGCTATAATGATATTGATATTTTCTGCCCCACTGGTATTGCTTACATCACTTCAGTACCATATAATGTTGGTTCATTACTATAAAATGTATCTTTTTAAGCAGAAAGAAAGAAGGACTCAAGAAAGCATAGCCAGGAGAAAATGATTCTGTCTGTCTTCTTGAATGAAGGGAAATGTTATCACAGATCAGACTACACATGCATGATGTATGTTTTTTTCCTCCTATGTTCTCTCAATCACATTTGATTATAAGGGGAAACTAAAAAAATAATGGACAACTGGAAATTGCTAGACTATCTTGGTTTAGAATCCTTTGATTATTATTGAATGAATTAGTTATGCCATCAGGGGTAGAACAGCTGCATTCTGAACTAGAATATAGCCTGATTCTGCCTTCATTTTTATTTTAAGTCAGTGAAAATAGCATGTGACTGAAGTCAATGCATCTAATGAATCTTTCAAAATACCTTCCTGGCAGGAACTACTCAAAACATAGCCACCTTGTGAGCAAAAAACCACTAGAAGCAAATATTGCTTCCTGGTGTTTCAGAGCAGCTCCTTTCATTTCCAGTAGGATTTGGGAACACAGTCTAGTGTTTTGTCTTTATGTCTCTTCAGACTATACATTACAGAAAGAAAAGTTTACCAGTTCAGCAAATTTGTAGAGCTCCACTGGGTAAAGGATCTAATTTAGTATGGCTATAATACAGAAGAATATTTGAAACATTTTATAAGAACAAAATGCTCATTCCCTTACAATGTGTTTTTTAGTGTTTACTGTATATTTTAGGTCATATTAATTTAAAAATCTGAAATAGACAAAGGAGCCTATAAGGTTGTATTTTTCTGAATGTCCTGTGTGCTTGCCCCAAACATGAGATCTGGGAAAACTGGGACACTTGCTCTGAAGATGGAGCATCAAAGGGAATATTTACTTTGAAATATATAAAGTTGTCTTTATCTTCCTCTGTCAGGGCTTTCTCCCTCCTGCTGGAAAAGGCAAGACTATCTTGGCACCTATAATGCAAAATTCTCAGGGATATGTGCTGTGATGAAAACACATAAGGCAGCCTGGAGAATAATGGCATTTTATAATTTATATAAAGCCTAATAATGCTGGAAAGAAAACTGGTCATTATGGAGTGTTTGATGGTCAATTGATATTTTTTAATGCTATCAGCCCAGCAGTGCAGTGATCCATGTTTAATGAAAGTAGCTGTGTAAGGAATAAAGGACTCCTGCTGAAGCTGCATTGAACATTTTTCACAGAAGAAAAGAGGGCTTATGTTGCTACCTCCCCAGTGAGATGGGTATTGCAAAGTTCTTGGATGTCTCATGAGCACTGTTCTGTTCCCCCATTCTTTGTCCAACACTACTCTCTTTTAGTGCTGTACTCTTCCATTCCACAGGGAAGCCACAGATATCTGGGCCAGATATTTGGGCACAGATTAATTCTGCTCAAGTTTAGGTACGCAGTGCCCAAGTTTTCCACATAGTCAATGGAAGGAGTGGGTGTGTCCTGTGAGACAGAGGCGTCTCCAGAGATCAGTTCAGGTTTTATGTCTCTATAATGTACTCCTTGACTGTAGTTCACACTTCTGTTGACTTGATTTTTCTATCATCAAGTTATAGCTGGAAGCCCACAGCTGAGGTATTTTATTTAAATAAGTAAATTTGGACAAACCCAGGCCTTGGTATGTGTTTTATCCCCCAGGTTATGCCAGGGAAAATCTGTCTCTTAGTGTCAGGATTAATTTGAAAAGAATGCATCCCACATATCCCACTGTACTAAGATCCACTGAGAGTTGTAGTCTTTAGAACGTATCTTCAATTAAGGTCATGTCAAATTATGTTTGTGGTGGAAACACAGGAAATATGAAATCACAAGCTCATATTCCACTGAGTAGAGTCCTCCTTGTGCAGCTTGTGTGGTGTGAAGGTTTATCTGCAGTGCAATTGTCAAAGCACACCAGGCAGCACTGCTTTCATGGCTCTGTGCCCCACCATGGTAACTGCTGCATTCAGCACAGTGCAGAGACCTTCTTCCCTGTTCCAAAATGGACCCTTTTGTTGCCCACAGATTTCACAGGGATAAAAGATGTGGTAAATCTGTGGGGGTTAAACTTTCTGGGTAAGAGCTGGTCATTTTAACTGCAGTCTAGCAATAAACTCCCAGGTGTGGAGCTACATTTGCTCTGAAATATCTAATAAACTCTTACATTTATTTCTCTGTAATGAGATAATGGACTCCTTAAAAATTACTGACTTGGACCTGCTAGTTTTCTATTTAAAAAGGAGAAAAAATTGACTTCAATTACCACAGAAACAAAGCTAACCAAAGAGGAAAATCTGCATGATATGGCACTGTGTGTTTTTAGCACCTCTCATCCTTAGCTCTAAAATGAACTCTAAAATGCTAATTTTCCATTTCAAATTGCTGGTGGTGTAATTAAAATAGACATTTTTATTAGGATTACATACTCCTTCTTTTTACAGTGCTATGATATTTTAATATATTTGAGTCTTAAGTCCTGAATGTACTAATGTACTACCTTGTGAAAAGCTGTTGTGGCTGTATTCACTCAAAGTCTCATTTGTGCATGCAAATATAAATATAACTATAAATATATTTGAAAAATATATAGACACTGTTTTCATACCCTTCTTCAGATATCTCTATTAACAAAAAAATCAGAGAAGAATAGGGTGACAGGTTTTAAGAATGATATGCTTCAAATCTTCCTGCTTTAGTTTAAAGAGATTTCTTGAAATAAATTGAACTTTCAGGCCAAAGATTGAAGAACCCTTGTTTATGGAAATATGCAAAAATTCCAACATTCCCTTTAATTCACTTTTGCTTAAATGATACATTTATTTTGTTCTAATCTTTCAAATTCAGCAGGACAATGAATATTCAAATCTGTCCTGTGTGTAGTCCAAAGAGAAGGGATGGTAGCCATCCCAGGCATTGCAGGGACACGTTCTATGGACTCTGCCTTGGGAAAGCTTGATGTTTGTAGCCTGCTCAGAATCATGTGCCTGCAGTTACAGTTGTGACATCGGGGCATCTTCTGCCTACAAATGGCGCTTCACAGCACCAACAGCACTCTGTACCAGTGGTCTGTCACATTACAGGGAACATTAGAACAATTCTCTTTCCCTTTGGATTTTTTACCTTCTGAATAAATTATTTGCTACATGTGTCAGTGAACATCATGAGGAGTAAAATCTCCCTATTTTGGACAATATCTCTCTGCTAGAGAAAACCTTCATCTTCAGGGTACGAGTCATAAATTGAGAGTTTCTCAGTGTGATTTCAGCCTTGCTAGAATGTATATTGAAGGTTGGAGGCTTGTTTTTGCAATAAATACTGAAGAAGAAATGTATTAAGAACGTAAGCTATCCCATATGCAAAATTCTCTAAATTTAGATAAAGCTAAAGTGTTTATTTTTGAAGTAGACAATCTCCTAGAGAAATTGCATAAAGATCTTAAAGAAAAGCAAAAATATGTGAAATTTAGTGGGAATATCATTGCTGTTCTAGAGTAAATACTACAAAACTGTTCAGAATGTGTTAGTATACACTAAATTCAATGACATATTCTCATGGGGATCAATATACCATCAGAGTCCTTGGGGTCTTCTTTACAGTTACAGCTACAGCCAGCCTTCAGTTCAGATAAAGTGATGTCAGCCTCTGTATGTGCTGCATCTCAGCTGTGCGTTCTGCATGTGAAGGTTGCCCACGTGCATGCTTCACACTCCTTTGTAGCTTTGCCCGGTTTCCTGTGTATCAATCCATATTCATATTGATGCACTTGCAATTAGCCTGCTTGTTGGAGCCCTGAGAATGAAAACGTTACTGTATAAGGGGAAGTGAGGGAAAGGATGTACATTTGTCCTCTATTGTACAATTAGCCTCCACTGTACAATTAAGGACCCAAAACCAATCAATGGGCATATCACTAACTGGATAAACAGACAGCGGTGACCACACAGAAACCTTGCTCTTTTTAATGACTAATAAAAAAGAAATAATTATCGTTTGTATTACCCTCTAGGGAACATATATTGCTAGGCATGATATAAAGTGTGGAGTATAGGCTGAATATGCTTGTGAAGAGGGTTTAATTTAGAATTCAGCTGATCTACTTGCAGTGGCACACTTCAGAAGCAACTGTACTGCAATGAAGGGACTAATCCCAGTACACACTCAAAATCAGGCCAGTCAGATTGCTTCTGTATTTCATGTTAGGCCCAATTAAGTAGCTGTTTCAGATGTTTTTGCGGTGGTGTTATGAACAACCACAAAGATAGTACTGCTCTTCAGTACTAAGGCTCATTTTTGTCTGCATTTGGCTCCTTCATTGTTTTTCTATAGCCTAGAAAGCATTCAGTATAGGAGAAGATGGAAGCAGAGACTGACATCCAGGCATGTTTTTTAAGAGCATCTTTAATAAGAGAGAGAACAAGTATTTCACTCTGCTCACTCAAGCAGAAGGAGTTATGATACGTTGCTAACGCAGAGTGCACGGGCACATGAACCCAAGCCTGCTCGCTGCTCTACTGTCTGCTCTTATCTGTGTGGTGGATTTCGCACAGGAACAAAAAGCACATGAGCCATTTTATTGCAGCCTCTGCAGCTCCTCGTGCAAAAGCATCACAGCTCTTTTTTTTTTTTCTGCTAGGAAAACATTGTCTCCATACAATTGTATGAAGCGAAAGCATGCAGCTTATTTATTCTTTCAAGTCATCTCAAACAGCTTGGCGTGCGGGCAGGTTTGTGTTGGCTGTCCCGGCCAGCCCCAGCGGTGTCCCCGGGCCGAGCGCGGCTGCGGCCCCCGCGGGGCTGGACCCTCTGCCGAGCGCCGCGCTCCCTGCCCGCCCGCCTCCGCTGCTCTCCTCCTCAGGCCTCTTCACGGTGCGGGAACGTGCCGGGAGGATTTTTATCCAGCTTCCCCACTGCTGGTCAGGGGGATCCGTGCGCGGTGCGGCTGAGGGCGAGGCCGAGCACAGGGAGCCCGGACGGGGCTGCCCGAGGCGCGGCGGGCCCAGGCGGCGGGGCCGAGCGTGGGTGCTGCAGCACTGCCCGGGACACAAGGGTGACACCAAGGCGGCCCACGGCCGCCTCGAGCCCTGGCAGTCAAACAGGAATTCTGCTGTGGGAAGTAGAATCTGCTGTCTTTTGGGCATAATTGATTAATAAAAGTCAATCACCAGTGATTTGCATTGCTCCTTACTTAGCTGTGAGGGACTGTCAGTCATGTGTGCATAATCCTGTTTCAGTTGGCACCAACAATTCCTGCTGGGATTTTCCACTGCATCGACACAGTGCATTCAGAAGCGACTATGCATCAAACTTGCTCAGTCAAAAAACAGACTCAAATATTTGGCTTTTTTTTTTTCTTTTTTTCATTTTCCCAGTAAGTTCATGTAATGTAAAAGCAGTCACATGCTATTTAGAGCTTTTCATGCTTATCCCATTATTCCTCTTACTCCTGGCAGCTGTGTGTGGGCAGACAGCCACCGAGAGCAGCCTCTCGCCGTGCTGCTCATCGTCCTGACTGTCCCCAGCCCAGTGCTCTGCCATGCTCTGCCTTCTCCTTGCATTGCCTTTTTAAAGTACTTTGGGCACCTTATTTTCCTACAACGCAAGCATTTAATTTCATTAAATGCGTGTAAGGTAGTTTGTTTACATAAGTGCCTGATGCATATGGATACTTCCTAAAGACTCTTGTTGCTTTGTACCAGGTTCTATTAACGCTGATTTAACGGGCATAACAAGTAACTGATGTTGCTAAGGATGGCAATAATTTTTAATATTTTTAATTACCTAAAATTATCTATCCTCTGGAAGAAATGAACCAGAGATTGAAATATGCAGTGAAACATTTTTTAATGCATTGGGGAATTGAATATATTATAAGAACTCACATAGATGAAGTGCTGATTAGTATTTAGGAAGACTAATTATAGCTACAGATTGCTCTGCAGAGCATAGGTTGATGTGCAGCCTTGCTGTGTCTTCAGAAATCTTAGAGTGCAGGACACACAACAGACTACCTTTTTTAAAATCTGGTACGTGTGTATTTGTACAGCTTACAAAATACTTTTTGTATCCAGTGAGTGAGGGATTGGTATGTAAATAAGCAGCCAAAGCATCACACAGCTGTAGCAAAACTGGATACAACTTCTCTGGAAAAATGGAGTCTGATTTCTAAGGGTGTTCATCTAACAGGATGAAACTGTGCAAAGCTTGCAGGATGTAAACAGGAATGTTTTTGCTGATTTCAAGAGCTTCGTGAGTGGGGAATAAACTGTACTGGAAGAGAATATATGGGGTGGGTTTTTTTTAAAAATCTGTATTTGTATATTTTTTTCAAGTAGGTTTTTCTACTAATATACAGTTCCAAACTCACAAATTATTTTTGCATTTTGACAGAAGATGCTTTCTGCGGTAGAGCTGTTCAATTCTATGTATGATGCTTTTTCATACTGAACTTTACATATACTTGCATGCACTGTAGCACCAAGAATGTCTAAGCCTTGGGGCATAAATAGATCAACTACTCAGAATAGGAAGGTGTTTATCCTTCTACAAAACAATACATTATTGGAGTTAAAGGTTTTCTGGAGTAACAGTGGTTGTTCAGAAAAGTTATAAAGCTAGATAGGTCTTTAGTCCTTTCATACATAGTTCTAAATTGCTATTGACAGCTGAAATGGAAAGAAATGTTGCAAATGTTGATCCACAAAATAGTTTCTTCCTTTACATAAAATGTTCCACTGAAGACAGTTGGATAAATCTCTGAAGTATTACGATTTGGTTCAGAATATTAGTTTTATAAAAATGTAGAATACTAAATAGGTGTTCAGTAATACTTATCAATAAAAAATGGTAAAGCATATTTCATTTTCCAGCCACCAAAAATTCCCTTTCATAAAGCCTTTTTCTCTGAAAATAGAAAAGGAAACAGCAAATCCAGTAAATGCCTCAGTGGCCAAAGCATTTCTGCTTAAGTCCCTGATTTATATTGATATAGTGCTAGATGGCTATAATGCCCTTCTGCCTAACACAGTCCCTCACTCCAACCTAGATACTCAGAATGGGATCCAATAAGACACTTTAAAAAATAAGAGCTTAAACAGTCAATAAAGTGACCAAAATCAGCCAAATGAATGTACTCCTTCTGGCCAGGATTTTATTTTTGTCTGGTTAGTAGGATAACCAAACCAGATGTATAATTTCTATAGTTCTAGAATGTAATGCATCCCAGATTGCAGCAGGTGAAGTGAGAATTTTATTTGTGTCTCAGATGAATGTTAAAACAACTACTTTCCTAATTATTATTTAAAATTCCATTAGAAAGCAGACCAGTATTTTATGGATGACCTCCTCTAAATAGCTGTATCACATATTACTCATTCTCTAATTTGCAGAGGCACACAGTACCACTCCTGTCCCACAGAGCAGCTATCTGCCCACTACTCACCCATCCTCCTGCCCTACTCAAATAAGCTTTATTGATTTTGTACCAAATTCATCCACTATAATCATGCTTAGGTTGTTCTTCCTATAGAATGTGACCAAATTATTGGGAAATCCCCAAATCCCTAATTCTCAAATTAAGGAAACATATGCATCTTGCTTTTGATACAGCTCTCTGGGCAGCCTATTGGCTGTGGCACATTACCCCAGTGATGGCTGAGTCCTTAATGGAAATTAGCATGTGGTCTTTGGCCTGTGGTGGAAGAACCAAGCAGTTTGTAAGGCCAGAGCTGAGACCTCTGAGAAACAATTGTGCCTTTGTCATGGTCCAGGTACAGAAGGAAACAAAAGGTATTGAGAACACGAAGAGATGAAGGTATAGATAACAGCAATGGATGGAAGTACAAAGGGCACAAGTTCTAGCTTCTTTTTCAAAATTACATTTATGTAGCTGTAGCTTCCTTGAGCCACATCCCTTAGCCTTATTTTCCTGGGAAAAGACTTTCAATAATGAGGCTGAGGGGTGCTAAGCATGTGTGAAATACAGGAATATGGGGTTCTAAAACAAGTGTCTTTCCTTTTAGTAAAGCCTATCGGGAAAGTATGGCTGTAAAATTTTACAGAATTTGTTTTCAACTTCCTCTTCCTCCCCCAGGCTACTTCTACAATACCACAGTCTAACATGTTGGAAAGGAAACAATCTTGACAACATATTTTATTATCCAGTAAGGACAATGCAATTTTTTTCTACTAGAAAAAAAAAATTTTTCTAATGCATGTCACTGATTGTGTACTATTCATAAAATCCAAACACAAATAGGTTTTCCTATAGGAATTATAACCTTCATCTTTCCACTTGCTTTCTATTACCTATCTACCCTGAGGTTTCTTTTATGTACATTACAAATACTTACAAAAACTCATTATTCTTGGAAATCATAATTACATGTTTGTGTGTCTTTAGATAATTTGAAGAAAGTAATTATTCCAGCTGAAATGGAGAGATGTCTTGGTAGGGATTGACTGGTGAGGAAGTAGTAAGAAACCAGCCATTGTAAGGCCACCCAGAGACAGACTCACCTGGTGGATCTGTGGTGTCAGCAGTATTTATTCCCCATCTTTTTAAATCCATCATGCCCATTCCTAACTGCTGTATACTCTGCAAAGTTTTTCTAATGTATCTATTTGAACTGCCAGGAGATCAATCCATTGCCACTTAAAATCTCATTTTGAACACCTTGGAAATATGTTTTTTAATTCACTACAAGTAACAAGCAGGTTTTCAAGACAGCTGAAGTTAGCACTTCACTGACTAGTCAGTCTGGATAGACACCAATGTAAACAATTCTAAAGACCATTTTTAAAATGTATGAATTTCATCTTAAGAAATCGTATCACCAAGTATTTGAAATTATGTACAAAAGTATGCAAAATGATACCCCCAAAGTAAAGACACAAACTTGTTCAGAAAATAGCAATATCTTGAGATTTGTCTTTCTGCACATTAAGGCCAAAAGTCCAATTCATTTTGACAGCAAAAGCAAGGTCATTAGTCCTTTCTTTCTAAGAATGACAAAAAGAAATTAAAAACTGCCCTTATCCAGAACCATTAACTTCTCTTCCAGAACCTTTCAAATATCACAATTCAAGTTGTCCTTCAAATGTCAGCACCAGATTTCAGTGTGAGGTAGTCACTGCCTGTTCTATTATTACTACTGCTGCCTGCCTTGATAAAAGTCTATTCATAATACACTTTTTTTAAACATGTGCAGCAAGATGTTAATTTGTCTTTCTATCTCTTCTACTGTTTTTGTTGCAATAGCATCTGGATCTCAGGAACAGACACTATTCTAATGCTATTTAAAACAAAAATAGAAAAAAAATGACTTTCTGTGGCAGTGGGGTGCATTTGCACTCTTTTTTGCTTATCTGGCGTTTAGCATTTATTAATTTTGTTTAGGAAAGTTAGCTAGAAGCCAAGTAGAAATATAACTCATAGCTGTAGCTAAACTGAAGATGGATTGTGGCTATATCCATAGTTTTCAACTCATTGTGTGTGAAATTATGAGCCATATGCTTAATTATATAGAAGTAATTTTAGGCTGCATCCCTCTTTGCCCACAGAGTTGTTCTCCCAGAGTATGCTAAAGCTTTCAGTGGTTCATTCAAATGAATAGATGTCATTGCATATTTTCAAGTGCTGCCATTGTCCCAGTAGTCATTGTTAGCTTGCATTGTTAGCTGCAAACCTTGTATTTTCTAGTAAGTGACTTGAGGCAAGAGCAGTTACACTGACATTTTCTGATCTCCCAACAAATACCCAGCAGGCAGTTGTGGTGATCACATAATTTTGACACTGCTCACTAGAACTGCTTTTACACACTGATTTGCCCCCTAGATTCTGCTTCATCCACAGTAGCCCCCCCCTTATTTCTCAAGCACCTGTCACATCTTTAACTGTGAACTGTCATTTCACTTTATTTACATTTATATCCCTTTTCTGGTGACCAAGTTCTTTTTGATGCTGGTATCCTCATCACAACTGCTATTTCAACAAGCTTTCCCTCTAGAGGTTCTTTTCCTTTATGCAAGTACTTTTCAGGTGTTGCCTACTGTTGGTGTTTTTAAACTACTTTATCTTAAAAGTCAGATTTTAGCAGCTGTGTCATTGACTCACTTGATGATGCTACTTAATATTATCTTCTGTTCCTGCGTACAATCCCTTCTTTAAAATGTCTCTCATCAGAAAAAAGTCCTCTGTTGAGTGACCAAGCAGCCTAAACCCCGCCTTCTATGATTAGACATTGAATCACCTTGCAGTTTATTTAATACCATATTTCATGTATGTTCCTTCTCCTCGGTCTGGAAGAATCCCATTAAAGACAAGAGAAGGCAGTCTTTCCTAGCTGATAGCTCTTTGATCCTGTTCTTGATGAAACTTTGCAGTGACATTTATCAGCATGAAGTAGGATTAACGATTGCTTCTTTTCTCCCATGATAACTTTTTTTAGCTCAGGACAAGTATTTGCTCCTGCCACACCATCTTGCTTTTCTCCAGATCAGCTTTGATAACTGGCTCATAGACTCTTCAATGAAAATCCTCAATCATTCACACATACCTGGTTTTTGTGTTGTATATCTGCTTCTCCCCTTATCCTCTGTCTGCTATTTCTTTATCCCTTCTTTTTGTCCTTTTCTTGTATCCTTTATGATTTTCTGTATAATGCAATTCAGTGTCCTTATGATCCTGCTTATTTTCATTGCCTCTTCCTCTTATGGAGCTAGCTGCTCCTTGCTTCTTGGTGTGCCTGCCAGTTTCTGCTTTTTACTTCTCCATCTTGATAGCACAGTGAGCTGTCTTTTATCTTGTGTTCATCGCATGAATGGCTCCTTTTCTTTTCCGTGTCTCTGTGTTTCAAATCATCATTTTCTTCAGGCATCTACAGTTCTTGAATCTTCCATGATGTGTTGTCATTTCTCCTCCTTCATGTCCTTAAATCCCTTTTAAATACTTGATTCTATGTACCCATGGCAACAGCCACTTCAGATTCTGTGACCAAAGCAAGAACTGAATTAATTCTGCAGTGCTTTTCTTGTTTACCACATCACACAAAAACGGGAGAGCTGATTTTTCTTATCTGATGACTCAACTCTCCAGTAGAACTGATGTTTAAGCCCTTTTCTTCAGAGCTGAGTGAACAACTCCCAAAAAACAAGTAATTCAGTGAAAGTAACCTTTTTTTCCTTTTTTTTTTTTTTTCTAGTTACCATGAAACAGAATCTATTGGAGTTTTACAAAGAGTAAATATTGAATGGTTGATTAGAGTGTGTTGAGCTTTGGAATGTTATTCCACAAATCTTTAAAGAAGAAAGTCAGTGACGGGCACCACATAGCTGATATGGTGAGGGAGAAAATAGGACAGACCAACTTGGTTAGCAGCCATCTGTCACTCCCACAGACACCGTCTCTTGTGAATGAGTGACTGAACACATGTGAAACAATGCAGTAGGTTCAGTCTGAGGGGATGGCTTTGCAAACCCTTGGCAAATGCCAGTAGGAAGCTGCAAGCATCCCTCAGTCAATAAGGACAGCTGCTGATAAGCTCATCACAGCACACAATGATAGAGAGCACGGACTAAGGTGTTAGAACTGTACAACTGTTACATGTATCATGTGCATGTTATCAATGAGCAAATTAGCACTGAAATGCAGGAGTGGCTGTGATACATAGAAGGATGCTTAATGAAGCAGGGGTGTAGGTGTATACAGAGTTGATTGAACTAGTGAGATAGCATTCTGGTGTGGTTTCTCATGGCAATAGCACAAGGAAGAACCTGCTTATCTGATTATGCAGATTTTGTAGACTAGTTCTTTTAGCAGAAGACTCTCCTGCAAATAAGATCCATCTTGACCATCTGTTGCCAGATGGAAGTGTTCTACTTCTGAATCACTGGCTGCAATGACATATTTAGACAATGAATCTTTCATGGTTAGATACAAAGCACAAACACATATTGAGGTTCTATTTTCTGTTTACTTGGCCTAAAGTTATAGTATGGCTATATACTCCTGTGAACATGCTGTTAGATAGTAGATAGAAAATCCAGCAGTCCACCCCCACCCTTAGTGATGTATCCCAGTTGCTTGAATAAAACGTACATAATTTATCACCAAAAAAAGTAAAGACAACATAGGGGCCCTATTTCACTTTGATATCTGTAAATTTGTTTGAGGAGTCTGAATGATTCAGTATATGTGATGGCCAGTGTAGGCAGTGTTGTGGTGTTCAGGCAGGCCCAGAATACAGCTCATCAACTCATATGCCTCAACCTTCAGTTCTATACTTAAACCTCCCTGGTGAAAACAAAATTGCATTCTTTTTTTTTTTCTATAACTTATTTTCTGTGAAATTTTTGGGGGTTTTTTTTGGTTATTTTTAGTGAACAGAGTTGGAGAAAATAAAGAAACACATAAGCTAACTGGGAAGTTTACAATTATGCAGTAAAATTTTAAATTATTGCTGTTTTAATGAAGTATAAAGATGATTATCATGGTTAAGTTCTTTGAAGCTTAATTGTGACTTTTTGCACACATTATTATGCACAAATTAGGTTTTATGCAGAAGCTGAGAACTGTCAGTGAATTTTATTACAGCAGAAATAATGCCAGGTTTTAGTCTTAGATTAGCTGAGTCTATTTGGCCTGAAGGAAATATAGTGAAAAAGTGGAATCTGAAGAAATACCATATAGAGATTTATACATTCCAGCCTCCATCAAGTTCTTCTAAATAGGAAATAATTGATAAATTATTATGCAGCAGTGTCATAGAGAGTCTCATACTGCTGACATTGTGCACCACTTTGATCTTGAAAAAGAAGAATGATAGCTGCTCCCATCTGCAGTAGTATCACATCTTGTTGGCAGTACAGAATTTGCTTAGATAGTCACATGAGGAAAGTACTTAATGTATTTTAGGAACTGAAAGAAAAACAGCAGCTAAAGGCTGGGAAGAAAACCATTACAGTGTATTCATCCCAGCTCCCCAAAAACCACTATCAGAAATTTTGCAGATCAGCAGTTCAAGACAACTGGAAATGCAGCTATTCTCAAGTACAAATTACTTTTGATATACATATGATTGTGGTGACTCTATGCTGCTTCTTTGCACTTTTGCTGAACACTAGTGGAATTGACTTTTTCTGAAAAAACAAAATTGGAAATAGTGAGTTTCACAGGCTGACATATGAACTAACGTTTAATTAATATAAGGTGGAATTGATCCTTGCCACAAAACCAATAATGTGTGATATTTATGTCTACTCATAACTAATCAACATCACTCAAAATCTGAATATTTGGCAATTAAGAGATTAAAAAAATCAGGACAGAAATTTCAATACTGAATAAATTTAGGGAAAACACAGTATGGCCTCACTCTGCTAGTTTTGCTCTAATAATACTGTTGATGAGACACAGAAAAAGTGCATTAATCAACTGGATAAGTTTTATCAGCAGCTGTCTGACCTCTGACTCCAGATGATGACAGGCAGGTCAATGTCCATTACTGACAGTGGGCCAGCTCAACATGCACTGTTGGATAGTGGCTGTGACTGATTACTCCTGGGGCTGAGATAAGGGATGCCCAGACTGGAAAGAACAGAGAAAGTGTGCCTGGCCAGAAGGCACTTCAGTGGCTCTAAACACTCAGCTGAGTGAGCACTGAGTGAGGCAATGAGCTGTGGGACAGAAGATTCTTATCAAATGTAGGTACAATCACGGATACATCCATCAAGCCTGACTCACCCTCCGCCTCCACAGCACTCCAGCCGTGCCTGTGAGGAACTCTTAGCAGCAGTAATTCTAGTGTCATCAGCGTGTAATTAAAACAAATCCCTTGAAATGTGCATGTTTCATTTGTGAACTATTTGTTCAGAGCTTTTAGGACTAAAGACTTGGTTTCATTGAGTTTAAAACCCAACATAAATACCCCATTGTATGGCTGGTGTCATTCATACCTCCCTGGCCATTGCTAATGCACAGAGAACTGCAGCTGATTTGGCCTTGCTTTGTAAATCCTCTCCTGACTGGAGAGCAAGCTGCAGACTAAGACATAACATTCCATATATTTGAATGTTTTGATTCTAAATCAGAGAGCAAAATGAAGACAAAAAGCCATTCCAAGATCTATATTATTCCAGACAGTTACACTGCACTAGCTATTCTAGAGAATTTCTGCAGAGATTCCCACCATCAGCTGCCTGTGTGGGAAGGTGTCTGTGTAGATGCCTTCTGAGTGGCAAGGGCTTCCTGTTATATTGGTAGAGAGTTGCTGTCACATCTGTGGTGGATGGGATTTTATGTCAGCACCAGAATTTTGCTCTTTCACTCCAGTGGGCTCTTTTTTATGTAAAAAGATATAGGATTAAGATTTGCCTTGATTTCACAACTGGAGTAATTTTGTGGAGTTGGTTAATCCCACATTAATTTTCCTGCTTGCAAAACAAGTTCATTCTTCCCTCATCTTAACAGAAAAATGACCTTGTTATTTCTGATACTGCAGCTTGTTGGGCAAAACTTAATCCTGTCGCTACAAACATAATCCCATGAATCCTCTTCTTGCTGATAACACTTTTTACTGTCTGAACTCCTGTGGGAGCTTTTGATTTGGTGTTGGACAGGCTTCCAGGTCCTTCTCATGTTAATCTTCAGATGATGAGTAATCTAAGAAAGAGACGGGTGTAGTTTCTCTAGTTCCTAGCTTTCACCTTTCATGGTAATAAAACTGTCACTCTATGCTGTTCCAACTGTTTTACCGTTTTTTAAAAACTAATTTTATTTAATTTCAAAACAGGAGAGCACAGTTTAGCTCTCAATATCATCACAAATGATACACCCATCAGAAGGTCAGAAAAGAATGAAGAAACAAAACATTTGTGCAACATATGTGAAAGTCACTGGGGAAAATACTCTGTTTGTGTATATTGCACTGCTTCCAATCTGCTGGTGACACTTTTGCCTATATTTCATTTCCCCTTGACATAGAAGTTGCTGTGTGTTGGCAATGACTGAAGCCTGGCAGATGTCACAGGGACCTTGTTGCCTGTGGATTAATACACTTGTGAGGTGGAAGGTTATTTCAAGGAAGTGGCAAAGAGGGTAAATGCCCTGGGCTTCAGAGGGAAAGAGCATCTGAGTTCATTACTAAGGTTCACCAGTTAGTGGCACTCCTGAATTTTCAGGTAGCAAAAGAAGCCAAGTGTGTCATTCCCTGCTCTAATCAGGGTGATTTGCAACTGTTCTCTCTCATGTGTCTCTCAGCTGATAGCACCCTATTCTGGCACATTTTGTATGTCATTGGTTTCACACTTTACTTTTGAAATACATTAAATGCTGACTCTATCTGTACGATCTTCATCCAAGTTATCTTAAATACTTCTCTCCCAGCATCATTACCATCAATATGTGCTGTGTTTCTTCTGTTTCTTTCTCCTGTTATGTATACAGAGAAAAGCTTTCTCTCCTATTGGAGAGAAATGCCTCTCATGTGTTTCTCTGGCAGATCTAAAGCCTGAAGGGATCATCATTCTTAAGTTTTTATTTTAAAATATTTTTTGTAAGAGAAAAGCTATTTGGAAATGTCACATATTTGGCTGAGAACAAACTCCCTAGCATTTTACATGAAAAGGTATAGACATTAGTATACAAAATTCCCTGTTTTATCAGTCCTATCTGCAGATGAGTTCTTTGATATTCTGTAGTTTGGTTTGATATTCAGGTTACATTACATACCAGACTCATCTCTGTTCTGTCAGTTATTTCAAATAATGCCTTTGCTGTTCACAGAGTTAGCTTCCCACTGCTCTGTCTGTCCTCTGTCCTTACACCCTGGGATCAAAACTAATATGCATGTCAGAAAAAAGAGACTTTTAGTTACTGCAGCACCAAGCTTAAAATGCAAAGAGAAATCCTCTTGGAGAAAGAGGCATAAAAGTGTGACTATGTGGAATAATTTTATGAACTCTGTTCCTCTAAAGATTGTTTGGAATATATATTTCAGTATTTCCGCCATGAATATAGTTCAGGTTATTGCAATATTTTTGTCTGATCTTTTTTTTTTGCAGCCTTAACAAAGCTAAAAAATCAGCTAAGGCTGATTTTTGTGAGCTTTAGATCATGTAAGAATTCTTTCTGATACAAGAATGAACACTTCGTTACCTGTAAAAGCCTGAGTAGTGTTTGAAAAAGCACCTGTCCCTGTGCATATACATGGAACTGGGGGGTAGCTGGCACACAGATAAAAATCAAAGGAGACCTTCACTAACAGCAGTTTTCATAAGTTGAGTATCAATTACTGTAAAAATTATTTTTTTTCTCACCATCATGACATTCAGCAGGAGCAAGAGCCATGAAATGTAAGTAGTAAGTCTGAAACTCCTCAGGTTCCAACAGCAATCTAATTCTTGTGTAGCTGGGTGTCAGGGCTGTGCCTTTGTGCTCACCAATCTGCCACCACTGGCTGCTGCAGAACTCTCAATCCGGCCAACTGCAGAGACAAAATCCTGCACAATTTAAACAATGAGCATTAGCTCATGAGATAAAGTGGTTGGATGAATTCTTAGCCACCTTCACAGCTAAGTGGTTGACTAATTCGCACAAGAACTATTTTGGAGGGAATTTTGGACTGTCCTGAAGGCTTCCCCAGGCAGCTCCCTCTATGCCAGAACAACTTATGTGTTTCAATGTGTTGATTGTCATCTGGGCAGGAAATCTGGACCTTCCAGGAATTCCTCAGTTGGTTCACCTTAGAAAATTGATCAAAGTATATACAAATGCTCACTAGCCCACGTTCTAAGCTTTCCTGCATTATATTCATGCAGCACATTTGCCCTCCTGACAAATAGATATTTATGACAGATAGATATGATACAAATGGGAGATAGTACTGTCAGTAACTCAGAGGAAAGTATCAACATTCTTTATTTTTCTTTCTGTTTCTCTTCATTAAAATGTCATCATCTTCATTATACTCCATCATCTCTATGACGACTATGTCAATTTGGCATATAAAAATGATTTCTTACTGTGAAGATTTTCTTCACAGCACAGTGACCTTATTCCCTTTTTCATTGACTAATTCAATTTCTCCAGTCACATTCTCTGTTTACCTTCTCACTCCATTTTTACCACACTGGGGAGCGTAAGTGCTACTGATAGCTCTAGTGTGCTTTATTTGAATTTTAGTTGATTTTTAAAAAAGTTTAGAGCATATTCTACAATTCCTGATTTATTGGTAAGCACTTTTTGATTGGTATAGGTGAGCTTCACCCATAAATGGAGAGAGACAAATGAAATAGAATATGCTATTTGTATTTCTAGATAAATCCTAAGTAGTGCCTTAGATCTGCTTGGAACTTGTATAACACTGTCTTTTGACAAAAATGCCAGAAGATGGAAAAAGGCGACCATGGATAATAGAGGTAGCAAAATAGTGAGATTAGGGAACTCCATCTCAGAACTAAGGATATATGTGTTAATTTTTCTGGCTGTGGAATGCAGTATTAAATAAATCCCTTTAAGTCATATTTGAGCTATGAGCACAAGTACTTCCTCCTCTGTTTCCTAGTAAATTGGAAGTGATTAAAATCTAGGCATCTTTTTGCATTGAAAGTTGTTGAAAGTTTCCCAGAGCTCATTGCTGGTGTTACATCCTAAGAGGATGTCTCCTTGTGCATCTGAAATACCTGAGTCAGTAGATATGCCTAGAAATTGCCCATAGAATTGATTCCTAGACCCTACTCAGAACAGTTACTACTTTTTTGTAAAAATATTCTGCTGTTGTGGCCCTGGCCTTGCTGCCCAATTCCCACTCCCTTACAGGAGCTAAGAAGTGGTTGTTTAGGGGTTACAGTCATAGTAATACAGTGAGGATCTTCAGCCTACAGCTGCCAAGTGTGAAGCCCACCCTTGGCTCCCATGCTGCTGTCCTTCAGAGCTGCTGCTGCTCAGCCAAATGCCCTTGTCCAGAGCTCCTCCTGGAGGTGTGTGCTTGCTGTCTCTTCCCAAACCAGCACAGCTGTGAACATGATGCTCTAGCCTGGCAGTGAGGCAGATTGGTGATGATGTGTTCCAGGGGTAGGCTTGTCTGGAGAGGGATCCTGTAGGTTGTTGTTAGGCATGCCCCCAGAACAGCAGCTCGAGGGAGACAGGCTGCCTAATGCATACAGCGGTACTGCCAGAGAAAATGTTTCATAGGCTGCCTAGTAACTACTTACATAAAAAGACTTCATATCACTAAAACAGAACTAGTTCCTCATCGAGAGATATTTATAGGGATGCTTGTAGCATTTCAGCCATGCTCTCACAGATGGCTTCTTGATGTCTCATTCAGGCTCACTCATCTCTCTCCAAACTCATAGCAGCAACCTCTGGAAAGGCAATCTCATGTATTATGTATGTTTATCCTGTGTAAAGATTAGTCTAGGCTCTGACCACTACCTACCTCAATGCTATGGAAAAAAAAGCCATCTGGGATACATCTCAGGCTCTAGAGTTCATCCCCATTTGAGTGCACTGAGAGCTTTTGACACTGGCCAACACACATCTGCAGTGCTTGCACAACATTAAGAATACATTGCTCCTTTGATGCTATTCTGGAGAAGATGGATCTTAGTCCCTTTTTAGTCTTGAGCTAATGGCTGAATAGCTGACACATATTGGTCCTTAATTCTCAGAGCTTGTTCTCTTTTCTTCAATGTATTGTTAACACTCAATAAATAATAAATAAGGGCTGTGTTGGTGTCTCTTTAATGAACTGAGCCTATAGTCCCAATGTGCAGTAGCTGTGCATGCACATCTCCGTGTGCAGTATTAATGGTAGTATTATGTAACTGTATAATGGAGTGTCAAGGAGTCTCTGGGACTCTTGCCTGAGAGAGGATTTGAAAGGAATGTGAACAGCAGAGTTTGGCCCTGGATTCATAAAAGTGAATTGATCAACAGTAGAGCAGCATTTTCTATTTACTTGATAAATAAGTTCAGCCTCTAACAATCTGAGAGAAATTTCAAGAACATATGCCAAATTTTCTTGCTTATGAAGCACCTTTTTTTTCATTGCTTTGGATAAACACTAGCTGAATGCAGATAATTACAGCTGTGTTTTATTGCCCCAAAGACAGGGCTAAAAATGCCCAGAGTGACAGGATCACAGCTAAAATTCTCCCATCTCCCAGTGAGACCTGCCTGGTACATGCCTAAGTCTCACAGAATTGAGCAACCACTCTGCTTCACATTGCTACTGGCTCCCTCATGAGAGGAGGGATGCACAATGTCAGGCTCCTCCAGCCACCTTCATGAGGGGAGCAGAGCATCAGAGATGGTCAGTGCATTGCTGGGAGCCCGGCTGTACGCACAGAGCATTTTGGTTTTTTGATATTGCTGGGAAGCATCTGCTTTCTCTTCTATTTAGCCTGCTGACTCCTGGACTGCTGAGCCCCAAGCCCTGTGTGAAATATGCACAGGCACAGGCATGAGAAGGAGAAAGAGTCAGCTGCAGTTTATTAAAGCATCAGAGGAAGAAAAGGAATCAAAGATGAATTTGGGAGGCCATGCAATAGGGAGAGAGAAGGAGATGCAAGATGCTGAAAAATGAGAAACAGAATGAGGGAAAGGGAGTATGTGGAAAGATTAAAGAGAAACTGGAGGGAGAACACAGGGACACCAGAAGGACAGAACATAAAAAATGGGTGAGACTTAAATGAAGAACAGTGAGGGGAACAGCTGGGAAAAACAGAAGACAGCTAATGGACTATTTCAGTATCTTTTAGGAAGAGCCTAGAGGGAAGCTTTTAAAGTAGAGTTTTAAAAATTAAATAATCAGAGAAATTGTGGTTATATTGGTTATACAGGGTGTTTTTAAGGAAGAAGAGAGCAATCTAGAGGGACTACACAGCATTTAGAAGTTTTCTAATTCTTGAAGATTCTAACTTCTCCAGAGATTTTAGTCAATTGACTATATCAGTCATGGGCTGTTTGCTAATATCATTACATCTGCAGTACTTTTTCCTATAGCAGAGATTAGAAGGGAAGGTTTTTCTTTCAGGCAGTTATTGCTTTTTTTGTTTGTTTTAAGTTTAACAACAGATCCTAATTTTCTTCCAAGGGAATAGGAAAGTTTTTGTAAGGGCAGCGTTGAGAATAAGGATTCTGTGGATCCTTAAGAACCAAAGATCCACTGTACTAAGGTTGCACAAAACAACCTCACAGCTTGGCACTTCCTTTTAGTCCTGTGTTCCTAGGCTTCTGTAGAAGCCTGATAGATTAAAATTTAAATTTGAAAATCTTTAAGCTTCAATTAATGCCTCTTCACCAAAGTCCTCTTGTTCATAATTTAAGAACATGCTTAAATTTCTTTGAAGTTAATAGAATTAGAAAAGCTCTGCCAACAAGAGATAAAGGATTTGTTTTGTTGATGTATGCAGACATATAATTAGTACAATTTTAAGTATAAATCTTAGGATATATACTATTATTTGGAACAAAAAATGGCTGTAATCTATGTAAAAAAGTAGTAAAATCTAAATTAACTTGAAGATCTTTCATACTGGAATAAAGAGTGAACAGTCCTCTTCCCTGATGTAATGCTCACCACTCCTTATTTTGGCACAAACCTGTGTTTTACACAGGTCTTTTCTAGTTTGCTGTCAGCACATTATTACAAACAAGGCCAGTTCTGAGAGATGGACACAATATCCTGTGTTTCCTTCACAGGTGAACACGATTTCGAGCAGCAGGGGTCAGCCTCAGAGAAGCCATGTGATGTTGCCGTGCTCCATATTAGCTGAGGTAGGAAAATATAGTAGATACATTGCTAAGTTCTTGGGTGTATTTTTAAATGAAATATTCTCAGCAACTATCAAATGTTTGTGTTTATGGGCTGCTCTCTGCTAGCAATCACTTGTGGCTGCTGGGAACAAAATTCCTGCCCGTGTAATATTCCTTCATGAGAGGGAATGGAGTCCCTATGCCTGCAATTAAATTTTAAGTGATTGTGATGTACCGAAGTAAGCAGAATACAGGGAAGTGAAGTACCTCTGACCTGGACCCATAATTTTGGTGATTAAATCTTAATATCCTCTAAGTCTGCAATTATTTTCGTTCTCAAACCACTTTACATTTGAGAGTTGCATACCTTGTAGAGTCCAATAAAATATTGTTATGAAGGAGAATGTAACTTTCCATAGCCAGGTTTTACATGGTAACTCAGTTTAGAATTGTTCTGCATTTTTATATTGGCAGAGGTTTTGTTCCTGTTTATTTTAAGCTATTTCCACTTCCAAAACATTTGGATTACACAAAAAATTTCATCAACACTTTTCTTATAGTACATGCTAATTACAAAGAAAAATACTGATGGCTTTTCTCAGGTTGCCAGCTAACTTGGTATGAGGGAGCCTGAGGGAAATTATTAAGCTGTATTTTCAGCACAGTCTTTCCTGACTGGCATGTGCACACTGGTATCATTGGATTCTGTGGACTGCAGATCAAAGTGAAACCTCTTCTGATAAACATTTCTTAGGCTGAGTGAGAGTGGGGCATTTGTATTCAATTTTCTGCTCAGCCACAGACTCATGCACCGTCCTGAACACCCTCTTGGGCCTTACTGCAGAGGCAATTCAACATTGTTATCCCTGCATTTCAGGCCATCAGCTGTTCCAGGGATTTCAGTGGTGTTTTAGTGGTCACAAGTAAAACTTGAGAAGTTTTAAGATTTCCCTGTGCATCTAATTCCTAGACTCTGCATATTGGTACCCATCTCCTTACCTCATACTGCTACTGAGAAAGCAGTGCTTTGGTTCCTGTGGGATGCACAGATCCCTCTATACACCTTTAGAGTTATCTGATAAATGGATATCATAAATTGAGGGACAATATAGCTGCATGTCAAGCAGAAGTTTTTTATGGTGTAAACATTATGATTTAAATGACCTTTCCTGGTGAAATTTTCATCCTCAATGGAGTCATAGAGCCTTTTGGCCTTTTGAATTAAGGTGTTTAAGATTTTTTTCATCAGCACATTCTGGAAATTATTTCTGTGTGAATAGAAAATTGTTTCATTGTCTGGCATTATTTCTGTCACATAATTTCAGCAAGTTTTGTAACTTGGCAATTTATGCTCACCATTTTCAAGTGATGTTTGTGATCCATTGTGACACAAATCACTGCAGATCCACTGGTTTTTCTTGCTTGTGCAATGTCACACTGAGACAGCAGCAAGACTCATGGCCTCTGTGTCATCACATCTAATAGCATTAGGGGATCAAAAACTCTGATGATGTCATGATGCTATTACATAAGTTTGTCATGAAATTAATTAGGGAGATCATAAAGAGGAACTAGACCTATAGATGGGGATTAGGAAATGTGATTTTCCTTTCTGTATGTTGGGGGGAATTAGTTAGCCTTGTGCCAAATCTGGCATAATTTGGAAAATCTGAATAAGAATTCTACACCCACATTTAATAAGATACCCAAGTAGAAAACAAATATATTGTAGGAGATTGTATTCTACAATCACTTGTTATTATCGCTGTTCTCTAGGATTAAAAGGTGATCCAAATGTTGCATCAGTAGTAACTAAGTGTATGGCTTTGCCAGCTTGTATTTCAAGTATTTGTTTTACATGGAACACAGTATAAATCTGCTTTTCTGAAAGTCTGCCAGTCTTTATTGGCTTGATTATCAGAGTATTTGAACAGGTGTAAATGGGGTGCAGGATATGACTCTGGACTGTACCCAAATCCTAGCTTGCTTCTCAGGGAAGTGTGCCTGAGAAGTGAGATGCTGCTGCTCTCCATGCCACTGATAACCTGGCTTCATGCTCTCCAGCAGTGGCTAAAGAGGGGCTTAGCCCTCAGCCAGGGCTTGGCCTGGCACTCATGGCTGGAGCTGAGCAGGGCCAGCACAGTGTGGGACAGTGAAAGCTGTATGATGGTCAGTAAGTGTTCAGCCCAGCAAGGAGACGTGAAAGTGTTGGTTGGAAGTTACAGCAGGGAATAGTTACATACAGGTGAGTCAAATTCTATTGCACTCTCCTCAGAAAAATATTACATTTTCATGAGTAGCCTGCAGGTTGGGAGTGAAAAAAAGGTGGCGATCAGAGTGATTTACAGCAGAGGAATACTAGTAGTTTCTCTCTCTTGCCACAAGGCAGAAATAGGTTTTCTGCACTTCTTAGAGCTTGCTCACAAGCACAGTTCATCTGCTAAGCAATGATGTTATTACAGGTAGATCTACTTTCTATGCTCTTGCCCTTTTTAAGAATATTTAGTAATTTTTTTTCCTAATTAAGCTCTAACCTTGTGAGAGAAATTATCTAAGCAGATGTACAAAAAAAAATCTTATCTTTCAGGGATAAGAAAACCAGGATCTCTGTTTGCTTGATTCTTCTTGTGATACTAAGCTTTATACCTTTCAGAATGTCAGCTTTTCTCCACTAAATAGCCTTGTAAATTACTACTCACAATATTTCTGTCTTATTTAATTCACAAATGGTAGAAAAGGTGCACCTGGGTATTCTATCTTCTATTGCAGATTCTTTTATTAGTCAATTTAAATAAATGAACCTCATTTAATCTGTTGATCCTAGTGGATAGAACTAGAAGTTTATATCTGCTTATCCAAGCTGGAGAAAAGAAAGTAATAAGTTCTGTAAGACTTTGCAAGCTCAAGCCTGAGTCTGCACATTTGGGCAGAACCTGAGCTGTACAAACATCTATTATATTCTATTGCTGTTAGGAGATTCTGCTGATTCAAGGCATCATTTATACTCTCTCTTCTCTGACTTGTGTTCTGTATCATTGAATTCTTGTGGTATTGCATGTGTTGTTGCATTTGTTTATTGTTTTCTCGCTAATCTCTTTAACATTAAATAAGTTCATGTAAGCATTAGATTTTGAGATTTATATCCTAAAGATATCTGCAACATCAGAAGTTAGTTTCTCCAGCACTACCAACTGATGCAGCTATGATGACAGACCATACCTTTTGATTCCAAAGGAGAGGTATTTTTCAACTTTCCTTTAACCCGAGTTTTCCCTACCTTGTAGGTTGTTACGCAAAACCTGATTTATTTGTCTTTTCTCTGAGATGTTTTAACTCATGTGTTTGTAAGTGAAGTATTTTTTCTAACATGTATGCTGAAAACAGATGTCCAGGTTGCAGCTGTGAAGCAAGCTCTCTGTCTTTTAGGGAAATTCCTGGGACAAGGCAGTTTCCTCTCTGACTGCCTGCTGGACTGAGCCTTAACTGCCCAAACCTAACAGTCTCAACTTGGAACTTCTTAGTGTCACCAGGTGCAAACTTTTGCTGATCTTTAACACTTCTGCAATTTCAGGCTTAGGAATTCTCAAGCTAGAATAATTAAGTGTATTATTATAATCTAGCAATTTAAACTATGTTATAATTTTTTCCCTGGATTTTACTTTTTTCCACTTGTGCCAATAAGTATACTCACTGGGATCTCTAGAGAAGGTATAATTTTTTGCCTGCTGTTAACTTTTAGAAATTCCTAAACTCACCTTTTCTGAATGAAGGAATTAGAATATTACTGACTCTGACAGTGGGCTGATGTCATATATATGTACCTATGAGAATACTGACTTCTGTGAATTTCACATATATCGTAAACCACATATCTAAATTTTGTGAAAAATTTATGTTAATATGCAAGGAACTTCTGAATTCTTAGCAGAGAGCAGAGTGCTTAACTACACTGACAGGCTTTGTCCTTTTTAGGGGTTTTTTGGGAGGATATGTTTTGTAGCAATACAGCAATAGCTTATTTTCATGCTTCTCAGGAGATGCTGACATTTCTCTCTACCTTGGATATACACTCTGCAAAGTTCTTTATGCAGTTTACTCTCCACTGAATTGAGATTTTTTGCTGAGAATCAAGATGACTCAGACAATTTAGAGCTGATTCAACGGCAGAAGGTCAATCTTAGTTTCTCCTTTACCCTTTGGATTCTAAGGATTTATTTTCTGCCTAAGAAGGACATAATTTATAATCTCTTTCTTTTGCAATATTTCTCATCCTACAATTTTCTTCTCCTTTTTTTTCTTTCTGTTTCAAATATATAAGTAGCTTTTCAACAGTCTTAAAAACTTGCCAGTAAGCCCTCTAGCATGGGATGCTGAAACTAGTTGTGTGAATTTGTGGTGATACTGGAAAGCCAAAAGTGAGTATTTTACACAATCCATCAAAATATCCAGCCTTCAAAATATCAACTTTTCAAATTATCTATATTTGAATTTATAATTCTGAAAATATATGTTTTCTTTCAATCTATAATTTTAATTTTTTTAAAATGGACCTTAAAGATATTGCACTGAAGTGAAACACTAGATATGTGAACTGGAATCTGCTTTTAGATTAATAAAGTATGGTTTCTGCTTCTACTAAGTATTTTTTGCATGCTCATTTCTTTGTGTATTTATTTCAATTCCTAGGCTTGTAAATTCCCTTTAGGTGTGGAGTAAGAATTGTCTTTTTCTTCAACGTGACAGGGCAGTACAATTCTGAAATGCTATGAAGATTTATTTCTAATATTACCATTACATATTGTTAATTTTGTCCCATGATTTAGCCATTAAAGCTTTGCACAAAAATTTGAAAGAAAATGTAGATCCTAAAAGGAATTAAAGAAAGAATAAATATTATTATAATAGCAGGTCTTCATAAGAGTAATAAAAATATTAACAATAATTTTAAAATATATATTTTTATTAAGTATGTTGTAAAAAAATTAATCTATTCCAAAACAATGTAGTGCTTTAAATACCATAGATAACAGTAAAATACCAGGACAGGATCAATATATGCAATTTATATACAAATAAATACTAATCTTGGATGGAATTGAAATTATATGAAGATTCACTAGAAAATAAATTAATAAATAAACTATAACTGAAAAGCCTACTCCATAGCTTCCAGTGACTGACTGTCTTTGGTTTACAGCTGCTCCTTCAATTAAAAGTAGCCCTTTGGCTCATTTTGACTCAGGGAAAATATACTTTTGACTGTCTTGCATATTTCTTAGGGCATCTGGGACAAAGGAGTTGCCTCGGGAAGTACATGAGTTTCGAACTAGGATGTGAATTGCTTAGGCATTCTTTGTCATTACATTTGTCCAGGACGTTATAGAGATCATCCTACAAGACAGCTCAGTGACTGACTGTCCTCTTAACCCCATTCCACAAACAGAAAAAAAAATAAAAATCATTGATTCTTTTAAAATCTTGCTGAATTTGGTGTATCAATTGTCTCTCAAGGAGCATGGAGGGAAACTGTGAGAGTTTCCCATTCTAGTATATTATTCTTTTCTTTTGTGAACATAGCCAAGTGTACCAACCCAGATTCTGATCTTTGTAAAACTTATTGCCATATATTGATAAGCCTGCATTTACTGTGTTGGTCTTTTAAGGGACTTTTGGCTTGAAATTACCTTTCATGGAAGCAATTCCTTCACAATCCTTTTCAGTTGCTTATTTCTATTATTCATTTTAGAAGTGCTTTAGAATGAAAAATATATGTGCTATAATACAGATCTTTCTGTCACTGCTAGAAAGGAATAGCCTGCTGTTAGAAACAGGGGAGGCTCTGGTTATCTGTGCAGTATTTAACTTCCACGATCTGCAACACATTTTATTTGACAATGCCCTGAGAAATTAAACTTCCAGCCATATCTAATAGGATGATAAACATTCAAAGAGAAGAGGATTTCAACATTAATCATTCACTGAGAGCAATGCACTGAGAGACCAAGCTGATGCTGATGAAAAGCACTAACGGTGCTAATGGAAGTTTTCAATGTCTTCTACTGACAAGGCAGGCATTGGAAAGCTTCTGCTGCTTTGAAATGGATAAAGCATAGTAATTCAATAAATGTTCTTCATTTGTGGTCTTCCCAATCAATTTCTGAGCTTAACTCTCGTAAGTAATATAACATTCTAATAAACATTTGCATCTTAGCAGGCTGTTTAAGACTTGTATAACAGAGACCCAGATGTCTGAAATGTTGGGTGTGCAAGAGCTGTGTTGGTCATCCCAGGCAGTGCAGCAAGAGCCAGCTCCCCCTCTCTGCTCATCCTCCCCTGCTGGCACTGACTGACGGGGTAACCTCTACAAGAAGCAGGTACCATTTCCCCTGCTTTTCATAGTGCTTCTTTTATTTATAAAAAATAGATCAAAGCTCAAAAAGGCAAGAAGAGAACGTGTCAAGGACAGTAGAATCCAAGTCATCTATGCTCTGATGGAAACTAATTCATGAATGGTTTTTTTCTGGAATTGTCTCAAAGCCTGAAGATGTTCCCAGGGTTTTTGCTCTTCTTTGTGACTTTTTCTGCCCTGACCATGAGAAATGCAGGGAGAAGAAAATCCCTGGTCCCCAGAGATTGCACTGTTGTTTACCTTTCCTGCTGGCTCTCCCAGAAGGGAGGACCCAGTGATTTGTGTACCTATAGGACACAAACATGTAGTCGAACTTTTCTTTCTCTGGGGGATATTTTTAGTGTGCTCAGGGATAGTTTTAGACAGTGGAGTCTTTTCTAAGAACTTGTGTAGCAAAACTACTCCAATTAGTTTAAAAGCTTTATTACTTATAGTGCTTTAAAACATCCATACTGTTGGATTTTTTGTTGAAAACTGAAATGAAAAGATTGTGTAGAAATATCTATTTGTTGCATAAAACTAGTGAGATTCAGTTACTGGTGCAGAATTAAATTGCTGTGTATAAGAGTAATGAAAAGATCTCCATCCAAGATGTTTTCTATCTTTGGGGAAGATTATATGACAAAATCTGCTCTGCATCTTCATTTACATTATCCTTGTTTCTGGAGCTGCTAGTTGCAATGTTATTGTAAATTGAGATATAAATTGGAGAGTGCATGATTTAAACCTATCTGGATGATATGCATTGTTTAAAGTCGTATATAATACAATGTACCTAGCTTTCTGTAAGCTTACTGTTGACTTGAGCTGAGTAATGTCAAGGTCAGCTGGGAAAAATCTGATATTTTTCTCATTTCTATGGGTTTGCTTTTCTTTTTTTGTTTTTACTAGCTGAAGGCTTAACTGCTTTAGTGGAATTAAATACTGGACACTAGGATGCCTAATAGGCTAAATAATTTGCTTAAATCCAATCTGGATGCTGTCTAGTCACTGTAGAAGCAGCATTCAGCATGTTAGGTATTGGCATTGCTATATGAAAAAAATTTTAAAGCCATAAAAATTATGTATCCTAAGGTAGCTGTATCTTTTTAGCAAATGTCCACTCAATTTCCCAAAGGTTAATTTTCATGCCAGCTTAGGGAAAATAAGATTCTGCAGCCCTTATGTTCTGTTCTCAGGTCTCCTACAGATTTTAATTTCTCTAAATCAGCAGAATTCCTATAGGAGGGGGAAGAAAGACCAAACACTAATAATATTTCAATGCCTTTCTATTTCAGAGCTAGCTGTATCACATTTACAGCTTTACCACACTTCAGAGGAAATGAGCCTTATATGCCTCTAAAAATGATAGTTTCTGGCAATATGAAGAGTGTAAAAACTACATGATGCTTTAAGGGCATAGAAGAAGTCATTAGGCAGTCATAACAGAAATGATATATGAATTTTAGTTCTGGTAGATATTGTTTAATCTTTTCCTAGAATAAATCCTGAAGGCATTTAATGTCCCTTAGTTCTGTCCCAGTGATTCAGCCTTCTTCCCCCTCTATCATCTGCCAGGCCTGTGCAGAGCCAGGCAGCCTGTGCAGACTCAAACTCTCCTCACACTGTCCTGCTGCCACGTTGGTCATCAGCTGTCTACATGAGCTGTTGAGCTCATGCTTTTAATCCTTTTGCTCTGGCAGGAGCCTCCAGAATCCCCCACCTACTGCATTTTTCCCACAAGAAACCTGTAATTTCAGCTTCCGATGTTCTTGCCAACTTTGCAAATGCATCCTAAAAGCAAATTCCTTGCTCTCCACCTTTCTTTTTCTAATAATTTTTCCCCCATGATCACTTGCCTCTTCTTTCTTTTAGTACAGTCAGTACTGTAGCTAAGCTGGCCAGCTGGATGAATAAGACACTGAATGAGGAAGGATTTTCAGCAGCAGTGATAAAAGTAAACAGTTGTGTATTGGCCAAGCAAACATGTATTTTGTTACATAATAATTTGACAGTGTTCCCTGTTATATCAGTGTCCGACGTATTCTAATCTAATAATTTTCTTATCCTTTAGCCTAACAATTTGTTAAACAGAATATTTTTAAATGAGAGGAGCAATCTTATGTAAGTTAATTTAGCAGGGCTTGAAAGCTTTGGTTATTAATAAAATTCATGGTACCAAGTTACCACAAAGAATCTTCAAAAGCTGGTTTAACTTATTATTTTATTATTATTATGTCTCTTTAATGTCCAACTGTTACTTTCAGTTCAGGCTTCACTTCTGAAAGCTGCAAAGACTGTTGCCTTCTCTCAGAAGTGACTTTTTGATGCTTTAGTTACTTCCTTGCTGCCTTCATGAGTCTTTTGCTAATGCTTGACAGCTTGATAGTACAGTTTTTGCCTGGAAGGTAATTATGATGAGAAATTATGATTAAATCAAAGGCATAATCTCTTAGATTATTTTTTAAGAACCAATCCTGTAATAGGTTTTATGTAGCACCTTACTGGAGCACATACATACATGTAAATATATAGACATATACACACAGAGTACTGTCTCTTTAGAAAGTGGAAAATTAAAGATATCTTTCTTGCTACTGCTTTAGGTAAGTGGATGGGCAGCTTCAACTTGTATCAATTAAGCAATTTAGAGGAAATATGATTTTATTCTTAGATATGAATTACAATAATCAAGTGAATGACAATAATTTCTGTGAACGACCATTAGAACAGATTGTAACCATTAAGATTAAAGACAGCAAATCTCTGGGTTGGAGTAAAACAGATATAATTCACAGAACCCGAGAAAATTCTAGGTTCAGAGCAGGGCTGACCTCACTTTTTGGTAAGGTTCCTCAGAGCCTTGTAATGAAGTTTTGAATATATCTCCAAGGACAGAAATACATTGATAGCAGGAAAGTATCTGAATAATGATTGATGGAAAATATCTGAATAATGATTGATGTAAATTAATGCTTCCTGCAGGAATTGTTTTGTAGGAATCCAGTCATTTGGAGAAAGACACAACTTTCATTGTGAGCATGCCTATGCCTCAAAGATGTTTGTCTTTTTAGTCCTGCTCTGAGCTTAGCCTTGTAGCCAAAAAGGATAGTGTACAGGAGATATCTGCAGAAGGTGGGAGCTTTTTAAAGTGCAGAGGTATCTGTCCTGCAGGGGGCATGGAAATGTGTAGCTTTAGGAAACAAACCAGTGCAGGAAATTCCTGTGAGGTGTATCCTCAGTGGCCTGGTGATGGTGTCATTCATGGCGGAATCCCAGGCCTTACAAATGCTTTGTGTCTTTGTAGCTGACTTTTGTCACTTGGGTTTTCCGCTTTCTTGAGTTTTCTGGCTTTGCTGCATCCTCATGAACAAGCTACAAAAGAAAGGGCATTTTTCAGAGGCACATGTGTGAAAACATAAATGTAACATGAATGTCTTGTGAATGGCTTGGTGTCAAATGAAATGTATGATACATATTTCTTGTATCTCCATGGATCATGAATGCAGAGGGATACATGGGGATAGCAAAGAGCAGGTCTGATGAGTATTATGAACTGGACTTAAGTATTTTTAATATTTAGATTTTTAAAAGTAATCTAAGAAAATAATCAGCACTATATCTAGTTTTCTTCAACAATTACCTGGTAGCAATGGATACTGTTTGTAATTCTGTTTGGTAAATTCTGTGGGCTTGGGGTTTTTCTTCCCTTTTCTCCACTGAAGTGCTGCTGCCGATATACCCTGAACTTGCTTTTTCTGTGCTTTTCATTGTAATTTTATGAAATAACAGATAATTTCCAACTCAGGAATGGGATTTCAGGTGTAATGCTAATGAGAAATGTCTGGTATAATTTGTAAGAACATAAGTAGTTCTATGGCACAACTGTGTGTGAGCTTACCCAGCAGAAACAGTTACAGAGGAAGTGTGGGACTCCTGCCAGCGTGAGCCGCATACATTAAACTGCAACCAGAGCTGGAAGCACTCCGTGCCTTTGGTGCATAATTTATTATATTAGTCCATTGGTCTTTCCCTTCTGAAAGAAAGCCAATAAGTGGGTTAATTTAATCTTACATCCAGATTTGTGCTTGAAAGTGAAGTCTTGTATACCTTCCCTGTCCAGGATACAATTGCTAGGGGCAAAGCTGGGGTAAGGAAAGAGGGAACTCACTCTGCAAGTTTTACTCTGTAACTGGGGACTCATCAGAGGTGAAAGGAAGACCTCACAGCTCCATGCAGAGTCCCATGCAAAGCCACAGTTTAATTTCTATAGGCACTTTCAGATCGTTTTACACTTCCCCTCTTTAGTGTCACAAAGTATTTTATTCTTCGGTCATGGAATTAGCAAAAGATAATGACAGCAAGTATGCAGAGCTAAAAATTAGTTGTAATTCTGTTAAAGTGTGGAACTTAAAAATGAGAGGGTGGGTTCATCCAGATAGAGACCAGCAACCCTGGCCACTAAAACAGCCAGCCTGTGACAATTATCTGAGCTTTCAAGTCCTTGTCTACACAAGGACTGATTCATTGCACAAGTTTTCCTGCAAATGAACAAGGTCTGCTTCAGTTAAAACAGAATTTCATCTCCATCTCTCTGATAACTTCAGCTGTTTATAGATCCTTGACCGATGTCATTATAGGGTCTGCAAAAACACTGGAGACTTCGAGGGTCCATTTTCTATAGGCAACAAAACTGGGGGTGAGAGAATAAGATACCCCAAAAAGGTCTTGATGAGCTCACCATTTCCTTCCTTCACACTTCTGGATTTTCAGCTTGATGAGAGCTTTATACTGACAACACAGAAACTTGAGGAGTGGGCAAACATTTACTTTCAGTGTATCCCCTTAATGGCAGTACAGAATCCTTAGTCAATAAATTATCTTAATTAGTCTGACTATTTATAATAAAAATGTACAAAGAAGAAGGCAAACTACAGAAGTGCAGAAAATTGTCATATTCAAATGAGTGAAATTAATTCAGTAATATGTAAAGAGAGTTTTTGAACTGGTCTGTAGAACCTTCAGGCATTGTTGAAATGTCTGAACTAACTTTAGATTATGTACAAAATCAGTTGTATGAATACATATAGTGTCCTGCACAGGGTAGGTCTGTGTGATTTTTCTTTTTCCCCCACTTGAATACTGCACCATGAATAGGCTAGTGCTGTGTCAAACACTGTGCAATAATCTGCTGTGTTAATCTTTAAAGGGATCATTAATTACCTTGGGAAATGGCTTTCTTTCATTACAAGAAATTACAAGAATTCTGGGTGAATGAGATGAGGTAGCTTATTTACATATTCTGAGGCTAGTCATATGATTTTTATTGAGCCAATTATACCAAAGATTGCCAAGTGTACAGTCAATTTGTATAGCATTGCAGTTACCAAAAATGTGTCTATCAGTGAAAAGAAATTTGTAGTTGTGGTAGTAATTTTCTGAGTGGTAGGCTTTTTCCTAAATTTATCGTAGGAAAGATTAAACAATTGTTATTTGAGCTTTCAAGTACCAGTGATTTATTTCATTTCACACTGACAAAACTGTGTCTAAGTTTTTGTATTATAAATAACAGTAGATATGGTAACACAGGCTTTAATTCTGAGAATGTACAGGCCTTAGGTACATGATGTCCCACTGGTATCCCAAGTTTCTCTTATAACCCATGAAGAACTATACTTCTTAATTTGAATACAGAAAGCAGTTTTTAAAAGATTAATTATATTACTGATGTAAATACTGACTAGACATCTAATGTGGTGTGACTGCTGCTCATTATATCAAATTCAATAATTTCATTGCTGCCTTGTCCTCCTCCTCATTTGTTTCATCTCCATCTGCTCACTCTCTCATATTACTTGCACTGCATCATATGAGGTACCCAAGCTTACTGGGGCAAAATCTTGTCTTTTATGAAAAATATGGTCCAGTTCTACATAATACTGCAATATAAATACAACAGTAATGCTTATGCTGCTACTAATTTTACCATTTTTCTTGCTGTTTGAGTCTTGGAAAATATAATTCCTATTTTGGAGCTAGTTTATCTATGTGTCAGTGAAAGTTAAGAGTAGAATTGATGACATCTCACTACAACTCCTTAAAAGAAGGGTGCTAGTCTAAGCTAGTCATCAAAGCTTGTGTCATTACTCTTACAAGTGTTATCATAAGAGGCTGGTATTTTTTAGGATGTAATGAATGACATTTTCAGAAAATGATTCATCCTGCCCTAATGTAGTAGAGCTTAGTCACCTAATGGAGTTGTCTCTGTAAACTGCATACTAAGACCATAGGAAAAACTTACATTTGGTGCCTAACTTGTTTGAATCGCACTGCAAGTATTCTGTGTGAGCCCCCATTTCTGATGCTGTGTTGATGCTGCTCCAGCTGCTAGGAAATTATTTTTATCTTGCATTATTATAGTCCTACAAGCATACATTTTAGCAGCAAATGTCCTGGGTTTTAGGATTTACACCACAGTATATCATTAAACAATTCACTTTATCAATTAAAATGTCCTTTTAGTTGTCTCTTAAAAATATCTGTAGAGATTATAGTTCATTCTGTCTTTTCCCTGCTGCTGTGCCATCAACACAGATGCAATATTTGTCTCAAAAAGGGCTGGGTTAGTGTATTAGTGTAGCAGTGTGGAGATCTAACAGTGAAACAGTCATGGGGCTTCAAGCGTCTGACACTCTGATAAAGCATGAAAGAGGTTAACAGGAAAGATAAAAATAGTGGGATGATTTGATATCAATTCTTATTTTCCTTCCTATTGAGAAGGCTTTGTTATGTTGGCTCTGTTTCTTTACTGCCATTTGCCAGAGCAATGTTTTATAACTAGAAAATACAATAAGCAGTGGTGATGTAAGCAAATGAAAGGTTAGTGAATTTGGTTTGGCATTGGAAATACCTCTTTGTAATAAAGGTCATGATTTCAAAATATTGCAAACAAGTGTGTCTAAGGTTTCTCTTTGTCTGCCCTGCTCTACATTGTGTCTCCTCAGCTGAAAATTTACTTAAAATTAGGTAGCAAATGAAAAGAACAAGATAAACCTATGAGGAACATCAGGGGAACTCTTACTCTGAGGTCAGTGGCAATATTCCCAAGGAAGTTAATTTCAAAACAAGTCTGTCAGTTATCTGAGTTTCAGCTGACAATTTAATATATGAATAGCCTTCTGGAACAAAAAATGTGGGTTCTGGGCTTTTCTCTGCCATTCTTCCCTCGTGCATGTCACTGTGGTTGCAGAATACATTTAGCTGGTTGCATTAGTCACTGGGGATTGTGTTCTTATGCTTCTATATGTTTGGTTTAATATATGTTTGCATATTCAACTGTGCAGGCAATAAACATGTTCATTATAATAAAAAGCTATCTCTGCTTTTACTTGGTCAGCTAACTGTGGAACATTGGTACATCTATAAACAGAAGTTGGTTTGTGATAGCAAAATGCAGGACTATTTTATCAGCTGGTTTCTGGAAAAAGATTGATTTTCCTCCATGCAAATATTTGAAAGATATATGCCACCAGCATTTCTATGGGGCATGCACTCAAACAGAACTGAAGAGCTGAGTCTTGTGCTCATTGCAGTCCAGCTGTTGACTTTTGTCTTGTGATCAGGCCATACATCCTAACAATGAGGGTGTCTGTATGCAATTCCTGGGATTACGATTTTTATGTGTATGGTAATGTGTATTAGACTGTGCTAAAGAAATGGGAAAAATAGAATTTGTGCTAGGCAGAATTCACCACAAGATGTCTCAGGTCTCACTACAGATTTTTCACAAAGGTAGGGAGCTATCCAGCTAAGTCTGGTGAGTGCAGTGCGAATTACATGATTTAGATTCTTCTGGAGAGTGTGTTAAAAGCACATAAAAATAGACTGGATGTGGAATCCAGACATGACGAGTGTGTTCTTCAAGGGCTGATTAAAAATAAATGCACGGAGACTAACATCACTGAATATTGAAAAAACTCTCAAGAAAGGGAGGAAAATGACCAGTTAAAGCCAAAGTACAGCACTAGAAGAATGATTACTCATTATAAAACAGGGTGATCTAATCTCATTTGTTATTTCTTACCACCTTTACTATGTAAGATAAGTGTCCACTAAGAGTATTTTCCACCCTTGTAACATTTGGGGTGGGGTGTGTACCTTTAAGTAACTGTTTTATCTGTTGGCTCTGGGGATCCAGACTAGAGCCCACACATGCGTGAATCTGTACAAGCCTTGGGCACAGTTGTCTATTCTTATGTGTATTGCTGTATATGTATTTTTAAATAGAACTCTTTTGTGTTCCTATGTGTTTGACTTCTCTCAGCACTGGTGCAGACTCTATTCTTATTCTAGGATGTTACTTGAGTGAGGATAGATTCAAGGCCAGCCACCAATTTTCTATATAGCTGTTAAATAAAAACTTTAAGTGTTAATTGTTTTCATAGCTATCTATATACCAAAGACTCTACATCAATTCCCAGTTTTGGAAGGATTGGGGGTCAGGGTGGGTAGTTGTGGGACTGTAGGGAACTTCTACTGTGGCCAGAAATGAGCGAGAGCACAAGCTGATTGTATAAGTCAAATGTATTTCACATATCTGATCACCCAAACAAGCAGATATGCTCAGGATAAATGCTATATATTTACAAGTTTTTAAATATAAATAAACACACTAAACTTACTGGGTTGGGGGTATGTTAAGGAATCTAATTTTAAACTCCATGATGGCCTCTTTTGTTAACACACAACTACAATGTATCTCCAAAACTGCTGCCATAAAAGCCCATAGAGCAAAAAATGAAGAATTATTTTGTAAAATCACAGTATCACACAGGAATACATGGAGGTGTTTAAGGAAAGACTGGATGTGGGAGTTAGTGCCATGGTCCAGTTGACGAGGTGCTGTTAGACCATAGGTTGGATTCAATGATCTCAGACGTCCTTTCCAACCTAACTGATGCTGTGCTTCTGTGATTCCATGTTGAGATCCTTCCCACCCCGACCAATAGTGGCGATCAGCGTTCCTGCCCGGGCCCGTCCGAGCTGCGGCTCTTGGCAGTGTCGGGGCCGCTTCCCGCCGGCTCCGGGACGGGACGGGACGGGGCGCACCTGCGGGAGCTGCCCTGTGCACGCCCGTCCTACAGGTGTGTGTGTCGGTGCACAGAGGGACCCGCGGTGGAGAAAAAGCGGAGGGTTCCCTTACTAATCACGGCCGCGGAGCTGTGCCGTGGGCGCCGTGCGGGGGCCGAGCAATTCCCTTCGCAGCCCGGTCCGGCGCGGCCGCTGCTCCCGGGGCGGGGCGGGGCGGGGCCGCCCCTGCCGCCGCCGCGCTCCGCCCGCCCGCCGCTCGAGCCGGTACCCGCGCTGGAGCCGCTGCCGGAGCGGCGGGCCGGGCACCCGCTGCCCTGCCCTGCCGCGCTCCCCGCCGGGCTGACCGCGCTCCCGGGCGCCGCTGAGCCGCCCCCGCCCGCGGTGGATGCCGCCGGGGAGCGGGCGGAGCGCGCCGCCGGGGAGAGGGGCTGCCGCGGCCGCCGGAGCCCACGTACATGCGAGTGCCCTCTCCGCTCACCAGCATGCTTTACTTCCAGATGGTGATCATGGCAGGGACCGTGATGCTGGCTTATTACTTCGAGTACACGGACACCTTCACCGTCAACGTGCAAGGCTTCTTCTGCTACGAGGGCGCGTACCGAAAGCCCTACCCGGGCCCGGAGGACCGCAGCGCCGTGCCGCCGGTGCTGCTCTACTCGCTGACCGCAGGCGTGCCCGTGCTGGTGGTAAGCAGGGGCCGCCCGTGTCCGCGCTCCGGTGACTTGTTGGGCCGGACCGGGCCGGGCCGGGGCGGGCCGCGGGTCCCGGGCGGAGCAGTGCCGCCGGCGGGCGGCTGCGGGCCGGGCCCGGCGGGCGGGGACCCTCCGCGCTCCGGGGCTGCGGCCGGCCCCGGGGCCCCGGCGGGCAGCGCTGCCGCCCCCGGCCCCTGCCCCGCCGTGCCCACCGCGCCTCTCAAGTTTATTTTTAGCACCGGTTTATGTAACTGCCAGTGCCTGTATTTCCAGCCCCGTGCGACTCCTTTTGGTAAAAAATTATCTTTTCTTTTTCGAAACGCGCGTCGCTTGCAGATAGATGGGCAACCTGAGGAAAACCGGCTTTTAGCAGCCACTTACTGATGTGTCATCCGGTACTAATTAGAAAATCCCTCTGTCAGTTTTGTTTTCTAAAAGTCAGCTGGTACGTGCAAGGAGCAGTTTTACTTGATTTAGTTGTCTCCATATGTCACAGTTACTGATGTGTGTGCAAACGAAACCTGTGTCTCTAATTGAACATGATCTTCCGTCAATCAGTTTTAAACAGGTGTGGCTAAAAAGTGGTTTATTTAATCGATTTTCTATCGGGTACTTTTTTTTGGGAAACGGCTAAGGGAAAGCTTTTTGGAAAAGCAGTGAGATTCCTTTCAAGCTGTTGAAGGTACTCTGTTGTCAGATAACGAGGGCATTAGCATCATTCAGTGATCCCTCACCATACTGAGGAGGAAAGACCTAGAGGAGAGCATTTGACTGTTGGGGATGGATTATATCTAGACTTACCAGGTGCCTGCACAGCTACACATGCACAAAGCCCTTGTAAAGAGTTGATTTTTATCAACTGTAAGCATTGGAATAATAAAAAATGCAATAAGAAGAGGCCTTTTAGGATAGCAATTTTTAAAATCATAATAACTCTTTTTCAGGAAAATGTAACAAAATAGGAGTCGAAAAAGCCTCATGAGGCTAAGGCTGTGGTAATCCCAGACACAATTTCTGCTTTTGTAGCATTATGAAATCTCAGATGGTATCAAATATAAAACCTTATGGTCAGGATCAGCCTTAGTGTTAGGACTTGGTTTTCTTTTTAATTTTTTTTTTCTCCCAAGGGATTCAATCTCTTCATTTGGCAAAACCTGTTGTGTAGCATTTTGGCTTTGTTGGGTTCTTTTGATTTGAACATCAGTTATTTGACCACTTTATTTGCCTGTTTGTTCTTTTGAACCCCTAAATACTGTTGAGATTCAAAAAGGGAATTTTGTTGTGTTTTTTTTTCTGCTGATGCTTCTCTGATGCTGGTGTGTGTTGTTTGTTTTGCTTTTAATTCTATTTCTTTTGTTTGCCTCAGGAAGTTATAAAGATTATGTCAGATATTCATGTCGAGCATCTTTTTTCCTGTTATGTGTCAGCAAGATGGATTGGTAGTTTCCATTCATTTCCTGGGTGCTAGATGATTACGTCAGAGCAATCTCCATGACATTTTGGGTTGGCAGTCTTGTAATTAGCCTTGCTAAAAAGCTAATAATAGAATTTAATGATACTTAACTGTGTTTCATCTTCCAGTCACCAGTCTTTTGGGCAGATGACATGCTTTGGGATGTCAGGGCATGGAAAGCCACATTGTAGATGCCTGTGTTTCACTTTTTAAAAAAGCATTTTTATTTCATTTTATTAAACAAAAATTTAGCTTCTGGGAATCTCATTAATTTAACAGCATTAAGTCTAATAGTTAACTTTATTAAATGGGTGGATTTTTCAGGTTTTGCATAGAGTTGTGTTCTGATTTGCCTTGAGCAATCCTCTTGGACTTAGTGTTTACCCAGGATGGCACTTACTCAGTTGTGCAGAACATGTACATTGCCTTTGCTTGTTCTTTTCATTGAAAGGAGTGGTGAAAGTAAAATTTCTTTGTCAAAACAACTTGTATGTTTTCAGTTGTAGTAGATTTCAGAGACTAGGTTCTCTTCCATTTTGTTTATTTCTCGTCTATGACATTTTGGATGTACATGTTCTGTGTAATTTTGTTTCTACAGATGAAATACAAAAATTAATCATGTAACATAGCCCTGTTTTGGTCTGTAAAGACTACATGCAAATGTGGGCTAGTGAAGGAAATAGATCTCTGTGAATGTAATTTCACTTTTTTTTCCCACGAGTATTGTCCTTGAACACAGGATATTAAATAATAAAATTTATGAGGGTTTTTAAAAAAATCCTTTTTTTTTCTTGCTTGTTTGGTGTATGGGATTAATGCTCTTTCTGGGGTTATGAGGTAGAGCAGCAGAATCTTTACCTTGGTGTTAATAGCAACTGAGGTTTTCTTGAGTAATGGGACTTGTTTAATTGGAGCCATAGAGTGCTTCAAGTTAAGCCAGTTTATCTTAATGTGACTCAATTAATGGCTCCATTGGCTTGAGTTTGAGTGAAGTTGCTCAAAAATCATAAAAAAATAGTTTTTCTAATGATTTTCTTTTCTGCATGCCTGCTAGTAGAGAACTAAAGAAGTAAAGAACCAGTAGCAGGACCTGTCTTGATGAGCATCTCATCAGCAGTGGTTCTCTGGCTGCTGTGAAGCTGCCATGTGGCTGCTCATCCAGAACCCCTGTGCCACATCAGAGATGCTGCAGCAGCCCTGAGTGTCAGGCCATGGGCTTGAGCTGCGTGTCTGCTCAGAGGGCAGCCACAGGCATGTGCTGAGACCTGAATAACAGCCTGTGTCATCTGACAGGGATGTACTGTGAGTGCTGTGTTCATCCTGGAAATTTTCTGGTTAGTCTTTAAAATGCTGCTTCCTGCTCGTACATTCCTACAGCCCTGGTGCAGCATTGCTGCCAGGCTTTCATTCCTGAGCCAATCTGCTTCCTCAGCCCATCTGCCCCCATGCCATCCAGGGACAGCTGCAGCTGGCTGGCAAGGCACAGGTGCTCAGGAGTGTGATCTGAGAAGTGCAGTCCCAGGGCAGAAGCAGAGATTGCTTGCTCTGCTGGAATGCTTGACTTTTTGATAGGGTTTTGGCTTTTTTGTTTGGGTGTTTTTGTGTGTGGGGATTTTTTTCTTTACTTATTTTGTTTTGTTGGGTTTTGTTCATTTGGTTTGGTTTTTTGTTGTTGTTGAGGATTTTCTTTGGGTTTTATTTTTTTGTTTTTGTGGTGGCTTTTTAAAAATTTCTATCTTTTGAGTCAAGTGCTCTGATATGGGGAAGGGAAACTGACTGAAGGAAAGAAGTTTTGTGCTCTGTACTTGGGACTTACTGGGTTTGTGTATCCACAGTCTTTGGTCAAGTAATTACCATGTATTTACCAAATATTTGGTCAGCCATGACTTGGTGGGCAGCTGGACTAGATGATTATTGTAGGTCTCTCCTAGCTGAACTATTCTATTCTAAATATCTGATAGGTTGTGTAGGATCTAGTAAGGAGTCAAGTTGTGCTATTCACTTTGGCTGTAACAAATTTGTTGTCTGCTAAGATGTCTGTGCTTAAAGCCCCTGCAGCTTCAGAGTTGCCTGGAGAAGCTGTGGCAGCTGGCAGGTTCCAGGCCAGGCTGGATGGGCTTTGAGCAGCCTGGCCCGTGGAAGGTGTTCCTGCCCATGGTGGGCTGGAACTAGATGAGCTTTAACATCCCCTCTGACCCAAACCATTCTATGATTCACAGGTATTGCAGCAACTGTAGGAAACTTGTAGAGGAATCCAACAACCTTGCTCTAAGATGAGAAGAAATGCCTTTTTTTTTTTTTCCTAGCTGGTTTCCTAGCTTTTATGTAGATTCCATGAAATGAAGATACATTATTATAATGTTGGTTTTCTCTGGGTTATCTCTAGAGGGTGTAGGCACTGTTTCTTCTCTCCCAAATACATTTTGAGTTCTTCCACTGGAGAATGTTGAGGGTTCAAACAGTTGCTTTTCTTTAGTCTGTTTTTCAAAAAGTGCTGAAAACAACTGCAGCTTAACATATAATAAAATATATTGTCCCTTCCAGTGTTAGACTTTTATGTGTTGAAGGTCTCCTAGATCATACTTTTAGGCACAGGTAATGACTTGAGTGAGTAGATGTGTTTGCATAAGGAGCATTAGGCATACAAGCAGTAATATCTTTTTAAAATGTGGATGAGGTAGAAATTGCAATCAGAAGAGTGGAAAAGCTCTAATTATGATATTCTGTGAGGGAAGACTGAGACTTGGGCAGAGGCAGTGCTCCTGTCTTTCTAGTGTCCATAGCACTAATACCCCAAAATCTCTGGTATACTGAGGAATTCTCAACACATGGGGTTTTTTTTATTTTTGTTTTTTTATCTTAAAGTCAAATGTGAAGGTGACAGGAAATAGCTTCTTGATTTGAGTCTATTCAAATATGTAATAAGCATAGAACTGCTAGTTGAGGGCTCAGTGCTATTTAAGCCATTTCCCAGTGTGCCAGTTCTTGCTCAGTGGGCTGGTTGCTTTTTTAAACTTGTTATGACAGATGTAGCTTGGGAAATACACGTCAGTCTAATCCTTTAGCTTCCAGTAGAGATGTTTTCTAGAACGGTGAGGCTAGTGTCTCATGTTTTCAGAATCCATAGAGTGATCAGTTCTGCATTGTTTCTTTCTGGTAGATGTTAATAATTTTGACCTCTTTAAAAATAGTGTGAAGTGCACTCAAGGATTCTTTAGTGATTCCACATACTAATATGGATTATTTAAAATGTCAAAACTTTTTAAACAATAAGTGGTATAAAATGTGATGTATTAGACCTAAGATGTATGCTGACTGCCGTATAAAAGCCAGGAGGAGATAATGACACTTTTTCATTAACATATGTAAACAGTTCAATTATGCAAATGGTGTTTGCTTTTATTTCCAAGTAACAAATATATGATTACAGTACTTATCCATAAAATATAGACTTCTATTTGCTTAGGCAAATTCCTAGCATATTTGTATTTTCTTTGCAAACCAATTAGAGACTAATATATTTTAGGATAATACATCTAATGTCTTCACTGAAAAAAATATTTGCCATTGAGAAATGAAGTATTGGATTCTCTCTTTTTTTTTTAAGAGGACTGGAGGAATCTCTAGATTTGGCACACCCCAAACAAGGAATGGATGTCAAAAATGAGACATTCTGCCTTGAGCTTAGCTTTAGTCAGTAACTTTTTCCTTTGAGAAGGAAATTTTGAGTCCTGGCAAAAGAAAGACTGTGAAGTGAAAGATGCAGTATAACTGTTCTTGTATGAAGTTTGCTGTACCCCAACACTTAAGAAAAAACAACATCATTCGAGAAAAATTGAAAAAGAGAGGCTACCTTTTGAAGTATGTGCACAGTTTTTCTAAGTCTGCTTTCCTTTTCACCGTCTTTGCTATTTTAATAGCTCCAGGTCTGAGTAGCTCAAGAGCAGTTGAAGAATATGCAGAGACCTGAAGGAGATGCACCACTTGATTCCAGCACGTAGATCTATGTGATGTGACTGGACGTCTCCCATCTCAGTCCTCCTATCTGAACCTGCTAGTACCTATTTTCCTTCTGACATCTGTAATTCTGTGTGCTGTGGCATCAGGGACTGATCAAATTTTATCAGGCTGAGTTCTCAAAACGCTCGTGGCAGAGAAGCTTTTAGTTAACCTGTTGTTTGCTGAAACTATTGTACTAGTGTGTAACTTCGTGCCATACATGAAAAGGGGTTCTAGGTTGTGATATCTGGGACATCAAAATACTCAGTTGTCTGTTATAATGTGAGGAAAAGCATAATATAGAATGAAAGTCCTGAAAATATTTTCTGTGAATTTGCTGTGCCTCATGTCTGACCTGTTTCTTCATTCCTCACCTTAGTCAGGAAAAACCACTACCTTCACAAGTGTTCCTTCAATCTACTTTAGGCTGATTGTTTTTCTACTTCATGGTTGGTATCAAGTCACTGTGGCTTCTATGGACACCTTAACAGTATTGGAAAAAAACTAAAGCACAGGGCCATTCCAGTTTTGTGAGACCCCACTGGAGTACTGCATCCAGCTCTGGGGCCCCCAACATAAGAATAATGTGGACCTGCTGGAGGGAGTCCAGAGATGGATCACAAAGGAGATCAAGGGGCTGGGGCATATCTCCCATGAACACGGTGAGAGAGCTGAGGTTGTTCAGCTTGGAGAAGTGAAGGCTTTGGAAGGACCTTAGAACACCTTCCACTACCTAAAGGGGGCCTACAGGAAAGCTGGAGAGGGACTTTTTACGAGGGCTCATAGTGGAGGACAAGGGTTTAAAGTGAAAGGGTGTGGATTTAGAATATATATTAGGAAGAAATTCTTCACTTTGAGGGTGGTGTGACACTGGAACAGGTTGCCCAGGAAAACTGTGGATTCCCCATCCCTAAAATTGTTCAAGGCCAGGTTGGATGGGGCTTTGAGCAACCTGGTTGAAGCATTGGGAACCAGATGATCTTTAAGGGTTCCTTCCTACTGAGGCCATCCTATGATTCTCAGAATTGAACAGACTTTTCTCCTGGTCTGCTGCTTGAAGAAGTGACCTCTGTGCATCCTGAAGGAGATTAAATTGTTTTGTCATTTCTTCCAGAAAAGAATCAAGGAAGCTTGATAAATAATGCAAGGATGAACAGTTGCCAGCAGCTGTGTTACAGGGCAAAAAAATCCCAAGGGTATGTAGCAAAGTATTCAAGTTTTCGGTTTTATGTGCAACTTACTGAAAAAGTTGTACATACCAGCACAGGTATGCAGCATGCATGCCAGCAAGGGATGCAGTCTATCCTAGTGCTCTTTTTCTGGGAACAGTGAACTTTTATTATGATATCTGAACATCTCATGATGTTTTTGATAAGACAGTGATAGAGCAACAAAAGATTAAAGTTTTACATCCTGACTCATATGAGTTGGGTAGACTAAGCAGCCTCTGAAACCAAATGGGAATGGTTTTGAGAAACTAATTAGCTAATCAAAGAAAATAATTCCTGGATTATTGAAATAGGTTATGTATGAAAAAGCTAAAGCTTTTTAGATTTATGTGTCTTTCTCTTGCTGGCACATTTTTCAGCTGTTAAAACCTTACATGAATAAGGAATTGCCAGTAAACTTTGTTTACTCTGTGATCACATTGTTCTTGCAGGGCTCATTTGATCCCTGTATCATAGCCCTGTTTCAATCTGTGTGCTCAGCTGAAACTTCTTTCCTTGATAGGTTTCTTGTTCCATTCCCACATGTTTGTAGGAAAGATAAAACCTGCTGCATTTTTGTTTTGTTTTTTGAAATATGCAAGTACTGGGGACTTCAGGAAACCACTCTTTGGAGGGGGAGGAGGAATGCCCTTTTCTGGAATGCAGAAGTTTAAAGCTAAGGGAAATTTATTTCATGCTCCTCCTTTGTGAATGGATAATTGCTTTGCAACTCTACTTAAGAATAAAAAAATAAATCACGCTGTTAGGTCTGCAGTAACTTTGTGTACCAGATGTCAGCATTGGCCTGTTGGGACACATAGCAAAACAAATACATGATTTGATAGTCTGATGCTGGCTTTATCTCAGCATTAAACCACTAATCCAACAGAGCTATAACCTGGAGAAACAATTAAAAATTCAGAACCACCGTGTGTTTTCTTGGGAATTCTTCTTTATCTGTCTGTCTTCCTGTTGTGCTGTGATGGCTTACATGAGCAGTGCCTGCAGAAGTTACGTTTGTACTTCCACTGCAAAGTATTTCTGCTGTGTTTAGTATGCATGTGATTTACAAACACTAACAATATCGAGGCCATATGCTTCATCCTTTGATGGGTTCTCTGGAAGTAAAGTGGCAAGCAGATGTGAACAAGGCAGGCAGGCTTCTGTTTGCAACAGCTGAATGCCTGCTTGTCCTACAAACGATGCACTTATGTTTAAGTGAGAAGTTGTTAATCCAACTAATCCTGAGTGATTAAGGAGTTTCTATCGTTGTTTATAATCTAAAATAGTAGGCTTGAAGTAATAATCAGTTTTTTCAGCTAAACAGTTCTTGCTCATTGTACATCATGCAGGATTGAGGAGATGGGTGTCCATATGATACATTATAAATGACAGCCAAAGTAGAATTGTAAGTAGCTTTAGCTGTGTTTTTTAGCCTTAAAAGCAGAGTGATGTTTAAAAAGCTTTATACGCTCTTGCAGCATCTCTCAGATACACTGAAGTGCATGATGGCCCAGCTTTCATTGTGCATGGTTTTTTATTTAGCAGAGATGTGGTAACCTCACAGATTGCAAGTAAAAAGTCCAGCTGAAGTGGATATACCATGTCTCTGGGCTTTACGGAGGAATATCTATTGAAAACAAAGTTCTTTGTATTTGCACACAGTACAGTCACCATGGTGTTGGACAGTAACTAGGAAAGCAGATCTAGCACTTGCTGTCTCTGGTGGGCAAACTGCCTTTGCGAGGAGCACTTCTGTTTACCTGTGGATCAGAATATATTTATTTTCAATGTAAAAATACCAATAAACCTGCAGCAGAAAAATGACTGTATGTATTAAGGCTTTGTAGAATCTATTAGTGTAAGAAGTTTTTCAGTACTGATTCAAAACGGACTCTTAATTTGGGATTCTACTGGGGTATGAGGCACCATAAAAAACCTTCCTGGTTATACAGTATGAAAACTTGGGTTGTGGATTCCACTTCTGGTTGTCAATCTGGAGAACTTATTGTCTGTAGTTCTGTGTGAATTGTGTAAATGCATCATAAATATCCATTGTCTGATTACTATACATTGCATATTTATATGAAAATTTCATTAACCATATGCATTTGCTAATGTATAGCCAATTATAAATGTAGTATAGCTATGTTTTAAAAAGATTATTTTTCTTTCTCTACTGTTTCTTCTTGCCTCTCATCCATGTCAGGTTAAAGAGTATGTATGAAGGCATTCTGAGTTTTTAATTTTCTAAATAATAATTAAGAAAAAAGCAGCTACCAAGAACAGAAGTCAGCCTAACAGTATTCTGCTATCCAGATTTTATTTTTTTTCTTTCTCTGTACAGCATATAGAAACACCTATTGTTTTAGGTTGGTAGGTTTTATGCTGTCTCTAAAAAGGATCAGTGATACATTTCATTTTTTATTGTTCAAATTTTGAGTAGTATTTTGGGGATTTCTTTCATCAATGTATAGTTTGGCTCTTTATAGATCAAGTATTGAATATTAGAATCAGTAAATGGAACTCAGCCTCCGAGTATAGTTATTTTGGGTAGTAATAGGGATTTCTGTGACCTGTCTGTAGCAATTTAGGGCTCAGACATGACTGAATTAATTCTGCTTAAAGATTTCTTAATCACGGGCCAGCTGAGCTGCAGTAACCAACGACATGAACTTGCAGCCTGTTGGGAGCATGAGGTGAAGTATTTGAGCTTGACCTGCTTTAATCAAGACTTCTCCCAGGATGTGTTCATTTTTTGGGTTTTGCAGAGTGCCTGTACATGCTGTCCATGGCAGGACTGTGCTGAGAAGGAGGAGCCTTACAGGGTGCAGTGGCTCATGGCTGAGCCTGACCTACCAAGTGCAGGTCTGTGCAGGAGTTCAGCTCTATGCAGAGCGATGTGTGGACATGCCCAAGCTTTGGCACATATTAACAGTACTTTGGTCATACTTACATAGATTGGGCCAGATGTCCAGAGCCTCTCCGCTGCTCAGGTCCTGCTTTTCCTGTTCCTGTGAGGAGTGTTCTTGGCCCTGTTGGGTGTATCAAGGCTCTGCCACGAGGCCAGGCCTGAGGCTACTGCCATCATGCATTCAAAGTGACAGATGAGAGTCTGAGCATCCAGGGGCTCAGGGGAGGACTGCATGGGCTAATGCTTGGGCTGCATTAGGCTGTAGGCCATAGGCATGTTCCATGTGGATGGTATGGGGATATTCCAGCTGTTAGCATGGGCCCCTTTGCCAAGTGCTCACGCTTGACTGAAGTCAGCGCTTCAGTCGGTCACAGGGACTCTTTCCAGAGCATTTAGCAAAGGCAGATGAGATTTGTAGGCAGATTGACCTTGGGCCATGTGAGTGGTTTGGGGACATCTGCAGCTGGCAGAATGAATGTACAGAGCTGGGCTGTGTGCTCTGACAGGCTTTGCCTTGGTAAAGGGATCTGACCACTCAAGCAGGATGGACACGTAGCTGTTAATGCCTTGCTGCCAAATGGTAGTTGTGAAATTAGGCTTCTCTTTTAAGCACTAGGAGATTTGTGCATGAACAGTTATACTAGAGCTAGATTGTTAATTTATCTTGGTATTGTTAATGATTTATCTTGATATTGATGGAGTTTAATCACATGTTTCAGTGCTGTTTCAAATCACAAGGCTTTCCCCAGGTTGAGTGCTGTGTGTGAATGAGTTTAGTGCTGATAGAATATTTTTCTTCTGTACTGCAGCATTACTCAGTATTTCTTTTGTTTCTGAATTGATTGTGATTGTTGTTTGATTAGGGGTAGATGGAAATCATAGAGCAGAGCATCTGTCTTTAAAAAACTATGTTTACATATGCAAGTGTGTATGCTCAATGTGTTGCCAGAAAAAGTCATGTTTATATGGTTGACTTGTATCCCTAGTTTTGTTCATGTGTACTTTTAATCTTAATACCAATGGCAAAAACGTAATGCCTCAAAGAATTTATTCATTTACAGCAGAATACTTAAATTGTTATCCCTGAATGTGTGCAAGCACCTTTCTTTGCAGAACACTTTGAACTGTTCTTTGTAGTAATTTAAATTGCTCCAATAATGAGATTGCATCCAAGACTGGCTAAAAAAGCATGTATTTGTACATTTACATAATAGCATGTATTTTATATAATATCCTTTATTGTCATCATACAGGAGACCAAAAACCAGCTATTATAAATTCTGCCTTGAAGACAATCAGTGTCAGAGCTTCACAAGACCTAAAAATTTTAAATAGACTTATTCATCCTTAAAACACTTCTCTCACCACTTGAGCTTTTTTCAAGGTATCTGATAAAGCCAGCAGCATATTTACTATTATTTTACAGATCTGTGCAAAGGAGATGATCCTTGTTAGGGTAAACCATTATGCACTATTTCATGAGTGGAAAGAGATACAGTCACATATTGAGGAAGAGTAGCTGGGTTTACTTCAGCCAATAGACTTTGCAATTAGTTTTGAGAATACCATTGCATGCCTTAAAGAGCTGTTTTTATGCTCTGCTGTCTTCACAGCAAAGTATACAATCTCCCCTCTGTCTTGTAGGCATTTCCTGTACTAGGAAATTTTTGCTGAAATTTCCCACTCTTGCTACTCCTGTTTCAGCTCATTGGCTGCTGTGCCAATGAGGGCACTTGGGACTTCCTCTTAATTCAAGCACTGCATTGTGTAAACTTCTAAACAGGGTCAGACAACATAGTGTTGCCAGCTGCACATCTGCAGCCATCTGGATTTGTGGCAGGAGCAGTAAAATAGACATTGTGTAGCAGAGTTGAAAGAGTGACAAAAGTGGTGCAAATCATATTTGCAGAAAACCCACCACAGAGAAACCCACCATAAAGTAAACCCACCATATTTGATCTACAGAATGTACAGTATCATTATTGAAAAGGTCTTTCCACTTGTGTATTTATCAAATAAAGATAAATGAGATATACTAGTGCTGTGTAATTTTTGTGAAAAAGCTTGCTGCCTAATTCATTCCCATTGCATTGTTAAGAGCAGGGGTGAGTAATTATTAAAGCTTCTGGTGCTCATAAACAGGCCTCTACCACCACTTGTATGACATCATTAAGATTCTGTTTCTAATAAACATCACTTCAGTATCTTAATTTATTGTAATAACATTCTTAAAGAGAAATAATTGCACACTGTGAAATTACAGCTCTCAGTTCTAAAGAAGAAGATGCAGGGGGAATGGTCACCCATTGTTTTGTTTCTGGGCTTGCTAGTTGTTTGAGGTGAGGCTAGAAGAGGCACTTCTGACCTCTTTTCTTTTGGGTCCTTTCTCCCTGACCAGCATCTCCAGTGACTGTTCTGGGAATAACATCATGAGTTAGCCTGGTCAGTGAAGCTTGAAAAGTTAACTTCTGTAGAGTCATCTCTTTGACTGTGTTACGCAAGTGTCAGTGCATGGTGCTGTCTCTACTTTTCTTTACTTGAAAGCTTCTGTTTGGTCATTTGTTTCCCGGCTTTCAGAGGCACTGGAAGTGTGGATTAATAATGTTAGGGTTTGTTACTGAGTAATTTTACTGCTGGTTTTATGCTGAATGCACATATTATGCACAAGTAACCCTAATGTGAGCTCAGAATAAGTTTTCATTTTAGACCAAAGGCTTTTATACATGGGCTTTTAAAGTGTTTTAAATTCATTTTTAATGACACCTGGATTCTTTGCAGTGATGCTTACAATGTAAAGACATAAAGTATATTAGAATAATGATTTAGAAGTTAATATGTTCAAGAGTGGGCATTGCATTTTTTGACATATCTTTCTGATTTATCTGACCTGTTAAACCTCTTTCTCAAATATTTGGTACTGCTTCTCTGTAAAATTGGATTGTCTTCCTAGTTTTATTATTTTCTTGAGACAGAATTCATAGCTAAGACGTATTTCTAGACTTTGGATGAGGTATTGCTCTTAACCTAGAGTGCCATAGTTTTCACAACGAATCCAGCTCCTGTTGAAGTTAGTGAGTTTACTGCCTTGGATTTCAACTAAAAAAGGTTAATCACCTTAATGCATTTGATTTTTTGGCAATTATATTGTAGCCTAAAGTAATGGTAAATGAAGAGTTACTTATACAGAGGCCATTATTAGTAGGAGTAGAGCTACTTAAGTGATTACAAAGAGAGCTGTTTTATTTTGAAGGTAATTTTAAATAAAAAGCTTATAACTATTTTCTTGAGGAGTCTACTTAAATTTATCATTATGAATCAAATACTATTTGATAATAATGAACATAACTAGTAAACCAGTTGTGTGTATGTTTTGTAGACATGCATATTTTGCCACAAAAATCCAGAAAACAATTTTTGTGGAATCTTACAGGCATTGATCTTATGTACAGCATGTTTTTCTCATAGCTCTATTAAAACACAAGGTACTTGCACACAGGGTACAAGTGTTTGATCCTTCATTTTCCATTGTTTGATGGCAATGGCAATTCAGTGGAAGTGGCTTTCCTTGAACTGATCTGTGGAATAATATATCTGCAAAACATCACTGGCCTTGAGTAAAAGTGAGCTAGAAGTAAGACACTGGGAAAAGTGAGAAACACAGATATTGTCCTTCTGCGCCTCTGAGAACAGTTGGCTACAGTCATATACTGACTGTAAAACCACTACTTTGTGACTGGAATCATTAAGAGATGCCTTTTATGTAATCAGATTTTATTCAAACAGGGATGAAAGGCCGTTTATGCTGAATTTTGCAATTGAATGTTCATCCTGGGTAGAAAAGCGCAGTTGCATAGATCACCTAAGGCTTAAAATACAGAGTAGCATTGCTGTTGGAAATGATCACTGTCAGATGCATTGGTATTGTATTTATCAGGGAATCATGTTTTCAATATGCACAGAAGGGTTAGGACACCAGTGTGCCTCAGCAGACAGAGCAATGTACAGTTTTCTTGGCCAGTGAAGAAACAAAGGGATTCACCAAGGCCAGGTCATAAAGAACCACAGTCTTCTCCACATGTGTCACTCGAAGTCCAGTGGAAGACTTCACTGATACAGCTGAATGCAGAGATGAACGTATATGAAATTCATCTTCTAATAGAGAAGATAAATTGTAGAGCTTTGAATATTTTATTTTTCCTTCACAAATACTGCAGTATTTTAAAGTTGAAGTTAAGTGCTTGACAAAAGTGAAAAATTATGATGTAGAATTCTTTTCCAATATCCTTAATGAAATAATTATATTTAACAACAACCTTTTTCATGTATCTATCAGAGATCAGGAGACTAAAATCAGTTGATATCTGAATAATATCTGTTCATATTACAACTCATTTTCCTAAGGAGGTGTGTTTGTGAAGTGTGGAGTTCAGAAACTTTACATAATGGCATCCTTGGTTTTTGTAAAAAGAAAATGAGAAAAATTTAAAAACTGAGAATTTCCTGTGAAAACCTTATCTGGAGTATTTGAGACTAAAGCAACTTCACAGTTTGACATGTGAATTTATGCCTTTAGAAGGCAGTTTTGAATTAAATTTTCTCTCTTCCCCTCACCATTTACTAGGGTATTTTTAGATGTAGAGATTTTTCTCTAGATGAACATTTTTTCTCTAGTTTTTTGATGTTATTTTTTTAAAATTAGAAAAGCTTGATGCATGGGCAAGAATTCTCATGAATGTCTCTTGTCTACTACCTATTGCAATGTGTTCAGCAAGAATACTCATGTCAGTATTGTAAAGCTGCCAGTATTTGGATAGTTTTAGAGCCAGGTGCCAGACACTCACTGGGCCCCCAGACTGCCACATGAGCGTTCCTGAGCGTGTTCCTCACATCCTGGCCATTTCCAATTGCCTGGAGAGCTGCAGTGTGGAGCAGCTGCATTTCTTCATCTCACAGTGGTACGAAAGGTTCAGCAGCCATGAGCGGGAGCTGCAGCAGCAAACACAGCAGCTGGAGAGGGCTGAATGAAGAGATCAGTGTGGAGGGCAGCCCAGCAGGGCAGGCAGGAGCTGCAGCAGCAAACACAGCAGCTGGAGAGGGCTGAACGCAGAGCTCGGTGTGGAGGGCAGCCCAGCAGCATGGGCACACCTCTGAGCTGTGTGCTCAATGCCCTGCCTCAGTCCCTGAGGATCAAGTGCCACGCAAGGCCCTGCTCTCATGTGCCACCAGTTGTGGCCCTCTGGTGCTGGCACGAGGCGTTCTCTTCTCCAAACAGCAGGGCCTGGTAACTGTTTCTCTCAATGACCTTTTGCTTGCCCAGCCTTTGCTCTGGCATTGTGCGATTTCAGCCCTGGTGCTGCTCTGCAGGGGCTTTGCCCATCAGACACCTTAGTTGGGCTCCAGAGGAGATGCCATTGGCACATATGATCAATTGCTCAGTTAAGGAAAAAAGGAAGGTCTTAAGAGACTCTGTACTTCAAAATATTTAATTTTTTTCCTCTCATGTGATAATGAATGAAGATAATTCAGTGAATGATGAAGTTGTCCATGTCTCTGTGATAAAGTTCTCATGTGATTAATTTCTGGCTTCCTGGTTATAAATGCTTGGCTACTGTGTGCCTCTTGCTTTCAAATAGCAGTAGAGTCTTTGTGAAGAGGGCAGCCTTTACCAGTGTTACATACTGAATATGTCTACAATGTATTAAAAAGGAAAATAATGAATATTTGTTCCTATCAAAAGCAACATTACTGTTTAGTACCATACAGCCTTACTCCACCCTACAGAGAACTAATAATGCAGGTAATATTTCACTGTTAGATATGTAATCTTTTACTGCTATTTTTCTTTCTTAAGTGGACATGACTAAATATGAATTTTAGTATTTTTCTCAAAAAAAATGGGGAGTACATATTTTTAAAGCAAAATTTACAGGCTCAAAAAGTCTGAGTTTTTTTAATCTTTCTTTAGAAAAGCAATTTTCTTTTTTACATCTTTTCTGTAGACTTTCAGAAGCTGCTATGCAGTATGGTCCTATATCCTCATGTTGAATGCAAGAGAGGATGTTTTCTATTTAATCAATACCACAGATTTATCTAGGGTTTATTTTTTCATTTTCTGCAGAACTACTGGTCATTTGTTACTATAGAAAATGTACTTCTCTGAAAATTGACCAGGGCATTTGCTGTCAGTTTAAGCAAGCAAGAAGCAATGAGAACAAGAAAAACACAGAGAAAATGGCCTCAAGGGAAAGCTCTGCATAATAAGCTTGAAATTGCTGCTGCTGGAAATACTGTTGCTGCTTTTCCTGCCGGGGCTGTCACCTCACTCAACAATTTTAGCTTCAAGTGGAGAGCAGAGCTTTATTTTGAGCATCACTAAAGGCCAAGGTTTATGCTGCTGGATTTCTCAAACTGAGACCACTATGCTCATTGGTACATGGATGGCATTTTTAAAGAGGAAATAGGCCAGGAATAGCCCATGGTCTCAAAAGTTAAAAAGACAAGTTAAAGAGCAGAAATAAAAAAGCATATAGAAGCCATATTTTTAGAAGAGATCTGCACCATACTAAGTGGGAACTCATAAGTTAAATGAATAGGGAGTCCAGGTAATTTAATTGATAACAATTTTCATAGAGATATGTAAATCATTCCCAAGATTTTTAGTTCCATTTTCTACCTTCTCTTCTTCCCTGATAAGAGCAAGGAAATTGATTCTAGAGAGAAAAGCAGAGCTATGGACTGCCTGAGATTCTCATTCCCCAAGGTTATTTCTTCAAGATGGTCTCATAGAAGCCTTGGTTACTGTTCAAGTCATGCCTAAATGGGAGAAACACAATGAATGAAAGGAAGTCAGAAGGGAAACTACAAAGCACAGTATTGTAAAATGTTCTTAACTTGATGAGTTGAGCACATGGATGAATATTTAGTGGTCTTTTTAATGCAGTAACCACTTTTCAGTGTTACTCATCTATCTAAGTGGTTGCTGTAGTTACAGCATAACCCTGAGAATTGGCAGAGAGGGAATTGTGTATTCTGTGACATTCCCTAGCCTGTGTGAAATATTTCTTGTAGCTTAAAGTAGGTGGTAGCTGAAAAGGTCTATGACTGTATACACAGAAATTTATTTCCTAATCCCAAATAGAGATTATCAACCTTATATTTCAGAATTTATCTTGTTTAAACATGTTCATGTACCTTCAGATATCTTGTCATGCAAGTGAATATTTAAGTCTCACTTAAGTCCTGGGACTTGATAGGGAGTTTTGTGAAATACGTGACAATGTAGGTCATAAAGTAAACCTCATTATTATTTTAAGAAGTGAAGATTTAAGGTCATTTATTTATATAGGTGCTGACTGTTGTAAAGCATAGGAGACACTAGGGGAGGTTTGTTTATGGAGTCAGTTTACTGGAAAATCAACAATGTCAGAGCTGCTCTAGCTCTAATATTTGGAATGAGTCAGGCTTGACATTTTGAGTTGAAAAGAACGCAGAATTTAGAACCAAGTTAAGAATATACTGGATGGAAGGACAAATTAGATTTTTAAATTGACATGCAGTGCTAAAACTAGGCACAGCTTGCCTGGATTCAGAAAAATGACTAATACAGGAAAAACCTGGACTTGGGAGGAGGGAATCAGTGTAGGGAATGTGTGCAAAATGCTATAAGAATCCTGAGGAGAAAGCAAGGAAAGGCACAAGTATTAGGTGGTTGGCAATAAGTACAGAAAATGTATTATTAATAATATATTAATATGGAGTTAAGAGGTGAAACAAGAAGAAATATTAATTTTAGATCACATCCCTCTCAAATTCTGTTCCTTGCTGTCAAATGGATTGTCACATCACAGACAGGATATGATTGCCATGGAGATGGTTCCAAGGACTTCTATGATTTAATTTTTGCTGGGTTAATATTTTTTATATGCTTCCATAAGAGTAAATGATCATCCTTGTCTTGCTTCTTGTTGCAACACTTATGTATGCTGTTTTTATCTAAGGACTCTGCAAGTTGTTTATACATATGTTCTTCAGAATACTGGAGAGCCAGCCTGCACTTTGTACTGTTAGACTACAGATGAAAATTGTTCTTTTCCTTATACTTTATATGCTGTGGCTGTATATCAAAATGGAAGGATGGCCTTAGGGAAGGATGGCCTTCCCTGCTTTCAAAAACTGTTAAAATATCTGTGAGCTAAGAATTTTAATACATACCTTTGGGAAAATTTGTACAGTGATCTGAAGTAGTGTGACCCTGATAGAATCAGGTAAAAGATGCTTCTAATATCCTCTCTTTTTCATTGCAGTCATATTTCTGTACTTGTACTTGTGTAGTTTTGTCCAGACATTGATGTTGTCAGAACATTCAGACTCTCCATTGCAATCTTTCACTGCCAGTTTTGGAATATTCCAAAAACTTTTTGCCCCAAGACTTAGAGAAGTACATAAATAATTCTTTTAAATTAAATGTAGTTTGTTGGCTGACTACAACTGGCATATGCAGTGGAAGGGGTAATGGTGGTTCCTGTGCCAGCAGGAATACAGAAATTGCTCTTTCCAGGAATATACCAGGCATGGAAATTGTTGTGAAGTGCAGGGGAGGTATTGCTCTCCTTTTCCTCTGCCCTGTAGACCCGATTATTGCCAGTGGTGCTGCAGAGAGGAAGGGGAAGGAATTGCACTGGGAAGAAGAATTTCTCCTGGGATTTATTGAGATTGAAAAGGATTTTTCTTCCATTTCTGAAACATCAATAGGCTGATTATTGAGATGAGCAGTGATTGTGCTGAAGGATGGAGGAAGGAGAACAGCTTTAGCTGAGCTGCCAGTACAGAAAAATAAAGAAGCTGTATTTATTGCCAAATTCTAGAAGGATTCTCTCGAAGCCAATCCACGGAAGCATAGAGATGAATGCCTTGTGTGCTCAATGACTCCTATTACTTCTGACAGCAGAGCACTAGGCCCTCTGTAGCAGAAGTTTGTTTTTAGCAGAGTTCCACATCCTTCTGACCCTTGCACCTACGTGCCCACCCTTAGAGCATTCTTGTTCAGCTAAGAGCTTGAATGCTGCTATTCTTGGAACAGAGGGTTTTCTTCATACAGGTCACCATCAAAGACAGGAAATGTAAGAAGGCAGCAGCAAAGATCTAGATGCAACTGATGAAGACATTGCTGGAAGTGAGAATCTCCTTTCCTATAACTGAACAAGCAGTTCTCTCTTTAGTAAATGCCAGCTTTCCTACCAGGCAAGAAGACAACCTTTATTCTTAGATCAGCAGATTCAGTCTCTGCTCGGAGCTGGAGAGTTGAGCTTGCTGGCAGTCTGGGTGTTCTTGAAAAACGTTGAGCACTGCATCTCACAGATGCTTCCTTTGTGCTGAATTCTGCTCTTTCCTGGAGTTTCAAAATCTGTGGAAAATTTTACTGCAAACTATTGAGTTTGGCAGAAATAATTAAAGGCAGAATCTGACTCTGTTCAGGTTGCCTAGTCCTTGAGAGGAAAGAAAAGCATTACAGTGACTCACAGTAAAAGTATTAGTGTTTCTGTTCTCACCTTTATGAATCACATTAAAACTGATATTTTTGGTATGTTTTTTTCATGAGAGCTATAGGGATCACTGGATTGAATTCTCCTCATAATTTGGATGATCTTGAATTCAAGGTTGAATTATTTTTCATGTATACTGATCATTTACTAATTATAGATGAAGAAATTCTACTTCACTGGGCTGGAAATTTGCTTGCATCACAATAGAGAGAGGATATTTGTTTGTTCAGGTATTGAATATTTTTTTCTTTAATCTAAACATTCCACTAGGATCTGAAGGCAGTCTAAAGTAATAGCTAATGACTGTTTTGGTGACAAATTAAATTTTGCTTTTCACATACTTGCCTCCAGACTTATTTTTGTCACTTGTGCCACATTATTTATAAGTAGCACTTTCCTCCACAATTCAGCTCAAGGATATCTGCATAATCTGCAAACAGCTAAGGAATGTCATTAATTGCATCCTTCCTGTTGACAACAAAATGTGTATGTGAGCTGGTGCCCACTGATTATTTTATTTATTTTGTAGAACTGTTCAGACCTATTGTGATATATGAAAATATTTATATTTTCCTGTTTGGGCAAAGGTTTAGAAAAACCTCAGCAATTAATCAGATTTGATGGTATTATTGGTTGTATTTGTGGAGTATTGAGATTTCACTTTGGTAGTCTTCATTCTAGTTGATTGAAGTGTGATGTACCTGTCAATAAGCTTTAAGTTTTTCATGTAGAGGTGTGGAAGGGCCTTGCCTGTGAGTCCCACAGTGAATCAGGGTTAGAATCCAGTGGTCAGTGTTTGACCCTTCTGCTCTACTTTTAAATTTCCCTGCCATAAAGCAGATATCATGTTTCTACTTAAAGTCTTGGCTTTGGCTATCAAGTCTCAATCCACAGTTGTAGTGAATAAAGTAAATGTCATGCTTTGTTGTACAGGTAAATACATAACCTAGAGAAGATGTTTTACATTAAAAATACATTTTTTTCTCATTTGGTGATTTTTACTTTTTTTTTTTCAACCATAATGTAAATGATATATAGACATGAGAACTTTATTTTGGTGGAGTGAATATGGCCATTCTTAATGTTAAAATATCAGTGGTAACACTTTGTTCAAGCATGAGGAACAGAGCTAAAGCCAGATTTGATAAATTTAGCTAGCAAAATGTGAATCAAACCCTGTTAAGTACCTCCTGGCAAACCAAACCTCTGATGTGAACAGGAGCTCTGTTATTTTCCCCCCTTTCTCTCTATCATAGTCCAGAATTTAAAGCTCAACCCTGCAAAGTTCTGGGTATCAGTGAATGCCATGTAGGAACTGAAATTCTGAGCACCTTGCAGGATTAGGCCTTTAATGTGGTCCAGATCTTGTGCATTGTATGATCTGTTGTTCTTGGACTAATAGATCTTTCCCTTTCCTCTCATCCTGAAATCTAGGTTATGTTATGTTGACTACAAATCCTGGTTGTAATAATTTATTCTCTTTTAAGGCAAATAAAGCAAGCCATAAGGCATATTTCCCTCATAAGAAGATTAATGTACAGAACTTGATTCACTTATGCTGTCTTCTGTGCTGGTTTGGTCTTGTTTCTTTAAGATGAGATGTCTATCTCTGGAATATTAGTGTGTTTTACTTGCTGTAATCTGATGCACCATTTCTCTCCCCTTTTTTCTCTTCCTCTAAGATTATCGTTGGAGAAACTGCAGTCTTTTGTCTACAGTTAGCTACAAAGGATTTTGAAAACCAAGAGAAAACAATATTAACTGGAGACTGTTGTTATATAAATCCACTGGTGCGCAGGACCATCCGATTCCTTGGTATGAGCAAAATTACTGCTTTCATTTTCTGAATGGTGAGAGTTATCAATTATGTCTTAATTTTGACCTGGGGAAAATACTCAGATAACCATATTACATTTCATGTGTAGTCATAACTCAGATGCAATTTTACTTTTAGGCAGCAAATGAAGCTTTTTGGAAGTTTGGATTAAAAACAGTTGCAGAAACAGCAGTAAAAGTAGAAGGAGCTGGGACCACTAGGGGAGAAAAACAACCAGCAGGCCTGAAGTGGGGTGAAGTGGAGAAAGGTGATATCCTTGTGCCATATCTATAGCTGAAAGTAAACACACACACACCCAAAAGCTGAGGACATTGGGATATAAATGTGTATTTGAAGCCAAGCCAATTCAGCTGCTTTCTTAGCCTGGCTATTGTATTATAGTCTCTAGCAGAAAATTGTTCAAAATCCATGCTACATTGGTTTTAGCTGAAACTCCCCCATTGACTTGAGTGGCTATGAGATGTCATCTTTTCTATTTAGTACATTCTAAGTGTGTTTGGAGGGAGAAGTCCCACCACTCAAAATGTGTGTTGGAAATTTCCAGATGCTGCCTTTTATTACATGTAGGGATGCCATAGCAGGGCTCAGTTCTGCTGTTTGGTTCTCTGTCATGGCTGCATCTGAAGGAAACAGCTGGAGGAATGAAGCCTTGGGGCAGCTAATCCTGCTGTGTGCCCCAGTCTCAGGGGGAGGGAGGGCATGTGCAGCTGTGTCTGTATTTGCAGTGTTTGTGTAACAACTGTGCCTGCCTTCCCAGAGTGCGATTCCCCCAGTAAGGAGACTCTTGTATAGGTCTGGAGGAGGTGCAGAGTGGTGATAAAGAGCTCCTCCCACTCTGGTTCCTCTCTGTGTAATCAGTGCCTGAATTTTCTTCCAACTAAGTGGTCCCTTCTTTCCTCACAGAAGCAAAAAAAATTTGGTTGGGGTGGCAGGAGTGAGCAAAGGCCTCACTGCCGTTTCAGTGGATGAGGCATTGCTCCCCATTATGCTCCCCCAGAGTGATGTGTCCAGCTGTGTTGTGCAGTGCACACCCTCAGGACTGGCTGAAAGGTCCTGCTTTGAAGTGACATGGCCAGGCACAATGTGCTGCTCACCAGAGTCTAGAATCTTGGGAGGAATTAACATTAGTGTGACATTGCTGACCAGCCAGGATCCCAGAAATCAGCCTTGGTCCTCTAGCTTTGCTAAGAAAAATCCTGACCTTTATAACTATGTTTCTTTGGAATTACGTCTGCTGTGATGTTGATCCTTTAAAGTCTTCATAGTGCCCCATGAAACTGGGATTTTCCAGAGCTCACCCTATATTCACAGTGAATTGGAGTATGGGAAAGGTAAGGTGATGTGCCCATAGAAATACAGGGGGAAATCTATAGCTCAGGTGGGATTGGAACAGGCATCCACTGGCTTTGCCTGCTGGTCAGGCTGCTGTGTTTGCATGTTCTTCCAGAGCTCATTTGCTATGTACAAAAGGATAGAGGGGAACCTCAGAATGGCAAAAATCTGTTTTCTTTTATGTAATCAGATACATGCATTTACATTCTAATGAATGAGTACATGTGCTTAATGCTTTGCTGATATGTCTGATTAAAAAAACTCTTTAGCATAAGTAGTTCCTCAAATATATAAATCTTGAGCTCACTGTGTTGATACTGTGATTAATATGCTATGCATAGAGATTTACCCAGTAGCAGGCAGATGAAGACAACTGGTGCATGGCAATATTGAATTATTCAGTACTTTAGATTCTTTACAGCTGCAAGGGGAAAAAGAAAAAGTTTTTCCAGTGTGTGTGTTATGACTTTACAACTTACTTCTCCATCAGGATCTGACCTTGGGTTTTCAAGCAGATTTATCGGGTGAAGAATTTCCCTCTGTCACTTCCGTTTAGTGAACATGGGTAAAAGTTAGGTACCAGTAAAGCCAGCTACCCCAAGCAGGGGATATGCATGGCTATGGGGCCTAGGAAAGCAGGCTGCTTGCACAAGGGGTGAGTGTTCCTATGAAAGATGGCAGAGACATCAGGTGTGTGGGTACATTGCAGTATTGCTGCTGCAGTTTTGTAGGAAATACCATCTCCAGCATGGGCTGTGCTCTTTAGGGTACAGTACATGGGAGGATTTTTCGTGTTCTTGAATGAAAGAAGCTGGTCTATTGTTATGATAAATACTATAAATTGTCAGGAAATTTAACTCTTTGTTTCCCTCTTTAGGAATTTATGCATTTGGACTGTTTGCTACGGACATCTTTGTAAATGCTGGACAAGTAGTAACAGGGAATCTTGCACCCCATTTTCTTGCACTTTGTAAACCCAACTATACAGCACTTGGATGTAAACAGTATACCCAATTCATCAGTAGCGTACATGCCTGCACTGGAAATCCAGACCTTATCATGAAAGCCAGAAAGACTTTCCCATCCAAAGAAGCAGCGCTAAGCATATATGCAGCTATGTATCTGGCTGTAAGTATATTATATTATTTAATAGCTATATTTTTGAGAGCAAATGCCTGGCACTCTGAGGGGGAGGAGGGAGGAATGGGCAGAAGATGAGGCCCAAAATTGGCTGATTTTCTGCATGCAAACCTTCTGTGAGTTACTGTGAGAATGATTCATTTGGCTTAATTCTGACAAGGTGTTGTGGTTTCTAAACCTTCTGAACCTTTTGCTGGGTGCTAAGGAGCAAGGGTAGGGATTTCCTCTGACTGGTGGTGGTACCTCTCTGTGTTTTAACCCAGTGCAGATCAGTAGAATCACACATGGCCATATTCTTTGATGAGGTGAAACAGAAGGGTGAGCTATATGGATGTCTGATCTCTGCATGTTTCTCAGTATCCCCGTGTGTCTTTTGGTACCAGAATTGGTGTTTATAGGTACCTCATCAAAGTCAGTTTGGCTTTCATTAGGCAATAAAGTGGGTTACAGGACAGTCCACCCTTTTTCCCTCTCTCCTCTCTTTTAAAGGGAGAGATGAACAGCACTGGGGTAAAACTTGGTGTTGACTGCCTGGATCAGAGCTGTTGTATAGGTTGTGGAGAGGAAGAGTCACCCTTTAGTCTCACTCAAGTAACTCAGGGTAGTTTGGAGTGCATATCATTCTAGTCTTAAGCAGGAGCAAGCACATCTTGTTCCTTTGCTGGGGACAAGTTCTCCCCAGCAGATCTATGTGGGAGTGTCTTACCTGACTTGTGCTGGTAATCACAGCCCTCTGCAGCCCTTTGGATGAGCCCAGGGCTGCCTTCACAGTGTCAGTGGAAACCAGGCAGGTGTGTGGAGCTTTGTGGTCATTGCAGGAGTCAGCCCTTGTGTTCCCTCAGAGGCCTGCCCATAGGTGTGTGTCTGTGTATGGATGCACGTGTAGATAGACACAAGTGTGAGTGTGCATTGCTTTTGAGCACATACCAGTTGAGCCAACTTTTAATTCCTGACTGATGTGGAAGGTGATACTTGATAACGTGGCAAAGATCTCGGCCTCAGTGTGTCAACTTAGTGCTTCTACTCAGGGTTTTAGAGCCAATGGCTTAAAATCTGCAGCACTGGTGGTAACATTTGCCAGGTTTCTTGTGAGAAATGTCTCTTTAATACATGTTGATCATCAGTTAGCACAGGCAAGTGTTTGCAAATAAGAGATGAACAATAATATTTTATTGTTTAACTTGAGGCAAGTATAAGTCTTCTACTATTATTGTCCTTATTTGGGGAGATATCTAAGGATGAGACACTCTAAAATTGATGCAAGTTATTTTAGAAAATACTCAGAATTTTTCATTTTAATTACTCCTATATTTCTCATCCGTCTGTAAAGTTGGATTTCTACTGTTGCCAAGAGTCAGAGTAACTAGGAAACCAGCTATTGAGCTACTGCAAAGCAGAAAGTAAAATAGTATTAATGCATATGTTCTAAAAACAAAAAGCAGACATCAGTAAGGTTAAATGCCTGATATAAGTGGTTTTTGACATGAGCAAGAATACTTTATGCAAACCTCTTCTGTGGTCAATATACAGTTAGCAATATAAAAAAATTAAAGCTGCTGAGATCCAGTTCATCACTATTTGCTCTTTCAGTAACTATAGAAATGAATATATCCTATGTCATTACTCCTGCATGGTGCTTGACACTGCTATCATTTAACTGAAGCACTATTAACTACTCTCAGGACTTCTGAGTTCCTGTAGTAGCTTCTTGTTACAATATTGTCAGGTTCATTGGGTTTTTTTTTTTTTTTGGTTTTTTTTTTTTTTTGTTGTTGTTGTTGTTGTTTTTTTTTTTTTCCTGAAATCCTAAGCATGACTGAAGCTAAAAATACTATTTATTACACTCCAAGGGGAAAAAAATTCAATGTTCCAGTATTTGGGGTCATGTCCTGACACTGCCATGATGTTTATCAGGATAGTTGGCACTAAATAACAATTTTCTCATCACTGTTCACTGGAGTAGAAGATTTAAAACAGTAGCCTAGTCTTTCTATGAGCCATGTCACACCAGTTATTGACAGCATGGACATAAAGACCTCCATATATTACTCACTTTTTCATTAGCATATAATCTTTTGTACAATATGTGCTTTCTTTTTGGTTAACAGAAATTTTGGAGAGAGAGGGAGATTGTTATGGAATCCTCCCTGGTTATTTCAGCCAGCTGGTCACAAAACAAAACCAGCTTAAAGGAAAAAAAAACACACAAAGGACTGACCCAAAGGTCCCTGCTCTCCGAGGTGGTGAAGTAAATGCTTTTGGACTTGTGTGATTTCACCAATCAACCAATTTAGAAACAAAGCTTATGCTTTATCTAATAATTCTCTTATCTCATTCCATTTAAGTGCAGCCACGTCCTTATCACCTAGCATCTGTGCATATTGTCTTATTAACAATAGCTTCTTTTTTCTAAGATCTTGAGGCTTCCATTTTCCCCCTATTCCCCCTTTTGAGAGTGGGTGGCTGCTATGGTAACTCAGAATTCCCTTGAAAGTACAGTCGTTTTCAAACAGTTGTTTTGCTAGTATTTAGAGCTTTGTAATGTTTGCCTCCATTACTTCCAGGATCTATCAAGAGAGTTTGGAATGGAAATATTGAGTGGCAGTGCTGTGGTTAGGTGTTTTCTCTACCCTGTTCCAAACACCGATGCATTGCCTTTCTTCTTCAAACTTTCAGGTTTTTTCTTTCCAGTGTACTAGTGTTTTCAAAATGAGCTTTCGTTAGGTATCTGTGCTGATCTCATTGGAGATCTTTTGTTTGTTTGTTTTTGGTTGAGTTGGGTTAGTAAATTGACTGCATCTAGTTACCAGCATTGCAATTCACCCTTTCTCAGATGGAACAATATTTGCTACATAGGCAAACATTGCAGCTTTATTAAACAGTATATAATTGTATAAGACACATTTTGATATACATAAGCTGACATAGCCTGGACAATTAGAGGTAGGTTTTTAAGCAGCCCATACTTATACACATACTTGGGGTGTTTTCCACAATTGAGACATAGGAAGTGGAAGTCATGAGTCTTTTTTGTTAGATTTAGTCAGCCTAATCCCGTAGATTTAAATTTAAGACCTGTGACTAACACTTATCCTTTGGTATTGCAGACCTAAGGGATTGGTCATGGCTAGCTCTAGTTCAAGGGAAATTTTAATTCTCTGAAGTTTTGCCCTTTTTTTGTTGTTCTTAATGCATTGCACAGCAGCAGTTGGGTAGGGTAGTGATTGAACTTTGTGTTACTGCACACATTTCAGGCTTGCTTTGGGTTTGTAATGATAGAGGAACAGGCTTCATGTCTTGATAGTTGACACAGCCTTTAAGTCTGTAGGCAGCTTTTGTTGCTTTGTACTCTGAACCCTTGGCCTCAACTATGACTTCAGACAGAACTAGCAGATTGTAAAGCCTGCAAATAATTGTTTCCTCTCTGCAGAGCTTTTGTTTGGCCCATGATCATGTTTTCTGCAAGGCTCTTGCTCCTGGCATTTTGCTGCATTGATTTTGCTGTTCAGTGTGCTTATAAGTCACTGGGAAAAGACAAGACAGTCTGGGTAACAGTGCTGGCAGCATGGTGACATTCTCCTCAGTGTCACTCCTTGATCCACTTATAGGTGTAGGTGCAGTCTCACCTGTCCTTTGTCTTAAAGTGCCTGTTTAGATTCCAGCTACATGGGCAGCTGGTGAAGGTATGATAGGCTTCTCAGACAGAGTTAAAGGAGTGTTCAGGAGGAAAAGGACTAGCAGAGCCACCTCACTGAATTGACTTTGTTGTCCGTTTTTTGTTAGGAAATTAAAGGATTCTTCTGGCTGCCTTTCAGGAATAGTGCTGGGAATGTGGAATTTCTTTCAGTATCTGGTGCAACAAGTATCCCTCAATACTGGTAATAAAATGTATGTCATGAGCGTCACAAATTGAGTGCATTGGTTTGGTTCAGACCAAATAATAAAATAATATGACTATTTGAGCCAGGAATTTATCTAAATACCTCTATAAATTTCATGTCAGTCAGCTCTTCATTACAATTCAGATCCTCAAGGAAACAGCCTTTGTAATAGATGGTCTTGGTATAGAGAAAGATACCTCTTACCTTCCCCAGTGGTTTTACAGTTACAGCTGTGGGGAGCTTATAGTAGGAAAATTAATAGTAAAGTCCAGAATTCTAGAGCTTTCTTTTCCTTTTGCCAAGCCAGCCCCTGACTTTGAAAGCCAATTTTGGTCTAACATCATAAATAATTAGATAAAAACATATAGAGAAAGCTGGAGGAGGCTTCAGAAACACTAAAAGAAACCTTCAGTGGACAGTTGTAGAAGGACCCAGATGATTTGAGAATATGACTTGGTTTGCTCTAGAAATAGTTTGACCCATTAATTATTACCAAAGGAAGCTTAAAAGAGTTTGGATTTTCAAACTGAATTCTAACTAAACACTGAACCTGTTTATAGGCTACAACAGCCCACTATTTTTTCAGCTTTTTGATATGAGTATCTCTATTCTTGTAGGTCTGATGAATATTGAAAACTCCTTGGGTGGAATATGGATAATATTACTTACATTACTTAAATAGTTCAAGATAATTTCTTTAATGCTAGCCCATTGTAAAACTAAATGAAAACATGAGATAATTTATGTTTGAAGTGCTGCCTGGGATGAGTGCCTGTACAATGATTTCTTCCTCATTCTTCTTGTTGTCTTATGAGTCATTATTCACTGCCCACTGATGGACAGGTCTTTGTCAGTCTCCCAGGCCATCTAAATCAGGGAGAAATGAAATAGCAGATGCAGAAGGGATCTTCTTACCTGCGTCCCTGGGCCCCAGGCTAATGAAATCAGCAAGGAAAATTATCTTCCCTCCTGGCTGGAGCACCCAGCCTGATGTGTAGCTCCCATGTAGCTAAAATGGGATTCTGAGACCTGTTACACCTGTGTTTGTGTGCATAGATATTGGTGTGGGTGGGCCTAAAGATAGCTGAAAGATGCCTAGAAAGAGCTTGCAGCATAGCCCAGGAATCCACTTTGTCCTGCACTTTACATACAGCTCTTGTTCTTTTCTTAACATGTTTTGGAATTATTTGTACTAGATTTAGGACAAACTTCACATGAGACTTGCAACCTGACACTTTTGTAGTACTTTGGCAGTACAAGCCTATGCCAAGGCTATGGTTGTTCCTTACATTATGGTGTGAGCCAGTCACACCAGAAACTTCACAGGGAGCTTGCTTTGTCTTTGGTGGTGATGGTGATAATTTCTTTCACATTCATATTTTCAAACCTGCTTCAATTAAAGGCTTTCTGTCAATATATGAGGTTCTCTTACAGCTTCACTTCCAGTATCTTGAAGACTGAAGGTCAAATGTTTGTGGTTTTCTGAAAGTATAGTAAATATGGTTATATTGTGCAATCAGGTTACAATCCACCTCCTTACGTGACTCTCTGCCTGTGTCTGCTTACTGGTGACAGCTCTCTGTCTTTTAATACTAAAATCTTATTTCAGGAGAAAGGAACAGTGACAGCAGAAGTTCTTCAAGAGAAGATTCAGTACCGTTCTGATACTCTCTCTGCGGGAGAATGTGCAGCCTGCAATATTGATTCTAACTACTGTATCAGTCCTTGACCTTACATACAAAATCTCTGCTGTTGGTCTTGCTGTTGACTAATGTAAAAGTTTTCTTTCATTGGAAAACTCCTCTCCCAATTTTTGTTCTTAAAAAGAATAGGGATGAAGTTGTTCAGTAAACATCTTTAGCCCTGTAAAAAGTTATACTGTCATTCATCCCTACTAATGATTTAAATCACTGAGGTATTTTCCTTTGTTGATACTGCATTTAATATTTATTAAAAGTGAGTGAAACATCCTGTCATCTTTTCAGGTTGTTTATTCTTGGTCAATTACTGAGTGTGCTGGTTTATAGTTTTTCCACCAGAATCAAGAAGAAAACAGCTGCTTAATTATGCTTTATTCTTAGTGTAGATCAGGTAGTTGACTGTTAATATATTATGCTGGAGCTGCAAGAGGCCAAGTTTAAAAATGGGTATATATGAATCCTGCCTCGGAGGAGGCTATGTTTGCTATATAGAGTTTTGCAAATACAGACTTTTTGTCACAGTATTTCAGGAAAGTTTGGCCTGTTTTTATTGATTATCTTGTATTGTAATATAATGCTATTCCTTGCCTGAGTAGTACTTGTCCTTTAAAGAAAAGATAGATATGGTACCTGTGCTGGCAGAATCCTCAGGTTATTTTGAATAAGAAGCTGGGCATGACAACCATGACTGCTCATATAAGGAGGGGACTTGGCAAATGGAGATCTCTGCTCGTGTGGGGCACAGCATGAGTCTGTGGTTGTTTTTCCTCAGTGCTTTGAGTAGGGATTTGAAGGACATGCTCGGTTGTAAAAACATTCTGAGAATTTTATGCAAAACATTTTTTGGGTTCAGCTTTGTATTAAAAATGTTGAAATTTGATTGAAGTGCTGCAGAATCAAGTATTTGTACTATAATGTGTTTTGTCTTATTAAAATTGAGATAATCTTCTTGGGCAATGACAAGTTGTTATAGATAAATGAAACATGTCACCATGACCTGCCTTAAGCAAATGTTTCCTTCTCAGTAGTCATTTCAATTTAATATAACACAATACAGAATTAAATGCAGAATAGCTTCCTGCTAACTCCCCTGTGTCAACTTCACCCAAGCTGTATTTGAAATTTGATTTTCTTATTGTGTATTAAAAATATTCCAGTGCTTTTCCTAGCACCAGCTGTCCTAACATATAGTGTGAATGTGGATAATGGTGGTAGTATCCAGTAGAACAACGAGATTCCCTAAACCAGATGGTTGCTGTATTAATTCAGTGTGTAGTACTCGGTCTATAGCTTGGAGAAAACCAGTGGGGCTAAAAAGCTGGATGTTAAAGTTGCATTTCTCTCTTATTACCTTTCTGCATGATAAGAGCAGCTCACTGAAGACAGCCTGCAAGAGTACAATGAGCTAAGACTCATTTGAAGACTTAGGGTTTCAGTAGTTTAATTACGGAAACATCTTCTGCAGAGTAGAAACCTTTTTCTGTCAAAAATCTTATTAGCTGAAGTATAATTTTTTTTGAAGGTGGGAAGGAGGGGTGTTGCAAGCGGTCTTAATGCCAAGATAAGAGAATGGAAAGCCTAATATTTGGTATTATTTTCTTCCATTGGCTCATCAGAGCTTGGGAAGTGCTGGGTTAAACCTGGTAATCTCTAATGCGTTTCTAGGGTAGAAGAGCTGCTCTATTATCAGGCACTGCTTTTAATTCAGTAGTATTGCACAGGGAGAATTAGACTGCAGCAGGACAAATGGATTTCTCAGTCTGATGCATAAAACCTGCAGCATTTAGATTGGTTTGTGTGAAGCATGGGGTTGTATTAGTTCAGCACTGGTTGAAATTATTATTATATTCACTGGTTGAAACTGTATTTATGAAAGGAGATGCTGGCATTTAGTTCAGTTTTCACTGCTCTTTGACACGGTTTTTTTCCTTTTCACTGGTTTTTGACAAATCACTAATTAGTCATGTAAAGAAGTGATGTATAAGGAAGAAAGGCTTTTGCTAATAAAAACAAGGTCTTTATGTGTTCTCTTTCTTACTCTGCCTGGCAGCTTGTAATAGTACTAGTAGTACTTCAGGGTAAATATTTTTTCTGTTACTGTCAACACAGCCCAGTGAAGAATCAGTTTCTTTACTTCTATGCATTAATAAATAAATACACAGACTGAGAGTAATCTGATAGGATTGTCCAATTTGCCTGGTTTTCTGTAGGCTTTTCAGGTTCATGTAAAATGCAATTTTGCTGTATGGTCTGATTCTTTTTCTTTATACATAGAAAAAGGGTATGATGACTTTTATCTACTACTCTACCTCCTAGTTTCTTTACACCCTCCCCACTCCAGAAAAAAAGCACTAAATACACATAGTCTATTCAAATAAAATATAGAGATTTTATTCACCAATTAGTGGGAGACATCCATTAGTCTTACACTTTCTTCCTTTCTAATTTTCAGATGTATATCACCAACACAGTGAAAGCCAGAGGAACAAGGCTTGCAAAACCTGTTCTGTGTTTGGGTTTAATGTGCTTGGCCTTCCTCACTGGAATCAACAGAGTAGCAGAGTATCGAAATCACTGGTCAGATGTAATAGCAGGATTTGTAATTGGAATATCTATAGCAGTATTTTTGGTAAGTGTGTGTGTGTGTCACTTCTGTTTGAAAAAAATTAATGCATAAGTTTGTATCTCTTTTAAAAAAGCCTTCAGATAACTAAATAACAAAAGACATGTTTCTTAGGTTTTTTTTAAGTAGTCATCAGTTTCCTTTGTAGTATTTACATACACTCAGAAATGTGAAGTCAAAAAAAAGGACTGATCCAGTTATCTTTTTTTACTTCCATATAAAACAGATTGTAGCATTTGAAACAGTAATTTATGCAGCAAGGCCCACATGCAGGAAGTATATATTCCTCAGAATATCACACAGTTATGATTTCATGGATAAAGTATTAAATTCGATGTAGTGGTACCCACGCTGATCAGATAAGAGGTTGCATTTGTTTTTCTGGCTTTACAATAAGTCTAATGAATTTATTTCATAGTGATTGAGGTTTATGTTGAAATGTCATATTTTTCTCTATCAAAAAATCTTTGTTTAGCCTTTTCCTTTTCTGGAGTTGTGTTCCAAAACCAGACAGTTAATTACAGTTGCCCATGACTACTGTCTGTGTCAGAAAACTATTTCTAATCTGTTAATCACCTTCACTAATATCTGCAGTGCAAGACTATAGAATAGAACAGTCACTGCTGTTTAATGCCTGTAGGTTTGTCTGCCTGGCAGCTTGCAATAGTACTAAATACATCTTTTATATTTTTCCCCATGGAAACACTTTTGAGCTTGACTCTTGGATCACAGGATCTTGGTCTCAAGATCTTGGATCTGAAAGCATGGCTTGGCTGAGAACCCCATGGCTGGGGTGGGTGTTTTCACTCCTCTAGACATGCAAGGGTAGCTGCAAGTCTCCTTTAAAATGCACCTGCTTGCATTTCCAGATGTTCCCTTCCACACAAGGTGTCCAGCAGCGTGACATCAAATTTAGATGTGTTTTGAAGAAAATGTAGTTGGCAAACATTACTGCTCAGCTGGGTGTTGTAATTAGTAGAAGCACAAACTGTTACACATCACATTACAAAGTCCCTGTGTGAGAATCTGCTGCCCAGAGCAGATTTGAAGTTACATTCAGACTTGGCCATGGTCCTTGCCTTCTTGTTCCCTTTTGTTGCTCTTCATTTGAGAAAGTCTTTGCTGATCGTGACTGAAATGGCACTGGCCTTCCCAGGAGTTACAGGTTAATGCCATGTGATGCTGCAAGGCATCTCTTCATGAGATTGGTAATAACTGGTGTTCTATTGTGCAGCTTCAGTAATGGATTTTCTTTTAGATAAGAGGGTTTTTTGGTTCTCAAATGATGCATGTACCAATAAATCACTTGAAAGTCATTTGTCTTGAAATATTAATTAAGGTTTTTCTGTAAAACATGGATTTCACATTTCAGTGATTCTACTGTAAAGCTGTGACTAAAGCTGGTGTCATTTCTGCCTAATGATAATTGTCAGGATCAAAGCTTGAAAAAATGAGTTGTTCCTTAGGTATTCTGTTTATCTTCAAATCCTTTCTAGGTTGTTTGTGTGGTAAATAACTTCAGAGGACGTCAGCCAGAACATGAACATTCTCATCTGGATAATCTGACCCAGATGCCCATGATCAGCATACCCAGAGTAGAAAGCCCTTTAGAAAAGGTAATGTCTGACTTTTTAAAAATCAGTTAAATAAAATGTAGCTTTCCTGGAAATCACAAACTAACCTGACAAGAGTGCCAAGGTAATCAGATTTAAAATAAAGAAACATGTCAGTGAAAGAGAAATAAGGAAGGAATTAAATTCAGTGACACCCCTTGGGAGACTCTTCATGTCGTCATTTTACTGACATAGCTGCTGCTAAGCCCTTGAAGTCAGGCTGAGTAGATCTGAGACCCTCTCCCCTTGTGTTCCTCAAGTAAATGTGTTTAATACTCTGCCTGATAGTCCACAGAACAAAGAAAGTTCTTAGAATGCTTAGAAAGAAAGTCTAACCCCTGGCCCAAGGGGCTTTGCAATACAAGTGGCATTTATCCTGTTTGTTTGTGTAATGTCCTCAGCCTGGTGCAGAGTGTGAGATGCAGTCCCTTTTGGGTCACCCATGGGGCTTCTGTCATCAGACACAGGGTAGCCCAGGACAGGGTGCCCATTTGGAAGTGAGAGTAGCAATGGGCCATGCCATGACTGCACGAACCCCTTGATCTCTTGTCAGAGCACGTGGGATTTTAGACTAGAGCATGCTAGTGAGAGTCTCCTGGGTATGCCAAGAGTTTTGCTTAAAAATTTATTTTACTTTAGTGTTATAACCATTTATATTTTTTGAAAATGGTATTGTACTATGTGTTAGGTAAGATTGTCTGACTAATTTTATGAGCAAAAAACTACTGAAATAGATAGCATAACCAAATGCAGAAAATATTTCAGACATTTTTACCAAAGGGAAACTTTGAAGTAGTAATGTGAAGTTTAAAGGAAGGCTTACTTTTTCTAATGACTGTGTCTGTCATAATTTATTAAACTCTATTGGGTTATGCCCATATTTGAAGACAGCAAACAATTCTACACTGGGTAGGGCACCAAAAGTATTTTTCTGTGATATTATTTTAATTCCAGATTAATTCTGATTTTTTTTTTCATGTTCAATATAAGAAAGGTTTCCCAATCGGTCTTAATCACTTGAATGTGGTGGAAGTTGTTCTTTAGGAAGAATTACTGCTAGTCCTGGGGTTTTTATTCCTTTCCTTGAAGGGAAAGAAGATTTCTTTTCAGAATGGTCTGACATGCCTTTTTTGAACCAAATATGTCTAAACTACTTCCGCTGATATCTTGTCGTAAGGAGGTCAGAGTCTCATTTGCTTGAACAAGGGTTTAGATGATGAATGTGTATCTTCAAAATAATCCATTCAGTAAGCTTTCTGTAAAATGTCAAAACAAAACAAGCTGTCAGCTGGCCTGGAACCACATTAATAAGAACATGTTTTATTTACGTGCTAGGCTCTCATGCAATAGAAGCCATTTCTGTGGCTCGAAAGCCATCACAGGTAATACATTCTTGGGTATTGAAGTTTTTTATTTTTCCCTGGGGATAAAGACTTCTTGTTAACTTCATGTTTCTTTCTACTTGGTTTGAGAACCTCTCACTCATGATCAACAATGTTCTTGTCCTGAGACTTGGCCTAGTTTAAGATGCTGTGGGGAAAGCTATGGGAGAATGTGGGAGGATGGTGGCAGGAGTAATGTTTGCTCTGCTTGAGGATAACCACTGCCATTTGTGAATTGCCCAGGACTCTATTACATGAATGAGCTTCCTTCCTTCTGAACCTATATTCTTATAGCAGTAACTGTTTGCTGTCATGCAGCTTCTCTCTAGAGATTAGTTTTAATTAAACTGGGGACTGACCACAAAGTGATACCACTTGCTGAGATCCCATCTTTGTCTGTGTTGCAAAGCTTTTCTCTTTTTCAGACAGAGGATGGGATGCAAGGACAATAAGGTGAAGAATTTGCTAATTGCTTGGAAATGCTTTCTTCTGTTTCCACTTCCAGAAAGTTTAAAATTGAATTAGAAAATAATTGATAAAGAAGTTACTTACATGTGAGTGCTTTAGGTTTTGAGTGTATATGGGTAATTTAAACTTTATTTAATGTAATTTTTTTGTTTAATCTAAAGTTTTAGGTAGAAGAAAGACCCTGTTAAATAAAAGGCATTAAGAACTTCAAGGAACTAAGGTCTAAATTAAAGTTAGGTATTCTCAATTGACTACCATTGCTACAAGAATTCTTGAATTAGTCTTTGCTTTTTAACTCCCTTATTTTACATCATTTGTTCTCTCCCGGAGAGAGAGAGTGATGCTAAATAATTTGTGTGCTATTTGCCTCTTCCTCCTTTAGACACTTGAGTTACTTTTCACTACATTTCAGTTAGGACTGTTCCACTTCAATATTCTAAATGCACATAGATTTACATTTTGCTTATTTTAAAACTTTTTTTCTTATTTTCAATCTACAAGCTCCTGTACCAATATTAAAGACAGGATCTGTCAGAAATTAGCTACTGGGAGTAGCACAAATCCTAACTGTCTGAAGTTATCAGAGGCTAAGGCAGTGCAAGCTGGAAGCAATGCAGCTATGTGACTGGTACTAAAAAACCAGTAACTATATAGGTGTCTGGGAACAAGCAATTAAAAACTCCTGCCTTAAGGAATTACTTCATTAGAAATGCCTGCCAGGTAGGACTCCACTCACTGTTATTTTGTAATAAATTCACCTGTAAATGAGTAAGCACATGATGCATCATACAGACTGGAAGCATATTACTTTGCTGGGTCCAGGTCTGCTATTGGCTATTCCGGTGCTTTCTCCATGGAGAGGAAATGCTCCTGGCACGCTCACTGTGCTGCCACTGTCTGAGTTCTGGGGGAGGTCTAGCTGTGTTTGAAGTGCACTTAAATAGGCATAAGTTCTTGTGATACTCCAAATTGAGCTGCTGCTGCTTAGTGACAAGGTTAGATCACTGTTGCATGTTATACACTTCTGTTTCATTGTGGTGCATGCAGATGATTTAGCTGTTCTGCACGGGTGCCCATGCAGTCAAGTGAGCTGTAGTTGCAGTGTCTTCTTGAGTGATCCTTGCCAGAACCTGCTCAGCAGTGCAGACTTAGTGCTTTTACCTTAACTATAATAATCCTCAGAAGTAATGAAAGGAATGAAAGCCAAGAAACCTCATCGCTCACCCATCTGCTTCTTTTTCTCTTCTTTCTCTGATCTTCTTCATCTCTTACAAGACAGTTGGTGTTTCAGTTCGCTGGCAGCCTCCTAGTGAGAGGAAGCTCTCATCCTACCACAGCAAGATTAGAGAGTTCTGTTCTTTTTCAGGAATTACTGATGAATGGGGATATTCTGGATAGTACCTGTAAGAGTTTGGAGGTTCAGCTTTATCCAAGTGCAGTCACAAATTATGTTTCCTGTTTCAGGGGAGACTGACATTTTTTTCATGCAAAAGTTGCCTGAAATTGGCCAGGGCTTATAGAGATCTCCTACCCATCATGTAGTAGATTATGATTCTGCTAGTCTTATTTATTTTAAATAAGTGTTCTAGCTTTGAAAAAACCAAATACAAATACAACATGGAGCATTTCAGGACTAATGGAGGGAGTAGATAGAATACTGAGATAGAAAGTTTCAGAAGGAAGGGTTGGGTTAGGAGAGGCACCATGGTTCAAAGTTTCAGAAGGAAGGGTTGGGTTAGGACATGCACCATGGTTCATCTCCTGTGAGATGAGATAATTACTGTGTGTGATTATTAGTGCTTTCTGTAGCTATTCACTATGCACAGTGGGTTCTTGGCAGTGCTCTGTTTGACAGCTAAACTGCATTTATTCCCCAAGGTTCTGCTTGGCATTCCTTCATACTGGTACTTCTGTCAGCAGTGCCCAAACCTTCCCAAACACAGGTGGTGTTTCTTCTTACAGTGAAGTTTCTTATACTGCCCAGTAGGACTGACTATCCAGCATGACTGAACTCAAAAGAGATAGATTACATGCTCTCTCCTTTTGTCATTTCCAAGTTTCAATGGTCATAAGGATTTGGAATTCCTCTTGCAATATGTGACATTCTTGTTGCCCATCATATTGGTTTTTAGTGACTCAGAATTATCTTCTTGACTTTGACACGCTAATTATTGTTCCATTGTGTCTGTGCCAAAGGTAACGACAGTGATAAAACATTCTAGCAATAGTAAGTGTAGATATTGCAATGAATTCTGCTAGTGTTTTTAAGACTGGGAAAGATTTCCTCTTCAGAATTGAAGGAGTATTGTTTTTTCTATTTACTCCATCTTGATTATTCACGAGACACAGAACAGCTTCTTCACAATGTCAGAAAATTTTAATTCTCTGTGTTACTGTTTTTTTCTTGGTCTTACACATGTTGGTACTGAGTGTTCAATTGTTATGTGCCCTCATGTACACACAGCACCATGGCCTAGGGAGCTTGGCCTGCTCCCTGCAGCTCTCCAGGGAGATCACCTCTCACTGAGCTCACAGCTAAAAGCAAAACACAAAGACGCTTTACCTTTAAATACTATGGGCAGATGTGGGAGAGGGTTGTGTCCATTTCTGTTGCTTTGAAATGTTTTAGTTGAAAGGTCTCCAAATACTGTAGTGCTTGATATCCGAAAGCCTCCATAGTGTCCATACTTGTTTCTGCAGGATGGTTTGATGAGAGCCCATGTGCTTATATCAGCTTATAGGCAGTTTTTGGCATAATCATTCTCTGCTGATAATAGAGTCTGTTAAAGTAGATGTAATCACACACACACCACAAACACATACCCAGGACAGTCAGCTCATAAAAAATCATGAGCAGTTTTGTTTCAATGTTAAACATTTGAATTTGTATTCATGTCCTACTCTTCTGCTGAAATCTGCTTCTGGGAGATTGTACAAGAATTATTTCTGATTGAATGCAAACGGTGATCACTACATCTAATGCTCAGATAAACTAATACTTAAACATGGGAAGTGGAGCACTATGTTCTGTGTGACCTCCTCAAACGTGCATGTTGTAGGTGTTACAGAATCGAGGCATTAGTCACAGTCAAGAAGGCGCTTTGCAAGGAGCCTCCCTCAAAGCACGCGTCCTTAGGCTCTTCCCGTGGCTGCGGGGTCTGGGGCGCCGCGGGCCCCTTGCTCTAAGGCAGTAACTCACGTATGTGCACGGCCGGGCACCGGCACTGCCTTCTGTGCAGGCCACCTCCACCTCGGGCCACCCTGCTGCTCCGAGCTCTCCAGCAAAAGCACAAAATGCACTCTGCCGACTCAGAGACTTGTATGATAACATTATTATTATTATTGTTTGATCAATTATCATTTGCCTGAGGTGCTACAGTAGTATTTTTCTATTTAACGAACTCTACTGTGGGAAAAATTACAAATTTATTACCAAGTCCTGTTTTCAAACAGGGCAGAATCATCTTTTTAGGATGGTGACTGTTTTTGAATTTTCTAACTGTATTGGTAAGAACAAAGCAAAAAAACCCTAAAAATATTTAATATAGATAATGAAAACTGCAAATCACAGAAAATTTAATGTATTTTTAAAATGCTTTGACATTATAGCATTGCTTATCAATAGAAATTAATTAAAACTTAGCAGAAGACATACAGTTCTGGATCATTTTCCCCAGAAACCTGCACTCAAGGCTTAGCCCTTGGCTTTACTTTTTTTGTTGGTGTGAGAGCACTGTTATGATGCATGCTTTGCTCACCAGCCTGGTACTGTCCTCTTAGAATGGATGGTACAAACGCTGGTCTGCCTGTCTGTGAGACTGCTGCCATTGAGCAGACCCTCAGCATTTCTGATTCTTTGGAGAACTTTAGGGAAAAAACTTTCCATGGAGTTGGAGAAGCTGAGGTCTTATGCATGATTTTTTGCTTGTCTTCCTGCATCTGTGTGAATCTGTTTGCTGACAGTGGTTATTGTAGTTAGTATCTCACTCTGGCCCTTGTCACAGCAAATCTAAGCAGAATGAAAAGAGTTGAAATGTAGTTATTCCAGAGGGATACTGTTTGTTTGGGGTTTTTTTCTGCAGAATGTCAGCAAGGCTGATTTGTAGTTTTGCCTGAGACGGTAGCATGAAAAAGCATGAGTAACCAGACAGCTGCATGAATCTGTATCAGTGATTCTTGCCATCAGCAAGGGATTAATTTTGACCTAGTTATGCATCGCCCTGCTGAGTCCATTGGAAATGAATGGACAGGCCTTCAGTAGGGTCCAAATCAATAGGTCCCTGATCAGCAGCTTAGCAGTTCTCTTTGAGGGCTTTTTGAGGGAGGAGGATTTTCTTCTGTGTTGTTATATCCCATGCCCTGTGTGTCTTCCCAGGATAGTGACCTGCTCATTTTGGAAGTATAGCTGGCAGGAGTGTGAACCACATTTTTCTTTCCCTGAATAATCGTTATCCACTCTTGAATTAATGCCACATGAAAGAGCATTTGGTTCTCTGCATCACAGAAAAATGTGTGTCGCTTAGAGACAGGGATGGCACATAGCAGGACTTGAGAGAATTGATTGAAATAAAGAGCAATTTTTTTCCCTCCAATTCCTCATTTTTAAACCATGTTATGAAAAAAGTGAATAATTTTAGACTAAGGATACTTCAAGTTGACAGGAGGACTTTTGAGGTCTAAATAAAGAAAATAAAGTAAATATTATGAAGAAAATGTCATCAGAGCCTCACAGCAACTCAAGAGTCACTGAGTTTTCCCACACTATCGTATACTCAAAACAGAATGGAGTTGATTTTTTTTTTTAATTTAGGAAGTCTAATTTTACATTTCTTCTGCAGAACAAAAATCTGCAAGCAATAATATTTGTTACTATTTTTTACTGAAAATGTTTTCATGGAGCATTGCACTCTTTTTTTTTCTAATGCTTTTTAAAAAAATCTGGGCATGGTTTAATAATTGTTGTTTATTTAAAAGATAGAAATTCTGTTTTGGAGAAGAATATATATAGATGCTTGCTGTTAAGTGTTAAGTAGTATTCTTCTATGAAAGCTGTAATAAAATACAGCAACAACATTGCTGGAGCTAAAATGCATATTGTAGGGGAAGTGGAAGAGAGCTTCTCCCCCTGGACTCAGAACAGTTAAGGCATAGTGAGAGAGGGAGCAAAGCTGCCAGCTTGGCTTGGAGATGGGGCATAAGGGGCAGCTCTAAAAACAAAGTATTTCTAATTTCCTCTCTCTAATGTGAAAAAGCAAAGATACCTGCCTATATCCCCTTGCTCAGACTGATAGACAAATATTCAGGCAGATTAAAGAAGAACTGAGAAATATAAACTTATATGGGGGACATTGTTTCTCTCCAGCACTTTTTATGCTGCGTGATAAAAGATTTTCTGAAAGACTTCCCTTAAGCAAAAAAATGGGAGGTCCTGCTCTCCCCAGGTTATCCATATTCCCCTCCTCTTCAGCTCACATCTCCTCTCTTCTGAGTTTAATCTGCCCCAGGAGGCAAAGTGATGAAAAAAAATTTGCAGTGCTTTGCTTGGTGTTTTACCCTCTGTGCATCTTTGTGCTTGGGAACAAACACATGGCTTAACATCAAGGTTCCCTTTACGAATTTCACCACTGGATGTTTTGTGAAAAATGGTGGCAGTCAAGGGTACAGTGTGCCCACAGGGAAATACACTTCCTCTGGGTCCTGCACATCACTCTGTGTTTGCTTTCCCCTTCAGATATTTGCAGAATCACTTGCTTAGGTTTGAGTATGAAGAAGTAGCCAAGCTCTTTGGGATGCTGCAGGGTTTTAGAGTTGCACATAGAATGTTCGTGTTCCAATACACATCTCAGTGTTCCTAAGAATTGTCCCACTGAAGGAAAGAAGAAAATGTTCTTAGATTGCAACTGGGCACTGGTCATTCGGAAAAATAAATTTTGAATAGGAGTTCTTAACTGCCAAATGCCACTTGATTTCAAGCATTTTGCTACTTGATTCAGTGCTCATGGGGAGAAAATAATCTTTAAAAAATTAGTATTAGAATGGTATTTACACTGAAGTAGAGTACTATAATCTGTCAGAAACTGTCATTTTAATTTCTAGGAATTTTGTTTTCAATTATTAATAACATAGCAATAAAAGTACAGCTAACTCAATTTTTCAAATGTAATTTAAAACAAACAAAAGCCATCTTAAAATATAATAGAACCATCACACATAATTGCTTTGTTCAGCATACTTCCCTATCGAGTCTTTCAGCAGTTAAGAATTGCTATGGGAGTGAGCGAGTGCACTGCAGTGAAAACCAGTTTCATTTACATCATCCTTCAATAGTCTCCAAGTACAAGGCTGCCCGTCCAACACAGGAGGCAAAAGTTTTCACAACGGTGACTGCTGTCTGTGTGGTTTTGTGGTTTTTATCTGTTTGTTTTTCCTTTAACTCGTAGAACCACATCACGGCCTTTGCAGAAGTCACATGATGTTGACGCTGATGTGTATTCACTCCACTGGACTTCATCTCTTTTCACAGCCCACACATGATATTTGCAGAGTATCAAAAATAAGAAATTTTTAGAAGTCCTCTTTCTGACTTGATTTTTACATCACTAAAATGATACCAACATTTTGAAGAATTCTTAAATATTAGAACGTCACTTTACTTTCTAGCAAAAATATTAACTGTTTACTTTTATGATGGAATGGGACAAACTGAGCACTAATTATCTGACATTACCCTGTATTTTGGCTTCTCATTGTTTTCAATGGTTCATGTACCTATTCCAACAGTACTTTGTATTTTGATTTAACTTTGATTTTTAAAATCTACATTTTTAATTCCGCATGAACTTGTTTCCATTTGAGGCAATTTCAATGTATAAAAACTAGACAAATATTATGTTCTGTATGAAAATGCTGTTTGCACATTGTATTACGCTGTATTCCATGTAAGATATCATTCAAACGGTATGTTATATGTAAGACTGGTGCTTCTGCTTTTGAAGAGAAAAAAATGCCAATTTTTACTGTAATAAGTATTGTATCATAATTAAAAGTTTATTTATTTGGATATTTTCCTGACATAATTGTAGTTGAATTGTTGTTTTGTAGTTCTTGAATGTCTTGGATGACTTATATGTATCTAGGTTAAAAGAAGTGAGAATAATTTAGAGAGTTTGATCTTTGATATATTCTTTATTACTAATGATATCCCAGGAAAGGTTAAGGGCTCCATTCTTAGCTTAGCATATCTGATGGGAAGCCGTGCTATTCATAAATCATTTAAACAAATTACTCAAGGCAGCCTGCATCTTCTCATGATTGTTGTACTCCCTGATACTGTGCTGGGAGAATGGGTGCTAAGATAAGAAGAGGGTCACCAGCTTAGTGAGAAAAGTTCATCTGAGTTTCTACTCTCCATTTTCATGGAAAACTCCTGGAAAAACCAAAATGTCTCAATTAATTTTTTTTTTTCAGCCTAACTGACCAGGACAGGCAGACTTTCTCTCTACAAATCCTTGTATGTCTGTGTTTGAGGCTCATATTCTTAAAAAAAAAAAAGAAAGAAAAAAAAATCCTCTGCCAGCCTGTATGGTGTTGACAAATTGATTTTTCTTCAACATCAGCCAGTGTTACCATATCTCTGTTATTGCTGTGAATATTCAGCTTAACCACCCCCTTTGGAAGAGTCTTGCTTACTATTCATAGTGAAATTGTCCTGTAAAAATTGAGCACCAAATGGATCTGAATATTCTAAAGACATTGTTAACATGTGCCAGGCAGTGTCCCTCTGGCAAGAGCAGATAAAATGCAGCACTAGAGAAACATTGAGAACACTTTTGGTCAGTGCAGGCTGTTGAGCATTTTAGGCCTTAAATTTTCCAGAGTTCATTGTATTTCCTGTGCATTAATCATTGTTAGAGTGTGTTTGAAACACAATGATGTAGAATCAGGTGTATTTTTTCTATGATGAATTTTAATGTATTCTCATATAGTCATCAGGTAATGCCTGCTTTTACTTTGTTTTAACCTCTGCTTTCACTAAAATACAACTACCTAAAGAGTGCTTGGCAAACACGGCAAGGCCAAGTCATCTCTGAGTGCAATAGAACATATGCCACAAAGTCATTGTGCTAAGCTGAGAATTAAGAGATTGAAGAAATATGTCTGTGGGGAGAAAAGACCTAGAATAGAGTCCTTAGCTACAGCTAGGTTACTTAGGTGATTGAAAATCCACCTTTATTAGACTATCAACTGTGTTTACAAAATTGTAGTAGATCCAAAGTTTGTATCACCGTGTTAAACTCACTTACCCTGCTCTTAGTCTAGCTAGTTAGGTTCCAAGGTACTAATGATTTCTCTGTGTGCAGATTTAAATGAAATGTTCACTCATTTTTGCATGGTAGCAAATCTGCGTTTTTTATATCTGATTTATAAGATTACCAAGAGATTCTTTTATGTTAAAAGAGATGACTCTTTTGCAGTGTACTGTATATCATCAGCTTGTAACTGGTCTCTTTCTCAGGATCTTTCCCAGTCAAATATTTGGGTTAAAATTATCATACTATCTCTGTGAACCAGCAGTGAGAAAACAAAAAGAGAGACACTCTGCTGTATAATGTATTTTTAAATAAAATAATTTTTCATTCATATGTAGTGTATTTTTTTAGGTGTCTGCTTTGCATATATTTTGATTGATAGTGTGCATGTAATGAAATTGTGATTTTATGTGAATTGCATTTGGTGACATATTCTCACAATTAACCAGGAATCCCCACAGTTAAGGGCCTACCCTTAGAAGTAGTTCTGGTGAACTTGAAAAGCATGAGAGGAAGAGCTGTGTTGCAGAGTCCACAGCCTGTTGGGAAAGGACTCTCCCCAGAATGTGGACCAGCCAAGCTCCAGACATTGCTTTGACTGCTTTTCAGAAGTGGCAAGAATTTGTCCTCCCACATCTGTAACTCTCCACTGCCCTGAAGTTTGGTCATCAGCTCTTCCATTCTGGACCCAAAAAAGCCTTGAGTAGGAAGAGTTTGCTGAAACAAAAGTAAGTTGGCACTTTTGTACTAAAATGGCTTTTTGGTGATTGCTTTAAAAAAAAAACCCCAGTGATGAACAAGCATCATTCCTCATTCAGGGAATATTCTGGTACAGAGTGGTTCCTACTGAAAACAGTGTGGTTGAACCATTTCAGTGGTTTTGAATGCAACTGATTTATTGTGGACCTTTTCTGTGTGTACTTCAGTGAAACAGCTCTGCTCTATTTATAAATGAGATGTTTGAGAAGCATCCTTAATGTTATATGCTGCTGTGTTCCTAAAAATGGAATTTCTGAGGCATATGGGGACACCAGCTGGGCTCCTATCCATACCATTTTAGATTCTCTTCTATGGATTCTGCTGTTCGTTTATAATCAGGAACTGCGTAAGACATACGGTGATAGCATCCAGGCTCACATTTCTTCAGCTTTTAAAAATGTTCATTTTAACAATATGTATTAAAACAGGATAATCTTGGTATTTTTGAGCTGCAATTTTCTTTGCTGTTTGCTGTTGCCTTCTAATTTTTTGCTGCCCAAGATCACAGTGAGTGCAACAGTCCATTTGCACATTATGTTAGCGGGGAGCTTTTTATATTCTTCTGAAGTCTAATTTTGGTATTTCTGAGGCTTGCAGTCAGAAAGCAGAGTGCATTACATTTTAGGAGCAGATAAACTGATTTTGTTTTGATCAAATATATCCCTGTCCATCTGCATAGCCTCAGCCTTGGGGACACTCAGGAGCATTTGCAGGCAGAAGGGTGAGCAGACCTCCAGACCTCTCATCTCTGCAGCACCTCCCTCCAGGCACATCAAGAGTATATTTACCAGGCTCTGCCTCTGACAGCTGCCTCAACCCCAGCATACTGGATTGTCCTGCTGTACACCAGCATGAACAGTATTTTTCTCCCCTCAAGCACCTCTGAGAGACTGGACAGATCATGAAGTGCACTACGAGCATGACTGCAGCTGGAGCCAGCAGCTGCCTGGTTCTCACTTGGACAAGTGGAAAGCTAAAGGAGGACCTATTATGGCTTCAGCTTTTGGCCTTCTCCTCCACTTTCTCTAGGGCTTTTGGTTTTCAGGGATTTTTGTGAAGGAAAGTAAAGTAAAGCAAAGCAAATATTTACAGTCTCTCTGCCACTTGAATTTCTACTGCATGCCTAGGGCTGTGAAAGCTTTACACTTGCTATTGGCCACTAGGGACTTTCCAGTATAACAGTGTTGCCTTTTTGTCATCCTCTCCTGTGTGAAAATGGCTGATAACACTTCTTAGAGTTTCTAGGTTTGACCTGATGTTTGGGGAAGAAGACATTGGGAAGACCCCAGAAAGACCCCTGCCAGGGTGGGAATTGAAGCCCTCGTGTGACTGTGATAAGCCTGCTTTTTGCTGAGCACTTGCCGAGTTGCCAGACCAAGGTATGACTAACAGCTTTGTTGCTCATAGTAAGCTGCCTGTATTTGCCTTACCATGAAGCCTCAGTCCCCTTCCAACACAGAGGATTAGGTACTTGCTTCTGTGGTCAGTACTGGAGCTTGTTCTTTCTCTGTAGAGAATCCTAGGAACTACAGCATGTCCTGCATGAAACTTGTCCCCTGTGTCTGCTGATGCTCTCCTAGTCAAGCTGGAGGTAAGTGGGGTGTCATTAACCCTTCCAAGGTGCTTAGCTTCCACTTGGCTGTAACTGTAGGCACACAGTTTGTGGTGATTGGGAGTGGGGCTGGCCCAGCCTCATCCCCAGTGGCTGCAGCTGTGAGCAGCAGGTGAGCAGCACTGACAGCAACGAGCCATGGAGTGCCCAGGGGCACTGAGCAACCACCAAAGGGAGCAGAGGGCACACAGGTGCAGTGCATCAACCTGAGGGGATAAAAGGCTGGGAAAAAGAACAAGAAGGGCAGACATTTGAAGCTTTCTGGAGTGGTGTGATGTTATTCTGTATGGGCAGATGCCTGAAGCCTTCTGATGAGGTATGGTTTTACTCTGAAATGGAGTGAAGCTTTCTGAAATTGTTTGATGTTACTCTGTGTTGTGTTTGTCTCAACTGTGACATGGGCTGTGGTGTATGCTGCCATGTAACCATCCCATGATGCAGGTGTTTGGTGATTGCTGGAGCTGGCAGCACTGTAACCAGCCTGTGCCTGGGCTCTAGCTGTGTGTTTTCTGAGAGCTGACAGCTAGTTCTCTGCCTATTGTGTCCTTGAACTCAGTTTCTTCTGTTCCCCTTGTCAGCTCTTGATACTATGTTCTGCTGTGAGATGTGATATTCACGAGGCAGAAGGGGAGCACGGCTGTGTTTATCAGAGCATTTTGGATACCCTTTCATGCCTTCTACTCTGGTCAGTTGTCACTGGCTGTGTAAAACATTTGGAAGGTTAATATAAGTAGGACAGTTTAATTCTGACCAAACGTTTACACCCAGAGGTTTTATTTGATTCTGACTTATCCACAGAGAATCTCTAGCTAATTCAGATAAACTGTCCTGAATTGTCTCTTGTGTAGACAAGTCCCAAGCCTTTCTCTTTTTTTTTTCCTCCCAGAGTGGGTCTGCTGTTTTAATATCTTCCTCTAGTGACTACAGCCAGAACAGTGTGCAGCAGTCAGAATTACTGAATCTATCCTCTAAATTGGGGGTGTAGAAGCCCCAGTGAAGAGCTTGAGTCCCCAAAACCAAATTCTTGGCACTAGTGTTCTCCTCTAACAATGTTCACAGCAAGATAAATAAGAAACCAAATCCTTTTTCTGACTTATTTCTTTCTACATACTAAAATTACACCTAAATACACACATTCTGCAGGTACAGGGAACTTGTAGTCTTGGTGGCAGTCTTTAATGCTACCAAGCTGTGACTAACCTTAAGCTTTGAATTCCTAGGGTTGCTCTGAAGTAAGGAAATAATCCTAAAAATGTGAGTGAACATGTCTACAACTGTAAAAGAAAAACTAGAGGGATAGTATTTCTAGGCTTTTGAAATATGTTTTCTTCACAGTAGAAGAAAAATGCTATCTTTAGTCTGCTGTTTCATATTCTTTTGCTACTGTTGCTTAAGGAAATGCAGCTACAGTTCCTTCTGTAGCAATCTCTATTTATAAAGTAGCAACTGATGGAGATACTCTATTCAAATATTCTAAAAATAAGTCTGATGTGATGAGAATAAAGTGCTTATTTAGTAAAACAAAAGAAAATGCCCGTTTATTCTCTTTGAAGACAGGGGACTGGAAGCTAGTCTTAGTAGAAAAGATGAGGAAGAAGATAAAGACCCTTGTCTTTTTTGTTGTTGTTTTTTTGTTTTGTTTTGTCCCATGAGAATTTAGAGAAAGCATTGTAAGGATGTTGGCTTGGATCATATAATCTTACAAAGAAAAACATAGATTGCTATTGGTTTTGTATTATGTGTATTTTGTGGAGCCCCTCTCAAAGCCAGTGAACACCAGCCCAGTAGAGGAGGAATAGAAAGACTAAACAAACTATTTCTTGTCAGTTGGAGGGTGAGAGATTTCCCACGCTGTGTCTTTTCAGGAGAGAAACCAAATGAGTAGGGAGACTTGATATCAGCTGATTATGTGACAGAATTCTGTCATCCTGGGTCTCCTGTGGGAATGCTGCCTGCTTATAGTGTGAATGTTTCATTCAATTAACATTTTTCTTAGAGGAGCGGATAATTGTGAGATGTTTAAACCTTAGTTCTTTGTCAGATTAAGAGAAGTTGATATTCCCATGGCATTGGATGCTAAGCTGCTGCCTTTTATTTTCTGCCTGGTGACCTGGCTTCCCTCCATATTGAAGATATAAAAGGCTGTACACTGCATTTTAATAAAATGAATATAATGGGCTTTTTCTTCAGGAATCTGGTTAACTGTATATAGAGCTTAAGAAAATCTCTCTCATGGTTGTAATTTCTTTTGAAATTTGGGATTGTAAAGTCACTTATACCTGTATACTGCTATAGACATGACAGTAAAAGCTTTTTATAGTTGAGGAGAAGACTCACCTCTACAGGCTCAATGAAAGAGCTACAAATCTTAAGCAGTGTGGTGGAAGATATCCCAGGAGTTTGCTCACCTAGGAATCTCTTTGTGGCCCTCCTGATCACATGTGTTTTGATTTTCAGATGTCCCACTCACTGCACTGTGGTTGTGGTTTCAGTTGGAAGGAAGGTTGTTGAGAAGCATTAACACAGCAGAGACCAGTACTATGGCCTTCTTCTTCATCCTCATTAGCTTTTAACATACCTGCATTACTGCCTTTTGCTACATGGCCCTGTGCCCAGCGTTCACTTCCTGAATCTGCTTCTGGCGTTTTTATTTCTCAGTAGATCTCACATACTGCTGTGTCACATTGTGTAATAACCAGCAAGTGACTGGACTAAGCAAGGACTTAGGCCTTTGCCAGCATAAAATTGCTTTTTCAGATGCAGGTATGACTATAAAAATAGAAAAATGTGGTGTGGTACCAATTATTTTAATGGAAGTAGAGCAACAGCAGAAAATGAGCTTGTTTCAGAAGAAAAACAAAGGGTGGTGAAGAAAATTTGATGTAAACGTGAGATAATTTCAGCTAAAGAACTCTGAATACAAGTGAGATGTCAAAGGATACAACTTGCAATGACTTTATAGATAGTGAATAAGAATTCCCTACACAGCTGCTGAAGCAAATAGTTGATAGTAAATTAATTCCTGATGCTGCAGATCCCACCAGGAGTGGTCTGACAGTCATGTTTATAGGCACAAATATGGCCTGAATTTGTGATGAGCCAAAAACTAATGGGAAAGCCAAGATGTTCAGGACTGTGTGTATCATACCTTCTGCAATATAACTGGAAAGAAAACTGATCAAGAAAGGTTGTGCTCTTGTTGGTTCAGGTTTAACTCCAGCTGGGAGTTGGGGAGGGGGAATGCTGGTTGTTTGGAATTTGGACAGCCAATTTGTATCCCCCTGCTTTGAAAGGCAGCCCATACCCCACCCTGATCTGGTTTGACCTCACATGCAGGCCACCTGCTGCACATCCAGTTGTACCTCCTCTCCTGTGCACCTCTCTGTTCTTGCCACCACTCCAGCCTGTGCTTACAGACCATCAGCAGAGCTTTTGCATTCCCCTGTCACTGCTGATCTGTAGCCAGAGTTGTGATATACAGCTGTGCTTCCTCCTATGGGGTAAAAGGATAGCAAATGTCCTCAGCAGGACAGCGTGCTGTGGGAAGCCATGCCGTGGTGTCAGCTGCTCCAAGTGTTTGCACATTTGTGTTGTTACACTGGTTTTGTTCTTCCTTACACACTTGGTGGTTGCAAGAGGCTGCAAGCTCATGTAGTCAGTGGTTAGCCCTGGAATATGGGAAGACTCTTTCACTTGCCAGATGGAGACTAGAATTATGATGAGGCTGTATCAGATGTGGTTCCCAGAAACTTCCAGATGTCCTGGCGTAGCCCTTTTCCAGGACAGTATGTTATCAGAATAGACTTTCAGTTTTCCTTGCTCCTGGAGATGAGATAGATGTGATTTCTATTCATTCTCAGTAACAGATGACATCTTGTTTTTCATATGCCAGTTTCTTGTTCTTGATTAGTTTTTCAGCTTATTCACTCTTCCATGTTGTTTTTTTATTGCTCTTATTTCCAGATGGCAGCATACATTAACCTGACATAAAAAAATTTCCATTTCCTTTCAGTGCCATTTTTCTGTGCTGAGCTTTACACTTCACCAGTGTTTAAGCATTTCATCTTTGTCATTGTTTCATGTTGGTTTGCAGTTTATAATTTCCTAGAATATATCATAGACAAATACATATTTTCTTTTTGTGCTTTTCAGCGCCTGAGCTCCCTGCAGTGGTGGTGGAACTGAAGTTCTGCCAGGTGCTGTATTGTTGGTTGCAAGTGCTGCTTTCAGTGCAGAGGTACAGGCAAGGACAAATGTGACACTTCCAGTAGTAGGAGAGAGCTTGTGGCCTGGGCAGCAGTGTCCTCATGGCTCTTGGGTCTCATTGCTGAGCACAGAATATGCAAACCTGGAACAGTGGCTATAGCACAAGGATGCTCCAGTAGGTGTGTCAGCTTGAAGGAGCAGCCAGGATACATGCATGTCCTACATTCTGCTGAAGGCTTGAAATTGAGATTTCTGTGAAAGGGGGAAGGCATGAAAATGAAGTTAATCAATTAAATTTAAAAGGAGCAAAAAATTTATGTAAATATTTAAATAGATATTTAGATATTAAGATGCTGAAGGGAAAAAGTTGCTTACTGAATCCTGGTTCCAGCTGGGAGAGTGTCAATTTTGTTCCTAGTAACTGTGCTTTTGATTTAGTATGAGAATACTGCTGCTGACACACTGGTGTTTAGTTAGTTGTGTTAGGAGCACAGCTGGTACAGCTGACCCCAGCTGGCCAGAGGGACATTCACACCTTGGAATGTCATGCTGTGTAAATAAACTGGGGGAGTTGGCCAAGAGCTGCTGATCACTGCTTGGGGATGGGCTGAGCATCAGTCACACAGTGGTGAACTGAACAGTTCTGCTGTGCATCACCTGTGTTTCTTTTATCTCTTTTTTCATCTCCATTCTTTTCATTGTTATTATATATGTTTGGGGTTTTGGGATGGAAGGTGTTTCTGGGTTTGTTTGTTTTTTTGTTTTTTTTTTTTTGCTTTTTAACTTAATTATTAAGTTATTCTCAGCTCACAGTTTTTACCTTTTTCTGATCTCCTCCCCAGCTCACTTGGGAAGACAGAGTGGGTGAGTGGGTCAGGGGTACTCCATTGACGGCTGGGTTAAACCATGATAAGCATGTCAGATGAAAAATTACCAAAAAAATCTCTGCCAAAAGGGGAGTTTTTGAACTATTTTACTGAAGAAACATTGTAAACTCAGAAAACTGCAAATAGATTTCTGCCTTTTCTGTGAGACTGAGCCTTTTGCTGCACCATCCTGTGCAGGAAATTGCAGTATATGATCAGTGTACAAAAGTATAAATTGACTGTATTTATAGATTGTAGTTATGTAACAAGGGTTTGTTTTCTGACCCGCTGTTCCCTGAATGGAGCTCATCATGATCACTATGAGCAATCAAGTGGAGTTTTGCTGAATGCAGCAGCAGAAGGTTTTGCAGGCAGGACCTCCTGATACCAGCTAGATAAAAACCAGCTTAGCAGCTGGGGGTGATGACTACTGAATCCATCATTCCCTGATTCCCTTATCGTGTACCCATGCTCCTACAGAAAGTTATAACCAAATCACTCAATTTATGACTTGACCAATAGGAGTTTTGACTGTTGATAATAGCATTATAGTTTCTAATTACAGCAGTGATTAGAGGCTTTGAGACAATCAAACTTATAATTTGGGTGCAGTTTGACTTTAGCTATCAGAGTTCTGATGTTTCTTGCTGCTCGTTTATTTCTGGAGAGGTCTAGAAGAAACATCTGTTAGGCGGAGAGTGAGGGAACATCAGGAAAAGGTTCTACAGCCATGTGGGTGCATTTTGAGTAATAGTATAGGACTCCATTTATTGGATAAGGTACTCAGCTTGAAGGGACTCTAGCTGAAGTGGAAGGTGTCACAGGAGGATTCACACTCGTATCTGCTGAACGTCTGGTTGCTGTGGAATCTAAAAGCAACATCATAGTTTTATTTTCATCCTAGTGTAGTCATCTGCTCCTTGCCACACCTGCTCAGCCCACAGATATTTCTGAAGCACTTAGGAGACTCCAGAGAAGTGAAAGTTCCATTTGCAGGAACTAAGGATTTTTTTTTTCCTCTGTAATAGTTGTCTTCTGGATGTTTTATTAGCTGCCCTCAGAATTAGCCTAATGAAACCAAGACTGAGAAGTAGAAATGGAAGATCCTGCCAATGGAAAATCTTGGCTTGAGTTGGCAGATAAGTAAACCATTAAGAATTGGAGGCAGACAGTGAAATTACAGGATATACGTTGAATTTTCCTGAAAATTAAAAAATAATGCATTTCTCCTTTGTGTTGATTTACTGGATACTCTTATGACAAAGACTAAACATAGAACACATAAAGCTGTATTTCCCCAAAACAAAAATACCATTTAAGAGTTTTATTTTCCTGTGTTGTCATTTCTTTCAACTGGCACAATCCTAAAACAATTTTAAAAACGGTGAAATAGATGCTTGCTTATAATGCTTAAACAGATGTTTAAAATGAGCAGGGGATTTTGGTTGGTCAGATATCCATCAATATGGCCACACAGGTAAGCAGAACACATTACAGTTTGACTTGTTTTTCAGCAAAACCAGCCAGTTTGACCTTTATGCATTAGTTCTGATAGCAAAGGACCTGGTCCTTTGGCTATTCTCCCCTGACTCTAATTAAAAACTGCTTATTGCCTTGGGGACTATACTCCTCTGTAAACTTGCTCTTTGCAGCAGCTGTTAGACACAGAAACAAGAGCAGTGCTCACTTCTCTCTTCTGGTCTCCATGTCTCCCCAGCTAGTAACGAAGAAGCTGGATGTTGCAGACAACAGTGAAGAGATCTGAGCCCATCTCTCTCTTTCCCTGTTTTTCAAAATTTGTGTTTTAAAGGTCACCTTAGTTGTAGATATGTTTGTAGCTGTCTTATTTCCTTTGCTGATGGAGTTTAGCCTGATTTGTCATCCAAGATCTTAGTCATTTGGATGAGAAAATCTGTAGTACATTTTGTATTTTGGCTAAGCTCCAGGTTTATTCTGCCTGACTTAATTTACTCAGTGCCACCAACAGACTGATAGAGTTTTGACTTCCTGTACTTCAATTTGGTATGGTGGTGTTGTCCACTAAAGTCACCATTTCTAGGTGACTTCCCACCATCACTGGGAAGATGGTAGTGGCTGGAAAGGCAGGCCCTTGGCCAGCCACACCACACCCAGCAGCACAGTGCTGGCTGGTGGTCTGGCCTCATTAGTTTAGTGTTGCCAAGGTCCTAGAAAGCTTTCACAAGGATGGCAGGTGTGTAAAATGTGTCCAGACTGGTTTTTGAGCATGAAATTTACCTCATGTTTATCTTGTTTGGAAGAGTTTCATAAAGCAGGAAGAAGAACTTTAAGAGAAATATTACAAGGAAAGCTCTATCTATGGGCAGAAAAATATGAAAGTTAATTTTGAAAGGCATCAAGAGTTTACTAGGTTTCATATTTGCATATTCCATAGCCCACTCAGTGATGCCCCTCAGGTTTTGGCTGAAGTCCGTGGCAGATATTGGTGCCTGAGATTTCTCATACCTTAGTATCTGTCTTACTGTAGAAAATGGAATTAACTGAAGAACAGCGAGGTGAATACATAAAATGTTATTATAAAGTGTGAAAGAACAAGGGGATAGATGGGGAATTCAGAGTTGGAAACATGGAAAATGTTTTTAAAGCAGGACTTTCAGTCTGGAAAGCAGTGCATATAAGAATGAGATGCCTTTGAATGATGTGCTTTGAAAGTCATTCTTCACAGGGAAATCACATTCTGATTTGTGGATTTGTGTTTTGTATGAATTTGTTTTTTTATTATTTTGTAATCTCCAGAAGGTGCTCTAAGTGGTTATAAGAAGTTATGTTACTTCTAAAAATGTTTTATTTTATTTATATAGCTATTTTTATATCAATAGATCTCTTTTTGATTACTGTAAGCTTGAATTTAGGCCTGAACAGATGGTGGTGGAGCTAGTTTAGGTGAGTTACAGCTGACTGTTGGTAGCAGTTTTAATTTTTTCTGTCTTTGGACCAAAGTTTTCAAATGCATTTTAACTTTCCAAAGTTAGTCTTTTTTCAAAGGTATTAACTTCCTGTATCTTCTTGAATGTGCTTATGCCTGGATGAAGCAGTCTAATATTAGGCTAAAAACTTGGATTTGGGTTTAATGTGCTAGCAGTTATGAGCTGATGCTGGGATGATCCTACAAAGGTCAGCTTGAAAAGCTTCAAATTTTTTTGGCTTTATGCAGTGAAGTGTGATTGCATAGGATGCTGAGCTGTGGAAATACATTACTATGGGACAGACACAGCAAAGGGCTTCCAGACATGCTGAGGAACTCAGCTTGAGGTTTTGGATTTCTCTCAAGCTCTTGATGAGCTCATTGGCCACAGCCAGCAGGAACTGAAAGCAGTGAGTGCCTCATCACTTAGCTAGTGGAGCCAGAGGTGACCCAAACAGTCCGTGCAGAAGGGATTAGCCTGGAAAGATTCCCAGGAATGAGAAGTATAAAAGAGATTATACCTCCTTCCAGCAGGGTGGTGGAGAAGGCAGGACTTGAATGCCCCCTTCTAGCATGTGCTCTAAGGACATGTGGCAAGGAGTGCTCTCCTGCATGGAGTAGCCTTGCTTCTTCCATCGGAGGTGTTTGTGCTGGCCTGTGCCGAGACTGCCCAGCCAGCTCCTGCCAGGCTCCAAAATAGTCTCTGCAGGGGGCTGTTTCTTTAGGCCAGCAAAAGGTGCTTGTATACCACAGCTGAGGGATTTGCTAAAGAGGCGGTAGAAATCAAATGTCAGATGCTTTAGTTTCTGATGGGAGTTCAGAAGTTTTTTTATGCCTATTAAAAGCACAGTCTGTGCTATTCATTTGAGAATTTTAAGTGGCAGATTCACGGGTTATGAAGAGCCCTTTCTTGAAGTCATAGTCTGTGGATTTTTGAAAGCACTTACGTTCCATATTGGAATATTGCTTCAAGGAAAGAAATCTTTGTTTTGACTCTAGTGTGCATTAGGAGATTTCCCATGGTTACAGGAAAGAGCTTTGCAATGTTCTATTTGGGAAACCTAGTTCTGCTGCACTTAGCACAGGCAATTTAGTAGTATTTCTGCCCCTACTTGTCTTTGAATAAACCAGAAAGAAAACAACACAAGGCCTAATTTTCCAATATCTCTGATGTTGACTTCAGACTTCCAGTTTAGATTAATATATTTTGGAAAGAGGAAGAGTTTGGGGAGATGAGTTGTTTTTTGGCATGTAGGCTGAAGGTTGAAGGTTTGGAGTTTTTAACCTCTGGACAAGTCACTGGGAAAAAAAAGCTTATGACTTATCCCACAGCTACTGAGCAGTCATCCAAGAGGAGTTACTGGAGGATGGCTGACTCTTCAGAGGATGGGGAATCCTCCTGCTTTGATTGCTCGCACATCACAGCATGGATGATCGTTCATGTTTTCTCAGTGCCAGTTGTTTCTCTTGGTAGTAAAACAAAGCAGTGGCTCCTATAGGCAGGGATGGGGATTTTCAGGGCCAGATTGGTAACCCTTGTGAAGCTGCTGAAAAGGAAATATTTAACCTACTCTATGGATGTTGACCACCCCTATCAGTTTCCCTTGCATCCTCAGTGGTTGTCACAAGCTGTTAGGATCCAGTCACCGAAAATGTTTTTCCAATATTTAAAAAATACTTTAATGTAAATTGTTAAATGAGGTCCCTACTAGTGATTCCTGAGAAACATGTTTTGGTCCAGGGCAAATTAATCTAAGTACCAACTATAGAATAAACATGTTTGAAATGAAAATGCAATGAAGTATTAACTTTGAAAGCACCAATAGTTCTTCTGTAATAAGTTTATCTTGGTGCCTGCAGGCAGTCTTCTAATGGAAAAAAGTATTAAATTGTGTTTGTGACATATTATGGAATTTCCATCGTTCCATTGCATAATAATATTCCCATGTTAGAGAAAAATCTGTGCCCTTGCATTTAAGCATGCAAATGTTTCTCTGATGTTCAAGAGTTCATTTTAAAATGAAATTTTACAGTCCTTACAACCATTAATTTATAGAGCCTAGCAGGATTTTATTAAAAATACTTTCTAATGTAGTTGTGTTAATTTAGGCTTCTCTGCCCAAACAACTGAACATGCAATTTAATTTAAAGAAGCCTGTGATGATTGAAATATGAAAAAACCAAATCACACAAAAGCTGAATTTCTTCTGTAATGAAATTAATATAATTAAATTTGTTCTGAGATTAAGGGTAGATCCTGTATCTATATCTCATTTTTGTAATTTTTTCAGGTAATGAATTAAACTCAATAAACTTTATTAAAATAATTTACCTTTATAAAGTTTTTCTGGTTATAATTTTCTGGATTTTTTGAAACCTACCCACTGTGTTGTAATATAATGTTAATAATACATGCTATTTTATTTGGTAATGTGTACACATTTAAAATAATGGAGGAACAGTTCTCCAGGACTCATCTATGATTCATTGCAGTGCTGCACAGTGTACTTGCAATTCATTTCTAATATCATCTGCAGCTGTTACAGTGGTGCATTGTACATTTGCAGGCTGAGATCACTTGGAAATAAAAACAAGATTTAAAATATTTCCAAGTAGTAAATAAGTAAAGAATGATGTTCCACATGCACTTTGCTGCAGATCTTTTACAGTTACTTCAAAACACCTCAGGACCTACCTGGTAGTTTATAGGTAATAATATTCAATTAAACTATGTAATTTTCCTCCACACATCACCTCCCTGAAACATTTAGGTGGATGGGGAATCAAACAGAGCATGCAGAGGTTCTGTTTTTGTTGATTCAGTGTCAATAATTTCTGACTGGTAGTGGATTGCTGCCAACTGAGTAATTTTTTTTTTCTTCCTTTTCCCCTTCAGGAGTTAGAAAACAATTTATTTTTTAAGGGGACTGGGAGTAGAAATAGGTTTACATGCTAGCAATGAAATAGGAAAATTACCCTTACTCAATCATGCAGCTTGCACAATTGTTACAGGTATTTCCAACATATTAGTGAGTGTTTATTTTAATGGTGTTGCTGACACTTGTAAGGACTGTGTACTGTTCATAACCGCTTGCAGTTCTGTCCACAGTACACCTTCTGTGCGTGTGGGTGTTACCACAGGCTTATTTTTAATTCTACAAATGTCATTGTGGGCTTCTGAGAGCTAATTTTTCTACCCTAGCGATTTCCTCTGCCTCCTCCTTGCTCCTGCTGGGTTTGGAAGCAGGCATCTGCCATGACTCAAGCTGTCCCCATCCGCTGTCCCCTTGTCCTGCCGCAGCAGAGCCACCCTCCCTCCCACTGCTCCTGGGGCTTGGGGCACTCCTGGCACTGGCACTTCCCAAGGAGAAGTTAAAGTTCAGCAGAAATTGTGGCCCCCACACAGGTTCATCAGACATTTCATTGGGAAGATCTAAAATAATCTATTGCAGAAATCACCTGCTGTTGTGAGTAAGAATGGTTCAGAAAAGTTTCTGATTGCAAGTTGAAGTTTCTGAACTTGAAACTGGGCTCTCTGTAGCTGCCAATCCCCCATGTGCCAATCCCCTGCCAATCTGTCTTGGGGCAGAAGTCTTTGTTCTCTAAGGCTTTTCAAACTAGAGATTTACCTTGATGTTTATCAGTATTTACAGTTTAAACTGTCCTGATTGGAACAGGAAAATCAGGAATGTGGAGCATTGTTTCCATTTTCTGCCTGACTAAATATACAGACACTTTATTAAAGCAGACCTGTGGTGTAAGCTGTTTTGTTGAAGTGGGTTTTGTGAGTAATAAAATACAAGGTGAAGTCACTTCATTAGGGGGCAGTAATATTGTAAGTTTGACAAAGATGATTTGTGCACATTTATGTGTGGATCATAAACAGCTAAGGAGAATAACATAAATCATAGTAGGGCATAAGGTAGGGAATACTGCAATTTCTTACATGTTGTTTTCTTTGCCAGACAGAATTCCTTCTAATATTAAAAACTGTGGAAAACTTCTTTCTTTTTTTTGTTTCTTCAATAGTAGTGTGAACAGCATGGAATAATAATTTTTTTAAAAAGATAATACAGAGAAAATCCTTATTTATTGCAGTGCTAAATAGGAATAAATGAATGATTGTGCAGATTACAAGAACGTGAATGACTGAAAAGCAGTGTATAGAGATTGTGATGCACTTAGTGGAAGTGTGGTTTCAGGGCTAGAGCTGTTCAGCTGTAGCTGGAAATCAGGTGCAATGTGAAAGTTTTGGGGTGTTTTAGTTTAAGTTGTATAACATTTATACTTGCTTCATTTACACTTGTGGAAAGACCCTGGATTGGTTTTTATATTGATTAGCAGTTTATTCAGGGGTTTTGACTGCACCAGGCTGATGCTTTTCCAATATTTCCTACATATTAAAAGTAATGAACTGCAGTAAATCTGCTTACCCCCAAACTTAGCTCTTTGAGAATCACTAGTATTTTAATAAATTAAATATATTTTCTCTTCCACTGTGGTTTTTCGTTTGAGAAGACACAGCTGTCTGAAAACACTGTGTGAACTGAGCAGATCTGACTGTAACATTTTAAGCTTATTGTAGATCATATAGTTTGCCCCAATATGCAATGAGATGAGGTTTTTGGGGCAAACTATTGAATTCATGTGGATTATCATTTTGATGTGCTTAATCCCACGTACAGTTGGAATCTTAAAGTGTTCAGTTCCTTTTGGCAGATTCATCAGTGCATGAAATTGTAGAGAACACCCTGGATTTTCATACATGAAATTTCCTTACTTACTCCATTTCTAAAAACCCTCCTCACTTGTACTTCCTTTTTAAATTCTCTTTGACATAGGAATAGTAGTGTGTTCAGAGGCAGTCATTTAATTGTGATAACATGACAACTGTAATTTTTTTTTCTTGGGAGCAGATCTGTCTGTTTCTCTTAGGTTTCGAAGGAACTACCTTCCCATAATAAATGCCACAGGCTGCAGAATCCTTAATGTTAGATGGTGGTTTAAGAGGTGGGCAGCCAGTGAATTAGAAATCTGATCCTCTCATGCCAAGCTGGAACTTCGATTAGTCATTAGCAATAAATATGAAAGTCATACCAAAACATCTTCCTCTTTCATAGATAAATATTATGTGTCATGCCTGTCTCTTTTGAAGCAGTCCCTCCCTTTCTTTGCAAAAATGACCAGCAGCCAACATGTGGCAGAGTGGCAGCAAGCAGTAGAGTGGCCCATGAAATATTATGTCAATTTTGTAAGGACGAAGGACATAAAATAATCCATATATCAAGTGCCTTGCACACACTGCAATAACTGTAGTTTACCTAAAATTGCTTTTTAACAGCAATTTTCCTCACAGTGTATCATCTTTCCTGGTGGATAATCTAGGCTGTGTCTTTCTCTAAAGCCCCATTCAGCTGTGGCACCTCTCTCACTGAGGTGAGCAGGCCAATATCAGTGCATTTCCCAGGAGCTCTTTCCAGTGATGTCTTGCAGGGAGTGTGACAGAGCAGTGCAGGGTCACCACACCTGAGCAGCACAGGGCAGGAGCTCACAGGTGCCCCAGGGTGGAATGGCTGGGCCAGGTGCCTCTTGCCCTGCTGTGAGTGGAAGTCCTGGGGGTGGAAAGCTGGAAGACAGTGGCAATGAATGGCTCTGCTGGCAAAGAGGGATAATAGGCTGCATAAGCTTTGATGTTGTAATGACGCCTATAAGTATAAATAAGCTGTTGATCACAGTAATTGTATAAACATTGATTAATTACTTTCATCGTGTTTTTCTGCTATTTTTATGTTCTACAGCTGAAGTTTAACAGTGATAACAGTGTGAAAAAATCAATAGTATTCTGAACAAAATCTGAATTTGCAAGAGGCCTATTTTTACAGTTTTGTTTTAATCCTTAACTGCTTGATTTACTTTCTATTTAATAGGAAATCCATCATGCTTTCCAAGAGCAAGTACTGTAAATTTTGAGACAGGGTAAAAAAGGAAACCACATCATCCAGAGAAATAATGAACATGAACCCCTGCTTTAAATTCGAAGCTCAATTCAGCCTAAACTATAGAGCTGCAGCTGGCACCTCATAACACTTAAGCAGTCAGTTCAATTTATCCTCAATGTCCACAAATGCAGTTAGAAACTTTCTTTAGAGCTTCATTTCTCTTCAGTGCCTGCCCATGGGTTTGGGCCTTTTGCAGAATTCCCAGTACCCTGTTTCCCTGGCTGTGTGGAAAGTTGAGTAGCAAACCTGCAAACACCCCGTGTATTCAGCTCTCTGCAGCTGTGCAAACAGCACAATGAATTTCCAATACTCTGCTTTAAACTTGCTCATGGATAATTGAACTTCAAAGCAACAGCTCTGCTAATTCTTTTATGAAGATGCAAATTACTAGTGTGACTTCTCACCAGACTGGGGGCTTATTGGAACAATCAGTCTGATCTAAATCCTCCCCAAGGCATGAGCACAGCTGGGGGTATTTCTGCAAGCCTAATCCATACTTTGCTCACTGGCAGGGTGCAAAACTAATAGTAGCCTGGAGTAAGCAAAGTTTTCACGTTTAAATCCCAATACTTGAGTTACCTTCTCTAATAATCTGCATTATTCTGGTATTGTGTGCAGGGATCAGGCGTCAAGATAAAAGTTTAAAGAAGAAAAAAAAACCAAGGTCTTTACAAAGATTTAGTATGGAAAGATGGAGTATTTAATAAATTCAGTTTTTTCTTTCAACAAAACTGTGCTTAATGGTTGCTAAAATATGTGACATATTTGGCTCCAGTGTACATATTTTCTGGTATTTTTTTATATTATCCTTAACTTGATAAATGCTTGGCATCTTCTCCTGTGACCATTACCATTGTACTGCCTGCTTTTATATGAAAGGTTGAAAAATACATTATGTTCCTCAAAGGCAGCCAAGGCAATTTACCATCTTGCTTTCCAGTTCACAGATACAAAAGTTTAACTTCTAGTGATTGGGAAGTTCAAGTCTAATTAATTCAATATAGAAAATTGGGTCCCAAGAGGAATAAATGGCTTTGGTTATGCCTTCACAATTATGCCTATCTCCAAACATGCACCTAAAAAGAGCTGAAGTAAACTTTTTTTTCTTTTTTTAAAGCAAGATACTGTGAACACTTGTAAATAAGTGCAAATTTCAACTTCAAAATGCAATCTAAATTTCCCTGGAAGACTGAATAAAAACTTATTGCCTATATTTCCAAGCAGCTGATTATTTGTGATATGAGAATCTTTTTTTTCAGTCAGTGGTAAGGATCTGTGGGCTGAAATTTTGCAGTTTTCAAGGTCTTTCCATCTGAAATGCATGTGTGTGTGTAGAGGGAACTGTCTGTTCTCCAGTCCGAAACATGGCTGGGTTTTTTACATGCTTTGACAAGTTGGGAACTTCTCAAAGGGAATTATATACAGGACAGCTGTGGTGGTTTTGGGTGGGGTAGAGTTAATTTTCTTCGCAGAAATTACTCTGGGGCTGTGTTTTGGATTTATGCTGAAAACAGTGTTGATTACACAGGGATGTTTTAGCTATTGATGCAGCACTTGGCATCAAGGCAATTTCTGTTCCTCACCTCACCCCACCAGTGAGGAGACTGGAGGTGCACAAGGAACTGGGAGAGGACACAGCCTGGACAGGTGACCCCAGCTGACCCAAGGGATATCCCAGACCATATGGAGTCATGCTCAGCACATGGAGCTTGGGGAAAGAGGAGGAAGGAGAGGACATTGAGTCATGATGTTTTGTCTTCCCAACTCACCATTCTGTGTGATGGAGCACTACTAACCTGGAGATGGCTGAACACCTGCCTGCCCGTGGGAAGTACTGAATGAATTCCATGTTTTGCTTTGCTTGCCTGCATGTGTGGCTTTTGCTTTATTTACAAAACTGTTTTTATATCAATCCATGAGTTTGCTTATAAAAACCCATGAGTTTTTACTCTTCTGATCTTCTACCGCATCCACCAGGGAGTAGTGAGTGCCCCTCTGTAGAGTGCTTAGTTGTCATCTGGGGTAAAACTACAACAGCCCCTTTTGGTGCTCATTGTGGGGCTCAAAGGGTTCAAAATAATGACGGTTTTGATTGGAATGTGCTAGATGGAATTCTCAGCTGTCAGCGCTGTTTGGATAATAACTGGCAGGCTCCTGTGCTTGCCATGGGGCTCACTGGCCTCACTGAGCATTAGAGTCTAGGGCTCATTAGCAGCTGCTTTGTGCTGTGGCTGCAGCTGCAGCCTGTGCTGCTGATCCCTCACCCTGGGACATTCTGATCCCAGCGCTGGCCTGGGCTGGCACCTGAGGGACTGCAGGGTCTGGGGAAGTTCAAACCAGGGGTAAGGGGAGGAGTGCATTGCAACAGTAAACATGGTGCTCTAGTCCAAAGGAGCTGGGAGTGGACATTGTAATGGAAATACCTTGTTGAATTGCATTTTATGGAATTACTGAACCAAAGGAGGACATGTCTTCCATGAAGCAGCCCAAGTACTTTGTTGCCATCTGGGGTTAAACCATGAAAATCTTGAAGGGTGAAGAATGGAATGAGTTTTGTTTCATGGGGTGAATGTGACAACAGAGGTACTGCTGGCAGCTCATTGGTTTGTACATTACCTTCACTAATACTGGGGCAGTAACAGATTGTCCTCTATACTACCACTGTCCCCCTTGAAAGTCAGTCAGATTTTACTAAGTAGAAAAAGACCTCTCCTCTCTGTGCAGTGCCAGTTCTGTGCATTAGAGCTGGAGTGCCACTGAGCAGGCATAGCGAGCAGGAGTTGGACAAGTAGTATGTACCATTTACATATTTATTCATGATCTCTTTTTTCTCTTCTCCTCAATACTCTGTAACTTGAGACTCTTTACATTTTTTATTTTACCTCCTTGTGCTCCATTTCCCAATGTTTTTTTCTCTACTGTTATTTCCTCTGGGAATTCTTTTTTTTTTTTTTTCACATTTTTGAAGCAAAAAATACATCAGAGATGCTTTGATTTTGAAGAGAACTTTAAAACCACTCAGTCTTTAAGGGGCTTCTGGGCTGATGTGAATTCAGCTCATTGGTGAGGAGGATGGGGTGGACCCAGAGCATCTGGCTGGTCAGACAGCCTTGGCAAGCAGGGCAGGTGATATTCCCAGCAAAAACTAGAATGAAGTAGGAGCAGCCTGGTGGGAGCTGCTCACTGGAGCTAAAAAAGGCACCCCAGCCTCATAACTAACCACTGCCACCATTCCTCTGCCGCTCTGATGGAAACAGAAATACTTTAAACATAATCTGGAGTTTTTCCAAGCCTGGATATTTGGTAGGTGAACAAGAGAAATCCGTGAGTGATAGAAAGCCCAGCAAGAGATATGTTCTTGCAGTGTCTTACTAGCACGGAGTTGAGGAATGGTGACCTTCAAAAGCTGTATGGAAACCATGATGCAGCTTCCCTTGTAAGGCAGTGCCATGAAAACCAACCATGTGAGCTAGGGAGAAGGAAATCAAGGTGTGGTGATTCCCAGTGCATTCCCCAGAGCTGGCACAGGGGCAGGAGCATGCAAACACACGTGTTCTTGCACCCTTCTAGGAGTTTATCATACCACAAATTATCCTCTTAATAGAAAGGAAATGCTAAAAGCGAGTGCAGCCATGTGCAAGCATCCCTGAAAGACATGGCCTGCTGGCACTTCTTTAAATCTGGCATTTAAAATTGCTCAGACAGATGGAATGAAAGTATGTAATAAAATGTGACATTTTATTTTATCATCTACATTTGTTAAGTGAATTCTTCTGATCTTTCCCACTTCCAGCAGCACTAACTGTGAGTCAGATTCTGACAATTTTCGGTTTGCAAAAACCAACTCCAGGGGTCAGACAGAAAAACAATAATAATAATTAATTAAAAGATACACATTCATCCACAGAATCTGGTTATGGTGTGTGACAGCCTAACAGAAAAAAAAATACAATTCCAAAAAGTCAAAGCTTTTTAGGCAGTGATTTGCAGACTACTTCTCAGTGCCATTTGTCTACATTTTGTCTTCCTTGTGTATATATTTCTAAGTATCAAGGTTTTACTAGGAATTCAGAAGAAAAAAATATATTTGTTTTCCTCTGTCTTCTAAGTTAGTTGCACTTGTTTGCTTTGGTGTGCAACACAGTGCCTTCCCTTGGTCCTCTTCAAAGCACAGCTCCCTTAGATCCACGATCTCTCCCTCTCAGTGCTTCTCTCCCTGCTGCCCTGGACACGCTCCCGGAGCCTCTGCAGAGCACAGGTACAGCTGGCAGCTCTCAGCCTGCAGCAGATTGCCACACTCATCTCACTTCCACTTCTATTGCTCAAGAGGAGCAAACCTTGAGGGTCAGCATTTCCAGCTTAGCATTGCTAAAGCAAGGAGGTGGAAAACTGACATAAGCACAGACTGAGCCCTGATGCTTTGAAAGATTGCCCCCATCCCTCCTTTTATGATTTGGTCAGGGACCTCAGCAGCCGTTACATCGCTTAATGTTCATTTACTGCTACATTGGGAATATTAAGCAGTAAATGATTGAAATTTAATTTGCAATTAAATTTAAAACAGCCTTCTCACTGCAAGAGAAATATCATTGAGAACTAACTTAGTATCTGACAGTATTTTGCAAACAGCTTTACTGTCGTTTATAGGTAACACTTTTATAGGGCCTAGCCCTGACTTTGCAGTGAGTACTTGCTTCTGCTACAAATGCAAATAGCCTGCACCCTAGGACATAGCAAAAATACCTGCGCACAGGTAAATATTAGTTCCACTGTGATAGCAAGTAGGAGTTCCAACTTCAGGGCTGAAACTGCTGTGTTCATGCTTTCTCAACAAAACTAAAACATGCCTGGGTCTTGAAAGGTGACAATCTAAGGATTGCAGTGTTTACATAGGTGCTTACACAAATGCCTGGAAACAACTATAAACTACTCAAACTTGTTGTCACTTTTTTATTTCTGGTACCAATTTTTCCATCAAAAAGCCAAAGTAGCCAAGAAAATACTATTATCTGCTTATGGTACTGTCATCTGCTTTTGAGTTGTAGAAATGTGACCTCCTGATCCCACCAGTTTCAAACCCCTGGAAGCTCAGCCCCTCACTGAGTGTGGTATCCTTTATCTATGTAAACAGAGAGAGGTCAGAACACTCAGACTGCCACTGGTGGCTGAAAAATATATGGCTGAATATGAGTGAAGCCTCTGGTGTGCATGTCTTCAGTCCAGGATCAGTGCTGCAAGGGAAACCCCAGCACTGTTGTTGCTCCTTGGTATCAGTGCTCCCTCTGGCTGTGCAGAATCACAGAGCCATAGGATGGTTTGGGCTGGAAGAAACCTTAGAGATCATCCAGTTCCAGCTCCCCTGCACGGGCAGGGACACCTTCCACTGGACCATGGTTCCCATCCAACCTGTTCTGGAACACTTCCAGGAATGGAGCATCCACAACTTCTTTGGGCAACATGTTCCAGGGCCTCACAACCCTCACAGAGAAGAATGTAAATCATCTGTACTGTTAGGAAACTCGTCACTTGGTGTAACCTCTGCTGTTTGATGGTGCTGAGGAGCAAAGGCAGTAAGTGAATGAAGAGAGCATGACAACCCACTGACTCTCATGTCCTTCCTTTCCAAGCAGTCTAAAGAATATTCACTTATTTGGTAGGTATTTTATTCTGTATCAGAACTTGGGAAGTGACTGTTGAGGAGCATTTCCAAGAGGGCAGTTGAAAGTGGGGACAATTTCAGCAAGCACATCAAATGCCACATAGGAAGAAGAGCTTCCATCAGGGGATGGTTGGATGAAAGTTTAGGTTTTGCCACTTGGGTTTTTGTTTGCACCTCTGAACAATACACAAACCAATAATTATTTGCAAAAATTATTCAGTGACACATTTCAAATAATGAATATTTCAAGTGAATTATTATGGGCCATACTTGAATAGGAAAAGAAGGAAAATAGTTGATGAATTATTCATGCAGCTTTAGCACTGATGTAATAAATATTACGTGGTGTCAGAGGGAAATGAAGAATTTTGAAATGAAGAAAGAAATTAACTACGAAGGAAAAGCACCTGAAAATTGGAGAAGGTGAATACAAAGATTTGATATATGTGAATAATAATGAAGAGACTTAAGAGGGGGAAATAAAAAGGTTGACAACTCTGAGTCACTTCAAGAGGCAAAATACTCTTCCTCTTTAGTTCTTTCTCTACAAAGAATACACAAACTTCCCAAATCTCCTTCAGCTCCGTCTAAAAGCAAAATGAGGGAAACAAAAGAAGACCCCATAGAGTCAGCCAGGTGGGAACATATCTAGATCTGGCTAAGGGAGTTACATGATCAGAGGTACTGATTTGCAAAAGGGCTGTAATGCAGAAAAATGCCATTTTTAATATCAAACAATGTCTTTTTATTTTGCAAAGTGACTTCTTAACAGCTTAATACTGAAGTAGGAGAACAGCACTGTGTATTTCTTAAGGACAGAATGCATAAGGCTTTTGTTGTGCTTTGGGTGTGCATTCAGCAGCTTTAGCTGCTGTGCCACTGATCACGTCTGAATGGTCAGTCAAATCTGCTTTGACACACTGTGCAAGGAGCAACAGCGTTAATTCCAGGTTTGCTCTTCTGTTCAGATGTAGTGTGTACATATTCTCATTAATCTTATCAGTTGAGTCTTCATTTTAATATTCAAAAAAACCCCATTTTTAGAATCCTATTTTAATGTGAGAGAGGAATTTAATCTTCTTTTTTTCCCAAATGCGTTCCTATTGACCTCTCTTTTGCAACAGTAAATAGAAAATAGGAGAGAAGAAAGAAGCTGAAAAACTCCATCATATTCCAAACAGATTTTGAAACAAACTTGTTTCCTAAAGTAGAACTGGGGACACATTACACATTTTTTCCCTGTTCACAATGGACTTTGTCTTCTTTTAACCTCAGGAGTAGCATATTAAGATGAAATGTTTTACGTTCGTCATTTCCGTAAATGTCTCATTTACAAAATCTGTCATGGGCACACCAGTCGCCTCCTCATTGGACATTTACCAGCCTTGGCATATCAATCCATCTCTTGCACATCTGCTCAGAAAATGTAATTAGTTATACCCATATGCTGCAGAAGTACATGATAAAACTTAGGAAACAGGAAAGGCCAAGAGACTTGACAGCCTTTCTCCTTCCTACTACATGTATTTCGTTGAAGACTTAGGAAACTGAGAAGCTTTTCTTGCCCTCTGCCACAGGGTGGGGATATCACCGTGTCCTAAGCAACTTCCAGAGATAAAGCAAAGTATAGTTTGTTCTAGTAGCGATTAATTTGGAACAATAATTTATTATTTAAATATACATAGTATTCCCCAAACTGGCACACCTTCTGTCCCTGGTCATTAAAATATTATTAACACATTGCAAGGAAATGTTAGATAAGATGGACAGGGAGCCTCATCAGAAGTTTTGACATGGGAGTCCAAGATGAGAAGCTCTTGCTACAGCAAATGATACTCATATGTAGCAAGTATGGAGACTCAGCTTGTTAATCAGCTTTTTGTCATCTCTGCTCAAGTTTGCTGGCAAGTGGCAAAGGAGAGAGTGACTTAAAATCCAAAATGGATCTCTGCCTCAGCAACCAGAAGTTGGTTCAATGGCACCTTTGCACCACTGGCTTGTGGGTAGAACTGTTCCATGTTCACCAGTGCTCAGCCCCTGCATGCACTGGATGTGTCTCTGCAAAGGGGGTGAGCAGAGGGCTGGTGTAACTCCCTTGGACCTCATTCAGGTTCCTTTTGTTCCTAGACAATAGTAATTATGTTGTTATAGATACTGAAATAGGACTGTTACAACTGTGATTTATCCATTGGTCCCATCTTCTTCAAAGTTCACCCCAAAAAATGAAATATACTCTAGACAGTTCCATCTCCATGACATGGGATTTGCAGATTTTCTCAAAATCTGTTGTAATGAAACATTAGTTCAGTTTTTCACTGATAGTATATTATCAGCCTCAGTTGGTGGTATGTTTAAAACCCAAGATTACACTTCAGTTCCCATGAGATCTGAGCTTTGAACAGGACCTCACAGTGTGGATCAGAAGCCACTGGCCACTAGTTAAATAATAGAGAACAAAACAAATTCTGTAAAGGCTGAATTCTGACAACTCTGTTTTCATGTTTCTTACTGAAATCCAAAACAATGTGTCATTGTTCACTACATGAACAAAGTCATGGTGATGTGGCACCATAGAAACACCATTTTAAGTTCATCTCTGACATACCACATTTAGCTGTATATGATGTTCCATGGCTCCACATTTTTCTTTAAAAAAACTCCAAACCCACTTTCAAATTATTAGCATTCTTTTGCTTCAGTAGGGGGTTCACAATCAAAGCTGCTGCACCTCCAGCCTCCACCTTTTCTTTTAGGATTAACTGGGAAAAAAGAAAAGCTTTCATAATTACAGAGATTTAGCTTTCTTTATAAACTTGCTATTTTAAGATCTGTTTACAAGATGACAATATGAAACATCATTCAAAAACAGTGTGAATTGATTACATTCTTCTGAAGAACATGTAGCAGTAGAATATGCATTTGTAGCTGTTTTCTACAGCCCTATAATTAAGATTTTATTGCTTCCCTTCTAAACACATTGCCACTGCTAAAGAGCAGCTGAGATCATTTAAATGAAACAATGGAAAATGCTGCCCTCTCCCCCAAAAAATCACCTTCCAACCTTTCAGAAAAAGGTGGCAGAAAGACTGTGGTAATTGCCAAATATCGGAGTAAGTCAAGATACTGATTACAGTTTTCTGTTCCTGTTTCTTTCCAATGAGCTAATTCTCCCCAAGTACTATTAATAATTTGAATATTGATCAGTTGGGAGACAGTCTTTGGTCTCTTCATTAATTTCCATAGATCTTGGATCACAGCATGGTGATGATGTGGTCAGCAATCGTATTGGGTATGTTCAGGTATCTCAGAATCAATGAACAAACCCAAAAAACCAAGAAGCACCATATAAATACATTTGAATGCTTAGAATTATTCAGAGATTCATTTCTGCTCTGATCTTACATTTTTTAAAAACTAAGATTAATACCAATAAATTAGTAAAAGAGCTGTGCCACAAATAATGAATTAGAATAATCTAACATCTGGATCCATGTTATTGGAGAGGGACTCCAAAGGAAAACCTTCAAAACCCTGCAGTGTATTTGTTCTGAATAAATACTTTTGATAAATGAGATGACATATTACAAAGCAGAGATGAAAAAGTACTTTTTTCCATAAAAGTCTTCCAGAAGACAAACACTTCTAAGGGCAAATGAACACGTATAGCAATAGCATTGATGAGCTTTGTCAAATTGCAGATGATTTTCCAGGCATGGAAGCCAGAATTCCCATGGCAACCTTCACAAACTTCACATACACATTCAGTGTAGGTAGCAACCCATATAATGTAGGAACATTTCAAGTGTTAAAAACTAAGCTAAATATAATTTAAACCATGAAAGAAAATATCCTTCTAATTGTATCCAAGGTATTCTTTTTCTTCTGCCCTATTTTCTGTTTTTCTATTTTCTGAAATCTATGTCTAGATTGCAATCCAAGTGACAGATGCCAGTTATCTTTGTACCACTCCCAGAATCTAAGAGACAAAGTGCAGTTCCTCCTTTTGCTCCTCAGCATCTCTTGGCAGTGGGGTGGCCAGGAGAAAGGGATTGTCCTTGCCCAGCGTGTGCCTGGCTCCCAGCCCTGCTCACCCTGCTCTGTGCCACCTCCTCAGGCCAGGCACTCTGCACTCTGGCTGGGCATGGCTGTAAAAGTCCTTGTTAAACCTGGACCAGGTGCTCGGTGCATGAGCAGGAACCAGGGCCAGCAGTGGCTTTACAGCCATTATGGAAAGGGGCAAAGTAGGGGATGTCTTCTATTGGCATCTCTGCATTTTAACCAGATAGCTTTTTTCAGTTTGGTTATAAAAACCTGGCTGAGGCTTGCCAGGTTGACCCAGTACTGCCATTCTGTATTAGATATTCTGGATAGGGATGGTGATCATCTGTACTGAGAGTCTGCTTCAGCAGAAAGTCACACATGAGGAAAAGGCTAATAGAAATAAAAGGTTCTAGGTTCAGCTTGTAGCAGAAGTGTATTTTTCATTTGCTGTAACTGTATGTGACAAAATGAGGCACAATTGTTTTTGTATAATATTTTAAAATTATTTTAACAATTATGTGTCACAATGCACAATCATCATCACAGATTAGAAATTAGTTGATTTTTCTGATTTACACCCCCCCCCCCATTTTTACACTTCTCCATTAATTTTCTTTTCTACAACAAGTTGGTAACAAAACGGGTGCAATCATAGGAATAAAGGAACATCTGCAATGCACCAGTAAATATTGAACAAATATTTTTCAATTATTACATATATAATTTTTCAATTATTACAATGTTGAGCTGTCATAATCAATTCATTTATAAAATTTGTCCTGTCCTGTCAGTTAGGTATTTTCTCTCAAACCAAATTACAAATCTTCTAACCTTGCTTTAGATTTACTTTTTTATCAGCTGAGTATCTACCAGGTTGTTCTGTTCATTGCAAAAGGAATTGCTGGTGGACAAAAGCAGGAGAGGATGTACTGAATTCTTATAATAACTTTTATGTTAATATAATTACTGTAAATTTCCACTCTATTTCATAGACTCATGTAATATTTTCTAGGTTCAAAAGGACCCTCATAAGTTTCCCTCTTTAACTTTTTATTAGATAGAAACTTTGGACTCTTGTGCTGTGTTATTGAAGAAAGAAATTTCTGAGTTTGGTTTTAAGAGTTAATGGTTTTCTGGTAACTCTTGGTTAAATATTAATGCAGACACAATAATGCTTATTCCTTAAGTAAACTTCTAAAAATACAACTATCAAATCAATTATTCCTGCTGAAAACTCACTGTCATGTCACAATATAGGTAAAAAATTTTAAACCTCAAATATGACTTTCTGCCTGTAGGACAATGAATACAATGTTTTTGATACAATTTTTCTAATTCTGTTTTGGACAAGGACATCCTCTTACTGTTCTTTATTTCTTCAGTTGTGTATCTTACCTAAACCAGGATGTACCCTCATCTTTCGGGTCTCCAGAACCTCCCAAATCTGCTGAAAGTTTGTGTCCATCCCTTTCAGGTTCAGCTGAGTTGTTGCCTCTGTTCCTCCCAGTGAGGCAGTGGCACCAACACTGGGGGCTGCATCCAGACATGGGTGCAGCTTGAGAACTGCAGCACAGTGGGTTTTGTGAAGGAGTTTGTGGTTCATCCTGTTGGCCAGCACTTCTTGCCGTCACTCTGTATTCCGTGAGGAGCCTCTGTGGGGTTGCACAGATAAGGCTTCTCTCAGTTCACAATGATGCCTGTGTGACATACAGCAGGTCCACACACTAAAAGCTGCAAAGCTAGCAAGTGCTTTATGAATGTTTTGCTGTCCAGGTGCTTTCTGCAAAGCTTTTACAATCTCCTCCTCTACTCACTCGAGTCAGTTGCACCAGCTGGCAGGTAGGGGCACCTCCATTTGTTCAAAATTGGGTTATTTAGCCATTTTCTTTGAGTAAGTTAAAAACATATCAGAGTAGCTGATTACATTCACCTCTGCCCTCATCCATTCTTCATGAAGTTGTAAGGGACTGTTTGTCCAAAATAGTGGGCAGTGCTGATGTGTGATATTTAAATATGATTTAGACATATAAAAGAAAACTACTTGATACTCCTCATGGCATGCAAAGCTCCTGATTTAAAGGTTGATTTAATGATTAATTTATGCCAGTATTATCCTTATTTTATTTTAGTGATATTAGAAGTGAAATCCTGGCCACAGCTATCAGGTAAATGAAAATAATACATAGTGCATAAATCTTTTTGAATGGTCACTATTTTAGGCATAGGCTGACAGCAGCAGGGGCCAGAAGAACCTGTATTTATTTCTTTTTTCTCCAGACATGCATGTTGCCATAGATCAGCTGTGAAGTGATAGTCTGTATCAGGTGACCCTTTAAAATCATTCAGTGCTTAGGGCCGCTGATTTCTTACACATGTCTCTGTTTCACCTTTACTGCCAGCAACTTGCTCTGGTGACAGCTCCCCTGTTAGGGACCAGAGAAGGCTTTTGTTGTTTTCTTGGTATGTTTTCAGCCTAACAAGAGAGAGATGCATTATTTACAGGCCCTAGATATGAACCACTGACATGCACAGAGCATGAAAATCCAGTAAGGGGCAGACTGATTTTCAGTAATCAAATAGTTTAAGCACTTTCCAATCATAAGCCTAAGGAAGGCAAGACTTCACAAAAGAAAAATCTTTGGAAATAAGTCTAAATAGGCAATAGAGTTTCTAAAATTCTAAGTTTCAGAAGTATTTTCATGACACAAAAAGGACAATGTTTGATCTCACAATAGACCTTATTATTACATGATGATAGAGCTACTAAAATATCAGGAATACATGGTCACAAGAAGGCCTCTATAAAACTGACTGCTAAAGTCTTTCCCATATAAGTTACGGCCTAGCTAAGAGAAAAAGAAATGAAAAATACATAATGAACATAATGAACATTTTTATCTACAACGGAAAATGTCCATTGGTGCTTCTGATTTCCAAATGTCTCAGGTAACAATGTTCTAGTCCAGCAGAATATACAGGTAAAATCAATGCAACACACATTGGCACTCCCCATCTCAGCCAATCAGACACAATATGACCTTAGAGGTGCCTAAATTAGCAGCATAGTAGTAATTTTTGGTTACACTCAAGTATTTCTAGCCTTCCTGTAAGCCTGTTCAAGCTCAATTCCTTGAACCTCCACTTATCTGGTATTCAGAGTGTTACTGCTGTCTGTCTTGTTGCAATCCTGTTTATAGAACTGTACATTACAGAGAGATTAGGAGCTAAAAACAGCAGGCTAAATTGAGTATTAATAAATGCAAATAAATGCTCACTGGGGAAAAGCCAATTCTCCTATATATACACACTGATGGATATTAAATTATTCAGTAACCTTCAGAATAGCTCTGTGGACAGTTCTGTGGAATGGCAGCTCAGCATTCAGTGGTACTTCAAAAAATAAATTAGGAATATGATCACAAAAATCAAAGCATAATTATGACAACATGTACATTTCTGGTGTGTCTGCACTTTGAACACTGGTTGCAGCGGAACTAGAAAATACAGAGAGAAGCAGTAACAATGAGCAGAGATGTGAAGTGCCTCCTGTACAATATGGCATTAAGCTATGGCTTTTCCTCTGGGAAAACAGGCAGTACGTGGAAAACATGCTAGAGGTCTGTAAATTCTTGAGTGGCACAGGGAAGACAAATAGGAAAGAGTTGTTCATCTCTTCTCACAATTTAACAGACAGAAGAGGTTACCTGACATTGTTGGGCAGCTGGTTTAGGAGATCACAAAATTAATTGATTTTTCCTACATATTAAGTTGTGGAATTCATTGATATTCATAATGGTAAATCCTATGAGTTTAGATGATATTAAAAAAAAAAAGAAAGGGAAAGCCATTAAGGCTGTTAAGCATATTGATAGAAGCTCTGATGTTAAAAAAATCATCAGGAAGGTACAGTGGGAAAAGAGCACAGCTCAGACACATTGTTCCTGCCTGCCTCCTGCAAGGATGCACTGCCAGCACAGCTGGAGAACAGCCTGTGAGGCACAGCCCTTCAGCACTGCACTGCCCTCTGAGCAGACTCACCTCTGCACAGGGAGCTGTCCACTTTTGGGGAGATTCATGCTCCCTGCAGGATTTCAGGAGCAGCGTAACTGACACTCCATAGATGAAGAAAGCGAGCTCAGCTTTCACTAGTGCTTCATGGGGGCAGCATGAGAGCACTTTTCCTAACATTGCTGAAAAGGTCATGCTGGTATTCCAGGTCTTACTTGCCCAGCTTAGACAGCTCCACAGCCACATGCTCTGGAATTGTCCCCTGCAGCCATTAGGTGACTGACCAGAGCAAGCTCACAAAAGGTGCAGGTGATGGCTGAAGCCCTGCTCTTCTGCAAGGCCAGAGCCCTGGTTAGGCTGTCTCTGGTCCCTGCACCTCATTCTTGCCATATGAAGCCTGTGGCTTGCTCAGACCTTAAGCAGCAGGGAGAACTGCAGAAACTACAGCTGCAGACTGGAGGAGCTTCTGGGTGGAATAATTCAGTGACTGGAAGACTTTAATGCATATTGCATGAGTGAATCAGCTGATCATTTTAATGCAAACCTCTTATTTTCTTAACCCCTCCTCTTCTACACTGACTATCTAAAGAGGAAAGAAGCTGAGGATTAAGGAGTGTCAGCCATGGGAGCAGGTTTCACCCTGCAAACTCCACATGGAAGTTCTTGTGTTGGCAGGATCAGTGTGTGACTAATGGTACTGTACACACAGTCTGTATTGTGAACTGTCACTTTTTTCTTTATCCTTTAAAAAATGTCAAATTGAAGATGTCTAATAGACATGTAAATAATGCAAACTGAAAACTAAATTATCAACATTTTAAAGGAGCAGAATATGTCTGGCATCTTTATGTCCTATGTTGCCATTGGGCAACTAGAAAGATCCACTAAAATAATACTAAAGTACTAGTCAGTCCTTGAGGACTACATGACATAATAAAGTACAAGAAATTACTCAAGACAGAGAATCTAAGAAGCATGCTAAAATACTTCTAAAAAAGACTAGGATACAGACTGATGACAAACTTTCCTTATTCAACTTTTTATTAAAATGGAGCTATTTTTACATATTTAAAATACTTTATATCAAAATTACACAATATTTATGAAAACAATTGTATGTAAATGCATAAAATATGTAAAATCAGAGCTAAGCAATATAAAGCAATATATAGCATGTTTCCAAATGCATTTCAGGACTAGAATACCTGAGTGTACAATAAGCTGGTTTCCTGCATTTCACTGATTTTAACAGTTGAACTTAATAATGTATCTGATCTCATATAAAGCACTTTGGTTGGGAGAAACTGCATGGAAAAGGCAGAGGTCAAGCAGAGATATTATTCAAGGCCTGTCTTCAGAATCTTCATCCACACGAAGATCCACTGTTTGAGATGCTAGGAAGGACTCCCACGTAGCAAGGCACTTAAAAAAAAAAAACACACACATATGAGTAGAGCAGAGAGATTTCTGTGAACTGTTAGCCAAGGAGTAAAAGAATAAAAAAATAGCAGAATACACACACATTGTCACAAGCTGCTTTTGTAGGACCATGGTAAGAGCAAAATACGGTTTCCTAGGCAGCTCAGTGATATGCAAAATGTTAGCTAACGTGCTGAGTGAGCTGTAAAGGTCAATTTTACATAATGACAGGCACACACTGTGAGCACTGTAATTGTATGTTGTAGCAGGGAAGATGCTAACATTAATTATGCTCTTCTTTAATCTCTTCCTTTAGTTACAGGCAAAGATCTCTTCCAAATAGAAAGCACATTGTCAGGCACTGTTCCCTTGTAATCTCTGTGGATTCCTAATGTATACCCAATTTTCCTTCCAAGTTAAATTAAACCATTTTTTTTTTCTAAATAAGGAGAGAATTCATTTTTCCCCAGAGTAATGGCAAAGAAATAGAACCAGAAAGGCAGAGGCTGGGAGTAGGGAAGTTGTTATCCTTACAAGTGGTATTTCTCAGCTTATGGAAAAATGTATTTACAATTGTAAAAACTAATTTTTTTATTGAAGCATCAATTCTGGAGGCAGTAAAATGAAAAAAACAGAAAACCAACAAAACCCCCAAATTACTTTGGTTCAATTTGGCTTAAATGAGTGTTGGCAGCTTGGTAAGCCATTCTAAATCATAAATTAGTGTTGAGAGCCATGGCAAGGCTGTCACAAGGTAACCTGCAGTGAGTCGTTGCTTGTAACCCAAAGCACCAGGTTTCTACTATTTCTAGTCTGTCAGTAGAACAGGACAGGCAAATTGCTGCAGTAATTTCCTTGTTCTGATTTTATTGAAAAAAAGCCCTTGAAATGGAAATGTTCTTACAGAATTTTGACTTATACATTCATACCTATTGTTCTTGACAATGCAGCTGATTTACTACTTCCTCTTCACAGTTTTTTTTCTGTGAAGAATCTTTATTATGCACCATAAATAAGTCTTCTGAAATTTCCCAGGAAATATATATTAAAGCCTGGACAGCACACTCCATTCACCTGAACTTTGAATTAAATCAGTGCCCTGAAAACAGTGTTATTTCCTAACTGAAATCTTTTGCCATGAACTATTCAAGCCACAGCAACCTGCTAAGCCCAGCTCATTGAAACACCTTGTATCCATCTGTCATTGCTTAGGAGACATGAAAATGACCCTGAATGAACTTGCAGCCACCTAACTCCATTGGGGTTTCTTGTGAATGACTTCCAAACTCTGCCATTAAATATGGAGATTTAATCATACTACACTGAAGAGCTAGGTCCTGGTATAACTGCATGTCTGTGTGTAAGCAGATGAGTGGGAGGTTCTGATAATGTTAAATATAAGCTCCAAGAGAAAAACAAAGAATACACACAGGATGACTGGAGCTGGGGGAATCCATGATGATTCAAGGATACAGAACCAGGGAGACCCATAAAACTAAAGGTGACAAAAGTAACAAGAAAAAAACCAAGCAGTACCTTTGTCTCTAAAGACATAAGAAAGTAAAACAAGTGGGTCTGCAAGAAAATGAGAGCAGTTAAAATAGCCAACTGAGCTGAAAGATCACAAAGAAAAAGCATGAGCTTATTTTTGCACAGGTTTTTTGCTATTATCAGGCAGGAGATCATTCCTGTTATTCAGATTTTGTCCCCTAGACTATGGATACCATGAATTTACTGCCCCAGTCTTTCTCTTCAGATCTTGCTGACAAAAGCCCCAAGTAACTTCTGCTGCTCTTGCACACAACAGCATTATGCTACTGTTCAGATTTATATCTAATGCTTGAATTACTGTGAAATGAGAGGACTAAAAGGATAAGATTCATGTGGAAATCTGCTTTCCTCATTGACTTATTGGAGAAATGTTGTTCTGAAATGGTACACCAGGGAGAAAGAGTGAAGATACTGCCAGCCTGAACAGTGAACTACAAGTGTTGAAAACTGATTTCTGATTTAAAGGTCTTTTTGACCTTTAGTATAAAACCTTAAAGTTTGATCATTAGATTCTCCCCTACTTCATGTGACACTGTGGCAGCTGAATCTATCTGAGAGGCCTGAGCTGCAACGTGGCCTCTTGGTTTTGAAATATCAGTGAGGCAGCTGCTAGCAATGTGTCTTCACTGTGGCACTCAAACTCAACTTCTGTTTGTCAGAGCCCAGCTTGGATCACCATCCTAGAAAGCTGCAAGGCACAGCTGCTTTTCTAAGCTTTTTCTAGGTGTGTTACAAGAAAACCTTCTACAAGAAAAAATTTATTTTTCCTTAAGAGTTTTTCATTGGAAATTACAGATTTTTTTCTGAACCACAGCTTAATTGAATTACCACATAAGTCCAAGTTTTGTTATTCCATAATATCAGGAATGTGAATTAAAATACATATATCAGCACTGGCTGCAATGTAAAAATGGCTTTGTGTTATCTTTGCAACACTGAGCCAAGCTGCACGTTAAAATGCAATCATAATACATTGCTTAACCAGATAGATATGATCTACTGAAGTCTGTCCAGACAAAGATGCAAAGCATTTTTTTCACACAAGTTATTCAGCTTATAATTTATCCCTGTTTATATAACCAAAACACATTTTTTAAAATATAAGAGCAATGGTGGCTCATTTCACTGTCAGAGATCACAGTGCTCCTACAGCTGACAAATTTTATAATTAACCACACCAAAACAAAACTAGGTCCCTGTGCCTTAGGCTCAAGCTTTTCACATTGTGAAGCATGAACTGCATAAATGACATTTTTTTAGTGATGTATACTTCAATGTTATTACCGAATGATTTTACTCCGTTCTCCTGGGAGGTTGAAAATGGAGATCAAAATAGGGGATCAGCCAGTGTTCAGAAAGGAGACAGAAAGGAAAAAAACCCCAGAAAATCCAAACTGAGGAAATAAAATGTGTTTGCACAGAATTGAAATTCATAATCCAATTACTCTTAAAATCCCGATGGAAAACATAAAAAAGCCTAAATACACAAAACGAAATAGCAAGAACTTAAATAAGGCTACCATATCTAAAATATTCTCATTACTACTGGAGGACACATATCTATTCTGCAACATCATTCTTAGAAAAAGCAATAAAAAGTTTTTCATATAGTACAATTGCTTATTTAGCGAAAAAAGGAGATACAAAATGGAACATGTAGTAAGGATGCAAGCAGAAGCAAGTGTGTCACATGCCATGTGTGTTTCTGTTCCAGTCCCCCAGTTATCCATGGCTAATACCTTAAATATAGCACACATGATGGCGTAAGTGGAGTAGATGGAGTAGAATCTGAAAATGAAGTCTTGTTTGTGTCTGAGAGAAACAGAAAGTATTTTCATTATTTCTGTGTGCAGGGAAACAAAAACTAGACCACATAGAAATAATAATCTGCACTCCACAGAAGTCTTCCCAAAATTATTTTTTAAAAATTTTATCTTCCCAAAATTATTTTTAAAAAATTTTAAAGGCTGAATGAATAAGGGTTCAAAGATGGATCTGCCTTTGAAGCAACATGCACAGGGACAAACAGGCTCAGATGGGGGAGCTTTTGAAAATCTCATGAAGTTTGGTAGCTGAACTCTCAGGCATGGCTAAGGTAGGACGTGATCAACACACAGGAGCAGCCAACTTTCTGCTACACGACCAAATGACTGCTTAAATGCATCTCTAGGGCAAATAACAAATCTCCTCTATTTTTCTACAGCTTTTACAAGCTGTAGAATTACAATTATTTTACAAGATTGAGAGGTACATAAGGGCTTTAGAGTTAGAGGGAAGTTGCTGCAATGGGGAACAAGTATTGCTCTGCCCTGATGAATCTTTTGGATCAATTTATGCCTGTACAACAATGTAGGTCACAGAAATATACTAAATTGTGCTTGAAACACTTAAGAAAATAAAGAAATTATTTATATTTTTGAAAAATAGTAAGATCTGCCAATACCAACAAGAATCTGCCTATATCAAAGGTAACTGATTATCCGATTAAGATGCAAGGGATTAATTTCCCATGCAATAAATAAAATCAAATGCTATGCTTTAAAACAAAGGTTCATCCATGCTGAAGAAAAAACACATTCTTTCAATGCCAAAACTATCATCCCATTTTAGGAAAAAACACCAATCTGTCCTGCATTTCCTAACAGGCAGTGGAAACCCAAACTCTGGTATATTTGTTGGATTTATAATGTATAATTTGTAACCCCAACTTTGGGTTGGGCTGTAAAACCTAGCCACTTATTCTGGTGGTTTTCCTGAAAAGAATAGGTTACCAAAATTCATTGGCTGCATATGTACTAGCTATACTAAACACATGAGAAAAAGTGAAAAATTTAGCATATGTTTAATTGCTTCTGTTCTTTGAAGCCAGAGTTCAACAGTGCCTGGTTTGGTTCTCCTAGTCTGCAGCAGCAACACTTCAAAGCTGCCAGCTAAGTAACACTGCCAGCACCACCACTAATTCTGTATCCTGCTTTGGATTTAGTGATGCTGCATCTTTAGAATATCTATTTCTGAACTAATGAAAATATTCACGGTGACTCTCAGTTTCTCAGCTGAAAGCTCCACCCTGTGGACAGTTTGTGATTCCAGCTGTTTGGCAGATACCTCTTCTGGACTAAGCTGTCAGACAGTGGTGTCATGCCTAAGGCCTGATGAAAAGGAATAAAATAAATGGTACAGTGTTAACACACGCTGAATTAATGCTATTTACTTTAGAAATAGCAGGACATTTATGAACTTTTAAAAATTAAAACCTTTTCATATTGTTTCAGAAAGTCCTCCTTATTTTAGCAATGCATTTACTGTCATTGTTACTACAATATTATTTTGGATTTAAGACTTTGTGGATTACAGTGAGACTTAAGGATGTATTCACCTCTTTTCCAGAGGAAAGGAAGTACAGAACTGTATGAACCACTGAGACCAGCTGCAGGAATACCAAATGATTGGTCAGTCATGGTAATTCTTGGCTCCTAAATGATTTTAATTATATTATAACAAAGCTTGCACATTATTACTTGAAAGCTTTCATTTTCACAGGTCTGCACTGGAGCACCCTGTAAATCTGCAACACTGGGCTTTTATTCGCGTCTTTGTTACCACAGCATTGAGAGACACAAAACAGCTGGAGAAACAAAGGAATACTTCTTATTCAAGTTTCATAAATGCAGATAGCCAGTGAACTGGAAGACTACAGGAATAACTCTTAAAGTTGTAAATCTGGAGAAACATAATTACAGGTAACACTTTAGAGTAAGTAACATTTAATTCATGTGAACATTAATTCAGCTTAAGGAAGATATACTCTTTTATGCTAGCTAAGTGATGCTTGGCAAGTTGACAGCAGAATACTTAGGCAACTACAATTAAGGTAAAACCCAAACAAACATAAGGTCATATATTCTTTTCCCATTGTGACAAAGATGAAATGACATTTTGGAAATCCTAGTGTACTTTGACATGCTGCTGTGTTGTTTTTGACCGTACTGGCTTGGGTTTATACAGTTTTGAAGGGCTGCATTCTCCACTGCAGCAGCTATCAGAAAATACCAGATGCCTGTCTCTCAGTACTTTGTGGTTCCCAAAATCTAAGGGCTGCAGAGAATGTCTGTGAACAGAAATGCCTCCTTCTTTGCTTGTGTGCCTGGTAAATGCAGTCAGCACGGGGAATAATGAGAAGCACAGCGAAATGCTGCTGTAGAGAAGAGAATGGGACACTGCTCATGGAGCAGCACAAATAGTTTAACTGAGAGGTGGGGGAAGTTGTGGGAAGAATGAGAATCAGGTAGTCACTGAGTTAGAAAGCAGGAGATGATTCTTCATAGGAGTTGGACAGAAGAATTGGAAGACTGAATCACATTTATAGCATCCATGATGTCTGGGAAAATGCACAGAACATGCTTTAAGGAAGAGAAAAGGCAGGAAATAACATGAGGGATGTTACAGCAAGAAAAGGCTTAGTAAGCATCAAATGGTGCATCAAAAGTCTGAATGAGTAACTGCAGACATGTGAAAGAATGCTAATGAAGCAAGTAATAACTGAACAAGTGAAAAACACTGTAACAGACACTGTGGTTGTGCATGAGTTTAGTGAGTCAGACTTAAACTATTACATTTAAGGTTGAATTTTCTTTCCTACTGAAAGCATAAAAATAATATTGTGCTTCTCAGGTTTCTGAGATTCCCTTCCTGAAGTTTCAGTCCCAAACAGCAGGAGCAGATGCCAGAGCTTCTTTTCCTGCTGCTTTCTGGAGTACACACTTGTAGTTTGAGACACACAGGCCTCTGAGAGTAATCAGTAATCACTTCTCTACTAATTAACCATCACCATTAACCACGGGTCTTAAATAAAACAATTTTAGGTGAAAACTCCCAATCAAAATATTAACTTTATCAGGTTCTTTTGAATATCAGGATTAGATAATGATTTTCTGATAAAACAGAAAGAACTTGGTAAACTCTCACTTTGCAAACAAGGAGTGATAGCGTTAGCACAATGTTGCTTATTATTGCAACTGCTGTAGTAAGATAAGGTGCTTTTTAAAAAATGTAGATGTACAAAGATGTAGCAGCAAAACCATTTAATGAAGATTTCAATATTCAAGAAAAGCACCAACAAAATATCCTGCCTCAGTATAAACCAATTTGTCTGGTATTTTAGAAGCTGTTTAAGAAGAACCTCTGGCAGTTACAGAGACAGCTGAATAATTTTTTACAGTTTGTGGCCTTACAACAGTTAATTTCACATACAATATGTGCTTTGGTGCTCTGGATTAAACTTCTAATTCAGCAAAAAAAACATTTCTAGACAGGAAAAAGAACCAAATCATTATTGTTATGTTTTAGCTAATCATTCACAAAGAAAATATTCTAATATATTCAGCATTGTTTTAACATACATATTGCTGCTATAGAAGTCAGAGACCATCGATAAATGAAGACAATGTTAGAGGATGCCAAAAGCTTGCTGCCTGATTTCTGAAAATATTTTGATCTTAATATGTAACAACAGATTGTCAATGTCCATGCATCTCACAGACTGCATGTTAATTAATTAGACTTGATGATCAAGAGCTCTGTCTTTTCAATTATGTTTTACCAAAATGATTTGTAAAATCAGAGCACTGCCATTGGCTAATGTGCAATCCATAAAAGGCTCAGACTACAGGACTGAAGTTACAGTTACCAAAATATATCTGTGAAAATGACTAATTTATGATTAATAGATGGCTCAGTGCATTCCATTTTTTCCCCAAAAGTAAGGAGAAATTATTTTAAAATCTTCAAGACATCTGGGATATTTTCAAAATGCGCATTTCAATCAACATCGTGTTTCCCATGAGGAAACTTCACAGAATGCTTAATGTATTTTGTTATATGTTTTCAAATTCTCCTTCCTAGCATATATTCTTGGAAATTCTTACCAAGAACATTACCTGTGGCATTTGAGCTGAAAATAAAAACTGATGGAATCACATTTAAAGGTTTTCCTCATATAGGTCTGAGCCTTCCAGAGGGCTTCTTCATGCTCTCACAGCAAAATGTTCCCAAACTGAAACACAGCAGCTGACATTACCGAAAATCACGTTCCAAGTTGTTGTGGTTAGTAAAACAAGAGTGCCCTCTGTCGATGATGAACTCTGGATCAACGACTTGGGCACAATAAAATATATTCTGCTTGAAACCTGTCAAATTAAGAATAACTGCCTCACTATTCCCACAGAAACTGATTGCAAAGTTACCAAATGTTTGAACTAAAATAGAAAAATTCCTCTTTACAGAAAACCCATGGACTTCTTCATTGAAATAATGAAAAAATAATATTTTTGTGAGAAAGAGTTTTACCTCTTCATAATAACGGAGATTATTCTCAGCCACATTCATGAATGTTGATCTCATATCCCACTGCATGTTCTGCTTCCACCTGTCCCAATCTGCTTTCAGAGCATTATTGGCACGTTCAACTTTGTCTTCAAGTTTCCCAATTTCTTCTGAGAACTAAATATTAATTTTAAACATTAAAATAATATTAGCAAAAATCACCATTTCCAAAATTATTTAAATCAATTGACTGTAGTGGAGATGAAGAGAACTGCAGAACCAAGGCTGGTATTTAACTTAGCAAAAAAAGTCTTTCTCCAGGGATAAATTTAAAATTAATTCTTAATTAATAACTCACTACAATTTCTGAAATATTAATAACAGAAAATATAGACCAGAATGGAAGTGTTCCTGAAGATATGTCTTTTCACTGAGAGAAGTTATAGACTCTGGCACCTCTTCACTAGCACTTGACATTAATGCATCAAAAAAGAAATATATAGAGGGCTTTACCGAAGCAGAATCAATTGTACAAATTAGATTTGGCAAGGAAAACTGAGAAAATCCTGTCAGAATCATTGATAACAGAAGAAAACAGAATGGGAGAAGACAGCAGAAATCAAACTCACAAACTTTCTGATTTCTTGCCTGTCACATTACCATCTTTTCTTGTGGAACTGTGCGTGACCATATGAAGGAAAAAGAAATATAGAAGCAGAGAAAGAAATTAAATGAAAGGTCTTCTACATAGAAGAAACTCTTTCACGGCAATCCAGGACCCAAAACTTTGAGGACTACTCTACAGACACTACTTGCTTCTAATTAATGTAGATGTACAAGCTGATGCACAAGCTGACTTGCCAGCTAATGGGAGTAAGTGGACAGCAGCCCTGTCTGTAATGAGTTTTTCTGGTCTTCTCAGTCATTCGGTTACCTATTGTCATTTACTCATCAGCTGTGTCTGTTCTGCCTGGCACCAGGTCACAGAATGAGCTACATCTCCTGTGGCTACAGTGCAAAATCACCTGCTGGGACTGCAGAGCTACTGTCTGCAGCAGGACAGAAGGCAGGCACAAACACCACCAAAACAAGGAACATCAAGCAGGAAAACTTAATTCCTCAAATTGCTTCCATTGCAACTCAGGCGCCATACAACTCCTCTTTGTCCTTATATTTTGCCAGAAAACAAACAGTTTCTTCCTTCTACCACACCTGTGTAAAGTTGGATAGCTACTTCTGCTTTCTGCAGAGCTGGTGTTTTCACTGATAGGAAGTTCAGGATTCCAGGACTAACTGCCAGGATTTTAAAGGAATGCTTGTGCTCTCGGTGGAACACAGAAACGTCAGAACTCAGAGCAAGACATGGAAAGCCTGGGTGCACAGCCTCCAGCTTGGACCACGCTGTTATTTTACAGTTTTTGTCTAGCCTTTTCTAGGAACTACACATTTCTTCCATACTGTAGTCAGAACGTGATATGGACAAGTAGACTCTGTTATGCAATTCTGCCTGGATATGCAGTTTAAACATCCCACTCTGAAGCCCCAAAGAAACCACATGTATTAAGGCAAGGGTTGGACTTACGGTCTAAAGGCAGCATTATGCCACATGTCACCATGTCAAGTAGACACGTTCAAGGTCTATGTTTTCAAAACTGAAAAAAACCATCAATGCTACTCTCTTTAGCTTCCATGACAGCAGAAATGAAAGAAGAATGGCTTGGACTTAACAAAAACATCTACCTAGTATGTTCCTCATTTACATGGTGTAAATTGTTACAACTGATCCTGCAAATTAAACAGGATTCTGAATCCATTTTCTTACATGGATCTCACTGAGGCAGCCAGTGTGAGAAATGGAATCTCCCACCAGTGATGGCCAGAGGCCAGCACAGCACTCATCAGACATGGGACCAGAGCTCAGGAAGGTGGGAGCCAGGAATTGCTAGGTCAGGGTGCTGCCAGACATGGACCGTGTGACTGTAGCCAAAGAGTCATGGCCCAGGAGCCAAATCACATGGCAACACAGCATTTTACACCATCTCACTATGCAAAATAGCACGAATTTCTACCTGCTCTGTGAATTAATCTTACAGCTTGGTGATACTAACCTCTTTTTAGCCTGGAGTTAAAACACAAAATATATTCAGAATGTAATAGATTCAGCATTTAATCTCTTTACTACTCAGTTTCAAGCCTGAAAACTAGAATCCTTAAGTTTGGCATTTAATGCTTATCTTGCTCTGTCAGAACACATTAATACCAACCTTTTTTTCAGAATTATTATCAGCCCTAGTGGCAAGACTAAAACCGTTAAAAATGCCCAAACCATAGAGGGATACACAAGCATTGCTGTGTTACCTTCAGGATGGAGTGTGGGAATCATGGAGCAGCATATCCCACTATCTTTAGAGCCGCAGCTCTGGAGGTAAGAAATGTCTAGACAAGCAGGAGGGTACCAAAGTCAGACCCAATCTCTCTGTCAGAGCCTGCATCCAAAATCACCAAACCACCCATACCCTGAATAACTGCCTCCTTTATGGACCAAATTTTGGAGTAGAAACCAAGGTTTTGGCTTTTGTAGCAGCACCACAAGCAGCTCTCTAACACAGCTCAAGAAAACATTTTTTTTCCCAGCTGATTAGCCTAATGTCCCATAAGGTTTAATTTGCAATTCCAGCCTATTTCAACTGCACTGACCTTAGGGATGTTTTACATTCTTCTGCTGTACAACCTTGTGTTTGTTAAATCATTTAATGTTTGCCACAACCAATGCTAAATATCTCACAGCCTTTTATCAGCTCTAGTGACAGTCTGAGACTCCTTATCTGTGGTGGAAATGTACTTCAAATGAGATTAGGGCTCATGCCACTCATTGTCAGCAAAATTTCTGGCTACTAGATTGCACTGACAAGTTCAATCTGACATCTATGAGATCATTAGAAGCTACAGGAGTTCTGCTTAGGAATAGATATGTGCAAATACACCCAAACTTGGTGTCTGAGACCGTTCCAACAACACACCTATGTTATGACCACCTTTATTAAGTCTGCTTAGAAGTGTTAGAAAAATATTTCAACACATAATAAAAACTAAAACATAGTAAAAAAATGACCAAGAAAATAGATAAGTCACTTGAATAGTTAAAAATAGCAGTACACCATTCTCTGTTGCCAAACTATCCTTACTAGAAAAAGGCTTCAGCTTCTAATTAAGAAAAAGTCTTCAGGATACAGCTGCCACTCAATTAGAGAACACAGGATTTTATTATCAGATTAAACTAACAGACATCTGTTTTACTGCTGTTCTGAGACTGCAAGGAGAAACAGGCTCTCAAAAACAGGATTCTCTGAAATTAGTAAGAAATAGAGGAGTTGGAAAGATAAAGCAAATATCTGAGCACTTGGGTAATCAGAGTGTCTAAAGCCTTTACCAAACTGTAAATGCAGATATGGAAACATACACAGAGTCAAAAAAAATAAGTTTGGGCAAACTGATTTCCAAGTCCTACTGGAAGCAAGTACAAACATCTCATGATGGAGTAAACCATTGTCAGCATCAAATCAACATGGTACGATCAAAAATACTATGCTAAAATAAAAATATCCCTTTTTAATTTGTCGCAGTTCAGGAAAAGGGAGTGCATGCATGTTGTCTGAGAGTTACATCAGATTATAACAGGAAATGCATCCTGAAAAGATAGCATGTCCTGCCAGGCTATGGTGTCTTTTCCAAGTAAACAACGAGTCTGGCTGCTAAACAAGCTCTATGGAGCTGAATTCGTCACTGAATGCACCTGCCATGGCTACCCAACTCCCAGCCTAGGGGACTTCTCCAACTCACCATCCTCCATGCATTTTATAAGAGCTTCAGGCTTTACACTAAGAAAAAAGGACAGGAGAAACAGCAAATAAAGTAGAGAAACAAAAAGAAATTACAGAACACAACATTTCTGCTTCAGGAAAAATCCCCAAAACCAGAGATATTTACTTGATGTCCCACTGCAGTACACAGAGGCAAATTGTAATATAATGTACCACAGCCATTGTAGATATCAGAGTTCAGCAATATATTCTTATTTATTCATCTCAGTGCCAAAAAAATCAAATGAAAATATGCATTTCAAGTGCCAAAAACTATCTAAACAGCTCATCTTTATATGGAAACTAATTAGAACAAGCCAAATAAAAAGTATCTGAAATGTTAAGGATTTTCTCCTTTGATGTAGTAAGAAGTTATTAGTAATTTTTACATATTATTTACACTGTATAACACTTGGTGTTAGTACTGACTGTGCTAAAAGGACATTATTTAGGCTGGAGAGTTGAACAATCAAAAATTTTAAAAATGCCAATTCTCATCCCAGAGGTTGTTTCTAATTGGCTGCTGAGCCTTGCTGGTGGTTTTGGGGATGCCTGTCCCCATGGGGTACCAGTTACAGTCTGACTTCACTAGAATGAATGAAGAGTTCAAGCAAAAAAAATATCCCTGGGCCCAACTAGAAAAAACAGAAACCTGAACAGAAAAGAAAAACAGAACAGAATGCATAACATTTTACTTTAAATAAGTTCAATGAACAGCTTTGCTGATTCTAATCACCTCCTGTACCTCTCCTACATCAATGAAGCAGCAGCTACAAGAGCACTGCAGCAACTGTTACCTTCTTTTAACTCCAAGTGTGGAAGCCAACAGAAAAATTTAAAATAAGCCGTGGTACAGCCTGTGTTGACAAAGGCCAGTGGTCGCCCACCACGACCAGTCCTTCCCTTCCAGCAGCCCAGCTCTGAAGTGCTGCTTCTTGCTGGTGATGGCTTTGCCAGGCACAAAGAGCTGCCAGAGGTGCAGACAGCAGCCAGCCCAGCCGTGGCCTCAGAGCACACGCGTCCTCCTGCGCCTCTGCTGCCGGCACCACGCGGCCTGGAAGAGTCCGGCTTTCTGAAAACACTTACCAGGTCCTTCTCTGTCTTTCTGCTGGCTAAAGCATCAACTCTGGAATCCAGCTCGCCTTGAATTTGGTCTCTCCTTTTCAAAACACCCTTAGTATGGAAGAAAAGAAAAAGACGAAGTAAACTGCACCAAATTTTAGCTCTTTCAGAAAACCATCGAACAAGTTGGGTATTTGATAAACAAGACCAAAGAAAGATACCATTTAATAATTTTGACATTGTATATGTTTTATCAAAAAGAAAAAAAGAAGACTTATTTTTCCATGCCTGCATTTTATCTTACAGGTTTTTCAATAAAATTACTAAATCCAAAATCAGTGCCACAAGAATCTGCCATACACAATGTCACTGCCAGTTGTATGAGCAGAACTGTTACAAGAGTTTAGTTGGTATCAACTTAACTTACAATATATTCATTTAATAACAGCAACATGAGTTTGCCAAATCTTGTGAACAGAAGTATCTTCTTTGAGTAAAATTTACAATATAATTAGAATAACTAGAAATAGTATGCAAGGCATTATTGAAATGGTGTCTTTAACCTTTAATATTATTTTGTAAGTGCCAAATATAGTTCTGGCAAATCAGAAAAAAATATCAGAAAAATCAGATAAGGTTATCCTAGGAATGAAAGCTTTTCTACCATTAATATATGTTTTTATTTTCAGCATATGTAATTTTTACCTCCTTTGAAACTATCTTATCAGATATTGAGTATAGTGTCCAAAAAAAAAATTTGAAAGGGGAAGCAATATTACTTGTTAAGCAACAAAACAGGAATAGTATTACAGATTAAATTTCCATTTCCAATGCTCGGGTATGCTTATCTTGCAGAATGTGTTGCAAGGCTTTATTATTTTTGAAAAAAAATCAGAAGCAGGACATTTATAATTACAAATCTCAAAACCTTCTTTTACATTACCTTGCCACAACTGGTTTTACTGCTTCTTCTGCAGAGATGTTCAGTATTCACCTCTAGCACAGGGCAAGTTGAAACAGCACAGGGCACAAGCAGCTCTACCTTCTCTAGCTCTCTTATTTGACTGAGTTCTTTCTGAGATCTTGACACTTTATCAAACATGATAGAATCATTAAAGAGCTTAATTTTTCAATGTTTGAACAGATAATCACTATAAAGACTTGGTATATCTGACTTTGGGATTTTTGAGCAATAGATCAGCAATACAGACTAATGCTCATCAATACCTTGGAATCTTTTGGCTAGATAAATACAGAAAATGTTTATCTGGAAGCACAGAAGCAAAAAAAAAGTCTGGAAAAGCTTTTCTTAATAATACAAATGTTTTCCCTTTTTTCCTATTTCTTTTGCCTCTTTTAAAACTTTTAATGACAGCTTGGAAACATTAATCACACATACACTTTAAATTACAAGACAAAACCAATTAATATTAAGGTGCTACATCAGCAAGTGCTGACTTCTAATTGCAAACAAAGGCACTATACTTTTAAAACATATTATTATACTTCTACAGGTTTTTTGTATAATACTTAATGGTACCTTGCCACAAAACCCACAAATAATTTTATGTGGACCCATAACTAATTAATGCTGTACCCTGAGGGACAGCAGATTTGTTCTGTGGGTCAGTTAGGAAGGGGTTGGCACAGATGTAAATATTTTAGTTATTAATCCAACTCTTTTCCTAGTTACAGGCTGAACTTCCACTGGAAAATACAAGGATTGTATTGTATTGATCACACCTTGTACTGCACATTTGCATGTGATCTTGGCAGCACTGCACCAAGGTCCCTGTGATGAGGGGTTAAACACACCTCTGAAAGGCTTACTAGTGGGTGACACACAGGGTATTTTTAGGTATTTTATTTTAGTGACTAGTATTTCCCTCCTCAAAGTGCAAGAGGGAAATAAGCAGTAAGTAAGTAAAACAAAAATCCATGGAGGGAAAGGAACAGTTGTGAAACAGGAATGAGCTACTGAAGGAAGACTTCTCCCCTGGACAGGACCTCATGGCAGCCTAATACTGTGTTGCAAGTGCTGCACCAAGAAAGCTACAAGCAGGAAAAAAAAAATGCAGTGGGCAACAGTAAGGTGTGCAGGAAGAGCCAGGTAATCATCCTGGGGCTTGTCCCTAGAAATCTCTCTGTGCTCTGCACAAAACAGAATGCCTGAGAAAGGGTGAGGGTGAGTCAGGCTGCAAAACAGAAGGCAATGGGCGAGCAGCATCTCCTCAGCAGCATGAAAACTACAACTGCTTATGGGTAACATAGAAATTCTGAAACATAAGGTTGGAAGTGGTGGAGAAGATGACCTGCAATTGCTAGGACAGTATCTCTTCAGATGTTTAAGCAAAACAGTACTTACCTCCATCTACCAGAAAATAATGAGGACTGTGAGACATTTTGTATGGGCCCTTTTTCAGTGAAGCTTGTTTTAAAGACAGCTGTCATTGCAGCAGGAGCTCCTAACTCTCCTTACTGAGAAAGTGGCAATACCCTGCAGAGTGCCACCAAAGGCTCAGTTAACTTGGGTCTCTCTCTACCCGAAGACTGTAAGACCCTTGCAGCCCCTAGCCAGAAACCACTGCAGCAGGAGTTGGGTTCCCAGCAAGAACACAACAGATTCTGCAGCTGGCATTGCTCAAAACCCAGAAAAAGAGGGGTTTGTACACATGTTCTGCTTTCTGTAGGCAGCAAAGTGGGAATTATGACATACTGAATTCAGTTACTTTATTATGTTGATTATCCACCAGCACTGACTGTATCAACTCTGGAGTCTGATTTTTTACATCCTCTCAAAAAGCAAAATACGTACATAAAGGGAAATGAGAGCAGTAGCTTATGGCAAAGACTAACACATACTTATATAATGGTGCAGGGACTGGAAGTTCCCAGCTGTTCTGGAAAAAGAAAACATACTTAGGAAGAGCTCCTAGAAAGAGAAAAACCTCTCTACTCCTTTTCCCACACACAATCTGTTACTCAATGAGTTCATATTTTGGCAGTGTCAGGGAAGGTCCTTCTCAACTGCTGTTCCCAAACCCTCACTGCTACAATGCAGAGCTCACTGAAGATGGCAAAACTAGATACCCTAGCACAGCTACCCACGGCTGCCTGCCAGGCAAAACTATCAAGCTCTTCTTATTTGGAAGGCGTACCTCTTGCCTGATTAGCAAGAGAACCAGGACCAATTGGATTCCCCAATAATACATAGGTATCATATGCCATGCATGCTTTGTACTGAGTAAATACAGGGACTGTGAAGTCATTTTCATCAGCTACAAATTCTCTCCTGGACATGGTCACTGGACTAAGCCAAATTTTACACTGAGCCATGAAGAGTCCTTCAGGAAAGCTTACCATGAGAATTTCACTGTAGAGCACGTACTCATGCAGAATGGGCAGCAGGTGCTCTGAGAGCCCTGCCATTCTCCTCTCCGTGGCCCTGCAGCAGCGGTCGATGCAGCTGGCCAGCCCCTTCAGAGAGTCTGCTATGTCTTCTTCCGACGCCGACCACAGCGTGTGGATGGGGCCAAACTCCTTCATTTCATTGAAGTAGTCTTAAAAGGAACATATACACGTAGTACTCTTCATTAATAGAGCTCTAAGTGATACTAATTGCAACTTCATATTTATTGTGAACCAAGCAAGAGACTGACTCTAATTTTAAATTTGCTCAAATGACCAAGACAAGTAAATTCCAGTTCACTGTTTATGAAGAAACGAATCAATTAATGTATTGTAATTAAGAAGCTTTGAGAAATTTATCAGCAAAAGTGCCCCACACACTTCACAATGACACACATACTCAGGCAGACCTGAAGAGCTGTATTCAGACACCAATGATCTGCATTAGTTCACATTCTCTTCGTAGAGCAACACGAGCCACAGCAGTTGGTCAGACTTGCTGACCTCTACTGCCCTGAATTCCTCTGCTTCTTGGTAACAGTAATGTTCCAAATACAGTCTCAGTTATTAAAACTAGAAGGTTTGTTATGTCCCAAAAGCTTCAGAACAAACACTGAAGTTCACTCCTTCTCAGCAGGTATCTTCTTCAATAGCTTTTATTAATTTAAATACAGAGATATCTTATTAATTACTTCTCTTATGTTTCTAGACGAAGTGATAATCCATAAACAGAGAAGGCCCACAAATCACTGTGCCATTTGGTTGGGCTCAACATGGGCAAGGTGCAGTTCACAGGAGGACACTGTGACCACATTGGTCATGCATTGAAAATGCAATTTTGTCACTACTAAATTTATAATGAAGAAATGTCCTAAAAAAGATGAAAGCAGACATGTGGCATAAAGAGTGTTTGAGATTATTTGGACCAAAAAAAACCCCTCTATGGAAGATGTAATCAATAACCCCATGTTAAGGTACTGCAAGCAGGAATGTTCTCTGTATCTCAGCTATCAACAATTCCTATTCACAACACTGTGGCCCTGCACACAAGTGTTCTGACAAGTGTTGTTTGGAAAATCTAGAAAGAAGATATTACCTACAACATTTGGGAGCATGTCAAAATTCTTAAGCTTTTCCAAGAAATATTTTGGCACTGATACCTTGAACCCACAGACCTCAGACAGCTACTTTCAATTGATATTGTTCCCTCCAGTGAAAGAGTTCCTATTCTTTTCACCAACATGTTTTTTTCTTTTATAACACCCTTTCAGTGAGGACACACTGAGATCTGGTACTGCACAAGAAAGCTCAAGGACTCAGTTATTAACACAGTACAGCTCTTCAAATTATATTACACAGACAAGTAAATACTTCAAGTGCTGCCCAGTGGAAATGCTACTGAACAAGCATAGTCTGAGATCAGGATCATCTCAGAATCTCAGGAAAGTCAGTAACTTAGCATTCCAACTAGATGTGTGAAGTACTCTTACCTAAGGAAAAAATTCAGATTAACCCATCCTTCTTGAGAAAACTCTAGTAGACACAGCTTACTCTGACAAAAATTATGGCCAACATTAAAGCAGTTAGAAAATTAAAATCTACTTTGTCAATGGAAAAAAGGTGCAGAACAAAACCAAACAAAGTTTAGAGACCTGGAATCAAGACAGCCTCATGTCACTATGAGATTGCACAGAAAACTGTACATTCTCTTGAAAGTTAAAAACCAAAGTCATGCAGCTTTCCAAAAAGCACATGTTAAAATATTCTTCTAAGTTCCTTTTAAGTAGCTGAATGACATGTTAAAACTCCTCCTATTAAAAAATTATTTGAACTTGAATGTCTGTCAAAAACATGATCAGAGAGAAAAACACAATATAAACATCTCCCTTTTTCCTAGAAAGATTATTTTGCCTGCCACAATGAAAACTAATTTACTTTTAAATTTCTTAAAATCAATAAAACTGACACATGTTTTCTACTTACCCCTTTCTTCCTTGTAAATCCTATGAGCTATTTTATCTAGTAAGTTTATCTTCTGACTAAATGTTTCCATGTAATTGTTCATTTCTGTAAACATTTCAGGACGATGTTTAACTGCTCCTCTTACTGAGGATGCTACAGCTCTGACAGTCTGTCCCATCCTGCTCAGCAAACCAGGACCCTGCTTCTTGTGGGAGGAGAGTTCCTAAACACAGAACAAGCTCTCTTTACTTCCAGATACTTTTGTTAATTCGCTGAAAACAATAAATAAAAGCATGCTTTTATTTTTCTTGTTTTTTAAACAAAACTACATATATAAACCTCTGTCTTTTTAGTATATATATCTTATCATTATTAGAGCAGTGTCAGAACCATCCCTGTCTTGTGCATTTATTAGCTAAGCCCTTCTAAGCAAACACAGGCGTGTCATGTATGACAGTGTCGCAAGAATGGTTGAAGATGGCAGAGAACCTTCAACCCTTTGCTCCTCAGGGTGAGTTAGCTAGTTTGCAATTTAGCTTTTTGAACAGGAAAGCAGAGGTAATGATTGAAAAAATAAGTCTTTGAGAAAAGCAGACAATGCTCCTACTGGAGGAAGTAATCCATCTATTTTTTTAAACTCGTTTTATATGTTGCTAGAATAATCTTTGCTGAAATCCAGAGGCAGGCTTTTCTGACTACAAAACTCCAATTTGCAACTGGACACATTTTGCAACAATGCAACAGGAAAATCCTGTATTTTTCTTCTATGAGATTAGTAAAACTTAAAAAAAAAGACATTGTCATGTGAAAACAGTAATTAATTAAAAACACTGTTTTACTCATAATCTTGGAAACTTATACATGTACCAAAAAATATGCAGAGTTGAAATACTATGAATTTGCCACCAAAATCCAAAATGCAGTAACAAAAACAACTTTGGAAGGTACAGCAATATTTATGGTCATGTACATGATTACCAAAACCACAGAAGAAAAGGTTATTTCAGGTTATGAATATTCCACAAATCCCTGCCTGCTTCTGCCACTTCTGTAACAAGCCATGGGATGACACTAGTGAATACTGAACCAGTATTCACTGATATACCTGATATACCCTACTAACACAACATGTGGTTACATGGAACTGTAAACAAAACCAAAGTCATTTTACCCAGGCTTGTGCAGTAAGAAAAATTTTGAAGTCCTCATTAAAAGTTAAAGTTGGATGATCAGCAATACGGTTCAAAAATTTATGTAAAGCTTTTCTTCGAGTCTCAATGAATTCATCACTAAATCGTTCCACCATTCCCTTCATTATGAATTTTTCAGGCAATGGCTAAGGGGAAAAAAAAAAGAAATATATTGTATATTTTGCATAATATTTGGAGCATTGTAACAGTTCTGCTTACTAAAAACTATAGGTATACCTTGTAAAATCCACCATGCAACAACCCAAAAGCTACATAAAGTTATTGTATTCAACTAAGGTATACCATTTTTCTTATAATATATAGTGCCAAGGAACACAAGTACAACTAAGAAAGGACATAAATTACTGCAAATTAACCTAATAAATACCTTTATGTGATTTTTGTTACATATATATAAAGCTAAGGAAAATAGGTTGGCTTAATATTTGTGAAACTTCAAAAGCTGAAGAAACACCTCAAACATCTCTGTATAAAACTGGAGCCATCTTATAAACAAAGAAAAACAACTTAAGTTTTAGTAAACAAACAGGAATGATCAGTGTTGGATGTGCTTCTTCAAGTTTGTTCTTCAACCAAAGGAAATCCTGGTATCGTCTTCGAACTTCATATTCACTGGAGTCAAATTCACCACGGGTTGTCTGAAAACCAAAAGCAGAAAAAACAGGCTTAGGTTAGAATACCAGGAAAAAAAAGTTTTAGATTTTGGAGAAAACTGAGTACTTGAGGGAATGCATACATTCTATTTGGTCTCTGTTACTGGTTTGCTGTTATTTTAAAGAACAAAGATCAACTCCTTGAAGAGTTAACACATCCTTTTTCAGCAAGAAACCAAAGTTCTATTGGAGGAAAAAAAAAGAAAGTGAGCACTAAGCTGCACTTTGTGCAGTGACATATAATGGCTATCTTACCACAATGTTTCCAAATTATTGCAATAATTACTTTAATGTGGCATTTTTCTCTCAGCAATCACAGTTATGTTTGTTACTTTGAGGGCACTTCTCTTAAAGTAGTTAGTCATCTTACAAGTGAGGAAAGTCCATTTTTTAGCACTCTGAACAAAGCCCAAAGAGCTGACACACATCCTTGGGACCTGGTGACATTACTCAATAATCCTCATGTTCCAAACATGAAAACTTCAGCATATCACAGCAATAACACCTCCTGCACTGCTTAATGGATTCTGCAGCCTATCATCAATTCCAGTTTTGCAGCCCCCCTGTTAGAACTTGCCAACAAACCTTTAATGCCTACAAAAAGTGCTTATTATAGATTATAACATTGTCAGACCCTGAGATTTACTTTACCACTGCTCTGTCTTCTGGAGGCAAGCCTCAAAGAGCCCATGTTTTGATTAACTTGTGCTATTTAGCAGTCTTTGTTGCACAGAGATTTATAATGCAATGCAAGTAAATTCTAAAAACCTCAAAACATGGTTTTGTAATCCAAACATTTTTGAGGGTTGAATAAAAATTTTTCAAGGTATGTGGGAGGAATGCTGTTACTTTATCATCAATAACCAGCATTCCAAATTAAATATGATAAGAAAGGATAGAAGAGATAAAAAAAGTAAGACCAATCCAACTTACAGCCCCTTCATACTTGCCTGAAGAAAAAATGTTCTTTCGTGTACAGAAACAGGCATAAAGTGAAAATTATTGCTAGCAACATAAAGATAGCTCTCTTCCTACTCATTAAATATTTTATGAGGAATTTACATCTCTTCTTATTTAAAGATGAATAATTCTCATTTGAAAATATGCTTTTAAATGAATCTTTTAAAAAGAACTCAAAGGAAAATAATTTAACGGCAATTCTCAAAATGGAGCCTGCAGAATATTTACTGGTAATCTCAGAAGACCTGGCTGGTCTCACAAGGCTGATTTTCTTCCTTATTTCCTGCAAATAAGTTGCATTCAAGACAACTAAAAATACACTTAATTGTTTCCTCATACTACTTTTTCATTACAGAATTGTGTCAGTTTCCCCAGAAATCACATGCAACTGTACATGGGAAGCAAACATCCGTGTGTTAATGGATGCTGCAATTAGAAAAGAATGGAACTGAAAGTCTGTAGGAGGTAATGTTTATGCAAGACATAAGACTGGTAGCCTGTAAGTTATCCAAAAGTCATCAATACTTGTGCTAAAACAGTGTCTTCAAAGTGGATCAGTCCTTTGGCTGTTTCCTGTTCCTGCTGAAGATCACAACAGAAAATGTTATTGCTTCACAGCACTCATTTTGCCATTGAAGAATTATTAACTACTTTCTCAACATAAAAAATCTAAGCACGTGTGTATGCAGACTCACGCTGAATTTTTTTCCATTACATAGTGCAGTTTCATGCAGTCTTAGTTGTTTATAACTCATGGCAAAATTAAAGCTGAAATTTAGCAATATGCCAGAGAAAGGTGTGCAAGAAGAGTGAAAAAGTCAATTGTTATCAAAGTAAGCCATTAATCCATGAATACTTACCTTTGTGACCACTCTGTATGTGATAAACGTTTCAATGGCTGTAATGTGGCTTTCAGGATCATCGACTGTAATGAAGAGATCTCTTAATTCTGGCTCATCTTCAAACTTATACTGGTTTATCATTGATGAGGGGGATATTGGCACTGAAGGACTGAATGAGTTTACCTCAGTCAGAGATGTATCCTACAGATAAGACATGAGGACATCCATATCAACAATCTTTGCATACAAACACGTCTCTGACACTAAAATGGCAAGCTTTAAAATAATCTGACAGAACAGATAAAACTCAGAGCAAATGAAATAATTATGTAGTACATAGCAAATCTATTATCCTTTTCAGTATTTGCTTTGGTGAGGATGTAAGAAATGAGATTTATTCTAAAATGGATGAAAGAACAGAATACTACCATTTGAGAAGAATGTTTTGCATACCTAGAAAGAGAACTTACCTATGAATAGTATAATTAGTTATGAACCAAGCACCCATTAATTGTGTAGGGTACTTACCAGTTTTATTAAAATTGTTAGAAGCCAGTTACTGAGGCGGGCTCAGTATGATGTTTGAATTATCTCTAATTACCTGAACAGGATGGATGAAAAAATGATGATTCAAAAACAATGCAAAATCTAAATCAGAATTTTTACTGGAATTGGATATTTCAGTTTGAGTTTATTTTAAAATAAAATTTGAAATGGAAAACAATTAAAGGTACATAAATTAATCTTTTTTTTTTTCCTTAAGGAAAATAGTAAGTAAGGATGCAGTACAAATTTGCTGCTTAATTTCTAAAAAAAAAAGTCAAACCACAGTTTTGCTGAAGTGAAAAACCTCTTTTTGAGGTTTTTCACTGACCACTGACCACTGACCACTTCCACACAACTCAATAAGAATATGTCCCCATAGCAGCTGCTTCTGCTAGTGTATTCAATGGCACTCACTCATCTGCTGAGAAATGAAGTGGAAATTGGAAATGGGCCAGAAATCTCATTTTCTTCCTTACATACAAATCTGGGTGAGATCTACTCATCTAGAATCTTGAAGGATACAGTTACCATGAAAATAAATTGAATTCACTAACTTCATAAAAGAGCATAACTAATTAATAAATCATTAGAGATAACAGAGAAATGGGAATAAATCATTATATTTTAAATATCAAATACTGTATGAGCCTTAATATATGTAATGCAAATAATTATTTTCATAACAAACTTTAAAATTAACCTATTTTCTAGAAGTTTTCTAAAAAGGTTGTTAGACTACGGTGACTATGAGTGGCAAAGAGTTGCCCTCTCCAGTGCCTTGTAAACTATGGAGGAAAGAGAACAGGGATGTAGTTAAAGAGACAACTGCTCAAATGTTAGGACTGGAATAGTGCAAGTCCACACTAACTGGAGTCACGGCATCATCCCAAGGCTGATCTCACAGGAATGAAGGGAACCCCGCTTTAGTGCTGCTGAACTGTGTCAGAGTTGCTTTTTATCCTTTGAATTCAACTGGATCAAAACTTTCTCTGGAAAGAAACACCTTATCTTGTTCTTTTTCTTTGGATTTATCAATGTACTCCCACAAATATGGAAGAGACTTTTATACCAGGAATTATGCCCAGAAAGTGCTTCTGTACTAGTTCTCCTCCCATCACTTACATGCAGTTCTTTGAACAGGGAGACAAAAGCAACACAGGAGACTGAAGACAACACTTTAAATATTACACAGCGGCTTCCTTGTATGCCTGTCAGTCATTTTACTTTTTCTCAGTGTGTTTCTACAGGAGTTCTGTACAGCCAGCACTATTCTGAGTCGTGCAGAAGAAGCAGAGCTGCTCCCAGAGCCTGCTAGCACTGGCTGCCCGTAGTCTAGATGAAGAATGAGGACTGCTAGCTCAGAGCAGCCCATGCAATTCAAAGTGCTGAGGCAATGGGAAATTTCTAGGGAAAGAAAAATGGATGTGAGCATGTAAAGGACTTGAATGGCCATATAATTTGAGGAATAATGACTCTGCAGAGCCTAAATTGGATCAAGGTAAATGTGTTTCATATTTTCTCATTTTACATGGAGCATTAATGTCTTAATGTTTCCTTCCTTCTTCTAGGTTGCTACTAAAAATTGCTCTATTCATGCAGGTGTCTGAAAGTATATGTTCATGTGGAAGGGCTTATGAATATGTAGTTTGAGAAACAAAATATGGGCAATAAAAACCCACAGAATAAGCAAGTCTTTTTTTTTTTTTAGTAGAACTCTAGTATTCACATGCACATGGATGAATACATGTGACTTTTAAAGAAGCATCTGTCTTTTATCCTCATGATAGTTCAGGTTTACTTCCAGTAATTCCTGAAGTTCATGTGACCTAAGCCTGATGTCATCACAGAAACACAGTTAAAAACCCATGATAATTTTCTATACAGCTGTAATTTTGTGGTTGGAACTATGTTTTTGTGTGCATACTGATGATGGCAGGAGTTCTGTAGCACAGGAAAAACAGACAGCTCTTGGGTTGTGTAACCTTCTTGCTCCTCATCCATGCAAAGAACATCAAGACCCTGTCCCAGGAAATGATGTCCTTTGCCACACTTCCCCCATCCTCACCTACCTGCAGTGCCCCTTCTCTTTCCTAGCCCCTTCACTCCTGACAGAGCAGCTGGCAGAGCTGTGAGTGCCAGTCCACACACAGGTTCATGCCTTTTGATTTACTGGCTAAGAGACCAAAGCAAGGGAAAATCAATGAGCTCCTCACAGCATGAGGGCCTTTTTCTGTGTCTCCTTTCTCTAACACTTGCAGACTGAGATAGTTACCCTATCTCAGTCTCACATTTGACTGCAACTAGTCAGTAACACTCCAAAATACTTAAGGGAAGAAAACACTCCTGCAGCCGGAGCAGCCTCAAAACAGGCTAGGCACAGAGCTGAGACTGCAGCTCTCTGGAGAGGACACTAAGCCTGGGGATTTGTCTAAACAGTGCTCCCTCCCAGAACACAGGTCCTTGCCCCAAGGTCACCTCTGTACTCCATCCATCCATCCATCCATCCATCCATCCATCCATCCATCCATCCATCCATCCATCCATCCATCCCTCCCTCCCTCCCTCCCTCCCTCCCAACAAGGATCCAGAGATTGCAGATCCTGAAGCAAGGATCCAAAAACAGGTCTTGAGATAAAGGACATGGGGCAGAGTATGTCTTACAAGTGAATAGCTTGGTTGTTGGAGCATTCTTCAAAGAGCAAAGAGATTCAGGACTCATTTATAAGTGCATTTTTTTGGCCAAGAAACTATTCTGTCTCAAATCCTTTATGAAGTTGAAGAAAAATCTTAAAGAAAAATTAGTTTCTATGCAATTCTGAAGTGGCGCATACATGTTTTTGAGAAATATCATTAAGTTTTCTGTAATCATGAAATGTAGACAACCACTGTGAAACAGAGTTTGAAAGCAGAGGTGCTAAAGATTTTAAGTATTAACCAAACTGCTGACAGCTTTGTCAATGCTACATATCAGTTATCAAGGAATGCAAAAGATAACTGAATGGGTATTTGTGATACAGGCAGTACTCTATACTTTGAAGCTTAGGAAGAAAGCAGGATGAAAACATTCCATCTGTCTGACTCACACTCAGCTCCCAGAATTTGTCTCTGCTGAAAAGAATTACAAACTTTTTCAGTGGCAGTGGAAACTAGGATAAAGTGAAACGCATATCACATTGTGAAATGCTTTATCAGAGCTGCTGAAGATGCTGGTCTGTAATATTTGAGATATGTCAGAGGATACCAGGTCAATGGTTTATAACACTATCAGGTTAAACGTCTATGGATTTTCATAAAATAAAAGCCCAGTGTTTACATTCTGAGTAATAACTCAGGGTATTGAGGTTGACAATTTTTAAGAATCTCATTTTTCACCATTTTGTTAGCTGGCACATTGCACTGCCTAGACTGAGAAAGATGAAGCTGACGAGAGTGGCAGGCAGCGAGCTCTGCATGGCTGCTGCCATCCCGCTTGGCCTGCAAAGGCTACCCCTTACAGACACTGCATGAGGAACCCCATCAGGACGCAATTTAAAACAAGGCAGTCCTGGAACACTATGTTATGGAAAAATTGGTTTTACAAAACTTAGTTCTAAGCTACATTTAACCTGTCAGATTCCTTTGAATATATGGAACACAAATAAATAGGATGTAAAGCCCAACCAACGTCACAGATTTTCATCAGCTCGAAAGATCAGATCCCAAATTGCACTTGAAAACAAACCACGGATTTCTGGTTGATATATAAAACCATATATAAGTGCAGGTATCCAAGTTTCGGAAGAAAAACTGTATTTTCATGTAATATGACAAATTTTCTTGTTTGCAGGAATAACTTATCATGTAGCATGCATTAATAGTAGTTAAGATTTCATATATGTAAAAAATATTTGGCATGAATCCAGGCAGAAATTTAAGGATCTCAATATTTGCTATAAAGTAGCAGTAACTTGTATGAACTCCACTTGTTTTTATTTTTTATTCCCAAGGATAATTGCTCTTGATAAGGAATCAGCATAAGCATCAATCCACTGTTGATAAGCAGATACCTTCATGCAGAACTGCCTGAACTTCACTCATAAAAGGAAATGGATGCAAAGTGAGTACAAACAACTAAAATTATATTTTAGCACTGCTTTTGCATGCAAGTTCAGGGAATCATTCCTCTTTTTAAGGCAAATCAGGACTGGTGCTTTCCAAGAAAATATAATTCAGCTCGACCCTAGTTATGCTTCAGAAAAATACAGGTAACTTGGTGAAATTTAGCCTAACTTCTTGCATGTTACAGACCATTAAATCACCTAAGAGTCCCTTCTGGCCTTAAAAGCCATGAGTTTCAAGAATTCTATTACAGTTTAAATACTAGCAATACATACATAAATTCTATTACAGAGTTTAAATACATAGCTTCTAAGAAGGAAGTCCTTATTCCAATAGTAGTATTCATTCATACCACAACACTGTTTCTCACCTACAAAAATATAAAAACCACACATTTACTGCCCATGACAATCTGTCCTACTGAATAGAAATACACTGTCACTTTTTCAAATTGGAACTGTAACTGCTATTTCTCTCCCATGGCACACACCCTGTCACAGCAGTTCACAAGTCTCAGATGGTGAACGACACCCTAGCACCATACACATAGCACCCTAGCTCTCTGCATGCACTAATATTTTAGATGCTGCCTGGATAAGGCAAATAGATCCATAACATGCCCTCTTCTTTAATTACTGAGGGGACAAGAGGTAAGTCTTGTCTTAACCTGTACAAAATCAGTACTAAATGAGAAACAATACACTAAATCCCTTCGTTGGTTTAATTAAAACCAGCACTATCAGCCAGAAGGGCACCCATGTACCTGGCTGTGCGCTGTCTGAAGGCAGACCCTGATACACTGTCAGTTCATTTTATTCCCTTCATCAAAATTCAGGTATTATCTTCTCAAATCTCCCATGTGAAGGTGTGAGATTTCATCTTTTAAAAGAAAACACGAACTGAAACTTGGAAACATGTATTTACACTCAAACACAACTGCAATTACTAAACACGACTGTTTATTTGATTTACAGATACATATGTGGCCCCTGACGAACACAAGTGACGATGAGGGTACAGCGAGTCCAGAGCAGACGGCACATTTCAGGTAGGCGCAGTCACGGCTCGCACTGCTGGTCCGCAGCACCGAGAAGTCACCCGGGGCTGCGGGCGCCGCCGAGCACTGCCCCTGTCGGCCCCGCGCCCTCGGGCACGTCCCGGAGCCCGGCGGCAGCGGGGAGCGAGGGGCGGGCGGGCAGAGGCCGCGCTCGCCGGCCGCGGCGGAGCCGTCCCTGCCGTCCCTCCCGTCCCGTCCCGTCCCGTCGCGCCACCCCGGCTCGCCCGGCGCCCGCTGGGGCAAAGTACCGGCGAGCCCGCCCGGCCGCCCTCGGTGCGAAGGGTGCTGCCGTACCTTGCTGAACACCTCCAGGTCGTCTTCCTCATCGTCCAGGGCCAGCACCTCAGCGGCGGCGAGCAGCGGCCCCTGGGCCGTGCCGAGGGCACCCGCAGGGAGCTGCGAGTCGGTCCCGGGCCGTTCCCCGCCGGCGGGGAGCGCCGGCCCCGGTACCCGGCCCTCTGTCTCCATCCTGCCCTGCGAGCGCGGGCGGCGGCCCCGCCACAGCCGCTCCCGCGGGACCGCGGTTGGCGGCTCCCCCGTCCGCCCCGTGCCGCGGCCGGCCCGAGGGCGCGCCCAGTGCGCAGGAGTGGAAGCGGCGGCAGGAGGGCCGCGCCGCCGGGCAGGGCTGGGAGGCAGCGGGGCCGGGAGGTGTCGAGCCTGCCGGCAGGCCCGGGCAGCGGGGACTGCGGCTGCGGCCTCTGCGGAGGCGGGACGGGGCGGCTCAACGCCCACAGGCGTGTTCGTGGCGGCGCGGGGGACCCGCCCGGGCTGCCGGGGGGACTGGGCGAGCCGCCCACAGGGCTGCGGCTGGCCGCGGCCGCTGGAAAGTGTGTGCCGTGTCTCGGTCCGGAGAGCTCCGTGCGCTGCCAGGCAACCGCCCGCTCTGCCCCGGGCAGCCCCCGGGCCGGGCAGGGGCGTACCCAGGCTCGCTTTCCTGCGCTCTCCGGCTTGGTCTTTCTTCCCTCGTGGCAGGCACTCAGGTGCCGCCGCCGGGACAGCAGGCAGAACCCACGCGTTGCTGCTTTGTCTCTTGCCTCTCGTGCAGCTTCTCTGAGCAGCCGCTCTGTCCCTCGTAGCTGGACCCCTTCGCCCTGGGGTCAGCAGTGTGTCCTGGTGCTGAGGCCAGGGACTCTTGGGCGTCAGAAATGTGCTCGTGAGAACAAAGTGACAGCACTTACATCAGAAAAGCAGCGGGGAGAGAGAAACCAAATATTTAAAAGCAGCAAAGCTGTCCTTTTTTTTTAAAAAAGTAAAACCATTGTGGGATTTGGAAGTTGCCAGTGCCGAACTGAAGTAATGGCCGGCGCTGCTGATTGCAGGAGCCGGGGCCGAGCAGGGAGGGGAAGGCAGCTCTGAGCTGCCCCGGCTGCAGCGCTTCCCTGGCAGCGGCCCTGTGCCGTGTGGAACGGGGCTCTCCAGGCGCCGCCTGAGATAGCTGAAGTCAACTTTGTTGTTAATGTAAATTTCAAGAGTCGTGGGCGGGTTCTGAAATTGGCAGATACAACATTGTCTTTGTGTATCTTGATTCCCTTGCTGTCAAATTAGAAAAGGCAAACCCCGTAATCAAACGAAAGTATTTTGAAAAGTATTCCTTCGTGAAACACTGCAGGCAGCTCATGAGGAAATACATTTGATATTTCACGGTTTTCGGCAAAAAAATCTAGTGAATCCCACCTCCATGGCTGCTGAGCGAGTATTCTGGTTGGGTGCTCCAGCAAACACCTTTAATAACTGAGGATCCCCTGTGCCAGAGCACCCTTGTGTTTCTTGAATATTGGCAGATACGCTGGGATGTCTCAGAGGCAACCAAAATTTCTGTGTCTCTGTCAGTTAGCATAGCCAACTGTATTTAAAAAGTGAATCAGTGCAGGTTTATTATAATATCTTGGTGTTTCTTTAGCAAATCCTGTTGGAATCAATGTTGGTGCAAGCACCTGACTGCTTTATTAACTGTTGCCCTTCCACTTGCTGCTATTGAGGATCATGACTATTGGTGGTTAATTATATGTTGTAGAAAATAGTGTTCTAATCTCCTAATCATCTTTCTAATCATTCCGTTTTACTCAGTATCCTTTTGTGTAATAAGAAGAGGTCAAGAGGACATAATGAAGTATCTTTTCTGTTCCATCAACTGTTTCCTGTCACACAATATGGCAATATGTGTGACAATGTCTTCACAGGTATTCCTAAATATTTCTGTATGTTTGGCTTCATTGAAGTTGCCCACCTGGCATCTCACCATCAATTCAAATTGTATTGCCAAGGGCTGTTGAGCTGATGCATAGGTGAATTCCTCAGATTACCAGGAATCTGTTTCTGTCCCCTTCCTTTGGTTAGCAGCAAATTTTTGCAAATAAAAACTGTTAACTTGTTTTTAAAGAATATGACTCCTAGATACAAACCCATGTTATTTTGTTTGGCTATACCTTTTATTTTTCTGCCAAAAAACTTCCTTTAAATTTCCTCTACCTTTATATCAGATTCGTGGTGCAGAGAACTGAAAAAAGGAAAAAGGTAGAGAATACTGATTTTCAACATCTTCAGCTAGAGTCATGTTTTACAATGTTCTCATTTAAATTATGAATTAAAATTAATAAATTATGAGAAAATGTGATATGACATGCACACCTATGCAGAATAGTGCCTTGAGACTTTCAAACTGCTTTTGAATCCCATCAATTAAAACTATGTAATAGTGAGTAGAGAGAGGCTGGATTTTCATAATTTCTTAGACCTCCAAAGGCCGTGCAGATGATCTCTTCCAGAAGTATTTGCTGCTCATGTCTCTGCTTATATACTGCTCTCCCTCAGCAGTAGCCCACATATGCAGATGAAGTGAGAATGCACAGACTTTGCAATGGGTGAAGTGCTCCTGTTCTTCACCAGTCCTACTGCTGCTTCATGAGTGAAGCGCATTAAAACTACCCAGGAATAAATCCATCTTCCACAGGGTGAGAGGTAAACCAGGGTCTATGATATCCATCCCTTGCTGCACACAGGCAAGAATATAATCAGGGCAATAAAATGGCCTACAGCTTTTACCGCTGTAAATTTTCTACTTCTATTGAAATCAGTGGAGCTGGGAAAATTTATCTTAGGTCAGGGATTTGTACCAGCAGTTTCTAGGCATGATTCTTCTTTGCTTGTAACTGGTGTTTCCAGTCACAGCTATGCAAACCTTTCCATTCTGCACTGGTTGTACTTTATGCCTACTATTTTCAATTACTGCTTACCTTTTCATCCTGCAGCTACCAGACTGTGAAAAAGTTTTAGTTGTGTGTATATATCATGGCCTAAAAGGCCTAGGCCTTTTAGGGCAGGGTAGTTGCCAGCCTTTAATATTACAAGTCTTAAGTGACTGTAAACAACCTTGTGGCTTTCTGAGTGTGCCATGGGTGTTAGGGAAACTTCCCAGTCTGGCGGTTCGCAGAGCTCTGACAGTCCCACAGCCCAAAGGTGTCTCAGGGCCAAAGGCTCCCTGCACGCCGGGCGGCTCCGCTGAGGTGAGGGTGCCTCGCTCGAGCACATCTCCCCGCACCGCGACTCTCACACGGTCACACCAGGCTTCCTGACCGGCTCGATCCCGCTTTCCCATAGCAGTCTCAGATACCTCGTTCCATAAAGCAGTTTATTCCTGTGCAGTAGCACAGAAACAGCTCGAGCTGGTGCCCCTGAGGAGAGCACCTACATAAAGAACCTCTGGGCTTCTGCAGCCTCACAGGGGCCCCCTGAGCCAGTCTCGCTCTTCCGCCCGAGCCTTGGGCTCTTGTCCCACTCTCCATGTTCAAGGACTTCGCTGGCGTCACCGGTCTTCATCTCCTTTGTTACCCAAAGAGGCAATTCCAGGCTCCTGCTGTGTCTCCCAGTCTGTTCGCCTGACTAGCATCACCCATCTTCGCGCCCTTGGATATCCCCAAGGTTGGCAGCTCACGGCCTCTTATTCGGGCTCCCACCCGAAGCTTAACCTAGATTTCAATCGCCAGCTTGCGATCCCAGCTACCTGGACCGGACGTATTCCTCAGCACGTATTCCTCAGGCACGTGAGTAGATGATGTCCGAAGCTCTGCTCCATCCCCTTTCCTCTTGCATTAATCCTTGCTGTCTGTTCTTGTCACCCATTCACCCAAGCCCGACAGCGGCACCCACGCAGCACGGAGTGCCCCGGGACACTAGTTCCATGCGGGAACTCCTCCGTCCCTGACTCCCCGCCTCCCGCGGCCGCAGCTGCGCGGAGCTGGCCGTGCGCGGGGCGGCGGGACGGGGCTGCCGCGGGCCGCGCTGGGGCTGCCGCCGCCCCCGAGGTTCGCCCCGCAGGAGCCGCATCGAGTCGAGCTCGCTGCCGGGCTCCACTCCCCTGTTCCTGCCTGAGGCACGATACAGCCCGCCGGTGCTTCCCGCCGTCGCTCTCCTTAGACGGGACTGTGCCGGCGTTCCTGCTGCGGGATGAAGAGGATCTTCGGGTTCGGGAGGAGGAGGAAGGAACAGCCGCCGCCCGGCAGCGGCTCCCTTCCCTGCTCCGCCGGTGCCTACGAGCTTCGGCAGAAGGACCTGGGCAAGCTACACCGCGTGGCCGCCAGCGGCGACCTGGTGCGGCAGGGACTGAGGACGGGACAGGGACAGGGACAGGGACAGGATCGACGGGCGGGACAAGGCGGAGCGCTCTCGGGAGCCCCAGGTGCAGCTGTGGGAGCCCCAGGTGCAGCTGTGGGAGCCCCAGGTGCTGCTGTGGGAGCCCCAGGTGCAGCTGTGGGAGCCCCGGGCGCTCCCCGGCAGGAGCCGACCGGCAGGAGTGGGAGTGCGGCGCCGCAGCCCAGCGCAGCCCTTGGCTTGGGCTGCCAAACACCCCTTGGACCCAGCCAGCCGTCGCCTTACCGTTTTTGACCCGGCCTCCTCAGTACCCTCATTCCCGGACTCCTGTGTCCTTGCCCAGGAGGTCAGGGGTGGAGGCGAGCTCTTAGCCTGGCAGAGGAGACTTGCAAGAGGAGCCTTGTGGCCATTCTCCATCTAGCCAGGGTTTGAGGTCTGAGTGTAATCACCCCATCTTTATGCACCTCTGAGGGCTCTGCGTGAAGTTCAGGAGTTGAGCCCAAAGGATGCGCTGCCTCAGCTGGGAGCAACTTAAAGAAAGTTGGACACTGCAGTTAGGAAGGATTTATAATGCAAAATAAACATGTTGTGTATTGATGTTGCCTTTTTTGAGTGTGATGTGGCAGCCTAAGCCATAGTGTGGTTTTAAGTGGCAGTCAGTTTTTTGCTCTGATGCTTTGGTACAGCTGATCAGCACCTTGGACTGGAATATCTGGTCAGTGACTTGCAGGAGAAGCTGTGTGGGGGTTAGAGTCAAGCACAGCAAGCACTTAACAGTTCTACTTTAAGGAGAAGCCCTGGGCTGCAGCATAGTTCCTGCAGCATAGATCTGTCAATTTTTCCTAATGGAGTAGCTTAAAATAGAAATACGATAGTAAAATCTGGCTAGTAACCCCCTGAGACTGAACCTTAAAATTGTCTTAAAATTGTAGGGAAGCGGTTTGAATTTTAATACCCCTCCCCAAGACAGAAATGGCATTTGTGTGTTCGGGTTAAGTGTTTGAGGTGTGAGCCTCTATTTTTAAATGGCAGTGCTTAGGTGTGTAGCTTCTGGGAAGGGGCTGGGTAACAACTTTGTCAGGGAAGATCTTTCCTAGTAGCACAACAAAGGGGGGATTGTTTCTTGGTGACTTTGTGCATTGTGTAACCTTTGTGAGGAGGTTTTGGATAGTGTTTCTGTGGTACCCCCGGTACAGTGGAAAGTCATGGCAAATGCCAAATTTTGGAGCTGCAGGCTGGAGAGACCTTAACTCTGTATGCAGCAGAACTGCAGGATACTTCAGTATCTTCCTGAATGTTACCCAAGCATGTTGGGTATTGCCTGTAGCTTTATTAGCTGTTGTGCATCTTCTGATAGAAAGGAAGAAAAGGGAGCAAAAGGAGATAACATGATGTGTCTGGGTGAGAAGAAATACTTGAATAAAACTTGCTTCTTAGTTTGTCCTCATCAATGAAGCCTGTGTGTTTGGATGTACAAACACTCAAGCATCTCACTTCTTACCTTATTTGTAGATGCCTTTCTAACAGTGGGAGCAGAGCAAGAGGAAGATGCTGAATCTCCCTGGGATTCCGAGGTACTTATTGTGAAGGACACAAGGGTTTCCACTGCAGGAAGTAGAAGTAAGATCCAGAATCACTTGAGAGCTTCCTTTTCATTTGGACACTACTGTTGATAAGGCTTATTTCCTCTTTTCTTCCTTTTGCTGTATGTTTGTAACTGGGGGCCCTTGAAATAATTCTGCTCTAGGCCAGCTGCTCGTTTAGGTTTGGGATGAAGTTAGGTTGAGCTAATTGCTTGGGTCACAGCAGCTGGCTGAGTTTGGTTTCTAGTATAGTCCTGAAACAATGAAGTTCCTTGCTGCTTAAAATATTCTTACCTTTTCACAGAGGCTGGCAGGATTGTTGCTTTTTCACCATGCCGCCCAAGTCTGACCTGGTTAGCTGTTGCCCTTGGGGTCTGCAAGCTCCATGGCTAGCTGCTTCTGAACAGATCCTCTCTACCTTTTGCAGGTGTACTCTGGTCCTCTTTAAAATTATGTTCAGCAGAGGCACTGCACATGCTGGCCTTGTTTGCCTTTTTCATTCTTTCTGTCCATGGCAATCAGCAAGGTCTGTAGCTAAGTCCCTCTGGTTCTTCTTTGGAGAAAAATGGACTCTTCCCGTCCCTTTCTTAAAAATACAAGGCTCAAACATTGTTAGTTTCAATGTAATTTTAAGCTCTGCCTTGCTAATCTTTGCTCAATCCAAAGGCTCTTGCAGTTGGGAGCAGCACTGTGTTCATTCACTACCACAGGATATATGGATATATGCCATGGGAGTGTCCATACCAACTTGAATGTCATATACAAGTTCAGTACAAATGCTGGACCACTGCAGACATGTGGCTGTTGGTTCACAACTTGTATCTTGAGTTACCATGTCAATTCTTCTTTGTGGTTGTCCAGGTTTGTCAGCATGGCAGAATAGTGGTATGAATTTTTTGCTTAAGATCTGAAAACAAACACAATTGCTGTGATTTTCCAGTATACTGTGTTTTGATGGATTCTTGCCAAGGGCCTTAAAAAACATTTTTGTGTCTAGAATATACTTGATACCGTGCAACATGAATTGGTTTAGCAAGACCTTTTTGTACAGCAATTAGTTGAAAATGCATTTGTACCAATTCTTATTCATGTGTTTTAGGTTACACAGGCGGATTCTGAAATGTCAAGAAAATTGCCATGTGGTGTGCTGCTCCCAGCTGCAGAGAGACATGGAGCATGCTCCCAGTTTGTTTCAGGGGAAAGTGACAATGGTAACTTCCTGGTGGGCTAATGTTTGTCTGTAAGCATTAATAAGCTAAAGTAAACTTTTATCAGTGTCTGTCTTAGAAATGCTGTCACGCTATGAGTGCGAACCGTACCAATGAAGTGCTTATTGTTTGTTAACTAATGCCAGTAATCACAGCACTTGCTGGCCAGTTTGGAAACTAAATTATTTGCATCATTTGTGTTCTTCCAGTGAGTATCTAGTTTTTTTGATTCAGGTTCTTGTTTCATAGTGATGACAGTGTATGTCTATTAGGACTGACCTTTCTCAACATTTAACATTCTTAGATGATAATGCAGCAGAAGACAGCTATGATCTGGCTTAGCATTTTTGTCGCCCTTAGCTTAACCTTTGATGGCTTTTTGATAGCTTATGTTGTGCTTTGCCCAGGAGCTAAAGTAGGACTAAAAGTACAGGGATTTTTGCTGAAGATTTCTGCCTATAGTTTGTGACACTGTCTCTTGAGTGTCTTGAGTAAAACTTTACAAGATTCCAGGAGTTTCAAATGTAGTTGTTAACTATTTGTCACAGAATTCTGCTTAGACAAGAATTCTACTAAGACAAGTTTAGGATCAGTGTGAAAAGATGGTAAAAGGTGGTTATGGTAATCTTTCTAAGGTCTTTTCACACTGCTGGAGCACCAGGTTTACTGAAATTGAATACTGTTTGTTTTTTAATGCTAGTTTGGTTTTTTTAATATAAAATATAGAGAATTTTATTTAAATATAAAATTCTTGCCATGGGGCCATTCTTAATAATTCTAAGTATTCTTTCATATACTTCTTTAGTGAGAGGACTCAAACCATAACATGACTTAAGCAGAGGATTTGAGAAGTATAGGTGGGATTGTGTGGGTTTGGAAATGATTTAATGTTGGACAAAATTTAAAAAAATATTTGGAACTATATTATAAATGTAGATTAAAACCAGACAACATTTGTTTCTGTTGTTCCCCCACAGTAATCTGATGAACACTGCCTTGATTTTACCTTGTTAGACATGTATGAGGTTTCACTGTCTGCACCCATGCTTTCTTAGTCCCATCAATGGAAAAGAAAATGCTTCTCAATATTAAGCACTTGCAGAATAATCACAGTCATAGTGCTGTTTTATCATCATTCCTTGCAGCAGACCAGCTTTGGCTTTTGAAATAATACTTTTAGAATGCAGGATTCAGCTCCTCAAAAGGACTAAATATTTTAATCTTGTTCTGTTAATAAGCATGACCTTACTGCTTCACCTGTATTGTCCTAGTTCTGTGATAATCATATTTTAAATCCAGGTTGTATGATGGGAATATGCATTGTTCTTTTCTTGTATACTAAGACACATATTGCATGATGGGGTGAATGGAATTCAGTATTGTACTCTTGGTGAAATAATGCTTGTGACTAATACTTAGTTGTAGAAACTGTTGATGTTGAATGGAGTAAAACGTATCCACAATTTTCAAAAATAACATTTCCCAAAATATTTTTCACTTCCAGGCCTTTTGGAGAAACCCAACAAAACACAGGTAAGTATTAGTTCATGTAGACTGGCTACTTATTCCACTCATTAAATAGTTTGCAGTTACTTTGAATTTGGTGTTTTATCATTGAATTGTCTTTCATAGCTGAAGACTCCCATATCTGCTTTGGAAATTAATGAGATGTCTCCTGAAAACAAGCAGCAGAAATCAGGTACATTTGCCTTAAGTGGTTCTCAATTTAGCTTCATAATCTTTTACGAGTATTTAATAAAGCATCTGTTTTATTTAATTTATTTATTTATTTATCTGTTTTGCAGATTTGTTGCAGGAATTTGATTTAGAAGATGTTGAGGATATTGAAGGTATTCATGACCATCTCTTTGTCATGTTCTTTCATGGACAGGCATATTGTAATTACAAATCTTTTCTTAATTTTAAATTAATGGTTCTAACAAGGTGTTCTGGAAGCAGAAGGACTACTGAAATATGCACCTCTACAGTCCACCCTTCCATGTTGCCTTCCTCCAACATACATGTTGTCATCTCCCCTTTTCAGGCAGTCCTGAAGATGGAGGAACATTGATGCCTTGTGTCTTTCCTGCCTTTTCCCTTGTTCTCTGCCAGTTACACAGAAATTTCAAGATTGATTAAACACTATGTGGAATAGATCTTATGGGCTCCAAAGGTCCTAAAATCTTACTTGAAGACTGAGACTTCAAACTCAACATAGCTGCTTTTGAAAACTTCTCTGATAGGCAAGACTAAGTGGGAGTTTGGGTTGCTTTTGATTACAGGAGTCTTGATAGTGATAACTTAGGATACCCTCTGCAGTAATTTCTGTGGTGCTACCTGCAAATGTCCCTTGACCCCCAGCACATCTGTCTGGTTTTAGTGCTGGCTGGACCCTTCATCTGCACCAGCAAATGGTACTGGGATATCTAAAAGCATGACTAAAGTCTAAAGCTCCTCTTGTTGAAAAACAAGGAAAAGAGGAAAATGCCTGTGTTCCTTGTAGAACATTACCCTTAGATAATGTTGCACCCTGGGCTGGGTGCTGCTCACCTCCAGGTGCTGCAAGGGCCATGCTGGGGCTCCTTGTGCCACAGGTGCTTCTCGGCTGGTGTTAAATCTCCAGCTCTTCCTACCTCTGGGTCTTTTACGGCTCCTCTCCTGTGTCATCACTGCTCCTGTTCCCTCTGATTACTGTCAGGTACCAAAGACTGATGAAAAGTGACTATTGCAATATAAATTTTCTACTCTGTCTTTTGTCCATCAGTGAGAAGTATAGCTAGTTTGTTTTCTGACTTCATCTATAGCTGATAGCATATAGTTTCCAGTGACTTTGCCCTTATTTCCACATGTTCTGCTAGAGGCCTGCAGGTTTTCTGAATAGAATAAGTACCTACAACCTGTATAATGCCCAAGTTTTTAATATGTCTATTTAAATTCAGATTATATGCTTGTGAGGCAATAACAAAATAGAACTCATCAAGGACCACAACTTCAGACAATACACATCAGAGATGATAAATAAAGGACAGCCAGTCAAAGAAAGTATAAGATTGATGTACTGTAGGCTTGAATATTAAGGCTGCTGTCTGAATCATACTAATTTTCTAAAGTTTTACCATGATCTTGGTTTTTTTATTTCTGTATGAGAGAAATATTACAAGATACTTTAATTGGATTTTTTTGTATTATAACTTTTTATTAGCTCATTAATCAAGCTTAAGAAGACATATTTTTAGATTCCTTGCTGGCAGTGCTTATCTTTCTGTGCTTTATATTTAAGTATCAATCTATAAGAAAAAGGTATTCATTGTCCTTCACTCTAGAAAAATATGCATAGCATTTAACAGTCATTTGGAGATTTAATCTCAAAAGAACCCACGCTAAAAAAAAATAGGAGACTGCTCTGTGATTACTTTCATTTGTCCTCCCCACCCTCTACACCAGTTGTCCCTAATTTCTATTGAAAGGGCTGAGTAAGCAAATGCAGCTTCAGAGTACCTTCCCACCCATGCTGGGTCCCAGGGGGTTGCCAGCCCCTCTCCCCTACATTGTTTAGCAAAAAGAGCATTTTACAGACTCAGGAATTTGTGCTCATTTCCTGCTGTAGGACCAGAGATGACTTAAAATAGTTGACTAATTGTTCTATTCAAAGATACTGCAGATAGTGTAAATACAGAGCTACACTTAGCAAAGGGGATTTGCAGGTGTCTCTTGTACTTTTATTTCAGAAGTGCATTGCTGTAGGTCTTGGTTTTTCTTCATTTCCATGTGTGTATATTCACAGGCTCCATGTTTCTTGGGCACCAGGGATTTACATGTTTTACTGCAGATAACCTTCCCTGAACCTGTGGAATGAGATCTTGGCAATAATTAAGTCAATATATTGGATGTTGTAGCATGAATATTGTTGCCCCACTTATTTAAAGAGATAGGTATTGCACTGAAACTATATTTGACAATATTTTGCTAAATAAATTGTAACATTTTGCAAAATATGGTTTTTTTTCTAAATTCCTATGCAATTCTCATGAAATATTCTAGCTTCCCAAGCCCTCCTACTCAGGAGCACTGAGTGGAATATTCTCATATGCTGGGGTTGAGCTGCAGTCGCCTCCAAATTTTATTTATTCACTTAAGCCCAAAAAGCTATTTTGTATTACAAAAACGTCAATTTATTCCTACTTGCATTTTCTCTTTTTCTTTGGTAAGAGTGTTGATCTTAGCTAGTAATCCCTTCCAGAGTTGCTTTTCCTTGAACAAATTAAATTTACAAACACCGAAGCAGAACCAAGCTATTCCTTTGCTCTTATGTGCAAGCTGCATGTGATCCCTTTAGGCCACAATACCACGTTGAATACTTAATGTTGACTTGTCAAGTTTCACCAACTGCACAGTGATATGGACAGGATTAAATCTTGTTTTATTTCACCATCTCCCTAGCCAGGCAGCAGCGGGGCATGGAGGGCTCATGGTGTTTTACTCTGTTCCACCACTGCAGTGCAAATAAGCGTGTTAGTGAATCTGCTGACATTCAGCACCCTGACACAAATGAGAACGTTTTTCTAGGTCTGAAATGGATTGTCAAGTAGCATTCTTGTCAGGGTTGTGTAGTGCATAAGCGGAAGTCATTATGTTTACACCCAGAAGATATTTTGATGGTGAATTAAGGGCTGACCTTCATATCATACCATTTATTAGAGCAAGCTTTTTAGTAAGCTCCGTTTAATGGCTTAGAATAAGGTTAACTATTTATGTTCCATGCCTGAACTCACAAGGAACTTGGAACATTAAAACTCTCTACTTGTGAGCTGCTTAGGTTTTCAGCTGCCTCTTGTTTTGTGGTTGAAAGGTAATTGTTAAGTTCTTGTGTTATTTTTGTTGTGGTTAATTTAAATTTGGAAGATTCTTTAATTGGAATATTGTAAAATGATTCATCTGTCAGATGGTGGATATCCTGCAAGCTTATTTTTTTCGGAGACTATCAGACTGTTTTTCCTTTCTGACTGCCCAAAGGAAATTACAATGTAGTGTACTCATAATCATGTTATCTCTTTTATAGCTGCAGATGATTTTTATGGCATTGCAGCTGTACAAACCCCTGATCAATATCTGGAGATGTGCTATCCTTTTAAGTTATGTTACTGCCAAATTTTAGACATGAAAATATTCCAGGTGAAGCACTACTTGGTCTCATATATTTTACAATATCTAAAACCCGTTTTCAAGCTTCATTAGATATGAAAGCATCATTTTTTGGGGGGTGAGAGGATGTAATACTTTGCATTGTTGTGAAATAGAGTCTATCTGTTCTAATATAGCATTGTCTTTTCTGCTGAAAAAAATGGTTTCTTGTTTTTAAATAAGTGCTGCTGTCCTAGTTTTTTGAGGAACTGTATATTTAGCAATCCGTACTGTATAGCATGAAATACTAGAGTATCTCCTCGTCAGAAAGTATGCAAAATATTCATACATTAAATGCATATCAAGGCCTATTGAATTCATTTGATACAGGAGTTGGAGTTCTCTCTGGTTTTAATTTTTCTCATGCCTAGTTTGGAACTCTAGGTAAAGAGAAATAGATTTATACTGGACCTCAGTTTTTCTGTTTATCAATGACCAGGTGTAGTCCTGCTTGTTAAATAAATCCAAAAAAAGTGACAATGGTTGATATGAATGTTATTTCTTTATTAGTGTCTTTTTATAATCCATTTCAATTGAAGAATTGTGTATTTCAGCTGGTACAGTGTAATGGCTCTGAAAGCACTGTGCAAACTGGTGATCATTTTTTGACCTTTAGGCAGAGGGTTTGCCACCATTTCAAGGTTAATTAGCCTTTACAGAATTACTTTATAGATTTAGCAATCTCTAATGTTTAGACATGCTTTCAGTGACCCTCAAAACTTTTTACTAGGGGAGCCTAAGTATGTTTGTAGTAGGTGAAAGTGTTTAAACCAATATAGAAGATGCATTGTGGTTGAATTAACACTCCATACTCATGATGTTTTAATCGATTTTTTTTTAGATAGCAAATTTTTGTCTTTTGCCTTAGTTTATTACTACCAGGATGACTACTAACAAAGTTTTATATAAGAGATTTTTTTTTAGTCCTCAAATTCACATCTGAACTATTGACATAAAATTTCAAACAGCATGCAACCTAATTAACAATTTAGTACTAATTGATAGAAAGTGACATGTGTATAGGTATTTATAAAACACGTAGAAAATTCGTATTGCAGCTACACTGCTGGAGAATCTCTCCCTTCTATCTGAACTCTTCCATAAAACTCTATAGTATAATACTAATTGTAAAGGACAGTGACTCAAGGTCATTCTTGCTAAAAGCTTCCACTTTTTGTTCTACAAAGATCAGAAAATTTTTAAAAAGCCCCATCATCATAATGCCGAAATGAAAGTATGGTCATGTTACTAGATTATGACCCAGAGGAAAGAATGTGAACAGCATGGCTGCAGAGAGGAATTTCAAGTGATGTATGTGAAGCTGCCAAAATGAGAATTGCAGCTGAAGGAAGTGAGCCAGCAGTCTAACTACAATCAATATCCAGGTTAAGTAAACAATTACACTCTGCCAGAGCTGCAAGAAAATCCACACAGCCTGACAGGGTACCTGAAGTGTCTTCAGGTATAAATTCTGAATTTACTTCATGGATAGCTTTCTTGTCATTTGCATAGACTGTTACTGTGTGTTGGGGTTTTTTTTGTGGGTTTTTTTTTGGTTTTTTTTTTTTTTTTTTTTTTTTTTTTTTTTTGTATAAGACAAAAACTGTCCTCAGTGTATGAAGAGCTCTTTTTAGGTCCTGGCAAACAAATAATGCATTTTAGTTAATAGTGGAGGTTATTTTAAAAATCTGGAAACTGGTGAGACTCCAAAGTGACCAAAGAATAATGTATCTTATCAGACAATCTGATTGGTCAGGGAAGCAGGCTTATGAATAATTTAAAAATACAAAGGAGTAATATTGGGGTCCTTTTGAGCACTGAGCTTACCCAGCATAGAAGATGTCAAGCTTAAAATGGGAACAGCTGTGTTTACAATATTTTGGGATAGTTTTCTTTTCAAAGATTAATATGTGGAAAAGCGCTTGGGTGAAAAATGGGAAGTTGGTCTAAGATTCTTCTTCCCACTGACATCCTTTTCCTCTCCTAACTTTATTTGTTATGAAATTGCTAAATAGCTCAAAATAGTTTCAACACCTTTAAAAGAGATGCCCAAATCTCAAAAAGAGCTGAGAGATATTTATAGAAGAATTAATGTTTTTTACCCTGTGCCTTAGGTAAATCTCTTACCCCTTAGGTAAAACTTCTCAGGAAACCTCAAAACTTTCCTGCCAGGATACATACATATAAAACTGGTAGTATAGTAGACAACTGTTCTACTCATGTGCCCTAATTTTATATTTAAACCCCCTCAAATTTCTTCATGACTTAAAAATATCTGTTGCTTCTGGTGGACATTAAAATGACAGAGCATTTCCCATTGCTCTGAAGACATAAAAAGCAACAAACCAGCTACTGTCTGTTCTCTCACCACTGCATGACATGCTTGGGATTAGCTAAGGTTTGTGGTGTATCTGGTGGGAATGCTTTATAGCAAATGTGTGCATGAGCATAAGTGCACAGGAGAGCAGACTTCAGTAATTTTGTAGATTGGAGTTTTTTAATTTCCTCTTATCATGTCTTAGTGTGTTTGCATTGTGTGCAATTTTGGAGGCTCTGTGTCTTGAAAACTGAGAAGTATTTATCTTCAGATAGAGAAGAACTATTGCCAAATTCTGGAAAAGAATAGCAGGGGAAACAAATTTCAAGACTTGATACCATGATGTAGTCCAAGAATAGAGTGACTTTGGACAGTATGGTCAGACTGCAGCTGCAGGAGCTCTAGATCAGATGGGAAGGAAGTATTCCAGCAGATGTGATTTACAGTGGCAACACAAGCAGTCATTTGCTTCCTGCAGTTTTCTCTTTTGTGAGAAAATGAAAGAGACCAGATTGGTCTGTGTCTTAGAGGGAAAACAATGAGATTAATTAGGTCATTATTACATCCAGCAGATTTTTCACTTGGGGATGATGTGATAGCAATGCACTGATGATGTTAACTCTGTGGATTTGCAAGAGAACTTCTGTTTAAAATGAGGTTGGTGGATGGACTGTGGCATTGAAATACTGTGTGCTGGTGAGTTGCAGTGAGCTCTGTAGCTAGCATTGGTACTTGTTTACCACTGAGAGAAAGAGGAAAGCTGCTAGGCAAGATGAAACTGCAGGGGAGAGTAGGTGTATCTACCCAGCTCCTAGGAATTAATCCCTATCATATTACATGAAAGCTTAAATGCATTAGATTTCTCTTTATTCATCGTTCTGATAAGCAATTGCTAGAAGGATGCTGTAGACTTCAAAAAGGAAGACTATAGGAAGGAATATATTAGGGCTTAAGAGGCATTTACTACAATATTTACACTTAACCTATTCCATACTCTGAAAAAGTTTAGAAATCGGGTCAGTTCCTTCTGCCTTAAGTATGTAATTGTGCTTTTTTTTAATCCATGAAGCAAAGTTGCATGCTATTTTTGGCTTTGTTGAGCTTCTGAAGCATTAACAGAATAATATTTTCTTTTCTATATGCCATATCACTTAAGACAGCAAATGACCATCTGCTAGATTGCATTTCTCAGCCTGTGGCCATATATACTATAATAGTTGTTTTGGTGGTCTGTAAAAATTTCTCTTCAAACTGACTTAATTATTTGTGCTACCAAATTGTTCACATTTCTAAACTGTATATGAAACTATTGAAACAGACTAGAATTTTAGGTTTTTCTTGTTCTCGTGTGATACACATGAGGAAAAAAAGCAATGAACAGAGCACAGCTATTGGAAAGGATACATTTTCCATGTGCAACATCTCTGAAAGCACCTTTGGTTAAAGTGGAATGTCTCTTGAGCAAAACCATTCTAGCACCTTTGAGACTATATCTTAGATGGTCAAACTCTGAGCCAGACTCAATAGCTGGGTGTAGGGGGAAGGGTCTCAGTGGTGAACTCATCTGGTTTTGAACCAGCTGGGAATTACTCCAGCTCTTTAGCAGGCTGCAATACTTTAGGAATGTGAATTTGTATCTCTGTGTTTCAGAAAGCCCTTCAAGCCACCAGGAGGAATGATACTAGGCTTGGAAGACTTATATTTGGCTCCCACTCTGCCAAAAATATCTCCTATAATTTCCTATGAGCTGTATGGATTCTGTTTGAAGCCCTATGCTGATAAGGCAATGCAGAAGTGTTTTGCATGTAGTGCTGCAGCCATTCTTGCCTCCAGCTATTCCCTCTGCTAAAAAGAGTCCTTGAGTAGATTGGAGCAAATCTCCTTTGATATCTGTGTGCCTTTTGAGGACTTTAGGAGCATACCTGTGCTTTAGCAGAACCAATTCAGATTACTCACAAGACAACAAATTACCTGAAGGTTTCCATGAAAATATGTTATTGATTCTAGGATGCTTTAATTTTACATGCACACTGGAACACAGAAACATGCCTGATAGGAGTAAGGAAAGGAGATGAAAGGAAACAATAAAAGCAAAAATGGAAGTTATGAACTTAAACCCAGATGAAAAAAGGCTTCAACAATCCCTGTTTATGCAATTTATTTAAATGCATAATCTAATTAATTAATCATTTTTTGCTCATTATTTTTAGTACAAAAAAGCCAGGTGATGTAATAACATGCAGATCAGCATGGAAGCTGGAGGAATGAGTCTCCAGTAAAAGTATGGACTGAAATGCAAATGATTTTTAAACAAAATTATGTCTCTTTAAAATATGACGCAGTCAATTTTTAGGTAACCACTCTGCAGAGTGGAATGGATACATATTATCTGGTAGTTGATCAAAAGGTAGATAATGGTATGTACTGCTGCGTACTGAAGAAGCTGAAAATGGGAAATAGCTTTGGTAATCTGCCTCTGGGGGCTGAGGTTGGCATGATGGACAAAATAAGTCTGGAGCCAAGAAACAGGGTAAGACAGATTTTTGGACTGCCCAAACTACCTTCTGTTAAAAGAAAAAGTCAGTTCAAGTGTTTTCCAATGATGATGGAGCTGACAGTGAGAGAAACAGTTCAAAAAGTGCGGGGATGTGGCACTGAGATAGGCTTTAGTGGGTGTGGTGCATTAGGTCAAAGGCTGGACTTGATGGTCTTGGGGTTTTTTTCCAACCTTAATGATTCTATGTTAGATGGATTACAGGTGCGTAGTGGAAAAACAGATGAGAAATCTGATGTGATAATCACAAAAGGTAGAATTGCACAAATTCTTGTCAATAGCTTTAGTGTAGCTTTGTTTTTTGAATCAAAAACACCTCAAAATCAGAGAATGATAGAAAAATTCTATTAGTTTTGTGAGTCTGTAGGATATTGTAGGGTTGAATTTGCATACTAAAAGGGATCTTTTTAAAGCATTTTATGTTTTAACATTCTGTGCGTGGTTAAAGCTTTTAAGTACTACTAGGAGTTGTGACCAGATGGGTGGGCAGCCCTGCATATGGAAGTATTTAACTTCTTCAGAATAGCTTGGAGAAGTACTGATAGTACTGGTTATTTCTGCTGATAATAGCTGACAGTTTTTTCACTTCATCTATAAGGTTTCATTTAAGTAATGAAGATGTTCTAGATGAGCTGATTGAGGAATGTATGATGTGTGATTCAGATAAAATTAAATGACAGGAGGAAATGAAATCTGTATGTAACTGAGGATTTCAAAGCTCAATACTCTACAGATGTGAATCAATCTACGAAAGAAGCCCTGAAACTTAAATATGGAAAAGGTCTGGAACTTCCTCATTCAAAAGCTTTAACGCTCTCTGGCATTAATACCTGGAACAAAGAAAGAAGCATTGTAGAAATAATATAACTGGATCAATAGCCACATAATTAAAAGTAAATTAGCAGAATGTAAAAGGATTGCAGAAAGGACTGACAGGCATAGAAATGTATGCAAAAGAGTTAGAGAAGGATAGGAGTAAGGTGAATTAAAGTCAAGCAGAGCTAGACCTTGCACTGGATATTGAACATGATAAAATTAATTAGCCTTAAGCAAGCAGTTTCATAAACAAACTACTAAGAACAGCATGTGGTCACTGTTCAGGGGTTAAATGTATTGCCCTAAAAAATTGAAATGTTTTATTCTGTCTTCATTAGAGGCATTGGTGCTGATTGTGGTTAAAAATGGAGGTTGCATAGTAGGAATTAGTCCACAAGCTTAATAAAAACTATTGAAACTGAGATCCAAGCAGTTTGGTGGAGTGGAGGGTGGCCACCAACAGTTCCTTGGTCAGATGCTGGCTCATGAAGTCTCCTGTCTGACCATATGACAGCAAATACACAGTGATTATGGAGCAGGAATAATGACCCAACTCGTTATGGGTGCATTAGTCCTACCTTGGGGCTTGAGAACAACTTTTAAAGGAAATCCTTCCTGTACCTGCACGTAAATGCTTGACTGATTCCAGCTTTGGTTCTGGACGTGGGCTGTCACAGCACAGCACATCTCCTCACACACCACGAGTTCTTAGGGGCCCGTTTACCCCACCTTTGGGCTGGAACATTTCTGTACAGTTTGGATCTGTAAGTAGTGTTAGATTTTATTTTTTTTTAAGTGTCTGAGCATGGGTCAGTCTAGAAATTATTCTTAATTCCTTGCCTGTAACTTAATTTTCGTGCATAGTGGGCAAATCAAGATTTGCATAAACATGAATTTCAGTTGTAGGCTAAAACTTAATATAGGTGCAGAACAGAGGCTGTGGAGTTTTTGTGAAATTCCCCTCCCACTGACTTATGAGTGCAGTGAACTCTGTGAAATGATCTCAACTTTCTTCTTGAGGATGAGAGAGATTGTGAACAACACACTTGAGTCTACAAATATTTTCCCATAAGAATCAAGTCCACTGGATGAATTTCAAATTTTGTTCTGTAAGATAAGTGCTTTAGACCTCTTACTAGCACTAGGCATAAATTGTGAATTGCAATCTGTTCAGAAAAATTAAATTTATTTCTAAATTGTATTTAAGAGGTGAAAAGACCCACAGATCTTTTACCAATAGGTTTCCTGACAAAGGAATTTTCTTCTTGACCATCAGAACCAACAGCTTGACAAAAAGCATCCTAAATGCCACATTTGCTCTACTGTATCTACAGGGACTGTGAGAAAAATAGGCTTAACCCAAATATTAGGGAGAAAGTCACATTTAGGACTGCCTGTTGAACTGAAGTCTGAGAAGTTCTTTCCGGAACTGAGATGAGATGGTGGTGGGCATTTTTACAACATAGGTAATTTTAGTATTAAAATTATTATTTATATGAAGAGTGCTGGAAGAGCACTGTGTGATGAATAATAAGCTTAGGCAGTGTTGATAAATTAAAAATAAAACCTGGCTTTACAATTTGCTCAGAGGAGCTTGTTAATCTTTAAATTTTCCCAAAATTAAATATCAAATTATTGGTAATGCCTGGCATCCTTTGTAGGAATGTAATTCAGATAGACTCACCAAAAGAGCTCACATCATTAGCGGGGATATTGTGTCACCTTCTGCTGAAATATTCCACACCATTGGTGTTTCTTGGCAGACTGACATGTTTTCACTTGACATTGCTGTAACCTCTGGGAAAGAAAGCCCTACCTTTCTGTGAATAATTCATTAGTGAGTCATCACACTGAAGTATTCCCTTCTTTTGAGGGAGCAGGAGAGGGATACCAAAGCTACTTACTTCTGGTTTGGGTGTTTGGTTTTGGTTTTTGGTTGTTTGTTTTTTTGTTTGGGTTTTTTTTTTTCTTTTTTTTAAATGCTACCTTGCAGTCTTAACACTTCTGAAGTATTCTTCAATAGGAACCTTCTCTCCTAACATAACTCTCAGTTCTGATCCTTTCGTTTGTGAATTAATCCGTATAATTTTTCTAAAGGGTTCTGGATCAGAGCAGTGGAAAGCTGCTGATGCAGTATAACCTTTCTGATAGTGCTGGGTTGTCTGGAACTGGACAATAATGCCCGTAAATCAAAGTTTCAGAAATTCAGCTAAAAAGCATGGCTGGCTGTTTAGTAAAATGTGCTAAAATATGTTTGGAATGACTGGCTTACATTGCCAGCAGTGAGCTTGCAGGACACAGAGTACACTGCTGGCAGAACCAGGGGAAAGAGCCCTTTTGTATTTGACCAGAGAATGGAGGGCTCAGTGATCACAGGCATGTTTAAAGCACTGGTGAAAATGTTTGCATGGAGTTGCTTTGTCTGACTTTTGAAGTTTAAAACGTCTGTACCTTCACCTGGATAAATGGTCCTATTGCTAGTAATGATTTTAAGAAACCAGTTGAAACAAAAGACCCAGTACAGCTTTTTAAAAAATTTATGTTAGGTAAGCCTTTTTTAAGGTAGCCTATTTGAAGGTTCTACCAATGACTTTTTTCCTAAAATTGTATCAGTAGCAAGTGTTCACTTTGTTCTTTACTTTTTCACTTGTAGTGTGTATTTTTTCATGTCTGCTAGAGAAGCTTGACTCTCAGTTTAAAGCATGTTCTTGATAACAGACAGGCAAGGCCTGGATGAGCTGTTCTTCTATTCTTATGTGCAATATCTTGGGTATTTGAAGGGCTCTTTAGTGATCCCTTCCTCTAAGAAGCTCAAATAATTCCTGGTCTTTTATTAATCTGTCAGAGCAGGGGTTGCTTCTGAATTTATCTTAGTATTTCTGTCTGAAACAGCTGTGCAGCCTATGCTTCAAATTGCCAGCATTAAATCAACATAGTTTTCCTCCTCATTCTTCATCAATTTGTCATATAGATAAGCCCACTACCTGCACTAGCAATCTTCCATTATCCACTGTTCTTGCTGGTTTCTTCCATATACTCCCATCAACACCCACAAAGACATTTACCCTCAGATATATTCTGTCTTTCTCTCTTTAGGTTTTTTAACTCCACTGCATAAAACAGTGTCTACAGAGAGCTAATGACTCTAAAATTGAGCATGACATATGACTTATTTTTCCAGTGATATAGCTAGGTGATTTGGACTTTAATATCTTGAGATCGCATAAAGGAAATTAAAAAAAATATAAAGGAGATAAAAAGAAAACAAAAATCACACGAAAAAGGTATCCTGATAGTTTTTGTTATTTATGTAAACTCTAACCCAAATTTCTTTTCTAATTATTCAAAATGTACACACTCAAAATGTGCACATTTGAGGAATATAAATGAATACACTGTACCCTCCATTATGCACAGTGCAGAAAGTGTCTTTCATGATCTGAGTTCTACCCCATGAAATTTAATCTTCATTCAGATTCTTCTGTGGTTTTTTCATATATTTGCCTATCTTTAAATGTGCTTTTGTGACATCTGTATATGTAACCTCCATAACTAAGATGTGCTTATTTGCATTGTAAAAGAGTAAAGTGTTTCCAGTGCCAGTGTTATAATGAATACTATATTTAAAAGATCATGCCTCATTTTTCTATGTGCTGTGTCGGCAGCAGTGTTGTAGTCTGTCCTGATATTTCACTGTATAAATTAGACAGCTAAGGAAGGGAGAAAGAGAGCAGCAGATACAGATTGAGTGACCTGTTCTATATCACAACACACAGCTTTGACAGCATGAGAGGCAGATTCCTAGCCCAACCTGCTAAATAAGGAGTCATCAGAAACCTAGTCCTGATTTTTAGGAAGAGGTGAGGAGTTTAGAATTGTCTTGAATTTTTTGTCCTTTTTGTGCATCTCTACCAAAATAATTATAACTATATAGAGTGGCTATTGTAAACCTCTTTGAAACGTTTTCAGAAACTACTGTAATTCTGTAATGTTTTTCTAAAATGGAAAAAAAAAAAAAGAAAACTAACTTTTTTCATAGAAAGAGACATTTCAAAGCTTTCTGGTTTTTCTCCATTAGAGCTCAAGAACAAGTTGAAAAGGGACATACGTTTTTCAATGTGTAATTTCCACGTATAAACATACTGGATGCTAAAAAAAGAACTGATAGACTTTTTAAAAAGGAATAGATACATTTGCATGGAGAAAGATTAGCAAAATAATCTAAACACCTGAAGAAATAAGTAATTAAGAATAGAAAAAAATGGTGACTCCTCTAAAAATGTTGGGCAAAGTGTTTGCAAATAAATACTTTAGAGGAGGTGAATCCTGTTTCAAATCAGAGCAAAGCTGCTGGTTCCCTTTGCTTCCCTATGGCTGCTGCAGGTGCCCCAGGCTTTTTCCTGCAGAGCAGCTGTGCTCCACTGACACAAATGGCACTTCCTGGGGACTACATCTTTAGTTACTGGTGCAAGAGTCATCGTAATGTGCAATGGGATATTTCAAGCAGTCATGCTTTCAAATGGCTGCTAAAACACAGCACTGCATAAGCAAATCACAACTGCATGCTTGCTGGTAGGGCTGCCAGTGACACAGCTACCTATGTGTTATTCCCTTCAAAGAGGAGCTACTAGAAGAATTGTAGGGCAGCAAGGAAATGTGTGAAAAAACCAGATGCTTAGTGGTGTAGTCTTACCACTGTCTGTCTTCCCATCTCCCTCCCAGCTTTCTGTTTCAGCTTATGATCTCTAAAATACTGAGTTTTCATAGCTCAACTTATTTTTTGCCTCACATCACAGAGAATGCCTAACAATGTCAAATATGGAAAAGCTGATTCAGAGTATGCCTATGTCTTCAAAAAGGTCCCAGTTTTTACCTGCACAAAGTAAACATTTTGCTTGGGAGAGTGCAATATGATGTGCATTAACAGAGTGCTTTGTCTTTTCCATAACAAAGGTCTCTTAATTTAGAATTTGTGCATTAAAGCAGGGGTAAATCCAAACAATGACTGTAAAGTTCACAGCCTGTTCTGTCGGATAGAAATTAATAGGATAAAGAAAAAGGTTAAACTATGTTGAGGAATTGCAGCATAATGTTCCATTCTCTTCCCTAGCATCCCACAGTAAATATTAAAAAGGAATCATATTTAAGTTGACTTTGGTGCAGCATGTGTTCCTGGCTTCTCAGGACCTCATCCAGGACATGCAGAATTTATTTGCCAAGGATTTTGCAATAGTGGAGGCTGTTGGTTTCAAAAGTGGTGCAGGACTCTTAACCTAGCTCTGAGGACCCGTGTGTCAGGGTAGGATGCTGTTGTGTGAAGGTATTGAGATAGCCAGTAAAGAATAATGTACACTTCTTGGGGCAAGTAAAGAGGGATTTAAAAGTTCTTCTGGGTGCTTAGAAACTGAGCCCCACAACAGCCAGCAGTATCTGGTCCTAGGCTTTATTATTTTCATAGCTTCATGCTTTGGTCATTAGCTTATTCTGCCCTTAAATAGAGTTTGCATCTTGTCAGGTTTTTAATTTGAGGAGTTAAGCTTGTCATCCTGGTTCCATGAAGTTGTGTCTGTAATATGAACAGGAGAATAGTAACACTTCAAAGACCAGCATGTATTTCAGGCAGACCCTGTATACTCATTAAATGTTAGAATTTAGGATCTTTCCAATGACAGCCATGACTGCTTTGTTTAATGTCAGGCTTCTGAAAGATCCTTTCCTAGCCAATGCTGTTTACCTATCTGTCTCTTAAAGAGAAAGGAGACACAGATCTTGCATTTGAGTTACTCACTCCATCTGGAAATGTTGTGTAGTACATTCTTTACTGTATTTATTACAGAGTTTGTGGTACCTGCTTGAGTGTTCAAGCATACTTGAATTGCTTTTTTAAAAAAATGTTCATAACATTTGCCCAGTGATTTACCCCCAAAGCTTAGTTTTGCAACAGAATTTCGGTCTCATCTTGTATTCTCTACTATTTATTTAGTCATCAAACTGTTAAAATTCATAGTAAGTGATTTGGCACTGTGTCTATTTGTTAGACAGTTTATTTGGGAACAATTATGGTTATCTCCTAGCTATTTCCATCGTGTTTTTTTGAAACACGGCATTTGGCTCTACAGTATTTGAAAAAAACAGTGATTGAAATCTGAGCTGTATGCTACCCGTACGTCCTGGTTTTATTTTCTGCTTGGGGAGGAATCAGGTTTCAGCTCAAATGGTCATAGTTGTCCCTCTGTATTTTGTTTCTGGTAGGTTGTTCTACAAACCAGCAGATTAATGATACAGAATAAAAGCCTTCTGAATACATCCTAAATGTTTTGACATGTATATATTTTATAAATATGTGGATTTGCCAGCATAGAATATTTGCAATTTCAAGGTTTTTAGTTGCCCTGTAGTTTGGATGGGATTTTTATGTGTCAGAAAAGAAATGTCTGTCTTTATCATCAACTGATTTTTTGCAGTAGTGTAAAGCAATTATAAATATGTCTGGTAAAAATAGTCTCCTTTGATTCTTTAGCAGGTGTTGCTTAAATTCATCTGTTTCTTTATATATGTATGTGAATTCAAAGACTGAAGATCAGTAGGTTTAGGAAACTTAAGATCTGCTGGAAAGGGGACAGTGGACAGTTACTCAGATTCAGCATAAGTGAGACTAGAGATGCAAACAACTGCATTTAATATTGGTAGCCATACCTAATTTTTATCTGATGATTTATGTCATTTCAAAAACATTATTTTAAAGGTGAAGCTTTCTATGGAGCTGTCAAAATTTTATATTTCACATTTCTGAAATAATCAAATTACATCATCTTATACATAACTAGAGAGACTGAGGTGCTTTTCACATGCAGTATTGCACTTAGCACAAAAACAAATGCTAATGTGACTATCAGTACAGGACCAAACTTTATCTGAGATCTGGGGTGTTGCCATGGCAATTCCAATTGTTGGGAAAAAATTCTCTTTTGTGCTTCATTCTGACATTAGATTGCAAAATGATGATTATGAAGAAACATACAACCCAAAAAGGGGGGGGAGGAATCTCTTCTTGAAAATGTAAAACATACTTTCTATCACATTTACTTTTTCTGAAATGCTGAGTGTGTGCCCAGATTGTTACAAGCTCTATTTTTTGCAGATTCAGATATATTGTTATTTCTCAAGCTGCCATAATAATACTCAATGTTATTTCTCCCAAACGTAATAATCAACCTAATAAGGAACTCAGAGACATATATCCCATTTCCTATGCAAAATATCAGCTTCTAGTGTATGTTATACTGCTGATGTGACCCTTTTTCTTTTAGCAATACTGCCTCTGTTAGTTGAAGCATATCTAAAATACAGACCTCACTTAAGTTATTTATATATATCAGCTGTATAATCTATGTATAATAGAATAGCTCATACTAGCCAATAGATCAGTCATTTCTGTTTAGTTATAAAATTGTTTTTCTACCAATACATCTCACTGTGAGAAAATTGATATGGCTATTACCTGTTCCTTGCTAAATCAATACACAACAAGCTTTAAATAAATCAATAAATAAATAAATACACACTCCTACGCCACCCCCCAAAAAAAACCTCAACAGCTGAACAACAAAATCACACAATACTTCCTAAAAAGAACCAAATGAAGGAGCACAGTTAAAATGTGGTTTGCACTGCAATTCATGCTGAAGTTTATTGTGCATTCTTTTATGTAGGAAATGTGTAAAATGGGAAACGTTGCCAGAAGAGAACTAATTCTTGCAGTGCTGCATTGCTGCTTTATAAATAAATCATTGTCCTTTCTCTATTGATCACTGGAACAATCCAGTCGAAGAATGCTGATTTAGTGCAGCCCTTCGCAGGATGGCTGGATTGAGAGAAAAAGCCGGGTAAGTGGGACCCAGCAGCAGGGAATTGGGAAAATCCCAGACTAGTTAGAGATCAGGTTTGGTGCATGAAATCCTTGACTTGTCTTTTACCTCCAAAAAAACTGCACAGAACAGCTGATTTCTATGAGATATTCTGTCTTTTCATAATGCCATTGATTATGAGCAATTAAATATAAGACAATACTAGTTGTAATAAGTGAATGATGCTCAAAACCCATGTTTAATGTATTGTGATGTATTTTTTTTTTTTTGAGAACATACACAGAAAAGACCTTCCAAATTTAATTCATGATCTGAATGATGATATTTATTTGTGAAGAAATAAGGGCTCAAATCTGCCAGGAATATGTTTGAGTTTATAGACTCTCAGAAATAGTACTGCATTCCTGTGAGTTGAGGTGGAATCTGGATTTTATTTGGTTATCACAGGTAACCAAAGTCACACCTTGCCAATCTGGCAATTCGACGATGCCTGAGTTTTCAGGACTTCTGGTATCAAGCCCCAAGGCTTTTCTGGGAATAGGAGTAGCCTGTTACAATGAGGAGCTGAGAAATATTATTTGGGTTGGCATGTCTGACCTATAAGATCAGTATTGGATCTCAGAGGCATATGCTTTTTAAAACATGGCTTTCACTGAAGCCTGTGGTTGTCATCTATAGCAAGAGTGTATACTCACAATGTTGTTATCCAGAACATACGGCTAGTTCTAGAATATAAAGTTCTTATTTTTCATAAAATGAGATTTACTGGGAAATGCAGTGCTCAGCTGATGGCAAGTTAGTCAGGGTCATGGTGATGCATTGCTTCTAGGGCATGTTGTCATCACATCATTTTTTCCTGTTTCTCATTAATTACAAATACTTCCAGGATGCAGGTCTGTAAAATGTAATTATTTATTCCACGGGGTGTTTTATCTCCAGTGCTGCAGTCAGAGGCAGCGCATGCTGCTGTATTCTCAGCGGTGTGGCTGACAGGGGCACGGGGCTCGCAGAATCCGCTCCTGCCCGCGGCCGAGGTGCGGGGCGCGGAGCGGAGCCGCTCGGGGCTCCGGGGCTCTGCGGCCGCCGCATCAGCTCCCGGCTCGACCCCCGCTGGCGGCCAAAATCCTCCCGACCTGAACGATAAACCCGACCAAATGGACTACAGGGAGCAAATCTGGAGGTACAGAAAGAGGCTACATGTGTCCATGTTGCTAGCACGGCAGAAAGCGCCTGGCACAGCCCTAGTTTCCATTGGGCTGGCAGTGGATGGGCTTTCCCTCTCCTCTCCCAGTGTCCAAGTATCAATCGGTTCGTGCCTTCTGCTAGGATGCTGAAAGGCCCGTAATTAACATGAGCATAATAATCCATGACGTATTTCGTTATCTGAGATAATGCGATCTATTACAGAAACAAAAAACCCGGCGGTGTTTATCATTACCCCTGCGTTTGACCGTCTCCCTCTCCCAGCTGGAGCAGAGCCCGGCCGCTGGCCACTAGATGCCACTGTTGTATAAGGACATGTTGGGCGTAATGCCTCAAACAATGAGTAATTTACTTAGAGAACATGTATGTGTATAATTAGGAGTCATCAATGTCTTTCTTTTAAAATAAAATAAGTTTACCATATCTAATTAGATATTTCTTATAAGATGGATTTCATTCTAATTGGGTAAAGCTATGCTACTGGTTTAAAATGTAGCAAGGGATGTATTTGTATTCACTTTCACAGTTTCCATATTTTTTTAGTCCTTGCAATAAATGGATCTGATTACACCTTTTAAATCGATGTTCTCTCAAACTGGTATGACATAAATGATTGTTCTGTCATTGTGATTTTACTGCCATTGTTTTCAGCATGTGAGGTTTTCTAGTGATATCTCTCTTAATCTCATTCTGTCTTTCCCTATCCTTCTGATTTTGATCTTAGATCTGCATGGTCTTTCTATCCAAACTGAAGTCATCTATTTAAAGAGCCAACAGTGCCACGGACGACTCTGGCTTGACCATGACAGCACAGGCTTTCCAGCAGCAGTGAGCTCAGTAATCCACAGCTAATGAGCCAGAGCTCCAAAATGTCTGTTGCACAGGGGCTTCTTTAAAAGCTCAGATTTCCTGTAGCTGAGTGTTGACAATGGAAGTCTAGATTTTTCAGATGTTGGACTGTATCCAACCTAGGTAAAATTCAAATCCAGTGCTTTTTTGCAGGGAAAATGCACGCCTTAAAGCTTCAATATGAATTCAGAAGGCACTGGCTAGTCATTGTGACACCCGGTGTGGGTAAGGCTTACACCCCTTCCCAAAGCAGTTTCATTAGTGCCTGAATTCTCTTTGCTAACCTGAGTTCTAGATGTTCCCACCAAAATTCTGTGTTGCATGCTAACGTAAGAACTTTGCTGGTTTTCCAGTTCTTTCAGATCTGTGGGAGTTTTGGTATGGGCGATCTTCCTCAGATCAGCTCTAGTGACACCAGGCTGCAACACTGACCACTTCCACCTCGTGAGCGCTCCCATCAGCCTATTCCTGCCTCAGTCTCACGCGTGAACCACCCCTGGGTTTCCCAGTTATGACTAGAACTTGTCTATTCAATCTTGATGGCATCTTTCAAATTTGAATTATCTCCTGAAAGAAGCTATTCCTGCAACAAAACAGTGGCACAGTGATTTTAGAGTAATTTTCAGATTGTGGTTTATAACTGTGTTGTACCTCAGATATAGCTTGTCCCAGTGGGAATGGCTTTCTCTGCTATCCCTATCTCTCATATATCAAATTATGGATTATTATACAAAAGTTGTATCTCTGTCTTATTTATTGAAGTGTTAGTTCACTAAATAAAGGATCTCAACAATGATTTGAGCTGGCTGAAAACATGCTTGAAATTTATGTATTTCAGTGAAAGTTTTTCAACAAGCTCTATTTCTGAAGCTAAAGTACTTCAATTCCCAATGACCAAATTCATTAAAATATAAATTAGACTAAAGAAACATATGAATCACAACGGTATATTTGCATATCATCTATTTGGTGTGCCTATAACAGTTTCTTCTTGTAGACTAACAGCTTCTGCAATCTTCACAACCACAGAGTTGAATAAATGACTGTGGAGCAAATAAGAAAGCAAAGAAGACAAGGATGAAAATTCTTTCTGCTGAATTGGGAAGAGTACTGCAGAATTCTGCAATTGAAATTAAAACCTGTGTTAAACCAGTTTCCTTCACTAAGACATGTCTTAGCTAATCAATTAGCATTGACTGTCTCAGTATTCTAATAATAGGAAAGGATTTAAAGAAATGTCGTATTTCGTTTGTATTTTCAGAACTGTAGATAATTACTGATTATTGCATAAGTGTGAATATCCTCTAAGAAATAAAGGTGAAGAGGATGGAACGAGAATGTCTCATCTCAGGGGAGTTAGATGATCCTCCTGCAGTAAGACCTTTGCATCCACAAAAGGCAGCAACAGAAATTTCTCATAAAGTTTGACCTGTTGTTCTGTAAGTAATATATCCGAGACTCCAATACAGAGTATCTTGTCAGTTCCTTTTAATAAATGAAGCTGAACTGATACAGCAGCTTGAGTAGTTTCTCTGATCTGTACCAGTTCTCTGCTCTATGCCTTCACATGTATTTCCATGAATTGTTGATACACTTGGCCAGTGAATTTTCTGTGACTTCAAAGCTAAGCCTTTCACTTTGCCTTGTATAAAACATGCCCAGAAGCTGGATTTTGAAGAAAATAAGTAGAGGGAAAAATATTGATTTTAGATGTTAGGATAATCTAAGGAAAATGGTTCAAAAATAAAAGGGGAGGGTAACCCTGTTTTTATTTTTTTAGATTTGTCATACTTCCCAGAAAATTATTTTGTAGTGAGTAATTAGCTCCATATAAATGCAAACAATAACTGCAAATATTGCATGTGTGACATCCAGAAAGTGCCATGACATTCTTAAGAGATGTTCTACATCTGTTCTTCATCTTTCCAGGAGAAAGGAGGAAGAAAGGATTGGTTAGACTTCAAGAATGATGGGCATCAGATTCATTGTTGGATTTTCTGAAGAGGCTTATGTTTGATATCATAGAGCACAAACTCGATTAGCTCTAATGTAATTTGTTAGCTTTTGTGATGCAACTCCGTGTGTGTCATTGTGCATTGCTCTGATCAAGTCATGGTGGGGAGACGGTCAAAAGAGCCAAGTAGTCACAGATTTATGCCCTTTCTAGAAGTGACTAGGACATTTTGAATCCTATAGGAGAATAGACCTTTACACTTCTAACTCACCTAGAATATCTTAGAAAATATGACCTTTAATATAGTCCCATCTTTATAAACAGCTTCAGGGTCATCCCAGCATTTCCAGATAAAATTGAAGACATATAAAATAAGGAACTGCTGAGTTTTCATCAAACTGAGAAAGAATAAATCATAAGATGTGGAAAAAAAAGTTTTGTGACTAAAGCTTTTCCAACAATGCAATTTTACTGTGTTATCATATCACACTAGTTCTTCAGTCATATGAGAAAACAAAGCATGTAAGTAACCCAAGTATGACTGTTGCTGCTCTTTAGGAAAATTGTTCAATAATTCATTGACCTCCCATTGCTTAGGTTTACTGCCTCCTTTTTCTTGATATTGTCAATTTTTTTTGTAAGTGAAGAATTTTTAATATTCAACTTGGTAGCATTTGAAACCAGCCTGAAACAGAAAATTTTATGAGAGTTTTATAAACTTCATTTAAACTGAATCCTAGGAAATGTGGAAAAAAAGTATTGCAGATGAGTAATTTTTAAGGAATTGGGAAGAAGAGACACCATTATGTAAAGGAATGTTTAGTATCAAAGCATATAAATAGCTTTAGCTGACAGCTGAACAATAACTTCAAAAGTTAACAAATCATTCTCAAATTTTGATAGAAAGGGAAGCTAGAAAAAGAAAGATAGATTTATTCCATTTTGAAGATAAGAAAGGCAGTTTTAATTGTAATTTTTAAGGATTTTTCAGACATGCTCAACTTTTGATTTCAGTGTTTTTAATCCTGATTTGCACTAATAAAAACTAGGTGCAAATGAGTGCTGATGAGTCTGTATTGAAGTTAAACGAATAGTTGAAAATGTCTATGAATATTCATTTAAATTCAAAAATTAACTCCAAATTGATCATGTCTATGACTTTGTGAATTTGCTTTCTACGAGCATACATGCACTTGAAATTACCTTTCATGAATATTTGCAAAAGCAAATTTTCAATTAGATATTTCATATACTTGCAGAAAATATTTTTTCAGTGATATATTTAATTGTGAGATTTGGATTTTACATCATGCTGCCTGATATTTGTGATCTGTTCTGTGGGACTGCATATTTGAAGGCCTCCAGAAAGGTTTTGGCTGGATGGAACACTTTGGAAAACCTTTACCTAGTGAATTATGGGATTCATCAAGAAGCAGAAAAAAATGAGAATATACAAGAAAATCAGAAACTGTGAAAATTTCCATTAGAGAATTTTTTAAAAAATATATGAAACATTGTACTTCAGCATGAAGTGAATCTTAGAGGCCAATTTCTCCTCATGTGTGTTGTCAGGTCATGATCACGGCCAAGTTCAGTGACTATGTCCAAGCAGAATAACTTTAAGGCAGTGGTTTGGATTTTTAACCATTGAAGGTAAGAATCATGATTGCAATGGCTGATAGTTTGGGGTAGCTTAGAAAAAGTGGTATGACTGTCATTGGAGCTCCAACATGGGATGTGTGGTTTCAATTAGAAGCTCACTTCACAAAAGAAGTCCTAGATCTAATAAGATGCTTGTATAGAACTTTTCTCATGGTGCATCCAATTCAAACATTATCTAGAGCCTGCTGACTTGCAGGAAGAACTGAAGCTGAAAACAATATTCTTACTAAGGGACACCAGAGAAATGACAGTTTGGCAAGTCTTCCATATCAGGAGGAGAAACCAACACCAGCAAGTGAGATGAGAGGACCTGCTTGGCACAGGTATTTTTGTGTTCCTAGAAACAAGGAGAAGCAGGAAGGATGCTGGACCCCTCCATGGATGCAGTAGGGCCAGTTCTGGCTGGAGCTGTGATGTGTGGGGAGGCTCAGAGGAGAAGCTGCTGGCAGCCTGCAGAGGTGACCACGGGACCCCACGGCCAGCCCAGGAAGGTGAGCTCAGCCACCTCGAGCAAGGGGAAGGGGCTGCTCGGGGGGAACTGCCTGAGTGAGGCTTGCAGCTGGCCTTAGCAGCCCCTGTGCTACTAATCTTGCAGGGGAGGAGAGGTCCTGGTCGATAATGGCAATCTAGGAATGCACTTTTAAATTTCAGTTTAGTTTTATTTTGTGAGTTCATCCATTGCTGTGCACAGGAGTGTAACCACTTATTTTGCTGGACTAAATGTGTCCTGATTTCACCTTGGCAGCTGAATGGCATATTCCCTATGGCTGATTCAAGGCACTTTCTTCCTGGTAGAGCAAGGAAATATACACACACAAGTATTCCCTTGGAGCAGGGGAGTGGTTTCCCACCTAGGTACTGGAGACAGCTTGAGGGCAGGGTCAGTCTCCCTCATCAGGCACAGCCAGTGCCTCTATCAAGCAGCAGGGGAGGGGAAGATTGTATATGATGCATGAGGTACCATAGGAGATACCATACAACTCAAAAGAAATTGAATCAGGTTCTGAAACTGAGACAACCAAATTTTTCAGCATGACCAGCCTTGGCTTGTCAGGATATTGAGTACCTTGAATTCCATGTTCAAATATTTTGCAAGTTAAAATGCTGTTTATTGGAAGAAATTTGTGAGTAATTTAAAGCCAGGAATTATTTGGGGAAATTTCTGAGTGATTTTTAGATAATCAAATAGAAGAAATATAGGATGAATACATTATTTTGTTATATTGCATATTCATCTCTAGTTTGAATAGTGAGAGAGAATCTGGCCCCAGTGCCTAGAAGTCATACTCAAGGATTGGATTTCCTGTGTAAAAGCTATACAGTGTGATAACACAGTTGTACTGCATATTCAGTTTTGATATGTAACCTTTTAAATAAATTGGAATACTCTTTGTGCCTATACTGGCACACACGGAGAGATCATAAACAATAATTTTGTAAAGGTCACTTCCTCTCTAAGCGCTTGAGCTCATGGCAAGAGCAGCATAGGGCTATTAAAAGACCTTTATGCTTCTATTTTTTGGTGTCTGTTAATATTTTTGCATCTTTGAAGCTCTGTTTAATATAAAGGCTGTGTAGTGTCCCATGCCATGGGTCTGTCTGTGCAGGCCTGTGCAGTGAGGCCCTGGGCTGCCTCCCTGTGCATTTTAACAGCAAATGCCTGCTGGCTGTAGGATCTGGGGTTACTCTCAGCATGGAGCAGCATGCCCAAGGCTGGCAGCATCCTTCCTGCTGGGAATGAGGGGGAGCACATCAAGGTCCAAATGGTGGAGGCTTTTGTGTCAGGAGCATCGCAAGACAGCCAGGTATCAGGAACCTGGGCAATACATGAGTGCCAGCAGTGGCTGAGGGATCTGCACAAGGTGAGAGTTACCAGATGCTTGCCAAGTTCAGCTACACAGCACATTGCTCAGATTTTCCTGCTGCTGCCCTTCTAAGGTGCTAATGAAGTTGTTAGTTGAATAATTTTTTTTGGTCCAGTGGAAATACTCTTGGTCTTGCTTGTCTCCAGCAAAATACTTTGTCTCAGAGGAAATGCTTGGAAGTTTATAGTCCATCCAACCAACATTAAAACCACATATATCTGCTGGTCTTCAGAAACAAAAGCACATTTTGTAACAAAACTCCATTTATGCTATACCCATTGGACTATTCTGTCCTGTGATTGACAACATGGCCTAAATCAATATCCTTTTATTTTCAGATCTCTATTATTTTGAAGAAATCTACATTTGTCCTGTTGACAGTGTAGGGAGAAGTTATTCCTCACTGTAGTGCCATCAGAGGATACCCTCAGCAGGGTAAGTGGAGTCTGTCTGGTGTCATTAAAATAGCCCCCTGGCCTGAATGTGTGTGATATTTTCTGGGGGGCAGTAAAGCAGGAGGCTGAGATGGTGCATTTTAACTCTGGGATTATTTCTTCCCCCTGCTGCTGCTGGTGTAAAGCCACCATGGCGCACAGAAGGAGCAGGATGTTTGTAAGGATATTGGCCATACACAGAGGGGTTGTAACTGCAAAACACCACAGTGTGCCTGGAGAAAGGATGCTTGATGTTGCATGCTTGTTGGCCTCTTTGGTGGGCAGAAGTTGGTGCTGCCCACACAGGAGGTGGCTCATCCATCTGCTTTTGGGGACACTCTCACACCTTCTCTGGCACAGCTGGAATTGCCCCAATCCCAGACACAGCACTATGCAAAGCCAGGGCCAGAGGTGGGGAACAGCCCAGGTACCCTCCAGCTTCTGCTGCCACCATCTGTGCTGCTGTGGTGTTTATTCAATACCTAGAATTTTGTTTAACATTATTTCACTTGAATGTATGATTCAAAGCTTTGATTTTCTCTTCTGTGGAAGACCTGTGCCTAGCACCTGTCTGTGATCTTTGGGAGGTTACATGCACTCAACAACAGAGCTATGTCAGCCTGAAAGTTTAAATCATTCAGGTGTCTCTTATCCTGGAAAATCTCTTCATTCATTCTGAGGGCAAGCTGATAGAACTGATAGAAATCCATATTTCCCAGATTTAAAGTATCAATGTTGCTAGCTCCTTCTGCATTAATAGATTTTCTATTTTATGGGGTTCTTAATAACTCACCTAAATTTTAACCAATTTGCATAAATGAATTTTAAGGAAGGTCATAACATTATAAAAGTATGTATTTGTGCTTGTTCCACATCACTCTACAAACTAGCTGTTTTTTTCTCAAGCTGATAATTGTAGCTAGTAATTTTACTCCTTTGGCAGAATTTTTCTGACCTTCCCTACTTTCCCCCACTCTCTGAATCAAAAAGAATTTTTGGTAAGATACTACAAAATCTTCCCCAAAAAGGGATGGAACTTCAATCTCATAATAAGAAATAAATGAGGTAATTTCCCTTGTGATTGATAAGCATAATTTGTAAATGAACCTGCTTTATGGAATGATGAAAAATGGTTGGAGCAGTTAAAAAATGAATTGAATATGCAAAAAATAGATTCCCTATAAGAAATAATATAAATTTGTAAATTCAGAATACAAAATTATTCATAGACGTTGAATGAACAAATTAATTTGGCTGACTTTACCGTCCATTTACATAGAAACCATCTTTCACATTTTCTGTGTAGACCATTTTCTATGTTCTGCTGTGACTGAGGGAGCAACAAAGCACATGAGTCCTTTAAGGCAAGAGGAAAACATCCCGAAAGTAATTTTAACTGATTCCAAGAGTTGTGCAGCGGGCAGAGATTCAGGGAATGACAAAGGCACATGCAGAGAGGGAGGCAGCGATGCCAGGGAAACAGCTGGTGTCTGAAAAGCCCAGTTTGCTGTTCCCCTTACTGCTCTGCGTGGAGGCTGGGGTGGAGCCCTTTGCTGCTCAGGCCAGGCTCTAGCCAGGACACTGCTGGGGGGATGCTGGCCTGGAACTCGTGCCTTGGGAGGCCCCGGCCAGCTGGGATCGAGTATGGCAAAACCAGCCATGGAGAATTGTAAAACCAGCTTCTTGCTTGACCACACGGACTCAGTGGGAGTGACTGTACCAAGGAGAGGTCTCTGGGGTGGGCTTGTTTCAGTTCTCCTTGCACAGTAGACATTGCTCCCAGACTACATGGATACACATGGGCATGTCTGGCCACTTTTGGCTCTTCTATCACAAGACTCAGAAGCAAATTTTTAATCCATCGGTCTTTGTTTCTCTTATTCTTTCTGATCACCCCAAAGCTGAACAGCTGGTGAAGGCCAAAGGTATGTGTTTAAGGCACCAGTGCATGGTTCTGTTATCATGTCATAACAGCATCCAGCCCTTGTGCAGGAGAACCTAGGTGAGCATCTCAGTAGATGCAGCTAAATTGCACAGAGTCCAGCTCCTGAGCCCCTGAAATGTCTGGGAACAGCCACAGGCTGGTTTAGAGGCCAGGAATGGTGACTGTCTGATTCCTCCTCTTCCCTCTGCATCCTTTCCCATCTTCTTGGTGAGAACTACAAGAAACACCCATTTATTCTTCCTAGATCAAACTGTAGCTAATCCATAATGAGACGTGCTGGTATCATTTCTTGCTACTCAGGCACAAAAACACTCAGCAAGTTTTTCCATGTTTAAAAACATGCTGAGTTGAGCCTTGCATAGTGACACTGCATGACCAAAAGCAAAGTGCAAAAATGCCTACAATTCAGGACCTCAATTTAACTCACTTTTGTTGAGACATTTCAGACAGGATAATGACATATGAATCCAAAAGACAGTTTTTTATTAAAAAGACTAATAAATGTTTCCAATTTCTTCCATGAGCATTTAAGAAAAAAAATTAACAACTATGCTGTCCGGTTCTGTTTCAACATTGAAAGTAGAAGCAAACTATTTGAAATTGGCCATTCACAGTAACTGTGGCCAGGGGAAGGAAACTATAGTGTCAAGGTATTAGGAAGAGAGAAGCAAAAAAAATAGGTTGCCCATTTTCCTATCTTTCATCTCTTGCACAGTTTGGCAGAGAGTTCGGGAAGGGGCTTTTTGCCTCTTCAGGGAGAGACATAAACTTGGACCACACATTCTCAAACACTGCCAGCTTGTCATTCAGCTCATGCATTCAAGATGTTGCATATTAATAGCACTCCCTGATGACTGGTGGGTAGGGGTCTCTCCACCTATACAAAATAAGCCTCTTGGCACAACAAAGTACAAAAGAGGCCCATACAGGGAAAAAATGCACTTGAGAACTGGTTTGGAGAAACTCTGCACAGATGCTCATGTGCAGATGCATATTTCAGATGGTTTTCTCCTGATTAGCATGCAGCAAACTCACCTGTTTTGCTGCCTAAAGGAGTCACAGCAGACATGGAGGAACACCTGCGTGAGTTCAGTTCTGTCTCCCTGTGAATATGATTTCCACCCTTCTTCCATTGCTGCTCTGTGTAGCCACTGAGACCCTTTTCAATCCCCCTCTTGGACATGCCTAAGCCAGCAAACGCAGAGAGGTACTTTGGGATGGAGACAAAGCACGAACAGTGCAGAGTGCTGCATGTTGAGAAGGGAAGAAGGGAATGAGTGGGTGGATTGGTCACCCAGGTGCATTGGGGGTGCACTGGGGATGCTCAGGCCAGATGGGTTCTGGCGTGGCTGAGATAGGAGGATGAGCTCCCAGGACCTGCACAAGAGCCTTGTGTTTGTCATCTGCAAGTGATCTGACACTCAGCACATACAGAGTTTCACCTGAGGTCTGGTCATGAGACAAGAGAATGAAGCAGGCTGTCTCCCCCCTCCCCTGCAGTGTGCTGCTTACACGTGTCTGCCGCTGATTCTCACACTGCGCTCTACAGGCAGATCCTACACACGCATGGGGAATAAATTTCCTTTGTGCTCTGCTCCATTGTAGTTTACTCCAATGGCAGAAAGCACAGCTTAGTTCTAACCATGTGTTTTGTAAAAATGAGCCTCAGGAGGAGAAAGTGGGGAGAGAGTTGCTTATACATGTGTCGGTATCTGATGCAATCCGCAGTGTGAGCCACGTTTTTCTGGATATTTCAGCATACACTGAGAATGACACATGAGTAGTCCAAGCTATTTTCAGAACTGACAGTTTTCCTTTTCACTCCAACAATTGCTTCTTCAATACACTAGAGTATGCAAAGTGCTTCAATAAACTTTTAATTGGGAGTAGGAGTAACAGTGAAACTAAGGGAAAACTTAAGGCAAAACAAGAGCTGACCTCAGCTCATACCTGTTTTGTGGGTTTGTTGTTAACTTTTTAAAAGAGGCTGCACACCTTGGCATTTGTTGATTTCTGGCAAGACTTTTCAGAAGTCCTTTTCAGGAGTCCTGTAACAGCCTATGAATGGTTTTATGATATTCTTGACCCAGGAAAGATCCAGCAGAAATCTGCTCTGATGGGAGCCATTGGCTAAAGGTGTCTGGATACATTTGGATCAAACTCTTAGGTATTTCTCTAAAAAAAATATTCAAAATGTTTGAGATTTTCAGAAAATCTTCTCAGATCCTTACAACAGGAAACAGATTACAAGCAAAACTCTCCAGGTAAATGTGAGATGGATTTTGCTCTAATAGCTTGTTCATAGTCTTTGCCTGAAGTTTACTGACTGACACCAAGAACACAAATATGCCAGGGACAGGGTGTCTACTTCTTAAGCTGTCAAAATCAATTAGGGATCTGAGGCAGGGTGGTGTATTTCCTAGGAGCTTAATTTCTTTCTATTACCCTCCTGACAAAACTAACCAATCTCTTTGGAGCTTGCAAGTAAGGTGCATCCCACAGAGCTAATGCTGTGTGCACTACTTGTAGAAAGGTATGTTTAACAAAAGCTGCATTCTGGATGTACTCCAGATATCATTACTATTGTTTAATTTCAGCTGCAGTTCAGCATTTGTTTAAGATAGTTTTAAAGATAATAATCTCACTAGACAGATACAAAATACAAAACCGAAATTACGTTGCTCAATTATTTTGTTTACTAGTGATGTTTAACCACTGTTTTTGTCTGAATCATGCAGAAGAGCTGTGATTTTTTTACCTTTAAGCTTCTCTGAAAATACAGCTTTAGCATCACTACCTATTTCTTTCCAGATTACATTATATGAATGAGTTTGATAGGAGTCACCATGGTGAGGAAAGGATAATGGAATTTCAGGTAAGAGTTCTCCATAATGAATTCATTCCTTACAGCATGTTAACACCCACCCATGGAATTAGGGACCTTTGTAACACAATGCAACAATTTACTAGACATCACAAAACACCAATTATAGAATTGGACTGAAATGAGCTGCCAAATCCTCTGTTCCTGATAAAAGAAGGATAGGTATAGTCGTGCCAGCACATTTTAACTCCTTCCTAAAAATTCACTTGGGTCCATTGTGAACATCCTCGGTGATACAGTAGATTGACTGCAGTGCTATGTGTATGACATGAAAGTAAAATAAAATAAAATTGAATAGGTCATGAACAGCAGTGAATATGAACTCAATTTGGATCATATTTATTTAAATAATTACAGCAGATTGTTAACTTTGAGAATCTCCTGATTTATGCAAGGGAAAATGAAAGAGAGTTGGCTTCTATATTGTATATTTAGCTTGATAAAAGGAAGCCAGTCTGCATGGAAGAAGTGTGCAATTGAAGTTCCTCAGCTGATATTTTATAAAAGCACAATTAAATGTCAGTACTTTACAAAGAACTCTTAAATCCTTTGACTGAATCTCGTCTGTTTTTACTGGTAGCAGAGTACCAAACTGTAAGCAGAACTGAGCAGGATCTGACTTTCCATCACAGACAGTTAATAATTAAATCAAACATTATATTCAACAATAGAACATATGCATCAGCTTCTTTCAAATTGCATTTCCTTCCTGTTAGATCCATTAGTGTAAACCAGACTGCCTTTAGAAAACCCCTTATTGCTGCTGTCTTTCAGCACAGTTCCTGAAATGGATAATGTGGTGCATATTATGGGCAATTACACAGAACTCCCTAGTGACAGGGTTTTAGAGTTTCAGAATAAAACAGCTGGAACTACAGGGCTGTAAACTAATCGGAAAAAGAGACAATAGTAGCACATTTAATGCACATTGTTAGAACATGGACAAAGACTAGATATATGAAATACTGCATATCATTGTACCTACTGTATTGCACAGCATCTTCACTGAAAATTCCATTTAAGTCTTGAAAGACAAGGGAGTCAAAAGCCAATGATTTTGTCATGAACAAATGCATGCACAGCTCTCTAACCTGAGCTAATTGGAAACATTAGAGGAAGAAGCCTTGATCCAGAGCTGTGGTTTTCTCTTAATGTCAGTGTAGTTTGAATCAAATCCAGAATTCTATTCAAAAATTATAATTTATTTATGAATGCATAATGAATATATACCTACATATGCTAGAAAACTATGTCTCCATCCTTCTTTTACTGTTTAAATATGCTGAAGATTTAGCATTTGTGTTGCAAAAACTGCATTTGCTCTTCAATATATCTCAGATATTGCCACAATACATAGTGTTTGATCCTCCATCAATTTAAATTGATGGCAAAGCTCCCATTAATTTTAGTAATACAGCAGTGAATTTTTAGAATAGCACATGCATCATTTAAAAGCACAATGACCATGATTACATGTGTAATCACAGTAATTGTGCACACAATTACTGGTTGGGTATCTAACTGCCTTTCAAAAATCAGTTGCTCTACTTGCGTGTATACTCACAGTAGTCACTTGTGAAAATGCAGTGCAGCCCAGAGCATCCCCACCTCTGTGCTTGCCCCTGAAATACTGCAGGTGAGGGCTTGTCTCTGGCATTAGGGATGTAGGATAGAGAGGTATATGTTTACATTGCAGTGATTTCAACCATAAATAAGAAAGGGAGAGAAATAGCTGCAGTGTCCCTTTGGGAAAGTAAAAATGTAAAATTACTTCAACTAATTTTTCAAAAGGACAGAGACTGATTTGCACCAGCTCCTGTCTTGTGAGCCTCCTTATCAGCAGTGTCCAGCAGGCATGGGCATGTTAATGTTTTATAATGGTATGGCAAAATGATCAAATAATATATCAAATAACAGCAGAATATAACAAAAAAAAAAAAAACAACACAAAAAAAACCAACCCAAAACAAAACAAAAAACAACCAAACAAGCTACACTGAGTAAAATTTTGTAGCTTAAAAAATTCAGAAAACAGTTAAAGTTTCACTGTAGTGCAGTGAGTTTCTTAGAATGCAGAACCCAAGAACTATCTGCTGTGGCTCACTCTAGTTTAAAAGGTGACTCCTTCTGCTCAGAAGGTTGGTTCCTATAGGTGCAGAGGTGTAGAAAAACATATCCTCCCTAGACAGGGCTAAGACTTCCAGATCCATCCTTTTGCTCAGTATAATGGTAGCTGGAGAAAGTTTTAGCATGCCAGCTGTCCCCCACAGTCCTGGCTTCCTCCTGCCCTGGGGAATGGTGAGTGTGCTTTGCTCTCCCAGTGACAGCGGAGGGGAGGGATGGAGGGGCTGGGCAGGCTGGGCCAGGCAGCCTGGCCTGTGCTTCTCCCAGGGGAAGGCTGGGCCATGAGTCCACATGAGGGAAAGCAGGTGTCATTAACAGCCAGAAAGCACCCTCTTCCTCAGGAGGAATGGGCCTGATTCCAGGGCATGGGAGCACTGGAATTGTGATGAATGAGAAGTAGCACAGCCTCTCCAGGAGCCCCCCTTGCTGTGCAGTGACAGCCAACAGCACTCACTCCAAGGGACTGAGCAGGACAGGATCCCATGGCTCATGAGAACGGGACCCCCAGCAGCCTGACCCTGTGGGAAACGCAACTGTCTTTCCAGATGGAAGACTCAAAAATTGGCAATGAATGAAAAATGAACTTTTTCTGAGGCTGCCAGTGGCTGGAGGAGGGCGGCTGGACTGAGAGGCCTTCAGCAGACTGCATGCTGTATGTTTACCAAGGAGGGAACCTTGTAAAATGTGCTGGGGCAGATGCAGTGGTTACAAATCACACGTGCTGTCTAAATAAGATCTGAATATCAAATGTTGTAATGTTTGACAATATTTGGTTCTTGACTTACCTTATTTTAGATGGTGGAAATTTTGAGGCTCCTCCCCATCTATGGGATTTTAGTCCCATCAGGGTTTGGGAAGTTTGGTCCTGGGCTGTGGTGTGTTGAGAAGACAGCAAATGTACTCTGTCAGGAAGAAGAGGGAACAGTGGTCAGATGAAAAATTGAAAAATGAAAAATATTGAAAAATGTTTCTTCTGCTACTGGAAAGCTTCAGCACCTTTCCCTTCAACAGCATCAGCTTGTAGGTGAGCTCATTGCATGCATGGCTGTGCTCCCTGGATTCTCAGAGCCCATGGCCACAGTGACTTGACATGTTTTCAGAATAACTTTATGCAAATTAATCCAGATGGCATGTCCTGTTGCCTCTGCACAAATACCTGCTAAATAGTTTTTTAAAACTTTATTGAAGCACATGATTTCCTTCTTGATTCTCTACAACCATCCTGCTGATCACTGTAGCAGATTCTGTTCTTAATTTCATTACAATAAATGTGAAGTGACATCACTGACATCCAATCAGAGGGAATTTCAGCTCTCTGCATTGCCTTGGGTCTACAGTTTTGAACACAGGAGCTGTTCATGTAGAGTAAATTCAGTACAGAGCATTAAACGCCCTCACTTTTGTAATTAACATTAGAGAGCTATATGAAGCCTTGAAGCTATGAAATCCCTTAAGTCCTGTAAAAAACATTTATTTATGCAGATCTGAAGTGTTATTCAAACAAATTCACCCTCAAAGATAGAGAATTGCTGGGACATGAAGAACATAAGGCTCTAGACTATATATTGGAGAAAAGTTCCCTCAGAAGTGTGCATTTAGTCACCTTTGGTGACACATGCTGCCTTGCCTGCCACCTCTGCAAGTGTGGCCTCACTTTCACTGTTATTGCAACATGTGTCAAATGAAATGAAAACAGAGATTTGGGAAAGGATATAATTAACCTACTTGTAAACATTAACCTTAAATATCTTGCTAATTATCTCACTAATTTAATCACTGCAGCTCTCAAACTTGTTTGTTAAATATTTAATTCTACAAATTGTTTTTGGTACAGAGGTGTGGGGAGCTTTCTGTGAATGTAAGTTACTTCGTAAAACTCTGTAAAACCATTGTTATGTTCACACTTCATTGAACAAACCCTGCTGTCAACAAGACTTTTAATGGAAATCACAAGCAACTGTGCCCTGAGGCGAAGAGATATAGTGCCCTATTATTTTAAAATCTAATGAACACATTGTGTGGAGTGTAGACCAGGGTAAATTTCTTCCTGCACATCTTCAGGTTTGATTCCATGGGAGTCTAGACTAGAAAGCTCTGGGTTTCCTTGTTCCTTTGGTTACAGGTTACCTATTCACCTCTTTATTACTTGAGTAACTCAGCATGTCCTTGATTTTCAGCCCTTTTTATCAAGTCACAACCTTGTGCTACAAGGAACCTACAAGGCGTTTAGATGCTCCAGTTACAATGCCACCCAAAATGCCTCTAATTATTCCTGAGAGGAAGCTCTTGAATTTGGTAGTGTTTGTTGAGAAGCTGAAAGCTCTGGTTTTGTTTCTTCCTCTCTGATGGGAAGGGGGCCGTGCTCGTGCTGCCTCCTGCAAACACCCACGGCACAGCCAAGCACTGCAAGCCAGGACATGGGGACACCTCAGTGCTGAGGCTGGGAGAGGAAACAGGCAGGGCATGGGTGCTGGGGACATCCCAGGTAGAGTGGATGGCAAAGCCAGGACACACTGGGGACATCCCAGGTGGAGTGGATGGCAAAGCCAGGATATGTTCTGGAGGCTGGAGGCACCCAAGTCCTCTGTCCCATGGGAGGCAGGGGCCCTCAGCTGTGCAGTGCCTCCCCTCAGACAGGAGCTTCAGCCAGCCCTGTGTTTCCAGCTGTACCCCCATGGCAGCTCTTTGTCAGTGTTATTTTCTCCATTTTTGTTATATTTGTCTTCTTAATTGAGGAAGCGGGTAGATTAGGAGTCACATTGTGGTTTTGCTCTGTAATTCTTACCATCAGAGAAGGTGCAAAGGTATGCTAAATTCAGGTGACAGCTCACAGCAGACCTGTGACAAGAGCCATTTGATAAGTTAAGTGTCCATATAAATACCTATTTGGGACTATATTACTACCTTATCATATATTATTTAGAATTTCATCCTGATTGTCTGTGGTTCTTTATTACACACTTAGGTACTGGTTAGTTCAATTAAAAAAAACAAATTTCTGTGAATTTAGCTGAAAAAAGCTCTGTTTGTTCCTGTTAGTTATATGAAGTCTTGTTCTTTCTATGCCTTATCTCAATTTCTGGGCATTTTTCCCTTCATTTACTCCAAAAATTACTTCAGTACTAATGAATACTGAAAGACAGCCAAGACAGGATGAACTTTTGGACAATTCATGCAAACATGACAGATGATAATAGATTTACTGTAAACATGTCAGGCACAAAAGACTTGACTGCTTTTTAAATACAGTGATACTGGAAGAAATTTATGGATATTTTCAACTGTTCATTAAAGAGAAAAACATTTTGAAACTATAGGCTCTATCCTTTTATCCATTTTTGCCTTCCAGGCTGAGTTGCAAACCTTTGATGTTTTCTTCACCAAAAAATAAAATTAGTTATGAATTTATTTCTTCCAAGTACTTTTATTTTTGTGTCATTTTACAGTTTATATTACATTCCTGGCAGTCCAAATTATGGTGTTTGGAGAGCACCTAGAGTCCACAGCTCTAAGTTTTCTAAAAATAAGGACTAAGTTCACTTAATGATGCTTTCTGGCTATTGTCTTTTTTCTTCTCTAGTAATAAAAGGTTAATAAAATCTCTGAATACTTTAACTGCCTGTTAGACCAACCAACCAATTAAAGGTTATTCTATTCTAAATGACTGGAAGCTACTTGAATTGATAAAAGTTAACATGAAATAGCTAGTACCTGTTGGATCAGGTTAATAAAAAGCAATGTCTTAGACATGGAAATCATGTATAAATATGGTTCCTGTAGTTGACCCAGGTATCAATTCTTACAGCCAGACAGGCGTATTCTTAACTGTTTATTGTCAGAGTCTGCTTCTGTGCCCTTACAAATCAATAGTGAGCCTTGCTTTCAACTTCAGTGCAGCTGATGTTGTTGGCAGTCAATGATTTTGCAAGATCAGTTCAAGATACTGGAATGGTTTCAGGGAATTATTGGATTCTTTCTTTCTAAAATAGTGTTAAACTCGTAAGTAGGAATTTAAGGAATTTAAACGTGAAAATATATGCGCTTGCAGTGCTTCTTAAAACTAGTGTATCTTGCCAAATCTCCTATCAAGTCAAAGCAGTGCACCAAAATGATAGCAGGAAGGATTGTGCAGTGCTCAAACATCTAATCCTGCATGCTCACAGTGCTGAGCATGCCCTCATTTTTTGAATAGATGGAGAAGGATGGAGAAAGATGGAGAAAGAGTAGATTTGGGTGGAAAATAACAGTTTTCAATGCAACCTTAGAAGAATATTGGCAATTTTGTAACAGAATGATTTGTGCATCCTGAGACCCTTCGAAGGAAGGCAGGAAGCTTTATGAAGGCTTCATTTTGGAAAAAACAGAGAGCTGAAAGTAGTATTTTACTAATTCTCATTGGAGGTGCATTTCCTGCTTTTGAAAATTAAGAGCCACAAACTAACACACATTTATGAATAATATAATGCTGTTGGAGATAATGCAAATGTCTTTATAAATAACATATTATAGCTTAAATCATTCCTTTTAATGCCTTTTTTTTTCTCCTATATGAACAGGTCTGTGCTGGACTGCATTAATTAAATGTAGGTAGGTTTCTAAGGCCAGATTATCATTACTTCTGTGTCCCTGATTTAAATCTGCAGTAAAACATTTCTCCATTTAGTTTGGTGCTTTTGTGTCATATTTCATACACTAGTTGTCTCTTAATTAAATCCATGATAGCCCACCAACACAGACTATTAAAATAACTATACTTTGCACTTGACATATTTATGAGACAGATTCATAAGAGTATAGACTGATACTTGAACTACTCTCTGAGAAATGCTAATAAGATTATGATGAAGGTAAGATTAGAACATTCGTCTCCTTTTCACTTCTCTCTTCTTTATAGGAATTTATTTTTATAACTGCAATTCACTATTTCTATTTTCACTATTCCAGGCTCTTTGATGTTGTTGTATATACCAACAGTTCTTTCTGTGTCAATTTATTGTGGCAATGAAGAGTGGGAAACTGCTAATTTATATCACACCAGCAAAGTGCATAACTGTTGTGTTCCTTGAAGTATGAATGTTTGCAGACATCTGTAAACCTTCGCATGGGACTGACAAGTTCAGGATAATACCTTTGGATTATTACCTTTGGAATTGGGTGATGAAGAATATGGATGATGGTGAAGTGCCACGTTTTTTTTACCTTTATTGTCTCATTCCTTCAACCCTCCTGGTGGTGTAGAGCTGGCTGAGTCTGCTCCTGGAGGAGGGAGGAGACAGTGGCATTGTGCCTGTGACCCCTCCGTGCCTTTTCCTGTGCCTGTGACCCCCTCAGTGTCTTTTCCTGTGCCTGTGACCCCTCAGTGCCTGTTCCTGTGCCCATGAGCCCTCAGTTCATGTTCCTGTGCCTGTGACCCCTCAGTGCCTGTTCCTGTGCCCATGAGCCCTCAGTTCATGTTTCTGTACCCGCAGCCCCTCAGTGCCTCTCTCTGTGCCTGTGACCCTTCATTTCACGTTTCTGTGCCAGTGCCCCCTCAGTGCATGTTCCCGTGCCAGGCAGGATGCCCTTGCCCATCCCTCAGCTGTGGCAGATGCAGTGGAGTGTCATGAGCTGTCAAGATGCTCTGGGCAGCTGGACTGTCACTGCAGTGTTGGAAATGGCCTGGGTGTATGGCCTCAGTGGGTAAGGAAAACAGAAAAGCAAGCAAATCCACAAATCACATAATTTGAAAGGCTGTTAGACATATGCTAAGATTTTATCATTCACCTGTATGGAAATCTTGGAATTGCCTTCTTAGCATTATTTACAGACAAAGTTGCTGATATAATTTGTTTGTTAATTTTCTTAGTAATTTGTATGTGGAAAGTTCAAGGAACTCTTATGTTTGAGAAGAATGTTGCTAGAAGTGAAGGAACTGCTAAATGAAAATCATCAAGGATTTCTATCATTTTTCAGGACCGCAATGTTCACATCTTAGGGACCTTTCCTCTCTATTTTTTTTCAGATCCACATTCTTTCATGGAAGAGCTTCCACTCATCATTGTGTTGGGGTCCAGGTGTGGGTACAAATGGAAAGGGCTCTAAATACATGCAGCCTGAAAGGGATGTATTTTACAAGTGGAGTCTATAGAAAGCCATGTCTATATGATGTTCAGATGTTCAGGAGGGTAAAAATACATCCCTGTGTTTCATCCTGGTATTCTCTGTGAAACAATGAAAACATCAAATGCTGGGATTTCATTTAGAAATAAATACAATATTAGAAAGTAAGAATAATAAAGTTATATTAAATATTTCATCCTCTACAGAAATAAACCAGCTACAGTTCAGGGAGCTTCACTAAACACATTAAATCTAATAAAATTGCCTACACGTACTCCTGACACTAGTAGTAATTAAAATAACTTGTTTCAAAAAACTGGTCCTATACATGAATACTTATTGGCAATTATTTCCAAGTTCTTCAAACCAAAGATAAAGTAATTTGATTCACACACAATGTTCTTGTAAACGTGGTTCATACTGGGTTTTATATGCAGCTTAGGACTGTTAATTGCCATTTTGAGCCTCACAGTAAAATAGAGTTCAATATGTCGCTTTTTCTGAAGTATTGAGAAATGTTTGAGAAATGCTTGTCTTAGTCTAATCAACTGTGAATAATTTATTTCTGAGTCCTACTTTTCAGTATAAATGGATCTGACTTTTCTCAGAGCTTCTCAAGTCTAATCAACTTGTTACATTCATTTAATTAAGGAAATCTGTAGCGAACTGTGAAGTCTAAGTACCAACAGGCTTTTTTGTTGTGCAAAATTGGTGTATTTTCACTGTGAATGTGATTGTGGTTGTTTATACTGACAGGTAGCCTCTACTAAAGAAATCAGGGTTTTTTTTCTACACATATGGGTCACTATGAATAGCACAAAAACTGTTTTCTGAACTGCCTCTTTTGTAGTGGACCCACCACCCAGCTTCCCAAATTCACACAGCAGTAGTTTTCAGGCAATTCTCATTTCTGGAAGGGTTATGAGTGTTCTTCCATGCCTCAAAGGGGAGGAAGATATAATGGAGGTATAACATACCAGAGTGGGGATAATAGACTGCCTTTAGTCACAGTTAGCCTGAAAAAGATCATCACACTTGAGGATTAAAACACTGGCACAGGCTTATGGTCAGGATCTGCAAGCCACAGCATCACCCACAAAGGCATGAGCTAAGGTGCTGATTCAAAGTCCTGTCTGTTTCCCAACCCTACATAATTTGTTCTCATTTCTCTGAGAAATCAGCATTCTAGGAAGGGAGCAGCTCATACAATAAAGGGCTTTGACATCATATATGCATTTGTTTTAGAAAAGGCCCTATATTTATTTGCTAATAAATGTTCAGAAGTCCATCATTCCTCTCATATTTATGTGATATGAGGAATATTTTTTATTAGAAATATAGAGAGATGCTGTGGAGATTGACATAATATTTTTTTTTCTCCTTATCCTCAGACAACCTCTTCAGACTCAGAAAAAGTTCTCAACCCTGGTTTAAAATACTGTCCAGTGCTTATGGGTTATAAAATGAAAATCATCAAAGCTGTCCTTGACAGGATGTTTCTTTCCATTAGTTGATTAAAATGGTTTATTGTTGCCTACAGCATTGTTACTTTAAATGTATTTTTTAACAAAGAGCAGATGTGGCCATGTCTTGCACTGTTTCTCTTTCTGTGGTTTCTGATACAGAAGTGAATCACTACCTTGGCAGATCCTCCTGTGGAGAGGGAGAGAGAAAGGTGAGGAGCCCAGCAATGGGCTGGTGTACCAGCTGGGGGGGGGGCTGTGCAACAGTACTACAGAAAGTTGGAGGCAAAACATGCAAACCTTCAAGCAGCAAATGTTCAGAGTAGAAGAAAACCCCAAAATCTGGAATTATCTGCCTGTCATTGCTGTATGTTTGCTCTGACAAAGCAAGAAGTGGGTTTTGGCATTTTTTCAGACTGTCAGCTCTAATGTTTCAGATAGAACGTGGAAGTGGAGAGTAGCTGATCCTAAGACATTAAACAAGGTTGTACCCCCATAAACTCTCTCTACCCACTGCTGTTACAAAGAGAACTGAAAAAGTCCAAGTCTTTGAGATGTATGTTAAATTTCTTTGTTCCTTGTCCCCTCCATGTTTGATAGGGGAGCTGAAATCTCAGTACAAATCCTGTTTCCAAATCTAGGGGTCATTTATGTAGAATAGTTATAGAAAAGGTACCTTTAGCATAGTTATAAAATAGATTATAGAAATAGTTATAGAAAAGGTACCTTTCCATTTCCTAGCACAATTTTTCTAAGGCATGTTGTCATCTGATGATAATTGGGTCTTTCACTAGTGAATCTCAAATTATTGGCCATGTGACCTTATTTTCAATAAATATTTATTTGAGAATCATAGGTTAATTAATTTCCATTGTTTCTGTTTTAATTCTATACATGCTTATACTATACAATTAGAGAAAAACACAGCCACGAGTAAATGTTGCTCATACAAAATGTTTCTATTACCCTTTACTTTTAAAACCATTAATAGATTATTAGGAGATATAAACATTGGAGACCATGGATCATATTTGCATGTTAATCAAGTCCATGAATTATACATTATTTGCTATGGAGAGTACTAGAAACAATATTCCTCCTTTCTAATATCTATAAAAGCTGGAGGTTTCCTGGAGCACACATCACATGCCCTCTGCAATACCTTCTAATAGAAAGAAAGAAAGAAATCCAGCTTTTCAAAGCAATCTCTCACTAAATGAAATAGATTTGTTTGTGTTGCCTTGCAACACACAAGTGTGACAGTTCATTTTAAACAAAATAGTTTTAATAATGTCATTACTAATATCTCTTTGGTCATCTCTCTGAAAAATTGTGTTTTAATAGGAATGTTTCATTTTAATAAATGGCAGAAGAGGCAAGCTGCCCTGAGTCAGCAGGAAGTGGATATACACCAGAGAACAGGCTGATTGTGTTAGATTCATCCAGAACACTGAACAGCACACAGACAGTCCAAGAAAAAGCAACTGGCTGTATTCAAATGATTAGTCTTACTGCTATGCTGTAGCACAGATTCACACATTCTTCTATTATTCCTTGACCTTCTGCCAAAAACTCCCACTTCAAGTAATAATTAGAATTAGTGTTTCCAGTGCATGCTTCCATCTTCCTAACAAACAGTAATGAAATGTGGCTTTTACAAAATATGTAGTTAATTAAACTTTTTTTTTGAACATTGTTTGATTAATACAGTTCCCCTGTGCTAGCCCCTCATTATGCCTGACTACCTGGCATTGGTGAATTGAAAGAAAAGCACTATCAATAGGATGAGAGAGATATCAGAATTTTGCACTTTAAAATTGATTGTGCTTTTAATTTTTTTTTTTTTTTTTTTTGCTTATGTCTTGGAATAAACTGAAAGGACAGCCTTTATTTGTAATCCTGTTTTTTCAAGTTGAGGACAGTATGTGTATTATATAACAACTCTACAAATACTCCCAGTGTGAATTTGAAGAACACATATATCAAGTGCTACAAGATAACAAGTGGATTTCTAGGCAAGCTTTTTGAAAAGGTGTCTCAGCACTGTATTCCTTAATAACACTATGCAAATAGATATTCTGATTTCATTTTTAAAAATATTATTTTATGCTTTTTAACTGTCTGCTTTAATTATCCAAATGCTGAACAAGTATAGTCTTTTGATTGATGAGAGTTCCACCCCTTTACCCACACCCCTGCAGATATGAGGCTCCACAGTTTAGTACCATAAATCACTGTGATTGTAAAACTTAACTACTGTATGATCAGAGATCACATGCAGTGGTAGCCTGAATATGCATTCTTCCTTCATTGTGAATGTTTTAGGGCTAAATTTAGTCTGGATGTTTGGAGAAATATCTGTTTCTTCACTTAAGAAAGTAATGCATTTTAAATAAGCAATTCTTGCAACAATTGGAAATAATCACAGAAGTCTTCTATTTGCAATCTTCATTAATGTGAGTTATTTCACCACTTTAGGAGAAATCTTTTCAGAGGAAAACAACAATTAAACCCCTCCCCCCAGGCTCTGACAGCTAAGGATCTATGGATCAGCCATTTTAGTAATTAACCACAATTCCTCTGATTTGTGAATTTCCAGATGATGAGGCAGGAAGCAAGTTACATCTTGGAGAAATTGCCCTCAGGAGAGAGGAAAAACTATTGCGAGGTTGACAGCACAACCTTGTACCGGCACAGTTTCCCTTCCCCAGCGGTTCAAGGAGTTCCAAGCACCCTCCTGTAAATCATCAGCTCACATCTATTTATTATCTTCCAGCCCAGTGCACAACACTATCTGTTACACACGGATACCAGCAATATTGCAAGGTGGACTCAAGGGATAAAAGACAGCAAACCCTGCACACCTCCTATGCCTGAGTCACACCCACTATAAAGCCAGGCTCTGTTCATAAAGTGCATGCTGTTGTCAGAAATGAAACAATATGAGCTGTTCCAGTTCAGAGTAGAGTTTTTGTAGTGTTTCTCCAATATGCTTGATCTTATCATCTTGATATCTTTGTGTTCTTATACAGAGACAAAACTTATCTGCATAGTAATGGACAAAATGTCTATGGAAATATTGCTATTCATTCAATGATTGTTGTTATATTTGGACTAGGCGCCAGCCTCACTCTGTGATGCTTGTCCTGGAATATCAATAAATAAATCATAAAAGCCAATGCTTCAAATATTGAAAAATTCACACTTCAAACTGTGTTTTGAACTATACTGAGAGCAATGCCTCAGATTGTCCTTTTGCTTTATATGAACAGAGGAAATTCAAAGTAGGAGGAAGTCTCTCCCGGGATTTGGCATAGGGGAGTGCCACAAACCATCAGCCTTCCTGTCTCTGCTGTGCCAACGAAGCCTCTCCTGGGATGTACCACGAGAAGCAGACAGAGTGTCTGGGGAGTTAATGTGGCTTCAGATGAAATTATCTCCTGCAGAATCCATCTTGCCTGTTGTTTGAGTGCATGCAAAGGAGACAGGCAGTGGTGAGGAGCCAGGCCACAGCAGGGCAGGTGAAGGCTCAGAGAAAAGTAGAAGCATCTTCCTACGGCTCTGTAAAGTGAAGTTCTTTGCACCACATACTTATGCTGCTGGTGAAAATGGGACATCACGCCTCTTTTTCTCCTTCTGTCTGGAGCCCAAATTTGGTAAGAGCAAACTCACTGAAGTCCCCACTCTGTTGCCCATTTCACTCCTCACTAGTAACAGATATGTAAATTCCGTGGTGTGATTGACAGCATTAAAAGGAGAAATGAGGGCAAATGTCCTTCTGAAAAGTACACTCTAGTTCAAGCACGAGTGCTTGGGCTGATGCCCAAGTTGCAGATTGACTTTCTATGGTTTGCATTGTGCGGGGGGCCACTAGGCAATTCTAATGGTCCTTTTTCTTTTGCTTTAAAAGCACTGAAATTAGCTGAAAGCTAGAAGTAGGAATGGTATTTTGTAGTAATTGTAAATGCAAAGCCAGACGAGCGCTGGAAGTCACTCAGGTACATCTATTCAAAGGCCAGAAGAAAAAGCACTGCAGGTATTCAGTGCTTTATCTGATTAGAAAACAGCCTGGCACAGATGTGATTTCTGCTCCATATATCAAGCTATGGCAGGCTTTTGCTGCTTCATTATGAAAGCATGTGAAGTAAAATAGGTTTTGGAACATAAAAAATGACAAATTTGGAAAAATATCTATATGCCAGATGGGTGTAGGAAGAATCCTTGTGACAAATATATTATTAAGGGAATATGCATAAGGAAAGAAACTGTGCCCAGTTCTCCCAGGGATGGACGGGCAGGAAGGTAGCGTCTCACTGTGTCTAATGTATTCTCATCTAATCTAAATCTAATTAATTATGTTGCATCGCTGACATACAATCCAGGCAGCGCACACAACAATGGAGGGCTGCAGTGGGGCTCCGGCAGGGCTGGCGGTCGCTTCGCCCTCGCTGCTTTTGTTCTCCGCGCTCGGGGCCGCGGTCGGTGACGCCATCCCCGCGGGGCAGGCTGAGCTCATCCCCATCCCCATCCCGATCCCGATCCCGGCCCGCCCTGCCCTGCCCCGAGCCTGCTCCCGGAGGGTTTCCGCGCACACCGGCAGCGCTCCAGCTCCTCTCGTGTTCCGTGGAGAAACTGGAGCGTTTTGGCCGGGGCAGTCTCGCTCTGCTCGCGGAGCCGAGCTCGCCGTGTCGGAGCCGGTCCCGCGGCTCGGCGCGCAGCTCCCGGCGTGGGAAGGGCCGCTCCACCGGGAGCTGCCCACCCGAGCTCCCGGCTCACCCCACACGGCATGGGTGGGACAGCTCCGCACTGCCAGGGCTGGGGACACACGGCGCCGAGAAAAGAGGCTGGGCTCTGCTGCCAGGAGGCTCCTGGGCAGGCAGCAGCTGGGGCCGGGCAGCCAGCCGGCCGTGGGGCAGGACTGATGGACGGACCCCTGGAAACTTCAGCTTTGCCATGGTGGGATCCGTCAGCCCAGACGGGTGGGGCCAGGCGCCAGCCTGCAGACCCTTGAGGAAACATCACTGCCTCTTCTTGGAAGCAGGCGAGTCAGTATCCCAGCTTCAGTGTACATGGCCCAGCAAGGCACGCAGCTCCGGCCGCCGCTCCCGTGGGGCGGCTGACCGCCCTGGTGAGCTGCAAGGGGTACTGCACACACCGAGCGGGTTCAGCCTTGGCTCCTCCCAAAGGTGGGGTAGCATACCTGGTCTGGGTTCAAGGTGCGAACGATCTAGCCATGATTAATGTGTTCAGAACTGAAACAGAAATGGAGGGAGGGAGGGTGGTACGGCAATCGTATCATTTGGCTTCACGTAATTTGATTTTACTGATGCCTCATCCACTATCTGATTACTCTTTTCCTATTTAATCCCAGCCAAACCAGGAGGCTTTTGCTCACAGGCTTTTAGTACTATTTTATTTGGCAGTTATGGAATAAAAGAATTTTAGTATTGCCTTAGAATTTCTCCTGACATCTATCACAACCAATCCAGCTCATATGTGGGTGAACTGTGTTTTGATCCAATTATAAAATTCTATTGGAGTCTTGTTACATTCTTATCCCATGTGCATGTTGAAAAATTCAAGAGCAAAAGAAAATTCTACAAAATGTTTCTCATTTACTGTAGGCTTAGAGACACAAAACTGCATCACACAGTCATTTGTGGAGGCTAATAGCAAACTAGAAAAACAACGTATTCTTCAGGAAAAAACCCACCCTGTTAATCAGCAGCAAGATTTAGAGGGAGAATAGTACAATCTGTGTATAGATATTACTGGCAATCGTTTCTTGGAGACACAGCCTTACTTTTGTTAATTGTAGCAATGAGAACTTTGTTGATGTTCATCCCAGAAGTTATAATGAAAAAGGATCTGCCAGTCTGAAGACATTTTGGAGGGTGCATAAAAATGACAAATTTGAAAGAACCCAGACACAAAATGACCAAGGTAACACATAGCTAATGTCCCAATGGATTGCAATGAAGATATTTTACACATTCTTAGCATCTCTATAGCAAAAATGCATTATTAAATCAACAGCCCATGCACTATTTGATTACCATGATGGAGAAGTTGATCTAGGATATTTCTGTCTCAACACTTTCACCGTCTTCAGGCGACAAAATATAATAAAAGGAATTAGGTGTCTCCCTTGCTCATCGGCTATAGAAAGGCATGCAGAGGCGTAGCTTCACAGACAGAGTGCTGCTCCCAGGAGAGGAAATGCACTTGCTCCAAGGCTTTCTGCCTCCATCCTGGTGGAGTCTCACACACACCTACAATCCGAATCCCCATCCTAAAGCTGGGAGGTGTCAGGACCAAGCCAGCAGCCCTGAGCCAAGCAACAGTGGCAGGGCCAGGGCCAAGTCTGGAGCTCAGACTTCAGCTGTGAGCTGTTCAGCCACATGGAAAAGCTAAAAGCTCTTTGACTTTCCCCAGTACTGCTTGTAATTCATCCCTTTCAGGTCTGTAGGGATCCTGTGGCTGCCCCCAGGAGCAGAGGCTGGGTGGCACTGCTGGGATGGATCTCTGTGCCTTGCCCAGCTGAGCTGTGCTCTCTGTGTGCCCCAAGGCAGCAGCAAGGCCATGCTGGGGGTGGGCAGGACATGGTGGCACTGCAGGGTGCTGGCCACAGCCACCAGCAGTGGTGACCAAAGCTGAGCAACCCTGCTACGTGCAAGGATGAGAGGTGCACGTGTGCCCACAAACCATGTTGGATCGTTCCCAAGGCTGTCTGCTCTTGGTTACATCAGTCTGGCCTCTCTGTGATTCCAGTAGCTTGATAGTCCCCTTTCCCTTATTTCCAGGGTACAGACAGGTTGTTGGTCCCCCAGTCTGGAATGCTGTCTGTGTTTCTGTACCCCATGGGAGGCTGATAAACATGGCACCTCTCCCCATGGCTTCCCCTGGTCACTCTAAGCCCCATCATTAAGTTCTGACAAGAAAATCTGTTTAGTCACAGTGGCAGATTGCTTCCATGAAGCGCAGAAATGTAATTTGCCAGTACTTAAGCTACAATATTAAATACTAACATGAAGTTCCTTCCCCTTTTCAGTTCTTTGTAGCAAAAAATACTTGGTGTGAAATCTTGTTTCTACAAGGGTCAGTGATAAAATCTGCATCAGTGACAGAGCAGCTTCTGCCCTTCCTATGGTGAGTGGTTTTATTGGTTTTGCATTTAAAGATGTTCCAATGCATCGGTGCTTTCATTGCCAGTCCAGAGCACTCCTACACTTGCAAAGCTGGTGAAGAGGTCATCTCCATATTCCCCCTGCCCCGGTCGTGTCCCAGGCAGCAGGAGAGCCCTGCTGGGGTTTATTCTGCAGTGGTTCAGCTCTGAGGCAGAGCACACTCCAGTACACCTCACCTCAGGCTCCAGCCCACTGTAGTTAATCATTAAATAATTCTCCTGGTGATGTTATCCAGTGCTGATAAATTACAGATTTCATTGTTTTGCCTGGAGCAGCTTTAAATTGTGTTAATTTCATTGAAGATTGACACTGGCTTTTATTTCCTTTTGCTACTGTTTTGTCCTGCAAAGTGACACATACTACAGACTTCAGATTGCTCATATAATTGGTGCAATAGATTTTTTTCTTATATTTGGAGAAAATTTTAATCAGAGCCTTTGAAATACCAAGAACTTTGAGATCAATAAAATACTAATGATAGTGTATTAGAAGAGGAATATTACCACAAATCAAATAGCTTTTAAAGCAACCTTATTGTTGACCATGTTTGTTTTACATGTGATCTCAGAATGATTTCTAATTTTATACAGCAGTGAATTTATTCCACCTACAATACACGTTTCTGACACAGGGTTTTCTCAAAAACTGAAGATAAAATACATTATACATCTTCCTGATGAGCCAAACTCTCATCGGTCTGATTCTCTCCTTTGGCAAAGCAAAAAATATCCCCAGGTAGTCCTACTCTTTTCAGGCAGAAGAAAAAGACTGTTTTAAGTTAGTGGGATCTTGATCTGTTCTTTGATGACAAATTCCACCTATTTTGGAACAATTAACATAATATTTCAATGGGTATTGAATAAAACATATGGAAAATTTTGGAGCTGTAATTTACAACTAAAAATGATATTAAATAACTTCTGTACTAGCAACAATGTGACACAATACAGTCGACTGTTGTGGTAAATAAGAGAAGGTTTTGATTGTGCACTATTGTAGCTCCCCAAGCAGAGTGTTGAGTTCAGCTAGGAAATATTGAATAAAACCTCATATCCCCTCTGAGACTCCATATCACAGCTGGTATTTTTAATAGAGGTCTCTCTTAATATTTTCACCAGGGTACTTGGGGTTTGCTTTGGTGGGGTTTTGTATTTATTATTTTTTTTTTTTTTTAGTGCATGGTGTAATGCAGTCTAACCCCCCACTTTGCTGTAAATGTGCACGGAAATTAATTGAACAATAAATTAGGTGTCAGGTGCCTCAAGGCACTGATAGGTATTAATGCCCCTGACCAGCCTCACCTGAGGCATCCCACCCCCTCCAGGGACTCAGGATTTAGGCTCACCCCTTTGCAGCCCCTGGTTTCTCAGCAGTGCTGTGGGGCTGCTGGTCTCCAGCTCCTGGTGTGTGCACCCTGCTGCTGTGGACTCTGGCCTGTGTGTGTCCCCAGGCTTGGTGACAGAGCTGTCCTGTCAGGATGGACCTGGCTGGCAGTCTGCAGGGTGATCTGGTTTTGACCCTGACCTGCAGATTATCCCCTAAGCCTGGCCCCAGGCCTGTGTGGTTGCTGTGACCCTGCCTGATGTTGGGACTGGTGGTTGAAGCTGTCCTGCTCTCTCCACCAGCTGCTCTGTGACTGGTCCTGATCCTTTCCCACTGGGAGAAGACATGGTTAGCTGAGGTAAGTAAATGCTTTAATGGAGTTTACTTAACCTGGAGGGACCCACCCTGTCCCATGTCTCTATAACCTATTTCTTATTAGAAAGGCAAGTTTTCTTAGGAGAATAAAAAAGTAGCTAGATTTAATATCTTGGAGCAATTGTTCTGCAATAGCTTTTCAGCTCTAGTGTTCCAGACTTTTCCTCAGGGACATGGGGACAGGGGCTGCAGCTCCTGCAGGGATGCAGCTGGTGGAAGCTGAGCTGACACAGCTGCAGCGAGGTTGTGCTCTCCTCTGAGCTCCTGTGCAGCCAAAGGGTTTCTGTGCTTGCTCACCTGCCTCACCTTGTGTCAACCTATTCTGTGCAAACCCAAGCTATTGTTTGAGAATTTTGTAAATCAAAACATAAGCCTCCTGGCATCCATGTGTTTTGTGCAGGCCATGGTAAAAGATTTGGTGTGGTGGCAATTGGGAGCTGAGAAGAATCTGGAGAGTTTGTCTTAGCTTGCCTTTTTTGGGTCAGAGTGTTAGACTGGTTAGCTGATCCAAATTGCATGCATCCTTCCAAGAGGGGGACTACAGTTATTTGCAGCAGAATGAATCAAGTTAAAATTCTCTAAAATATCTCCTCAGTAAACATCCAGCTCTTAAGAAACCTGGGGCACTGTTTCATACATTCAGCAGAACAACTTATTTACACATGTAGGCCATTTAAAGAAATGGGATAAATAAAGCACCTTATGTTGCATTTCTCCACCATTTAGAAAAAAATATGGAAAAGAATGTCACTTTGCCTACATTTTTGTCCAACTCTATACAAGGCCTATCTGGCCTCCAGGAGGACAGAGGATAACTACCTACAGATTTCAATCCTTACACTCAGTTAAGCTACTACTGCTTGGGCAGACTTTCCAGTTTTCCTTAAAAAATATGAAATGTTCCCTATTTTTTTTTGCCAGATTCTGATAGGACAAGTTTGAAGTGGAAGCAAGAGTGTGCTTCTCTGGGATAAGTGCAGGGTTCTCCTCCAGGATATCTACCAGTGTATTTGGATGCATGTCTGTTTAAATGTAGTATTAGTGTGAAGGTAATGGAAGAATATGGGCTTCATCCCACAAAGTTGTAGACTGGAGCACCTGCCAAATCAGATCCTTTACATGTAGGGTTTGATTGGCATAATCTCTGAATGCTTTTTGTTTCCAACTGCTCTACATAGATTAGCCTAGAAGATGAAAAAAACCTGTGGGTCCCTCCAAGTACTTGGGATAATATATTCTCATTTTAAAACTATGGTTGAATATATTGAGTAAGGGAAAGAAAGGCATAAAATCAAGACTTCAGAGGCAAAGCAAAAAGTCACAATGTTTGTTTCATTATATATCTAGGATCTTACCACCTGAAAAGGTTTGAGAAGCAGACCTTCCAAATAAAAATAGGAGAATAATAAAACAATAATAGTAAAAAGCAGTGGTGGGGTTCTTCAAAAATCTACATTTTACAGAAGTGTAATCATGATTTAAAAATACAAAAACACTGTGACTCAAAGGAGGGAGAGCGTGGGTGTTTTGCTGGGGATGAGTCAAAAGAGAAGAAATTTCAATTCCAGAAAGCAAATGCAAAAGATGAGGCTCTGTAAGTAGCGCCTGCAAAAAGGCAGACCAAATTTATGCATTTGTTCTGCATCCAGGGTTCACCTCCATGCTATGCAGAAGTCATTGATTAACTGACATTAGATTGAAATGGGGCAATTAGACAGAGTAAAATGTCTACAGCATAAATTATACAAGAAAAGTGTCTGAAGAGAGCCTCCCCTTTGTCTTTAAGACTTGCCAGCTGTTCCTTTTCTGCCTTGTGATTTTTACCTTTCCAGATAAGCATATTCCTTTCTGTAAATCAATCTGACGGAACAGAGCTAACTGTATATCACAGGGTACAGCTGGATGTCCAGATACATTTTTAATAGGTCAGCCAGTCCAGTGGCAAGACAGCACTGATTCATGGTAGCAGATGAGGAGGAAAATGATGATGTGGAAGCACCTACAGCAGATACTGCTGCACACTTCCTTGGCCCTGATTACTTGAAACAGTTTGTCACATGCTTGAACTGAAGCATGTGCTTTGGTTGCCTTTGTAGTCAGTGAATCAGGTGCTCAGTCTTCTACAGTATTGAAAATTAATTACAGGAGATGGAAATCCTGCTGTTTTCCACTATAAATAATGGAAGTAAATCACTGATTCAGTGAGAAAAGAAAGCTGAGGCAGTTCTGTGGCTATGCTGGCTCAGTGCTCTTTGCTTGTAACAGTGCAAAAATGTGTTTAAATGCTTTTTTGCAACAGGAACAATGAAAACTGGGTGGGTTTTTTAGAAACTGATTGCTTTAAGACTCCTCTTGTGGTTATGGCTAACACAGTGTGATCCAAAACACCTTAGTAGTGAATTCAGCTTGTTTGTAAAGGAAACCTGCTCTTTGCCGTGGTCCTGGGGTTGTTGAGTCTCCATGCCACGAGCATGCTTTTGCTCTTGCTCTCATCCCACTGCCTGAAGAGATGTGGGCTGTTAATAGGCCTGCCTGAACAAACTCTTCTACAGAAGCACAGAGTATTTGAGATGTATCCAAGCTGCCATTTTCAGCTGCAGTTTTTACACCCTGTATCCGTTTACCAAGTCCAGACCTGACTGGATATGAATGGTCACATCCATGGCAGCAGAGCCACACTTGTATCTTTTCCATATCAGCACTGAACAGGGTCTAAGAGTGGGAGATGTGCACAGGCCCATCTTGTTGGGGATGTTTGATTTGTTCTCAGGGTTGTATTTTGCTTCCTAAGGGCTGCTCTGACAGGAGCAGGAAAGGCAGCCTGCCCTGATACCCAGGGACTGAGCTGGGCATCTTTACAGTGCAGTGTGCACTGAAGGCCTCTCAAGGACTACAGCAGGTCTGGCTTTTGTCCAGTATAAGGAAAGCAAGCCTTAGCATCCACCTGTTTGATCAGCACTGTACTACACAATGACATGGACTGGGCTGTTGGAAATAAACTGGCCATTAAGCATTTCCTGATCTTCCCTTTACTCATGATAACAGGACTAATGCATGAGCTTTTCCACTGTAGAATCATGTGCAATTTGTGGTGTGGCCATGCGAGGTGAAGTCTTGATCTTTTGTAAAGCCCAGGTTACTGTTTACAAAGTGGGGAAGGGAGAAATGGATGTTTAAAATTGCTGTTGGTCTGTGCCAGGTGATTCAGCAAGTAGTCAGTCCTGTGCTGAATGCAGGATTTGACAGTGAGTTGGCCTGAACTGGTGGTAGCTGCTGGACAACCTCTCCAGTTTTGCATTTATCTTTCAACATGTTATCCATGTAATTCAAGTGGTATTTTCATCCATTCCTTTTCATGCCCTTGTGTAGAAAGTCAGACTTGCTGGTTTTGTGTGGTTCTAGCATGGCACTGGTTCAGAGCCACACAAACCTGATGGTATCTCCCCACTTACCTGCAGCAGTCAGTACCTGATTCCAGTTTTATCAGGACTGCCTCAAGCATAGGAATTCCATGAAAATCAGATATTTATTCTATTTCTTCAAGTTCAATGTGCCCAGCCAAGCAAAAAGGAAACCAGGTAAACATTTGGCTAAGTGGCATTTACATTATTTTTATGCTGGGCTTTATCTGACATGTCAGACACACACTTAGTATTTTATAAACATGTCTCCCAGCCTTCAAAAATGCAGATTTATGGTTTTGAAAATATTTTACCTAAGCTGAGAGCATTTAGCTTTTCATAATTGGGTTGAAGGGTTGTACATATCTCACCCAGTCCAATCTGAAGAAAAAGTGCAGCATTTCCATTTTTCATATATGGACCATGAAAAGGTGAAGGTTGACTCTAATGACAATATATAAAACAAGAGAGAAATGTAAACCAAGCCAGTCTCGTGTGCTTGTTCAGTAATTTCTTGGTGGTGAGGATATTTATACAGCACTGAAGTTAAAATATCTGAATATCACAAAGCATGATGGTTTTGTACTGTGAACTTGAACATAACTCATTTGAAATGAACCTGTCAATCATCATTAATGGTCTGTGAAACCCTATCCCAAGCTGGTGCCAAGTCTTTCCCACAGAAACATTGTGATAAGCTCTGCAGTGTTCACAGTAAATCAGGGACTTGCACAATGAGTTACATGATAAGCTTTGCAGGATTGCACAGTAAATCACTGTGTTGAACAATTACACAGTAAGCCTCCTTAGTTTTTTCTTTATGGGAGCGTCTGTCAGCAATGGATAAAAGTCAATATTCATGTTTTTATGCCACTTCTACTACTTATCTCAAATACAATTTATGGACGCTTCTTAAAGTTGGTGGTAAGACCACTTTGTTAGCCTTGTATGGCTGCACATATGCGATATAGTTAATAAAGTACTGGGGGACAGGGCACGAGGAGCCTAGAGAAGTCTAAAGGCATCACTGAGGCTGACTTGGTGATGGCAAGGTACCCTTGGCTTTCTGTGGAGCTGTGCCAGTTTACACTAGCTGAGCTGTTTTTTGTCTTAGTTCTTCAAGAAGATCTGTACTAGGATTTCCAGTTTATGCAGGCATTCACATTTACTTTGCTCTACATTGGTTTTCATTGTCCCATTCAATTTTTTTCAGTCAGCACTGCTATAAGCAGCATCTTTCCTCCTAAACTCTGTTTTATTGATTCTTGTGGTTTACAAGACCATTTCTCTCCCTGCCAGCTCCTCTTATGTGATTTAATCTCTACACCTATTTGGTTGGTCCTATTCCAATTTATTTTTTACCCCGAATTTCAGCTCTTCAGCTGTCTCCACGACATCTCCTATTGATGTTCCCTTGTCCTTCAATGCTGCAGGCTGGAGCTTAGCTTCTTGCCTTTCCTCCCAGGCTAATGCCTGGAGCCCCTCCCCGCCTGTTTTCAGGGTTCAGACTTGTCTTGTTTGCTTTGCTTTCAGCTCCTCCTTCCTCCCCATGTCTGCTGCTTCCTAGAGACTTGCAGGGCCTAGTGCCAAGTGCTCCAAACATGCAGTTTGCATTCCTCTTCCTTGGCAGAGCCTCCTAAACTCCCACTACTGCACCCTTTGTGTGCCACTTCACAAATGCACACCTTCTAACCTTCCAATCTTGACAAGATGAAACAATAATAAATTAATTTCCTGGTGCCATTTCAGCATAGTTCCTTCAGGTGTACAAATTGTTGGTGTCAGATTGTAGGAGATGTCTGCCTTTCAAAGAGCAAGGAGTTGTGTTTGCATTAATGCTGCCTCAAAAGTCATCATGGACTGGAAAGGGCCATCATGTACACCAGAACTGCAGGAGCCAATTCCCCCTCTCAGCACAGCAGAAAAGCTCCAGTGGCATCAGGGGCTGTAGCTCAGGTTTGTGCTGGCTGCAGGGCTGGCCTTGAGTGGGGGCTGTGGAGTGCAAGCCAGGAGATAGTTACTGAGGCCCTTTTACCTCTTTTGGAAACCCACTGCAGACACAAAAACCACAGGAGAGGATCTCGCTGAAAAATAATAAGAAATCTTGACACAATGCTTTGTGGTTTTAGAATGACCCTTCACATTTACTTTATTGATGAATATATGCTAGAAAAATAAAATGTTTTGGTTCATGAGGTTAGAACTGCTGCTGTCTTCTAAAATCCTGGCATGAGGCATTACCTTGTATGTGTACATGAGATTTGCTAGTGGTAATCTGTCCTACATGGTGGTGAAGTCAGGAAGGAGCTCAAGTCTCTGCAGCCAAGGTTTGTTGCAGTCACTGAGAGTAAAGTTTGTGATTTCTTTTGTCTATTTGAAGTCACCTTATTGTTTTTTATAGATGTTCAGTTGAGGTGGTTGTGAGGTTAGGAAGAGAAATGAGAGGTGAGAAATATGGAACCCTTTCTAGTCTGTGTGCAAGGCAGAATATGTACAGCATACATTGCTAGTTTAAAAGCCCTCGGAGGATGTCACAGGGCTCGGATGTAGTAAGATATGTGCAATATCAACACTTGCTGCCCTTATGAGCAATGTCATAAAATGGGATGTGTACACTTGGTGCAGGAGGCTGTGCATCCTCAAAGAAGCATGTGTAGGTAGTTATTACAGCTTTTTCTCTGTGGTGTGCATCTGTTGTGGCAGTATTTTCACTAGCTCCAAGACAGGATTGAATCTGATTGCAGATTCAATCCTGTCTTGGAGCTAGTGAAAATACTGGCACGTGCTGTTGCATGAGCAGCCTCCAAATGTGGCACAGAACATGGGTGCTCCCCTTTTGCAGGGGTGCTGCTTGTGCTGGGGGGCAGGAGCCTGCAGTTCAGGTTTGTGACTGGGGTGTGTGTTTGTAAAACTTGATGGGGGAACCCAGAAAGGCTCTGGGAGAGCTGGAATGGGGTGAGGCTGTCACGACAACAATCAGAACTATATGTGGCCCTCATATGTGCAAGTGTAGTGTATGTATTGACACCAGCTTATTAAAGCAGATATTTAGGAGCCAAGAGATAAATTTACAAAAGGATTTCATACTTGGGAGCTGGGCCTTTGAAGCTGTTGTTCCTCTCTTTTATAAAAATCAGGAGACATGCTGAAATTGCAAACTGCCTTGTCATCCCTGGAATCACATCTTCAAATGAAGAGGAAATCTTTTCTTTTTCCTAGAAAAGATGCACTCACTGAGTCTTTTCAGATACCATTTCTATTTGTGACAGGAACTTTTTCAAGGAAATGAGCAGAAGGTAGAACAGCATGCTGCTTCTGATTGTACATTTCTTAATATGCTTTAGAAATATACACACTGGCAACACTTTTACAAGAAAATGCCTCATCTTTCATTAAAGAATGACTTATAAAAAAGCCTTGACTTTTGTATGGCTGTGTATTTCATTAGGTATATTTCATACTTCTCTAACAACTCCTAAATGGCAAATAGTCCCGAGTAAAGCAATTTGCTTTAAATGGTTCATTTAGGTGAATTTAGCAATTTTATTTTGTATATAAACTGAACAGCTTTTCTTAGCTCAGCTTTTCCACTTAGCAGAATACAGGTGTTTAGTTATTGACAGAGATCATGCAAAATCTCTGTAAGACAGCTTAACAAAAACAAAAATTCTTGGTTTTCAAATGTTATTTTTAATTACTCCAGAGACAGTACTTGGATATTACCATGAGCAGGTAGAGTTAGATTGTTTAACACTAATGGGGAACACATCTGATTTAATCAGATTTCCTGTAAGCTATAGGAACTGTGTGTGTCAAAAAGCAACTCAGTGAACACTAACTCCAAGATAGCACCAGAAGTCAAGTTCTGAGTGTTTTATATACATGTTTTTCCCAGAAGTCATCTTGTAACTTTGATCCTCCTAACATGCTACTTCTAGCACAAATTTCTTTGAAGCAAAACAAAAGCACAGAGTAAACAGAAAAGCCAAGCCCAAAAAGATTCACATCAGCAGGCTTTGCAGTGAAATCATAGTGTATTCTCAAGCAATGATTTTTCTTACTTCCTCCTTATTACCCTTACTTATCCTTCCTTTATCTGATGCTTGAATTAAATCAGTATACAAGTGCTTTTCTTCTCTGAATGTCCTTTAATTTGACAGACTCATGGCCTCAGTGCCTTCTTTGCCAAATATTGCCTTTTGTAGACACAAGTTAATTCCTATCATATTGTGAGACAGCCTTGTGCACAGTGAAAGCCCAGCTTGCAAACTGCCTCGTTTCTTTCCAGCCCCTGAGGAATTCTGAATGTGTCAGTAAGAGCAGATAAAACTATCAGCATGTTCCTTCTGCTTTCTTTCTCCAGTCGTATCCCAAAACATGGGGTGTTTGTTTTCTTACATTTTATTTTGCCCACTATTTGCCCCATCCACTTTCTTCCCATCTCCCCCATTTCCCACCTCCCCTGCAGGAATGCAATGGCCATGTATCTTCACTTGATCTTGCTGCAGTTGTTTCCGTGGCTGGAAGGAAGTGCACTGTCACTTGTGAGCCTTCACACCTGCCAGAGCTAAGGAGCTATGTTTGACCCTCATTCTGATGGATTATTCAGAACTTCACACTCCCAGGAGAGTTGTAGTGTCCCAAAGGAGCAGCTGAGTGCTACTACAAATTTTTCTAATAACAAAAGATTTAGTATGCTTTATGTAATAAAGATATTGTGGAATAGATCCTATTTCACATCTAAAATGCATTTTTTTTCATGGAATATAATTCAAGTTTCAATAGCAGAAATATAATAATGGTATTTTTATTGATAGATGCTTCAAAAGTTTATTTGGACCAATGGAAGTGATGCAGAAATAGCAGGTTTTTGCAAAGGTCCTTCTGCCTGGCCTGACCCGTGATCCTGTACTTTGTTTTTGGTGTATGTCTGCCCTCCTTGTTTTTGGTGCATGCCTTGTTCTCCTATTCACTCATGACAGTGACTACTCCTGAGTGATGGAGACTGAGCTGGGATCAGAACTGGGTTCTAAGGCTCATTGTTTTGGTGACATAACTCAAAATTATGACAAGTAGGAAAAGGAGATGGGTAGTTGTTCTAAAAACATTAGGTGATTAGTGATGTATGAACATGTTTGTGGTCTGATAAGGAAAGCACTCAGAAAACTAAGCACACATTTTCCAAAGCTTGTCTGGTGGGGAAGGGGGCAGTGAAGGCTGGTGGTGCACCCTTGGGACTTTCTCCGTGGCCATCTGGATGTGTAGCAGAGGGGCAGTGCTGCCAGTGGCACTCTGCTGATGTGGGGCAGGTGTCCCCAGAGAGAGGGCGGGCTGGTACTCACTGAATTGTTGGGGTTTTTTTTCTTTTACCTCTGTGGAGAGACTGTTATGTTTTGAGGAATTTTCAGATTAATGTCTAGACAACCTAGAGAGCCTTTCAAAAGATCCACAAACCCTCTGAGCCAGTGTGTTGTATTTATCTCTTAAGGAACCTTGTCATTAGGCTCAAATTAAAAATGAGCTGTCAGTTTCTATTAATAATTAATGCCGAAATGTTAGCACTTTGAAAGACTGTTTCAAGTGTAACACATTCCATTTAATGCTGAACAGTTTTATATTTACAGTAATTCCACCTTTCATCCCTTAATGTCAACCTCTAAATCTTTAATGCTTTAATCACACTTCTTATTTTGATATCCCAAGTGAGCTGTTCTAACCTGTCCGCTCCCTTTCGATAAGGTGCACATTTTATACTGGAAGGTTAGTCAGCAGCACTTGTTAATTATTAAGGAAAACAAAATGCTATTGCTGGAAAATTATGTTTGTTCCCAGCTGTATGTGTTACCTTTAATCTGTACTGACAAGAAGCAAGAGGAATCATAAAATAATCAGAGGAGCCAGGAGAGAGGATTGTTTGTGGAGAACATTACCCAGCAGAAATGTAGACAGCCTTGATTTGATTCCATAAATGAACCTAATTACTGGGTAATGTATTTTTCTATGGAAATAACAGATCTGTAAAATACTTGGTTAAAAGAAGGCTCTGTGAATGTGAAAGCAGATGACTTTTGCTTTTGAGCTGTGATTCCTATAGCATATTCCTGGACAGCACTAACTCACTGAGAGCTTTTGTTTGTGCATAGACAACACAAACATTGCCCATCCTGCAGCATATGTCTGTGAGCCAAGTTCTTTATTTGCAGCCTTCCAATTGTGAATAGGGAAAAATTCTGTAGAGAAACAGGCCACCTAAATGTGAAGTTTTATTTTTAGAGTCCTTGTCTCCTGTAAATATCCAAGACATAATAAAATAAATACTGGCAATTTTCTCAACTGCAAAGCAAAAAATGAATATTCTAGAAAACTAGAAAAAGCACTTGCATTACTTCCCAAGAAAGGAGACATTTTTGAACTTGTATCTATAAAATATATTGCTCCAATTTGTTTCCCTTGCTGTTTCAAAATAACTCCTTAAAGTGAGATGTAGCTATACAATGAAGGGTATTGGTGATGAAGTTTACATAATATTAATGGGTTATAGAACAATATTAAGCTAATCACGTACTGCTTAGTTACTGGGATCAGTGGAATGAGACTCCACCTTGCATCTGGCTGATCCGTGTGCCATGTATAACATATCTTGCTACCAATTTATGTTAGCAATTTGTTATTCAGGCACGTGTTTTCTGGGATAGATACTTAAGACTATTATCCATATCTTTTTCCACAAGCGCTATTGCATGGAGGAGTCAGAAAGGTGTTTCACTGTAACAGAAACCTCAGCTTGGCCCTTCCTTTGCAGAGATTGAAAACCAAGCCTGGTGCTGGGGAGGGACCTGCTCTGGCCTTTGGGAGCCCCTATGGATGGGCCCCATGAGGCTGTCCTTGTGTGAACCATGTTTTAATCATGTGTATCTGTCTCTGGGAAGACACGCAGCCTCTGAATGCTAATCATTTTTCTGTAATAATGTGTTATTTCTTTTATTCCCCTGCGTCATGTGCTCCTTTCCTTCACCTTGTTCATAGACATGTTTCTCATAGGTGTACTTGAAAAATCTCTCTGTTGGCTTTGGGTTGGTAGCTGAGTGTTCAAACACATGTGCAACTCACAGCAAGTCCTACCTCACTGCATGACAATTCATTTGAAGTCAGGGGACTGTTAAACTGAGACTCCAAAAAAATCTCTATCTTGTTTGGCTTAGTCATTCCCATGCAGGGAAGCAGAGTGCTGTGTCAGGCAGGTCGTATTTTGCACCCATTTCACCTAAGTGCTAGTGAAAGCATGATGTGCAAAGTGAAGTTTTGGTACTGTATTTTGATCAATTCTAGCAGCATTTCCACCACAGATGCACGCATTTCAGTGAAACCAAAATAGAGCGAAAGAAGGTAGGATATTCTCAGCCTGTGAACTTATGCTTGTATTATCAGCTCTCATCAATATTATCTGCTTCTTTTATCAGACTCTCATTGTCTGGGCTTTTTTTGATAATTATATGAAGAGTGGATGAAGTCCTATTAAGTTGTCTGTGACTAGAAAAAGAATTACTGCACTGATACTTTCAATCTCACTGACATGTAAAAAAGGCATTCAGAGTTTACTGAACCTCTCTGCCTCACACATCAAAAAATAAATAGAAAAATTCCTGCTGATACATTATCATGCAAGCATCCAATTCAGTCTTGTCGTGCTGTGGAGACATGCACAACATACAGGAAAGACTTAATATTTATAAGATACCCAACAGGACTAAACAAATGGACACGTGTAGAATGTGTACGTTATTCATTACAAACATGATTAGTGTTTCATATAATAGATGCGCTGTTAAAGCACAGTGGATTCTTCAAAGTTTACAAGTTTGTTATGAATTGATTTATTCATGAAATGCTTTGTTTCTATGACAACTTTATTGGTTTGCCTGTGGTCTAAATACATATAGGCATGGCAGGAATTCTACAGTACAAAACAAATTACATGCTCCCACCTGAATGGCTTGATGCCTTTAGGGAATGTACAGAAATAGTCCACAATGAGGGCTGAAATCACCATAGACTGTGCCTGTATGAGAGGGCTTACTTAATAAAGAAAAATGCTTAAAGGTCTTCCACAGGTTCCAACTCTACAGTGAAAGCAAAAGATGGAAACGAAGAAAGGAGTCTGGTAGGAAAACATAAAAGGGACCCAAAGCCCAATTGCAGAGATGCTAGTGTATTCAAGAAAAAGCCACAGATCAAAGACCAGCACTCTCCCACAAATAGAGCTTGCAAGAAGCTATTAATATTCATAACAGATCTAGACCTACAAAAGAAACTGGAGAGCTGTTTTTTAGTAAAAAAATTAGTGTGAAAGTATAGGACATTAGTTGATAAAAGGATAGGAAGGCTTGCTAGGGCAACACAAACTGACATCAGAGAAAAAAGTCAATAAGTGGATCAAATAACAGAAATGAAAATACAAGAGCAGTAATTAAGACAGGGACTTGTAAGTGAGGTCAGAGACCTAAAAAGAGTAACAGTTTTCAAAGCAAGCAAGACAAAGTTTATGTAGCAGTGCTTCTATGAGTGACCCTGTGACACAGGGGTCTCTCCAAGACAGTGCTGTAAACTATGGTAGAACAATGATGTTTTGGCTCCTTCTGTCCCGTGTGATGCAAAACCTTTTGGGAAATGATAAGCAAGAGCAGTGGAAACTAAGTTTTCAAAGCAGGAGCAGAGAGAGTGCACTTCCATGCAAAAGCAAGTTTTCCAGTGATGTTTTTTAATCTAAACAAAGCTGCATAGTATTCTGGATCATTTTTAGAAAATTGGTATGAGAATTTCAAAGGAAAGTAGGGGCACTGATAATCCTCTGCCTAGCCTGAAAGCCAGTGTGAAAATGCCTTAAATTAGAGCAAACCAGTACAAATGCAAATTCTGTATTGGTAAACCACAGACTGCACCTCTAGCTCTTCTGCCTCCCTTGGGAACCTGTGCTGTGGTTTAGGTGTTCCATGCTCACTTGGCTCAGACCAGGTTTTTGCCTTGTAGTTTGGCTGTTGGGCTGTCATTCATCCAAGTATTTCACTGATTTTGTCTCTTATCGTAGAATGTTCAGAGGACAGGCAGATTTTGCAGCACTATGGATTTAAGGATGCATTGCCTCCCTTGCACTGCAGCGAAGCCAGACTGTGAAGCCAGTGGGGTTTGGTACCCAAGACTTGGCTCAGGGAATGTCTTAGTCAAATGTTGTTTTGCATTTGTGAACCAGGTCATCCTCTTTGAAAGGTGACCAGGCTGATGGAGACAGGCACTGCATGACAGGCAGAGTCCTGAGGCCAGAAAGCAGAGAAGAGGAAATGCAAGGAGTGAGATGGGACGCTGCACGTGGCTTTGTGCTGGGCTCACAGCATTCACAGCTCACCCACTCAGTAAGTGCCTCAGACATTTGACTAATTTGACATGGAAGCACTAATAAAATAAAAAGCTTCTCCAATTAGTGCATGCTCTCTATTATTTCTGACTTGTGTTCTGACCCAGTCCCTTCCCTACTCCTAATTGCCCATGCTGCACTAAGTGATATTGCCTTCCACACATTCTTATGAGCTGCGGTCTCCTGCAAGAGGACAGATTTGTGAGTAGCAGCCTCCATGACTGACTTGAAATTACACTGTTGTTTCAGCTGGTCAAACTGAGTATTTAAAAACTATGGGATAGCTACAGAGATAGACTTTAGAGGGAGGGAGGAATCCCCTCCTAGAACAGTGGGCCTAATTCTCAGCTGGTCATCCTTGCGTATCTATCATGCTTGCTTCAAAACCCTTCATAGCAGCAATGGATTTTGTTTGGGGTTTTGTTTTGGTTTCCTTCAGGCTGGGTATAAGCCTTGGCAGAGAAAGGAGTGTTGACATCAGCCAAATAGTTCATTATTCCACCATGCCTTTGGGACTGAGAAAATGCTGAAGTAAAACTACTGTGCATGCTGAAACAAAATGCAGGGTTTTTTTCTGTTTCTTTAGTTCTCTATTTCCAGATACCAAGTCTTCTGTCTCTGGAAGGACATTGAACCTTTCAAGGTTCAATCTGGATATGAAGCATGTAGTGAAGATCTCTTTTCTTTCTCAAGGAAAAGAATAACCACAAAATCTTTTCCCATTAGTATTCCTTTCTTACTGGTTTAACCCCTATATGGTGCAAATAATGCATTTTCAATTTAGCTTTTAGTTTAAGGAAGTACATAGGCTGAGTAGTGGAACAGGTTATCCCTCAATAAGGCACAGAGCCAAAAGTAATTCTAAATCTCCCTTAATGAACTGGTAGAGGTTCTGCTTTGCACTCCTGAAATATCTGCTGGCTTTTCAGCACCGTTCCTATGGGACCCAGCAAAGAAAGGCTTCTGGTGGAACACAGCAGGGCACCAGATGCACAAAGAGGTTTGATGGCCAGAACAACCCCAGAACTCAAGGCAGCTGGTCAGAAGCCAGTGGTGCAGGCACTGCAGAGATGGGCAGCCTGCATGTGCAGACAGCTCAGCTGTTTTGTTACAGTTCTTTGTGCATCCCCTTCTCATTTTGAGAAATTGGGCAATATTTGGAACATGCATCACAGGGATGCTGCATCTCCAGCATCCAAGACTGTGGTACACAGGTGGCACCATCAAATAATGCTGCTTGTAACATATCAGCACAGCTTCTGCTACGTAGTGCAGGGGTTTCAGTAAAGAGTGGCTTTTGACAAACCTGTGTGGCACTGAGTTCAAAAACTATTTTTAAAGTCTTATAAATGCTTTTATGGGCTCTTTTAAATGTTGTCTGAGCTATGTAGGAAAATGTCATCGTTTATCCCATAACTAACAGCAATATTTAGTTTAATGATGGCTATAAAACAAGTGCAACAAAGAGAAAACTGTTCTGAACTTTCTTGACACTGTATTCAGCAAATACTTGCTCTTTACCTGACATGCCATCATTTACTCCCTCAGCCCTCAGAGAACAGCATGATAGCTGAACTATCGACACAGTAGAAGAAATCATAGACAAGGAAAGTAAACTGTGATATTTTGAAATTAATGATGTAGTTCACTTGATGCACTGCATGCCTAATAATGAAAAATCTAGAGGGAAGAGCTTGCTTAATGAAATTTTGAAAATCTCTGCATTTCAGTCACAGACTGTGGGATGCCATTTGTGTGTATATAAGGATATGCCTTATATGATCTGATGTGGTAAGTTTGTGCAGACAGTACTTTACACACACATCAAATGCTTAACTTAATAGAAATGTCCCTTTTCACTGCCTCTCTGGGTTTGGGCTCGTGTATGTTTGTGTGTGCATATGCATGCATTCAGAGGGGCTGGGAACAGGTACCCTTTTTCATTAAGTAAGTGACATTTTCATGCTGGTACAGCATCTATCTATCTATCTTCTTTCTGGCAAAGCTGTGTGCCTTTCAGTCAGCATCTGACTAAAGATCAATGAGAGAAAGCTTTTTGAAGGTGCTTTCAGGTCCTGCGGCAAGGGAGATGATCAGAAAGCTGCCATAAGCTTCGGACCCACTTGACAAATGAGGAACTATTTTGGTGCTCTGTAAACTGCTGTCACATCAGTTAGAAACACTAATTAGAACTACTTTGCTGTTGAAAGTGTCCAGTGCATTAAATACCACTTCTGCTTATTGCAATTAGCTTATCCATTGACTTACACTTTATACCACAAGACTATCAAAGATGGAAATGCATAAGGGATTGTTTAATAATTTATGAGGGAAATTAGAACTGAATGGCAAATAGCTTTTGCCTGCTACCCTTTGACCTTTCATTCCTTGCAGAGCATGAAACTCACATGTGAAATGTGCTCATCCTTGGTTTTTTCTAGCTGGAGAAGAGTCAACAAACCAGAATGCACAAATAAGCAAATATCAGATTGTGTTTTCTTGGTGATGTGGAGGTTAAATGATGTGGGTAGCTTCTGAAAAGCAATAGGGCATCGTGGTACCACGCAGTCTGTAAAGAGAGAATTGTATACACTTTCTGTACTGTTCTTCAAACTGGTTCTTGTTATTGATAAAGCAGGGAGATTTTGTTCAATAATTTGTACCATGCAAAATTGTGATGATTTTAAATGCCATTTTTGTCTTTTACAGAGCAAATTTTCAAATGAAACATCTAGTAAAGAAGTGAAGTTGTAAGGACTGAGTCCTCATATTTTTGTTGTGAAGTTAAATTTTGAGTCCATATTTAAGCATGCCTTAGGAATAAGAACAAGGAAGTAAAATTTTCTCATACTGTAAAAGCCAGAAGCAGTCCAGCCATTAGGAATGCCATGCCTCTACATGGTACACAGAAGTTTTTTAGCAGAGAGGGAAAAAGAAAATATCATTCCAAATAGCTGACTTGCAATCTAGCTCCCAACACAAAATCACAAGGCTTCATTCCTCATTCTGCTTTTTTTACCTTGGTCTGAGCACTTATTCTTTCTGCTTGGATTCCCACTGATGATATTAGTTCTTAGTTTGGCTGCCAGGGTGTTAAAGACCAGGATTTGTAATTTTTTTATTTTAAATATAAGATGGCAATCTTACCACCACTCATACTTTTCAAGAGCTGGAATTATTTTCTCCTGAAGTGCTTTTTTTGGTTTTTGTTCTCAAATTTTGTTGTTCTCTGGGACCAGTCCAAAGAGTATCCATGTTCTCTTCCTTAAAAATTAGTAAGGTGTAACTGTAATGCACATTTTTTTCTGGAGTTCTCTTTTAAAGATGCAGACAGAAAAGAAAGCAGTAATAGACAGTTCCATCTAAAAGCTCCTAACAGGAGTCACCTTCAATTATCTGATTCCAAATATATGAAATTCTCCCTGTCTTCAAATTTCTTCGCGATGGATGCAGAATATCTTCCTGAAACCCTGTATTTCATCAGACTGCTCCATACAGAAATATTTCTGAAAAAAGTAATTACTATTTCATTTTCAAAAACCTTAAATGATAAAAGATAAAATACTGTTAACAAAGGAATGGGCTTACATGCACATACCAAAATGCAAGTATAAATTACAGTTTAAAATGGTTTTGTTCTCTGAAGCTGTTTACAAGTTTGGGGGGTTTTGTTGATTTAGGAAAGTGCTCTGGAAGAGCAGAAGAGAATTGCAAGATCTCAAGCCATAACTGAGCCTCCTCATCCTGCTAACACCAGAGACCAAAGCAGTGATCTCATTTGTGCCCTTTGCTTTTGCTGCCTGTAGCTGGGACAAGGGAGAGAATTGGTTTGGTTTTTTAGATTGGATTCATTGAAAATGATGATGCAACAGACCATAACTTAGTGTCACATGCAGAACTGTCTGAGGCCTGCTTTGGTTTGGAGCAGTGCAGCTCTTTGGGCCCTTGGAAGCTGCTGTTCCTTCAAGTGTCTCTGCTCTTCTGGCTGCCATAGCAGGAGCGCAATGGAGACATTCAGTTTTAATTTTTTTTCCAGAAATTCATTGCATTGTTGAGAGTTTCTGGCCATTGGGGAGGTCCAGATCTATATGGGAGTTATGGAAGACTTTTGAGGTTCAGCTGTGAATCCACCCTTGCTACCAGCAAAGTTGCTATTGATGCCATTGGAGCCAAGGAACAATGCCTGGGCAGGAGGAGTGGAGTGTGTATGTAAGTCCCAGTCTGAAGCTTTGCTTCCCTTCATTTCTAATTGTCTGCTGCCTTCTTTTAAGACAGGTAACCTTAGATCAGAGGGAAAAAGGGGATTATTTTTAAGCATGATGAAATTTAACTTGTAATTGCTGTTTCCAGAGCAGCCAATTGAGAGGTAAGAGCATAGCTTTACCAGGCAGCCCATAATCTCTAGGATTTACAGATGCTGAAAATGAGCAGGAAATCAGGGCAGCAGTGACCTACCTGGAGTGCAAGTACAACATACACTCACAGATCTCCATGCTAAAGACACAACATTCTTAGCAAATTTTGCCTCTCCTGTGCAACTTTGAAAAATCTCATGGTTGGATGTTTGTGCCATGTTTCACCTAGTATTCATCACTTGGTGAAATAACACCTGCATTGCATTTAATGTCAGTTTTGGTATCCCTCTGCTTGAGACAGAGTGCCATAATAGATTCCATTGCTGGCAAATTTCAGCAGAGAAACAGTAACTTACTCATTGACTGCTTCCCATGATGGTTCATGTTCCTGTAAAATCAGCTACTTAGAAAAATGCCCAGTATTCATTTTAGCTTGCTCTGTCCCCTGAAACTGCTAAGACAGCCCCTGTAAAAAGCAGCACTTCATCAGATGTCCAGTGCTATGGTGTGTGCTGCAATGCACGTTTTGGGAGCCAGCACCAATTTATGTTTGTCCTTCATTTAAAGCCCCTCTATGGTGGCTGGCTAAATTCCTTCAATTCTAAGAAGCAATTTGGTTTTCCTACAGGACACAAGGTAAGCAGAAAGTGTGCTGTCATGCATATGGTACCTTTTGAGAGCCTGCCCTCTCACAAAATGTGCCATGGTAGAGAGCTGAGTCCCTGCCCCACCCTTGGCTCCTTGGAGGCAGCAAACACCCCAGCCCTGAGCACAGCACTGCTGCTGCTCTCCCCTGGCCTCTGTTTGCACCTTGGCTGCTCCAGGCCAAGTCTGACCTGTGTGTGTTGGCCAAGACTATTGTTTCAGAGCTGCTCCGGTGCAAGTGTAAGGGTTTCTGTTCTCGAGCTTTGGTAGTGTTAATCATATTCCTATGTACTGCTCAGAGTGATTGCTGAGGAAGTCTTAAAATCCATGCCCCACACAGAATGCTCTGAAAAAAGTGTTTGTTGTTGTCATTCTGTTCACCAACTGCTTTTCGGGATTTGTGTAATCAACAAATATCTAAATGAAGTATTGGCAATCTTCTCTGTGTAATCCCAAAGAAAACATGAAAGAGGAAGTTATACAAGTGGCTTTAGATGATGTCTCTTTCATGATATCAGGGAATCTTTTTTGTTCCACTTTAGACATCTTTTATTTTTTTGTTTGTTTTGTATAGAAGACTCCTAGCCCACTAGGGAGAGTTTAGCCTTTCTCTAGAAAAAAGGTTTATCTGTCAAATATCAGTTTGTTCCTTCCTCACCTGCTACTAATTTTAACATACCCCTCACTTAAGCAGCAATAAAGCTTCTTTAAGTGACTGTCCACGGGCTGTGTGAGTGTCCAAGATCTGGGCCAGGGAGCTTGGCCACTCAGGTTTGTGCCTGGTGGGGGTGTCTGGGTGCTCTTGGCCCCTTTTTCCCTGCTAGAGGGCAGGATATTCTGGGGGGACCTCTCCAGTGCAAGGTCCCCTCCTGACAGTTCCCAGGTATTCTTCCATGGAGTGCTGCTGGGGCTCCACCTCCCCTTGTGGCCCTGTGGCCAGTCTTACCCAGCTGCTCTTGGTGTTGAGGAGGTGTTATTGCACAATATTGTTATTTTCCTAATTGATAGAAAATAGTTAATGTATTAATTCTGTGTAATTTAACCAGTGTATGTATTAAAAACTCCCAACAGAAGCATGCGTGTCTAGGACAGCTCAGTTGAGGGCAGTTGTCTTGGGAGGAAAAGGCTGTTTGTAAATTAGACTTGGTCCAGAGGTGTCATTTTTGTGCTCTGAATTAGTGGGACAGCAAAACTCTTTATATCAGTTCTCCTTGCCTGAGAAAAGCTTTTGTGAACTGTTGTAGTCCCTTAAAACTCCTGTAGATGGAAAAATTCCAGTGAGAATTTTAAAATGGTATTTGAAAACAAATATAGGGTATATAAAAATACTGAATAAGCAGCTGAGCAGTAGAAAACTCCAAGAAAAATTGCTATTGTGTAAAGATATATAGTTGCAACAGTAGACTGATATCCAATAATTTACTACTAAGTTCCAAAAACTAGATGACTGCAAAGTGTTTGCTAAACCATTCTTTTTCATCTGACATGTGGTTGGATTATGTGAACTGACTCACCATTTAAATGGGGCTACTGAGATTGGTGTGTTATTGATTCAGACAATCCTTGACCCCAGGGATAACACTTGCTGTAACAGAGGAAACTGGCTTTTAGTGTCCTACTCTCTCTGCATCTATGTTATTTGACAATACTGAAAACAAAAAGATTAGGGAAGCAAAGAATGAGTTAATGCTTGCAAATTCAAGCAGCTTGTTTGATGAAATAGTGCTGGTGCTCTTCAGTAGAAAAATGGAGAGGTGCTGAGACTTTAGTTCTTTGGATTCAAATTGTTTTCAAGAAAGCTATCAGTGGGCACTTGCCTGGCTGCCTTCAGAACTGTTTTTTTCCCAGAGAAATCTTGAAATAACAAATAAGTAATACAGCAGACTGATGATCACAGTCTTAATTAACTGAAAACTTGCACTTTATTTTAAGGGTATCATTCTTAGGCCTGTTTGTCTACTTTTTCAATCTGTCATTCATCAATCTCCAGACATTGAGCAGGTAGCCTGGCACTTGCCCAATAGGTACTGGGTGATGCTGCAGCTGCTGAACAAGTACTTCATCAAAAATTATTCTTTGGCTTTTTATCAGCTTTTTCAAATCCTAGGTTGCAAATCAGTTGCTTCCTTTTTAGTTACACAGAAACAAAATGAGATGCACCTGAATACTTTTAAAAATAATTACTTCTAATACTATTTACCAAGGGAAACATTCATCCATCCTCACGTCTTTCTCTGTAGACTATAGCCCTCAGTCCTTTATTACTCTTTCATATGCAAACACTATGTCTGTGTTATAATCACTGAGCATAAGTCAGATAAAAGCAAAATCTGATGTATTAACAATGAAAATGTTCTTCTGAATAAAAACATGGATTACCATGGAATTTTTGCTAGGATTATGCTAAGAGCCTCAGAACTTGTCTCTGAAAGACTTATTCTTCTAATCAAAGTGAACATCCCATTTTTCTATGCCTTTTTCCCAAGCAGGTTGACAAATGATCTCTTCATATGTACAGCTTTTCCTAGGCACAAAATTTCACTAAAATCATTTGGGGAGAGGGCAATTGGAAATATCTTATGGATGATCTTCCTTTAGTCTCTCCAGTGCTATTGAAACAATATGCAGAGTGGGTTGGTCCTTGGGAGCCTGAAATCTCCCACTCTGAGTGGTGTTGTGAAAACAAACCTCTTTTTGAGTGGGAGTATCTGCAGAGAACAGCTGATGTGGGCTCTCCTTGCAGAGCACCGGCTGCCGTGCTCACACTACGGGGCTGTAGGTTCCGTGGTGGGAGGGAGTCAAATGTGGATCCCGGTGGGATGTGTGTGTGCTAGGCTTTGGAGATATGTCTCTTGGAGTTTCAGACAGCCCTGAGCCATTTGCTGACCTTTTGAAGGATTCCTAAAGCTGTTAGTCAGAAAGCATTAGTGTTAGATGCTGACAGTTCTGAATGGGTTACATACAATGTGTTTCCTTTGCTTTTACATGCTTAGATGATGCTTTACCAGTGCCAAGTGGTGGCAGACAAAAAGTTATCAAAAATGGGTATGGACATGGATGGAGGGAAATGCTATGTGTGCAGAAATTCTGCTTTCCTCTCAGGACACAGGACTACTGTTCAGTGTCACTGAAGTGCTGGCAATGTGTAAAACAACAGCCCTGCCCATGCCCACAAAATGGAATGGCAGTGTCCTTTTGCCATCTGTGGCTCAAGCTAAAGCACAGTCAGCACAGGTTCAGTGCCTTTTTCCTAGTAGTAAAAAAATCCAGTTAAGTCTTCACAATTATTCCTAGATGGATCAATGTAGCATAACATAGTAGTGCACAGATCAGATGAGTCACATTGAAGCTGACTCCATGCTGACAGTGAATTGCTTTCACTTCAGCAAATTCTTGAAGCACCTCATTTCCTATGAGCTAGATTATTTTTTCATAAATTGTGGACAACAAATAAGATGAGTTTTAGCCTTTGCCTTTGTTGCTGAATGTGGCAAGCTGATCTGTGAGTAATGGAGCCAAAAAGAGCAATCTGTTCCAGAGCTTCCACAAAGTTTTCCATTGTTTGGGGAACGAATCAGTCCATTCTCTACATGAAAGGGAAAGTCACGCTTAGGAACTTGATTTGTTGCAATGATCTTCTTTAATGTATTGCACTGCTGGTGACATTCTCGCTGATATTGGGGCCCTTTGTGTGCTTTGTATCAGTTTTATTTTCTTGCCAGGAAATTGGCTTCCTTACATATATAGGTGTTTCAATCTTGGGTCCTGTCGAGCCCGGAAGTGTGCCTGCTAACATGCTCCCGACCTGAATGCATTCACAGTGGCATGGAACCAAGGTATGAAAGCTGGCATTCAGGATTTTACCCCATCTTCCTATTGCAGAGTTAAGTTTCTTCTTAAAATTAACTCCAGTTATAGGCATAAAAAGTCATTTGAGAGCTCAGAGTGGCATTTGGAAGGGCATGGCTTTTGCCACGCTCAGGTGGTTGCTAGATTGGAGCTGGTTCAATGTTTCTTCTATACCGAGACAGGACTAAGAGAAAAATGTAACTTGAATTCACATGATTTGGTGAGTGCTAACCTGGATGTCCACGCCTCCCCAAGAAGAAAGAACAGATTTTACAGGGAATTCCTACCTGGGCCATCTAAGTCTAAAATAAGTAATGGGTGTCAGAAAAGTGTTAAGAAACTTTTAACAAGAAGAAGGAAAATGGAGACAGAATTGAAAAAGAAAGATGAGCAAAAATTTATCCATAAGGGCAGCTTTATCTGCATAGATGGGGAAATGAAGAATTCATTTTGGAATTTCTTTTCTGATAAAAATGAAGAGAGATTTTCTTTTCCTTTAAAAGTATTATATCATGTATATAAAAAGTTATTCACCATTGTCAGGTGCTACTGTAAGTGCTGGATAGACAGTGAGCAAGAGCTCATTCTTCCAAGTGCCTCAGGGCCTTGGATAGGGTATGTGAGGAGTGATTGAGGAAAAGGTGGTAGCCACCATTCTTCGTTGTCTAGCAATGTGGATTGCTATATGAACAGAGTGGAAAGCCCTGTTGGGTTCAGGGGTTGGCACTGAGACTGCATTTTTACCCTCTTGTATAGGGCTGTTGACATACTGATCCCTTCTCAGCTCAGAAAAAACCTAATTAAATAGCTTCTCTTCCCATGGCAGCACAGGCAAAGGCTAGGAGGACAAGGCTCATGCCATTATCCTGAGCTCCCTCTGGAGCCAGCAGAGCTGCAGCCAGTGGTGCTCAGCTCAAAGCTTTCATCATCTCCTCCAGGATCTTGCCATCCTAGTGTTCTTGCAAGGTCAGACTAGCAGGGTACGAGTGAATCCAAGAGGTCACACAGTTCATACAGCACCTGTCCTGTGTCTTGGGGAGGGAAGTCTGAAGTCTCAGCTAACCGGCTGAGAAATGACAATGTAAAGAAAATCATGTTTTCTTTAAGATTGCTTATAAATCTTAGCAGTTTTAGGGCAAACTCTCTATGGTCTAAGGCCACCCTCAGTAAGTTTGGGGTCCCAGACGTTTGCAGTGCAGGGCCCCTGCTGGCCCCTGGTATCCAGCTGTGCTGGGGTGTCCCTGCTCCTGCTTGCCAGGACACCTGTGACTCTGCCAAGCTCTCCTGCTGCACCTTTGCTGCTTCACTGAGCATTTGTTTGCAGTGTCCTGGTCTTCCAGTGACAAGAGCCCTGCCCCTCCCTGCACCTTGCCTACCAATAGCCCAGCATGTGCCTCATTTGGCAGGGGGAAAAGGGACTTACCCAAGGCTTCCCAGCAGCTCAGAGTCCGTGTGAAATCCATGCAGGGTCACTGGTGTAAATCCCAGGTGTCCTCTGGAGGCTGGAAATGCCTTCCTGAGCCACTTCAGCTGAGAGGCAGCAGAGTCTGATCCATCAGCTTAGGAGGAGACTGGAAATGCTTGTGAGAAGTTGCTTCTACTGGAAAAGGAGTTAATTTTTTCCAGATTTTTAAAAATTTTTTACTTTTTTGGCTTGTTTTACTCTTCAGTTTTTCTCTTTGCTCCTCAGAGAGGAATGTGAGCTCAGCTTACAATGAGTTAGGACTAGACCACACTTTTTTAAAGAAAAGCTTGAGATTCCAGGGAAGGATTTTGTTCCTTTTGTCTGCTTTTCTGTAGAAGATGCTCATTAAAAGGAGAGTCTGAATTTCAAGAGCAGGCCTATTAGAGAGGTAGAAAGCAGCTCTAAAACTTGACTTTGGATCCTGATTTCTTCCAAAGTCTGCTGAAATTCAGATTTAAGCTGGTGTGATGTGTGCTGCTCAGAAATATGCCTTGCAGAATATTTCTGAGCCATACCAGGCTCAATTAACTCCTGGCAGCTTCTGGTGGTCGTTTTGAAGCACATTCTGTGGGGTGTTTTTCAGGGGTCATTCAGCAATGTCTCGCTACAGAGAAGAGCACTATTGAACTCCTTGGAAAAGCTATGAAATTTCATACACTGGCTGCAACCCCAGGAGACTAATCCAGCCCCAAACACTATCACTCAGATTTGTGTTTCATTCAAGAAGTCATGAAGCAATCTATTTTGCTAGGGGAAAAAAAAAAAGAAACCATTATTTTATCATCATTCTGAGTACTTTCCATAGGAACAAAATTTATCAAAAATGCCTGAGATCTTTGAGAAATATCTCAGTTGTGCAGAAAAGCATTACATTGATTGTGAACTTAGCCTTTCTTTGGGTTTTTCTTCTTGTCATTTTTACTTAAATACAAATATTAATGAAGACCTAAACGTGCCCTTTTGCTATTGCCCTTTATTTTGCTTTTCTATAAAGATTGCTCATAATCCTACAGCTATCTTTTTGCACTTTAAAAGGTTCTTGCTTCTTATTGCTGTCAGGATAATAATGCTGCATCATTCCACCTAACTACCAATAAATAGAAATGCAGAGCCATGACTTCTATTCAAAAGCATGCAGGCTCCTTTGTATGTTTTGGTATATATAAATATATCTTTCAACTTGTAGCTGTAGTACAACATCTGAATTAAATCATGACTTATTCTTTCTATTAAAGCTGTGTTGTCCTTGCCATTATCCCTTTTTCCAGTAAATGAGTACAATGAAAAATTGATTCTAGCTGTATTGGACTGCAACAAAGTAACAAAAGATGATTGTTACATTATCAAAGTCCTCACTGCATCCATAATATAGGAATTGAAAACACCTGTCTTTATCTTCTCAATCAATATTGCACCTGAGTCACATTTTCCTGGAAAACACTTTAAAAGGTGTCCACTGTATGTTATTTAGATTTAACAAATGCATTATTCAGGCTGTCTTCATTTATTTTGATTACCTGAGATTGCTCTGCCATCCCTGTGAGTTATAAAAAGCCTAATATTAAAAGCCACACTAGACTAGTATGTCAGTAACAATATCAGATGGCTTCTCTTATGTGAAGCTCTGTGACAGCTGAACAAGTACATTTTGTAAAATGTATGTGGAAAACTGGTGTTCAAGGGGGACATTTCATGTCATGGCATTCTTTTCTGTAAAGTAGAGCAGGGCAGAGGGCTTCAGTCAAGGGTAGCTTGACCAGTATGACCCAACTGGAAGCAGATTTGGGGGAAGTGACAGTGGACATTAGACATTAGTCTGTATTTCTAGAAAGGATAAGCCAGAGCTGGTTGCCTGAGACTGTCAGCTGTGCTTTACAGAAGTGCTTTCTAATACTTTTAACATGCAGTGCTTAAGAGCAGCTAATTTACTGCATGTCTCAGTAGCAGTCTGAAACTGTTGAGCATCCAGTAAGAACAGAGAAATAAGTGAACAGCTCTAGAGACACGGCCATCATTTCAACATGTGCATTTGCATATTCCATCTAATACCTCAAGTCAGATGCCTAAAATTAGTAGATTTATTTGGATGTGTGGAAATAATTGTAATTTGTTTCACAGCAATCAATTTGTGATGCTTTGATTTCCCTTTCTGCAGAATTAAATTATTAAGGGGCAAATATGATTTTCAAGATACTTTTTATCATTCTCTCTGCTTGAAGTTTTGTCAAGTTTGACACACTATAACCCAACATTCTGCCATGAGTAATGAATACTTAAAAAAAAACCCCAACCAAATAAAAAACAAATTAAGTATGAGACATGCAAAGAAATGAGGGACAGCAGGCTAGTGGTACCTTGCCAGGTAATGTGGCCATAACAGGGGTCCCTTTTCCATATCCACCAATTATCTGCAGCCATGAGAGACAGCAGCAGTGGCTGAGTGAGGAGACTGTGCTCCTCAGTGCTGGGACTGCAGGGAGTCACATGAAGGGTAGAGCTCTTCATGATGCTCCACACACAGACCTCTCTCTGGCAGGGCCCACAAGGCACAGGCTAATGGGAATTGCAGCAGCTCCATCCCAGCAGAGACAGGGCTGCTGCAGTGGTGCTCAGCAAAGGCTGTCTGCTCCAGGATTTGAGGCTGGCAACAGGGAGAGGTGATGGAGATGATGGTCATCTGAGCCCTGCTCCAGCTCCCTGAACAGAGCTGGGGCAGGGCTCAGGGCAGGAGGAATGTCCTTGCTGCCCAGGAGAGGTCTGGAACTCCGCCTGAGTGCTGTTTGTACTGCCCCAAGATGCCTGGTGGTGACCCACAGTGACATGGCACACACTTGGGAAGCAGGAGGAGTGTTCAGATTTTGGTCAGTACCTGAGGCTAACTTGTGACAACTCATTTCACTAGCCCTGAAGAGCAAGAGGCCCCCCCGTTCCAGCAGTGGAACCATCAAAGCCCCTGCCTACACTTCTCTTGCATTTGGCAGAAGTACCCATATTTTTTTCCATCCTCTGCACTCATTATGTTTGTGTTTAAAAACCTTGCTTTTTGTTTTAGCAGAGGAGTAAAAAGATCTGCTTAAAAATTAACTTCAAAGCCCTTAGTCATTGCACAGCTACAAGGAGAGAAATCTTCCCTCGCAATCTTTTTAAATCTTGATGTTGTTTTTTTGTTTGTTTTGGGGTTTTGTTTGGGGTTTTTTTTGTTGTTGTTTTGTTTTTACAGCTGGGCACAGAAAGACTGGGCTGGTAAGTCAGAACCCCAGCTTCACCCTGCCTGCACACAGCCAGTGCTGACACCTGGCCCTGCTGCCCCAGCCCTGGGACCAGCCCATTCACACCCCACTCACCCATCAGTACAGAGTTTATCCAGGATCCAGTGAAGCTGTGAGATTTCCTCACTCCTTTGTGCCAGATCCTCGAGTCCCAGAGGGGTCAGGCTTTGCTGTGGCTCTGTACACGGGGGCACCAAAATGAGAGGGGAGCAGAACAGCCTGGGCAAGTGCAAAGCCTTGTCTTCAGCTGTCCTGGATATTGAAAGGGATAATTCAGTACCATCTGAAGTTTGCCTTGGCTCAGGGGAGACCCTGAGTGCCAGGATGCCTCTGTCAAACATTTTTAACCTTTAACTGGTAATTTCACATTGATACCTTGATGGGAACAGGCTTTCTCAGGAGCTGTGACCACCTTTGCTGCCAGCACAGCCTTGCTGGTGGCATTTTGGAGATTCTACTTCTGATGCCAGCCAGACCAAAGGTAAGGAGGGAACAAGAAATTAGAAATTACATGGAAAAAAATGTGACTGGCTCTGGTTAAAGGTTACTCCTGTAGGAACTTGACCTCTGTTCATGTGTCTGGCCCCCTTCCACATGCCTGTCCCCTGCACAGAAGTGTGCACGGAGATGTTCACAGAAGATCTCAGCTGAATTTCTTCCTCTGCTCAGGCCAGGAGTGTTCAGGAGGCTCTGCCTGCACCACTGGGGGGTGATGGGAGGGGGCTGTACACCTGGATCCATGGGAACCTGCAATCCTGCTATCTGCAGAAATGAGCTGCAAAGCTGCTGCTCAACTCTAACCCTTAATATATTCATATTCTCTCATCAGGGCAACTAGCAAGTGAACTAAAAACTGAGTTTATGATGCGATTCTGGCTTTCATTAAGGAATTTTGTACCTATTTAAAAAATATATGCAGGAGCATGTTGCTGATTATTTTGAGAACCTATGCAAATTTATTGATTTGCAGTAGGAAAGGCTTGCTGTGAAGTGTAAATTAAGCCATTTAAATCATCTTGCATGGTAACTGGAGCATCAGCTCTGTTTGTTCACTGAGTTAATACCCTATTTCCCACCATGGTTTTATAATTGCACTTGCTGTCCATCTTTGCCAGCAGATAACCCCCCTGCTCTCTGGGCTGGGTGTTGTTTGTGCTCTTTGATGGTGTCCCAAAGTATGCTGGCTGCTCCTTTGGCCAGGCAGGACTGGCTCCCCTCAGCACAACAGGACATGGGGGCCTCGAGCGAGGGCAGTCTGCAGAGCCAGGACATCAGTGGCTATGTCAAGCTCTGCTTTTGATTGCTACAGATCACTAAAATTTCTCTCTGTGGGCAGAGTTTCCACCTAAATACTTCTGCCAAACACGATCAGGGATATATTCAGTTTCATCCCCATCTCAAGTCACCAGTGGGTCAGATGTAATTGAAGATTTGACAGACCCTAAATTTTTTTCATGTCCCTGCATATGAACGTATGGAGGCTGTTTTAAAGACAGACCAAGGGATATATTAACACATAAATCCTGTAGATAGTTGTATTGGTTCTCAGGCAAATGTACATATGAGCATGTTTTCAGAAACATGAAGCTGAAGGCTGAGGTAGAAAAGATTCTCTGGAATCCCTACCTGAAGCTCTGCCCTCAAGTGGGGGATTGCACAAAGTAACACACCAGACAGGTGAGGGCTCCTTTAGCAGGTGCTCTTCACTAATTAAAAAGCTGAAATGGAAGTTTTCTATGGTGGAATAACTTTCCCCTTTACCTATGTTGTATGCTAACATCACAGTTTAGGCTTTTAATGAGTTGCTCTCAAATCTGCCTCTTCCTAACAGTAGAACTAGAGCCATTCAGTAATTGAGGGGTTGTTTGATACAGGAATAATGAACATACACATCAAGGCAAAACCACCCCGACTTTCGAAGGCCTTGCATGTGGTGCACACAGCATTTGCCTGTTTAGAAAAGCACAGGCTTTTAGGATAACAGACCATTGGCTGAGTCAAGTGATATTGAGTGGCTCAAAACTGTAACTCGGTCCTGCTATGCAATGCTGCATCCATTCAGGGGAAAAAAACCAATGTTCTAAAACTTCCAGATGAAACAGAGAGAAAAAAATAAATGCAAATGTTAAAATGCATGTTTTAGTTCTCACATTTTACAAATTTAAGAGGTGCTGAATTTTACTGACAGTTTTCTTGGCAGCAAGTGAATTCCAAAGATGCACATGCAAATATTTGTCAAAACTGAATTTTCAATTTTGCATGCATAAGGATTACTCCAGAAGTGCTGGCATACTCACTTGCTCCCAGAAGAAAAGTAATGTCATGTGGTATGTCTGGCCAATCACAGAAAAACTGTGTATTTTTAATTTTAAATATTCTGATTAGTCCATAGAGTAAAAAAATATAGTGAAAAGAAAGTCACTGAATATATTTGAATAATAAATTCAAGATGGTGTGATTGGCTTATATATATTCCCCAAGCAAGGAGAAACAAAATTAATCAAATAAATTATTCATTTTGAATTATTTGTTCAGATCTGTTTTTACAAGTAATGTCTACTAGTGATGTCTGAATTTTGCAGTTTGCTACAGAAGCTCTCCTATTGTCCTGATACCCACTGCTTTGTTTGGGTCTGATTTCTTCACAGGTGAGCTCTGCATTTGCTGTGATGGTGTATCTTCTGTGAAAGAGTTGCTAAAAGCAATCAGGCCTTTAGTAGCAGGCACTGAAAGTCCAAGGTGCTCATTGACCAAAAGTCATTAGAAATATAATGGTGCCCATTTCTACTAAATCATTACAGCGCAAATAGCATTGCTCTGCCTTGGCCTTTGAGCAGAATTAGATTCAGGTTAGAGTGCATCTGTACACTTACCCAGAGAAGCACTCAGTGCTGCTCTCCTAATTGCACCCCAGATATCCAGACCATATTTACAGAGAGGATTTAATGGTTCTGCCACCAAAAGTCTGTTAGTCTTTCATTGCATTTATTTTCATCAGAGAATCCAATCACTGTGTTCTCTGAGATAAATACAGTAATTAAAATATAATTCTTCTTTCTTTGATAGCTACGTCATGTATGGTGCTTGTCCACAGTCTTGTTCCAAGCTCATAGAGGAGGAAGAGCACAAAGTTGAACTATGTAAGCATTTATCAGTCTCCTGGCATTGATAAAGCCTTGCACTGGGAAGGGGGTAGCGGGTTTCTAAACAGAGCTGTGCCCCCTTGGCAGCACAGTGCTGAGCCAGGAGCAGCAAACCACCCCTCGTGGTGGATGGGGAGCTGAGTGTGCAGAGGGACCGTGGGGCTCTCCAGGGCCGTGTCTGCAGCTTGCCTGAAGCCCCAGGGCTCACCACTTCTGTGAAGCAAAGCATCATGGTGCTAGAGCATCATTTTCCTCCATCCACTAAAGGTGAGTGATGGAATGACAACTGATGCTGCAGCACAGTTCTGCTGAGGGGAATTTAAAGCGCTAAACAATGTGTCTCTGCTCCAAAACCCACGTGTGAAGCTGGGGGTTTGATCAAGAGCCTGCCAGCCACATCCTGCTGCCCAGGCTGCAGCCAGGGCTGGTGCACAGGGGGATTGTGACAAGGCTGGCAAAACCTGGAGCAGTATGGTCAGCTTTTTTCTGCAAAAACTGCCAGATGATAGTGAATTTCGTTGCCAAACATGACTCGTTTTGAAACACAAAAGTGCACAAATGTAAGTGGCACTGTCAGCTCCCTTAAAAATCACATTTTTGGAAGTCTGTAATAGTTGTTCTGTTCCATATGTGGAGGGATTTTTATGAAATGTTCCAGGCAGAAAGTGAAAAACTCTGTGGTGTACTGGCACGATAAAGCTATCTTGCATGAATGCAGTGCTTTCCACTTAAAGTGACTTGCATAAGTGGAAATATTATCCCCATTTTGCTGATGAAGAAACTGAAGCCCAGCATTTCCTTTGAGTCACATCCAGTGAGCAAGGATAAAGCCAAGAATGAATGTGCTGACATGCAGGATTTCCCATTGCCACCAGACAGGTTGTCACCACTGAAAATATTTCATTCTGACTTTATAGTTGTCTTCTCCCTGATTAAAGCACCATCTTACTAACCACTTTATTTCAACATGATAGAAAAAAAAGGAAATGTCTGTATTTGCTCCAATCTGTTCTCCAAGGCATCTCATGATGTGGCAGGAGACTTTGCAAGCTGCACTTGCAGTGACTGGGCACACCAGAGAAGAGGCAGTGTCCTAAATTAGCTGATGCAACTGGTGCCTGCACTAAATCTGTATCTTTGCAGGTCTACAATATATGGAAGGCAGCAAAATGTGGCTCCTAGAAGACTTATGTTGTCTGTAAGGAATCATTATAACTTTGGTTAGAATTGTTAACCATTCAGCAAAACGATACGCGACGTAATTATGTGAGTTATTGATCGATGCATATTAAGAAAGACCTCCATTTGTAGGTCATTATGAAGCATTATTGGGGCCTCCAAGTGCATCAATAAAATCATTTATTTCTTCACATGGATACTAAAGAAGACTTAGAAAGATGCCATTTGCAGCAAGCTGCTTGTGCCAGTAAATTATATTTACATCTGCTGCATATGGATAGGCGGGATGCAGGCCAAGTATGTGATGGTGGGAAGCAGCTTGCTGCTTCTGTTTTGGGAAAGTTCATCACGGTTGAAATTTTGGACAAATTAGATTCTGAATCAAGCTTGAGAGAGAGCAGCAGATGAGCTCAAAACTTTAGTTGCTCCAGAAACTCCATTCAGAATAATATACTATCTCACGTGTCTTGTCTTTCCATCAGAGTTCTGAGGATATTTTCTGGTTGCTGATGGGAGCAGAGGAGAAGAGAGGATCTCACATTGCAAAGGAGAAAAAAACCCCACACAATCCGCTTCACTCGAGTTTTGTGTTTGGAAAATGAGGACATGGAAGAGGTCCATCTTTGCTGCCATTTGGATACAACTGCAAGAAAAATTAAAAAGGTATGAAAGTCAAACTATGCCAGTGGCAAATCTGGTCTTCTGCACTAGTTTGTGCCCAAACAATATAGATGATAGATAAATTCAACTACAGTTTTTGGGCAGATTACAATGCTCGGAGATGGATACAGATACAGGCATTTTGTCCCTAGAGGCAAATGAGTGCAATAATTTCCTTGGTACAAAAGCAGAGCTGAACAGACACCTTCCATAAGGTCTTCTAAAAAGGTGCAAAGCCAGGCCAGGCTCTTGTCCTGCTGCCACTTCCCTCCATTGGGCAGCAGCTAGGGAATAACCTGGAGTGTTATGCTCAGGGTCCAAGGTGGGATCTCCACCCCAGGGCTTCCCCTTGGACAGGAGGATTCCAGACTCAAGCTGCTGAGGTGTGGGTGGGGAGCAGCTTTTGCCTTTGCTGGTTGTGCATTTTGTCCCTCTGGATGAACAAGAAGCTGGATCTGCCTCCCAGTGCTGTGCCCAAGGCAGGAGGAAAGCACCCTGCCTGGACAATCCATCCAGCAATGCAGCCTGCACATTGCTGTTGCAAATCAGGAACACAGTGCAGACCCTGTTTTGCAGTGCAGAAAAAGCAGCCCTTTCTTTAGAGAACGTGATAAAAATGGGCTCTGGCTTAATCTCCACACCTGAGGCTGGATTAGTGACTCAAGCAAGCAGAGCTACTGCTCTGTAACCCAAATAATGTCTGAAATGCAGCTCAGTGGAAATGGCTGCACTGTATGTTTGGGGAAACATAAACACAGAAGGAAGGGGGAGAATGAAGGGCTTTTCAGTCACTGTGCTGATGGTTTGTTGGCTTGTGGCTGTTACACATGGAGAGCTGGCTGAAAGGTTGCCAGGTGCTTTCAGGGCTGGCTGCTGACAGGTGAGATGTGTGTCAGTGAGGAGCAGGCTGTGCACAGCTGGCAGTGCTGGCAGAGGGGCCCAGGGGCTCCTCAGCACTGCTGCTGCTGCTGGGGTGCACACCAGGGCCTTTTTGCAGCACTCTGCACCTTTCCTGTGTGCAGCAGCACGCAGAGGCCATGGCTTTGTCCAAAGTCGTGGACACTGGCTGATCCCTGTGCAGTGCCTGGCCAGGGAGCCTCTGATACCAGCATGGAGCATCCTGCAAGGATGCCACTGCCAGCCTTTGCTGCCCAGGGCACCCATGGATTGCCTCACAGCACCTACCTCTGTTTCTCTGGCAACTATTTCACTTTAATCCATGTTCTGAGTCACACCCAGACAGTGACAGCTCACCATAGGAGATCACAAATAGTGAATATTTTGCAAATCTAAAATAAAATTTTCCTGCTAGGGATATGGGGTGGAGACCAAAGGAGACTGAAGACCCTTTCCCAAGCCCTCACAGGGCAAGTGCTGCTGAGGCTGGAGCAAACCTGACTCTGGAGGCAGACTTCTGCCTTAAACTCAATGGGTCCTGGCAAGTAAAATTACAACAAGTACTACAGTGGTTTGCAGAAGTAAATGTTTATTTCACCACTAAAATGCAAATGTCTGGTGTAGTCCCACAAAGTGTACACTCTTGCTGATGGCACTTGTTTGTGGCTATCCAATTTTGGAATAGATTTGCCTCTCAAATTTAATGATTTTGACAAGTGAAATTAACTTGTTCTTGACAAGGAAAGTAACTATGAGGAAGGCAGTTTTGATGTGTGTCAGTGCCAGCCTCGGGCTCTGCCCCTTGCCTCCAAGGCTGTTTCTTTCAGTAAGGGGCTGCTGTGACCAGCCCTTTCTCTTCAGCTGGAGGGAATAGCTAAGCCTGTGACTAAAATCCACCACACCAGAGACAGAGCAGCTCCCAGCAGACCTGAGAGGAGCTGGGATGTGTCTGCTCTGGTTCTGGGGCTCCCTGGCAAGCCCTGCTCCCAGTGCCCAGCTGCCCTGTGGCCAGGACCCAGGCATGCCTTTGCCTTGAGCATCTCTGGCTGCACTTACTCCACCCAGCCCCCTCCTCCACAGGTGATGAATACTTGGGTGCGTAAATTCAGAGAAAATTTAAGAAAAATTGGCTAGAGAAATTAAAACTGCCTCAGGCAGCTTAACTTGTACAGCGACACATACAGTACTTAGCACCCTAGATTTCATTATTCTTAACAGCATAACTGGAGTCCTATTTTCACACATTAAATATTCTTGGATTTTTTTCCCCAATGAGCAGACATATGATTTTTTTTCTCTGCCATCAACATGCATGTTTTGTCCTTTCAGAGACTTTTTTCAAATTGGAATACAGATTAGTTTTACCTACGATTTAAAGAACTCCAATGCTTGGTAAGGCCTCAATTTGTTTTTTATGGAAATGCATAGCTGTGGGGCTATGGGGAGCTGCTCACTGCTTAGCACTTCTGAGAGTAGAGCCGTGCAAGAATACACTATTTTCACATCTAGGCTTTCACAGACAATGTCAAATTTAACTGTTTGCCATGAAAAAACAGTCTCCTTAAGCAGGAATAGGCATGCTCTTGTGCTCTCCCAGGCCAGACCTGGAAACCCCTGAGAGCATGAAGGGAGAGGAAATCCTAAATAGGCAGGGACCAAGTGACCAAGGCCAAGTGTGTACCTGAGATAGAGGCTGAGGGTGTATAATGAGGAGGCTGGCAATATCTGAGATTTCCATTTGCTGCTGGAAACAGTGAGGGGAAAAGACCTGCCCAGCAAGCCCTGTGGCAGGCAGGCTCCCGGTGAGGTACCCACGGTGTGGGTGGGAGCACACCAGAAGGTGTTTGCTGAAGCAGACTGGGGGAAGCTGGGGGTGCCCAGCCTGGGGGGGAGGTTGGCGAGTCCCGTCATGGGAGCCTCCCTTTGGGAGGGTTGCTGGCATTGGTGGCTGTATTACCTCTGCATTTCCACTTCCTGGGTTAAGACAGTGTGTGCAATGAAAACTTGTGTGTCAGGCTTTCAGTCAAAGGCAGTTTTTGCATGTACGCATCCCTGCCTAGACCTTGCTGGGCTGTTTTCTCACATCCTTCTGAAGCCCTCGAGCCCTTCAGGGTGAGATTTGTGCAACAGGGAGCTGTTCATCAAAGAAGAGAGCCCAGGGAATCTGCCAGCTCAATAACATGGGTGCTGAGCAGCTTGCTAGGCTCCTCTGCTGTCTAGGGTAAAGCCTTATGGACTGAAAAAAAAGTCTGGGGCTGCTTGTGGAACTGAATCCCATCCTTGGGACTCTGTGCTGTGAGACAGAGGGCCCCCTAGTCTGTGCCTCAGGGATCTTGCCCTCCCCTGGCACTCCTGGGGCTGTGGTCCCTGCTGGCGCAGTGCTGTCCTGCCTCCAGGCATACCAGGCTACCTCGTGAGAAGTGTCAAGTGGCACTAGACATTCATGATTAGGAACTCAAATCCTTCTGTAATTGTCCTGGGACCAGAGTGAGTGAGTGCTCTGGTGCAGAGTATCATCTTTCCTAAGATGATCTTCAGGTGTTTCCATCCTACTGCTCATTAAGCTTAAGCCTCACCTGCTGGGATGATCCGGGCATATCTCATCTAAATAATTCTTTGCTATTCCAGGGGGCTTAAATATTCCTGGCAGCTTTGTCTGTCTTGTTCTCAACCAGTGAAGCACAATTTAATCTTAGGACTTGAAATGTTTTACTCTAATGAAGTCTCTGAGTTTAGAGCACGGGTGAAATGTAGTAATTTATATGGTACAAGAGGTCAAACTCTAAATGAACTGATAGTCTATTTTGGCCCTAAATTATGAAGTTCACAGAATGATTTCTAATAATGAATGCATTTGTAAAACTTGGATGCCTTCTCAGGGATAATCTGCAAACAGAAAAACAACTTGTTTTGTTAAGCAGACTGTGACAAACAGTTCTTCCAACTTTATGCTATGCAGACATGTATTTTTGGATATTCTTTGGGGGAAAAATCTACTGCAGTGAAATCTACATAACCTGCAAGAAAAGAATCTGAAACAAAACAAAAGATATATGTAGATGATGAAAGGTAGAGAATCAGGTTGGAATTCTAATGTAAATGTATGTCACTATCAGTAGAGATCACTTGTAAAGCACTACTTTAACTTGAAAAGCCAAGAACTAGAATATTAAAGTGAAAGTCTTTTTACTGTGCATTTAGAACAAAAGGTACCCTGTCATTAGAAATGATATGTAACAGGCAGATGAGGGTTGTTGTTTTCAGTGTTTGGTTTAAACACAATAAAGATGAACAGAATTAAAATATGTTCATTGATGCATGAGGATGAAGTCAAGATCAGAAGTACAATTTCCTAATTTTTAGATTTATTCAAAGACTCTTCCTTTGTATTAACTGCTACAGATGTTTAATGAATACTTAAAACCAAACACCATTCCCACCTTCCCCCCCACTGTGTTCAATGTGTTTTGTACAGGCAACCTGATAAAAAGAATATCTAGGAGGAGGGGAAGGCAAAATCAAAGTTGATGTATCAGAACATCTACTGCATGTCTAAATACAATGAAATTTGAACTGTGTGGGTGTATTCACTCATTTTAAAGAGTGTTCATTGATTTTAGTTTTATTATGTTTGGAATTGTGGTATGTTACACAAAGACCATTTTACTGATCTTTATGATTCCATAAAAGCCTATAACAATTTGGATAACACTGGCTGCTCTGTATTTTTTCTTTGTTTCTGCTGTTAGACTTTATGCTTAGCTCCAGGTATAATGAGAACACAGAGCTTTCTCCTCTTCTCACTGAAAACTATAGAAACATTGCTACAGGCTCTGGGGCACCCAGGCACAGGATACATCCTGGACCCTTCAACAAAGACACCTAGTTTGGCCTTGTGTGGAGGTGGGACAGTATGAGGCTGGCATGAACTGAACCCGTGGTAACAACAGAGTGTTGGAAAGGTACCAGTATGACCAAATTTCCATGAGTTTTGAGGTGCAATGCCCTATTCTGATGAGATTCTCTCCTCCAGCCACCTGCCTGAAAGTTCACTTCCCAACTTCCCAATGTGAACATGGAAAGAATAATATTGATGGAAAGGTGAGTCAGTGTCCGAGCAAAATTCTGAAGTTTTCCTTTTTCTGTACAAGCAGGAGGAGGGAATTGTAGTCTGAGGAAAAGACACAATATCCAGGAGTGTCAGATATAACCAGGGAATGGTAAGAGGACTTAGAGCAGGGGAGTGGGAGTCCTGAGAGTTGGGGAATATTTATAACTCTGCAGAGATCCCACTGTGTGGACTTGGACAAAGTGCTCCAGATTGATGTGAATATCAGTAGCAATACATAAGACCCCTGTTGGCTTCCAGAAGCTTTGAAGTATGTTTGAACCAGACTTCAGTGGCTCAGTATGCACTGCACTACCTGCTCCTGTTCTCCCAGGCTGAAGCACAGACCTCCTGTGTGCAGCTGCCAGGCCAAAGCTTTTTTTCTCCAAGACCTGGAGGAGCCAGAACAAGGATGCAAGGTATTGGAAAGAAAGGCTTTTGTGTGGAGAGACTGGACAGTGGAGGACGGGAAGGCGTCACTTTTATGAAAAGACACCCCATCTGGCTGGGCACTCCTCGCCTTGGGTGCCCAGGGCAGTTTTCTCTGGGCACAGCAAGGTCTGCTGGACTCACTAAGACATGGCAATTAACCCCTCTGTGCCAACTGGCCAGTACTTGCAAGGAAGTCAGGTAGGACAGGGTTGCCATGTAGCTGGAAGCCAGAGGGGACAAAAGGCCAGTTGGTGCCAGGCACAGGTGAGCCATTAGTGTAACCTGCACCTCCCAGCCTGTGGCTGGCAGCTGTAAAGCTGCCACTGTTCTTCTCTTCCATGAGTGAGGTTTTCAGTGGTTTCATTTCATCTGATGGGTGAGACATATTTCCTATAGTTAAGCTGAACAGACAGCACATCATCCTGGCTACATCTTTCAGGGGTGTTTTTAAGTTTGTGCACACAGGTTTTCCACAAGGACCCACTTTCTACTCACACTCTCCCTTTGCTAAGTGATAGCAACCAAACCATGCTGTGTTCAAACTCCTAAGCTTTGAGATAAAAAAAAAGATTTTCTGAGGAAGGGAGCTTACAGTCTAATTAGTTGATGGTGTTTCTCCTCACAGTTTGTACTTCTGGATTGAAGGTTGAGGTAATTTAAGCACTGGCTTTCACCACAACGAGTACCCAAGGCTCAGCTAAATTCAGGCAAAGCCCAGGCTTCCAAGGCACAGATTGTATGCCCTGTAACACCAACCACTATAAAGATGGAGACCTTAAAACTGATGTTGTTATTGCTGATCCCAGCTGGAGAAATTTTGGTGTCAGAAATAAGCTCATGTTTAAAGAGATTTTTCTCTAATCCTGGCATGTTTCAAAATCCTGGGTGAGATTTAGTTAAATCCATGAAGGGAAAAGAGATGAAATTCTAACCTCAATATCCACAACAGTCCTGAACCAAAATGGACACCACAGGATCATTAAAGAGCTTATCTCCATCTCACAGACAGCCAACATGTGCACACAGTGTCTGTGTGTCACAGGGAGGTGTCACACACTGGGAAGCTGGGTGACAGTGTGCCAGGGATGCCTGTGGCAGGACACAGTCAACTCATGCCACTACAGTTAGTGCCATTGCTGCTCAGCCTGCCTTCCTCTTCTGTTTATTATTAGCTAAACACAAGTGTTGGTTCATCTGCCATGTTGGGAGTAGAGGGGACACAGCCCGGCTGTGTGGGAGATGGGGCTGCGTGGGCACCTGGGTTCCTGGCCTCCTTGCTGGCACCACGCACAAATTCATGGCTGATTGCTGCTCAGAATTGTACTGTCAACAGTCTCAGCTGAATTACTGTGTGAGGAGAAGAGGCCCAAAAAGGAAAGTTCCTGGTTTTGTGACACCAGTGTCCTTCAGGAGACTCTGGTTCAAAGGGCACAGTTGGCAGTGTAAGTGTGGGGGTGGAAGGCACACGCTGCCGTGCTCCTGGTGCTTTGCTGTGCTCTTTATCTCTCCCAATTAACTTCTGGAGTGCTCTTGCCACAGCAGCACCAATTCAGTAGCTGTGAGTGGAAAGTCAGCAGCCCTAATGCAACAGCACAGCAGCATACTTCCATTAGGTTTTTCCAAAAGAGACTCTTCGGGCTTCTGTCAGAACATATTCATGACTTCTTGTATGTAAACTGGTCTCTTTCAAGACGCTGAGTTGTGTTCTTAAAAAAAAAAAATCCTATTTAACCCAACAGCAATGAAGCTGAGGGCTATGGGTTTGCTTTAACTAACTGGTTAATGAATTTTTCACCACCACTTTGTTTCACACATTGTCAAAACAAGAAGCTTGTGCTTCAGAGGGAGGCTGGGTCATCTTATGTAGACTCTTTCAATGCTAGTTTAAAAATTTATTGGGGGTATTTGTAATTTTTTTTCTGTTTTGAAAGTATCCAGTTGTGCTTCTTTTTAATTATTAATAATTATTAATTATTTCTAATTTTTCAGAATTCTGCTGATTAGACTCCACTTTTTGAAGCAGTTTCTTTTCTATCTGGATTTACTGTGTGTTTTTTGTGCTCAGGGTGCTCAGTATTCTCTGTGCTTGCTGTTTTGCAGGGCATGCACCACAAACCCTACATAATTTTTCTTGGTTTAGGACAGATGATCCTGGCTTGTGTGAGAAATAAATTTATCTTATGTGATAGCTGTCTCAATGGCCAGTAGGGTAGTCAGTAGAAACATCAGACCCGTGGCATGTGTGAATTCAGTTCTTAGACTGGCCTTGGTCTGCAGGTACAGTCAGAAACTGCACTTGAGTGCCATACAAACAGAAACTCTTCATGTAGACAGCTTCCCTGGCTGAAAATATCCATTTCCTTCTCCCTTGCTGGGAATACTGCAGTAGTCTTACTGAGAAGCCAAGGACAGAAAAGTTCTGGTGCAAATTCTACTAAGCAGTTTTTCAGGGTGGTATTTTTAGACAACATCGTCTCTTGCATTCATTGTGCTCTCCCAAAGACAAGGCACTGTGGAGAGCATTAGAAGGTAATACTTGTGTTAACAGGATTCAAATGCACTCTGGTTTTTAGTCTGATTTGCACCCACATTTAATTGTTGCAAGATTTTTGTGCCTGACAATAATTTACTGCTGGTGCGAATGTCAAGATGTAGCCATTTAGCTCACTGATTTGTGGGAGCAATGAGGTAATTTTATGCCTAGGTCCTCTCATTTGTACCTGCCAGCAATGCAGAGGCAGTCTTTCCTAATCAAGCATTAAAAGTTCTTCTTGATTAATCTCTGACTTTGTTGGAAACGTTCCAGATTTAAGCCAGTGTAATTCATTTCAGGATCAGACCCATTAAGCGTTTTCCAATGAGTAATATACTGTGTCACTCTTCTGCTCTTAAAGATGTCCAAAATCACAGAGGTACTGGTGTTGATCTGGGAGATACATGTATCCTCTGACTCCACTGGCACCTTCTCTCCCATTTCCTGACTTTTGAAGATTTTTCTCTAGGTGAAATTTCTTTATTTCAATTTCTTTCTGCATTCAGCTGGAAGAATTAACAAATGGTGAAGTGTGATACTGTCGATCCAGTGCTCTGTGTGGCCAGGCAATCAGGACAGAAATAATTAACACAGAAAGTGGCCTGCCAGTATCCTGCTGAATGAAATTGGAAGGAGTTCAAATACAAAAAGATTTTTTAGCTTACCACTTCTGGGCTACACATAGCAATAGCCATTTGGAAGGACAACTGCCAGCTTCCATTTCAGATTGCTTGACAGCACTAACTAGAGCACTAAGAGCATCACTCCATTTCAGCAGGAGCCGTTAGCCAGATTTGAGATGCGAAGCATTATTTCCAGACAAGGCAAGAGATCAAAGAGGGAATCAGGTGCTGCTCTGATGTGTTGTAGGAAGGTGAATTCCTCTGAACATTGAAGGAAATATGGTGTGGGGAGTGTCTCTGGTTTCTAGCCTGCCAGGCAGCCACACGTGGTGTCCCGGCTGTATGGAGACCCTCTGCTCCCCTGGGTGCCTGCTGCTGCTCCCTGCCACCTCCCTGTCCCTGCCTGCTGCAGCATGCCACCACACAGGGACGATGGCTGGGCGTGGGCATGGCCACACAGTGCCCAGCTGTGTCACAGGGTCTGTGCCTGTGGGGTGATACAGGGGAGGGCAGCTGCAGCTCTCTGAAGACCACTCTCCCTTCTTCTTTCTGTCCGTTTCAAAGACGGCTGATGCAGCATGAAAAAGAACAAATGGTGGCTGTAAAGGTTAAGAAATCTTCCTTAGGAGCAGGGATTTCTCCTGCAGGAGATGTGACCATCCCCTCTTCTACCATGGTGTACTGAGCACCCACTGAGCATCCAGGTTAAAGATGTGTTTGTATGACACTGCTATACTTTAGCTCATTTCTCTGGCTTTGCCTCCCAAAATGCTTGCAGAACCACCCTGTTACAGCAGATTCCCATGCAGAGAGTAAGAAAATAATGGTTTGCTTGCTGTAAACTGGTTATCTGCTCTGATAAGAACTACAGCTGTACAGACAAAAATTAGTTCTGTCCCGGCAAGCGCAGATGCTGCTGCATACCTTTCATGCCCTACAATTAGCAGTGTGTTGCTTTGTCTTACATCTGCCTACATATTCCTTTCAGGAATATGCTTGGAGCTTTCAGTGTTTGCAGAAATGGCGATGGAGCAGACAAATAGGAAAAACAAGGGAAGAGAAAAAATTAGGAGTAGCAAGCTTCTGAAATGGATTTCCTTTGGAAATTGTTCAGAGTGGTGAGCTGAGATGCCTGTGGCGAGACTGCGTTGCTCTGTGGGGGCTGCCAGTTTGCACGTACAATGAACTGCACAGCATTTCTTCCAGGATCCCCAGTTCTGCCTTCTCCTGCTTAGTGGTCCTGAGATGGTCCACTTATGTCTCTGCCACTGATATTTGTCATGGATGAGCCATTACCTCAAGATCTTACAGACCATGCTCTTAAAGCCACTGGACACCCAAACAGAAAAAGTGCCATGCAGGAGCTATGTGTTGTTAATATTTACAGGTAAGTCTTGCCCTTCCTTTCCTTGTGCTCTGTGGTTCTTCTTGAGCATGAAAATGGTCAGCCTCGTCTCTCTGTTGCAAGGAAATGTCATGATGCACACCTGAGGAGAGAGGAAGAAGCACTGGGATCTAGCTGAGCATTAACTTCAGAAAATGGCTTCATTAGCTACTTGTGAGAGTAGTGTTTCTCACTGACATTGTCATTTGCTTCCCATCAGAGGAGCTCTGTTGTTTTGATCTGCAGGTCTGGGGAGCCGTACCTCTTCTTAGAACCAAGATGGTTGAGATGCTTTATTAAAATAGCACCATAATTATTATGAAGAATTTTACTTCAGGTTTTTCCATGACTTCCATTGCATCTTTTTTTCCTCAATTTGTACCGAATGCATGTATTTCCTCCTTCTCATGCATCCTGGATTCAAGTTTTAAAATGGACCTTGCTTAATTTGACCTTATCTAGCTAATTTATCTTGTGCCTTCGTTTCTAAACAATGTTAAATGGAGCACGTTTCCTTGTATTTTCCCAAGTAACTAAGTCTCCTGCAAAATTCAAACCATTAAAAGTGAAGGTGATAGAATAAGCTCCAAGAAATGAGTGAACTTAATATAAAAATTTATAATCATGTCAATTCCACTTTTTGAACAATTTCTGCAATGTTAGTTTGCTAGAACGGCTGGTCAGAAGCACAAAGGTTAGGTTAAGCTTCCTTCGTTAATGGTTTGGCTCAATGCACCCAGCAGTATAATGTATTTTATCAGTGAGGGAAATGATATTGGTTTAAGAGGTTTCATGTAACAGTCATATCCTGGCCAAATGTAATTTTGAAAACAATCAAGGCCATTATGGCTCACACAGAAAGAAAGATAAAGACAGATAGCTGTATATGGGTTTTTAATAAGTAATTCACCCTGGGTCTTGAAACATCAGATTGCCAAGTAATATTATTAATGTATAAGCATGTTGCTAAAATCATGTATTCTTTCCCATTGGTTGACTATAGATATGTTTCTGATGCAAATATCATGTAAGTGTATTGAATCCAAGCTATGTAAATAGACTATATAGTACATCCATCAAGCAGTTGACTTGATTATTCCACACACTAAAGAGCATTTTCTGACATCAATCTACATTCTGCCTAAATAGAACATTTTTCACCAATGATATTATGCATCATTTACTGTATATTTGATACTAATTGTTCAGCATATCGATCACCTGTCACTTGGAGTTTAGTGGTCTTTGCAACTTGTCCTGGCAACTTGGAAGTTGCAGGCAGTCGGTTGCCCATCATCTGTGGTGGCAGACTGAGATTTCCTGGACAGCACTGAAATCTTGCCCTGGGCAGGCAGCATGGAGAGGAGTTAAGTGGGGGTAAGGGCCTGCCAAATTGGTGCTTGAAAAAATTACACCCTTTTGATTTTCAGAGATTAGGCTATAGCAGCACACAAACACACTGCAAAGGTTAACAGATGTCGTTTATTCTGGGCCTTTCTGTTTGGAAGCAATATTTCATTAAAGGGTCAGGATGAGGGCTGACCAGCACCCTTTACATGGATGATCTGTGCCATTTTGTTCCATGAGTTCAGGATGCAGAAGGTCTGCGAGCTGTTTCTCTTTCACAAGTGGTTAAAAGCAGGGATATCGAGGGAATGAAGGGTCTTTTTTAGTTACTCATCAAAGGACAAAACCCATTGATAGCTAAGGGACATGGCTCTAACTATCAGAAAATATCCAGCCACCTGATAAAAAAGGATCTGTTTTAATATAAATATGTTGAACCCTGATCAATTTTCAACATCTGCTTCATATATGAAAATGTAAAGATTATTTTAAAATAAGTTTAACTGCAGCTGGAGGGGGGCTGTTAATATTGACTGTTCTGAATTTCTCACAGCATATACATTATCGAACTCAAAAGCTACTGGAAGCAAAGGCTTTATAAATAGGAGAAGAATATATTGATTTAATAATTTCATTCATTCAGCAGTTCTTTTACAACATTTTTTACAGCACAGAGTGGGGACTGTCTTCTTTCCATGCACTTTATTCACCAACCAGGTCATATGTTTACCGTATTTTGCTTTATAACCCCTCTGTATTCCAGGCCTTTCCCTTTTCAGGCTATCATAGCTCCTACTCCCTCCATGTAAAATCGCTGGCTTTACTCCTGCCCAAATCTTTGCTTTAGTACCAGGAGTGCTGGAATGGCAGCAGGGAGCCTTAGGGGCACTAGGGGTAGTCGGGCATGGAAGGACTGAACTGAGTGACCCACAGGAAGGGGTAGATTGAAAAAATTTTTGATGATGAACAGTACATTTTCTGGAAAACAGCATTTCAGGAAAATCAAAATAGGTCATGGTGAGACTCAACACATTTACAGCCAAGGAAAAATACCTGGGAAGTGGCAGGTGGCAAGAAATTTTGAAAACCTTGAGACAATTCACTCTGATATTTAAAGAACCCAATCCTGTTGACTCTTTGCTTTGCAATGCATTTCTCAATTCCAAACTGAACTGAAAGAGGGGAAAAGATTATGGAATAGATTAAAATAACCCCAAACTTGAAGCAAAACTTTGTCTGGAGTTGAATGACAACAACTGACTGATCTGATTTGAAAAAAACCCATGGGTTTTTTTCAGTTGCAGAACTCAAGCTTATGTTATTTCCCAGCTTCACCCATTGAGCCCCTGGTGACAGACACAAAGTGTACTGAATGTACATACTAGCTGTTTCTTTCTCAGTCTGACCCCCAAACTACAGTCATCTGTTTCTACTCCCTTCCCACATTTTGACTTTTTTTAGAAGAAGAAAGGATTGTACATTAACTCAAAAACTGCTCCAAAATCACTAATATAAAAAAAAATAAGCAAGAAGCAATGTTAACACTCTCTTATTGGCTTTGATTTTCTCAAAGGCATGGTCCTACACTGCTTCTATGGGGATGTGGTCTTCCTCCTGCTCTGGGAATCTGCAGCCTCAGAGTTTGTCCGTGTTTCTCATGAATTCCTGACTCTCAGGTTCCAGACTTCTGGCAAAGGATTCTCTGAGTCATTCTGGGGACATCTATAACCCATCACCAAGCAAATAAAGGGAATTTTCACATTCAGGTACGTGATTGCCTTTGCCGTGTGTGTTTTGCTTCAAATCTTTTCAGCTGTCGTTGTGGAGACCTTCTTCCCAGGGGTTATTTATAAAAGATGCTTTGATTCAGGCAGCATGTGGGCTGTGTGTGTGTCAGGTAGTGCACACAGTGCACTCCCCACAGTGGCTCCTTCTTCCTCTCTGCTCTTCCCTCCCATTCTCTGCACAGTGCCTTGGCTGTCCCCTTCATCTCTGCCTCCTGGCTCCCTCCCTCCCACCCGCTGCTTCTGTCCTCCAACACCGAAGAAATTTGCTGGATCCACAGCTGTTTTTGGAGGGAGAAAATTGTGTAGCAGCAGCTGTGGCAGCAGGCATAGCAGCGAATTACGTGAGGATACAGATTATCTGAGCACTTGTTTCAGAGAGGTACAGCTTATCTCAGATGTAGACTCTGCATAAGCAGTATGGAAATGCCAGCAGCCCAGAACGATGAGGCTGCCTTGGTTTATTTAGGCTGTTCCCTGCTGGGGCAGGCATGGCCCATGTGGGGAGGTGGCACAGTGGGGTCAGGGGCTGCAAGCAGACAGCTGTCCTGCCTGCTCCTCTGCCTGGCCCCAAGCGTGGTCACAGCACCCAGGGCAGCCAGTGTAAGCTCCTCAGGGCAGGAAATGTTTCCCTTACTTACCCATGAAGTATCATGCAGAGCAGCAGTGGTTTATAAATAATAGATGTTTAGAAACACTCAGGAAAAAGCCTTCAGTAGAATCTACACAGTGAAGCCTTACTGAGGCATCCCTGAGCCTGCCGGAGCCACAGGCACGGTGAGCAAAGCCGTAATGTCCCCCATTCATCTCCCTAACAGTCATCACTCTCTGCTTTACATAGCTGTTTACTTTTCCAGGCATCTTATGCCACAGCATTAAGACACAACAGGGTGTGCTTTACTGGGACATTAATAATACATCGGGTGCATTGTGAGCCGTGACTGCAAAGGCTGAATGACTTCAGTAGCCCAAGAAATGTATTAATGCTCCAGTAAACCACATCCGAGAGTGGTAATTCAAGTTTTATTTTGTCATTTTATTAATGACGCAACTGACGTGACATTATGTGTGACTCCATCTAATGGCACACGGGCAGTGAGGGGGCAGCAGGCCACAGGCAATGCCAGGCACATCAGCTTCTGTCCCCTGCATGCAGGAAGGGCAGCTTTGGTCAGGGAATTTTAACCAGCTGTGTGTGCTTTGGGGAAATAGCACAGCAGCAGTAGAGACAGCCCATGCAAACCTGTCTAACACATACAGGGAGGCTGGGAATGTTATGGAAGGGCACATATACTACCTGAAATGGGAAGATGGATCTTTTGTATATGCCTAATGCTGAAACTAAATGTATCCTTTGGTAGGAAAACCTGGGATACTTGGTAGTCAGAGAAATGATGAAAGATAGGGAAAAAAGAAAGAAAATTACATGTTAAAGAATGTGAGAAATAAAGAAAGACAGACACCAGTTTATAGAAGCATCTCACCTCATTAAGCATCTTAATTCCCTTTTATTGTCCCTACTGCACTGAAGCTTACAAGATGTATGCATGATTTATAAGCAGTGCTGTGCATCAGCTGAGCAGTTTTATATAGGGCTCTGAAAGGCGGAGGCACATGTGACACTCGGGTTTAGTTGGGTGTTTCTGCAGTGTAAGAATCTTGCCTGATTTCATTCATGGTGTTACTTGGCTCTGCCATACTTGTGTGTTATTATTTTGATAAATAAAGTAACTTCTGTACCCAATGAAGCCAGGTAAGTATGAGCCCGCTTTATTCAGATATAATTTTAAAACTAATTCATACCTGGATTGACCTGCATTTCATTAAAGTCCAGTAAATAAATTAATGATGTTTATTTGGACACAAGAAAGCTTTATAGATAATTTTATAGTCATTGAATATATTTGTTCACTTTAGCATATTTTAGATTTTCTTATACTCTTGGCTATAGAGCTGTACAGTCATAAAGAAAATGTAAAACAACAATGAAAAATGCCAGTGTTCAGATCCCGAGATAAATCCAATAACAGCTGTGACAGGATTGATTACAACAGAATCAGCAAAACCTCTAGACTCTTTTTAATGTAGTTTGAGACATAAAGAAGATAATGAAAGATGTTACTTGACAGTAGTAGGATCTATGTTTAGACCTAAAAGCAAATGGCTCTGAATTTTAGGGTTTTCTGTTGTGGAAACATTTTTCCACTGCAAAATAAGATTTTTGTCAAAATTGACATATGCATGCAATCATGTTAATTTTTATGACATTTTCTTCCCCAAAAAAAGTATTTTTCAAGTGAACCTTTGGAAAATTCTATTTGGATAAATTAGATAAAAACGAAAAGCACTTTTGGAATTAAATTGTTCATGTGTATTTATTGTTTTAGTGTTATTTTGTGCTATGTCACTGGCGTTATCATTTTCTGTGCTCATCTTACAGAACCTAGTCCTATTTGCCTTCTCTTTCTGCACCTTCCTGCATCTTTGGGTAATTTCATCTGCAAACACACAATCAGCTACTGTCCTTGCACAACTGACTTGCAGATCTACCTGTGTGCTCCCAACCTGTCTCCTCAGTCCAGCCTCATCTCTGGGTTTGTTTCCCTGTCATTTCATGTAGACGACAGTCTGTCAACTCAAGCCCAATGTGGAAGAGACAGAACTTTTAATCTTCCCCAGTTCATGTCTTCCCTGCTAGTCCCCTCTTTGATCACAGCAGACAACCTCACCACCCTGCTTGTCACTCAGGCCCATAATTTGTGTGTCATCTTTGACTCAGATCCTTTCTCAGGTCCTCACAGCCAGGATATGGCATAATCCCAACGACTGCTCCTTCTTAGCATCACTAAGCTGTTGCCTTTCCTGTCCATCCCCACGGCTGAGGCCCTTGTCTAGCATCTTCTGTGTCTCAATTAGTGCAACACATTTTTTACCCAGCCTTGACAAATGCAACATAAGTCTTTTGGTGCCCACTTGAAATTTCACTGAAAGTACTATTTTCTTAAGCCATCCATCTCCCATTTTTATGTGCATCTTTCTTCCCTCTCCTCTTTCAGCATTGCACCAAAAGTTACCTGTTGTCCTCATTTTCATGCTCTGTCACAGTATGGATCCAGTTATCAACAGCTGCTAATTACTGCTAGCTGGGGTCACCCTGATGCCAGCTCCATTTGCCCTTGTGCTGGGGGCTCAGCCTTGCCCCCCCAGCTCTTCCCACTTTTGAGGGGACCATCCTGCAAGCAGCCACCTTGCATCCTCCTCCCCATCCCACACTGAGCCTCCAGGCTCTCTTTTCCCAACTAGAGCTGAGCTCTTCCTTTGCTGCCTGTCCCGTTGCTCACTACCATCCTGTTTCCCTGTGTATGGCACCATTTATTTGCTGTGCCCCACTTCTGTCTCTTGCCTCATGTTGTAAGGCTTTAGGAACATCTTTCTCTTTTGCCTAATAGTTTGAGGTTCAGCCCACAATCAGGTCTCGTGGGGTACAATCCATTATACTCATACACATTATGATAATATAAGCAGTTACTCTTCATTAATATTATTAGTGTGAAAATATGGCATGGTATTTATCAACCCAGGCCCTTTTATTACTTATTTAATATTCTACTGTTTTATTATTCTCTACTTCTATATTATTATTTTTATTTGAATAATTAGCTTTGATAGCTATTAAGCAAATATCTGAAGCCTCCTATTCTCTAGATCAAAGCATCTCCCACTTCTGTTATAATGAAACACTTGAATTCTTGGACAGTCTGAACAGAAAACTTAGGTAAGAGTCAAAGTGTTTCATTACAAACAACAAAGAGATGCTTTGATCTAGAGAATAGGATTTTAACTATTAATTTTTCATCTTTAAGATAAGATACATTGTAAATATCAAGTGAAATCACAGTAAAGTTCAGCTATTATATTGCATAATTTGCAGAATATGTTGGGAGAACTTATTCATCACATGAGGTGTGTCAGAAGCCTCCCTGGCCCACCCCCTCAGATGCTGTGAGTATCAAAATTCAGTACTAAACTCTCTAAAAAAACCTTGAATTTAAAGCTGAGAGGACATTGCTGGGAGCTTCCTGTGATGGAAAGGTCCAGTCAGGCCAATGCTGCAGTTGGTGGTGGTTCTGCTGTGCAAAGGGTGATTGCAGGGGCTCTCTGTGATCCAGCTAGTGCTCTCTGTGATCCTGCTAGTGCAAGCCACAGCTGCTGCGAGCATGGCACTGCAGCCTCTTTGGGAAGTCTCAGGTTTGCACTGTTAAATTTCAACTGACTTTTTTTTTTTTTTAATTCTTTCTATTCTGGCACATTTTGATACCTGACAATGCTCTCATTTATGGTGGGTGTGAAATATCTGTCTTTCCCATGAACAGTTGTTCAGGTTCTGGGTTTTGCAAGTATATCATTTACACTTCCACCTAAAATACACCATTTTGCCATTTTACTTTGCTAGCAGAATGCACTTTAGTGTGGATATTTTGCAATGTCACCAGAAAGTGGGAGGAGAAAAGTGTTAAGGACTGCCAAAAAAAAAAAAAAGGGAAAAAATACTGTGAGAGATATGTTCACTGTATACACAGAGAAGAGCTATCTTCTTGCAGAGATTTCCCCTAAGCCATGGCAAAGGTGACCACTTCTTAAAGAGTCCTCCCTGCTCCTGCTGAGAAATCCATGGCCTGAGAAATCCACAGTGCCTCTTTCAGGGAGTGTGAGGTCCGTGGAGCTGCTAAACTCCCAAAGATCCTTTTGGGAACCAACAGATGATGGATTAATATATTTCATAACAATCTCCATGGAGACCAAAGCCGGGCTGGCGTGCTCCAGACTGATGGTGATAGAAAACCCTGTTGGCAATGTGGATTAGTGGGTGCTCCTGTCAGAGTCAGAGGCTACCCTGGATGATGTCGTTTATCTCAAGTGTAAATCAGATGTGACTCAGCGGCAGACGCTGCGCAGCCAAACGTGCAGAAAAGTCGCGTCAGTGTTGAATCAAAGCCTGCAACGCTGATCATTATTTCAAGAGAGTTATGAGAATGCCATGAGTTTCAAGAAGATGATCAGTGCTGCTGAAGAAGTGAAAGCCAAGAATTAGAGATATACTGATAGGAAGCTCTTTGGATTTATTAACTGTTTTGTTTGGACTTATTAAAAAGGAATGACACCCGTTAAAGTGTATCGCAGCAATGAGCTATCTAGCAGCCCCCAGGGCTGTGACTGAAGGAGAGCTCTGTGATAAGGTGAGGGCTCTCTATTGCTTTACAATGATGGGGCTCTCAGTAAAAAAAAAAAAAGGTTTTGCTTTATAAATTGCTTGTTCAATTCAAGAATTTTCTCAAGCAAATGGCCCAATTCTCATGAAATACATATATATGGGCATCAGTCTGAGACATTTCTGGTGTTTTTATGACAATTCAAAGTACTCCTACAGCTGTGTTATTTAAGGATGATGTGCAGATGGCCCAGTGTGAGTGGGGGCAGGGCAGGAGCCAGCCCTGCTGGGGCAGCCACTATTCCTGCCTCCTGAGGGCCATTTACTGGGGAGACCTTGGCAGGGCCCAAAACATTGCCATTGCTGTGGAGAACTCAGATGAGTGACAGTACTTTGACCATTCTTTTTTTGCTGTCTCTTCACAGTGGTATTTCAGGTTGCTGAACTGCAGGCTGTGCCCTACGTCTGTTTTTACTGAAGCATTTCTGTATTTACTGGAGCACTTCAGGTGCTGTAGGAACCAGACGTGCTCCCTCCTCCCCATCCTTCCACCAGCCTCCTCGTGCACATCTTGCAAGCTTTGAATAAGCAAGAGCCACAGCTGAAGCAGCTTGGGGCTGCCCCCAGCAGCAGGAGCATCCCATCTCTTTCTTGCTGTCACTCTTTCAGTGTTTAGTCACTTTTTGGTGTCAGCAGCTTTCTCTCAGTGCAGAAGTGAGCTGGGTACTCGGAGGTTTGATTCTCTCACATACACATACACACCCCTGGGTCCTTTGGAGAGGTGTTTCTAGTCCCCTTTCCATGAGCATGTATTTGCCCCCCTGCTGCCTGCTGTGCCCCCCAGCACCTCGCTGCCTCTGGGGTTTTCTACTGCGTGTCTTAATAAGCAAGTACAAGTCACAAGGTAAGATAAATCTCTTCATCTCCTTTTGTTACATCTGTAACAGCCTTTGAGTCATGTCAAGACAACTCTGGGCTCACTTACCTGCATTCAGGAAATTCTTCTTTACCAATGTACACTTCAGACTGTGCAAAAATGATTTCTTTTAAATGGTAATTGTCAGTGACAACTTTGAGGCACAAAAGATACAATCCTGCATGGAAGGTCAAAGAGCATAGCTTGATAGGTTCTAAAATACTTTTGCAGATGGATTTCCAACATGTACCTGAGCTATTTACCGTGCCCCTTCAACTAATTGTTTCTATTCAGACCATTTTTCTTTTCAGTTTTAAAGTAGTGATGTGTTGAACCTCACCAGGAAAACTGAGGTTCAGCTGGCTACCTTTCTTTTTTGGAAAATAATCATTCACTCCCCCTATGATACTGCAACAGGAGAACATCAGATCAAACATCCTGTTTTACACTGTTTTCCACCACTGCCCCATGGGAATGATTGGTCTTTTGTGCATATTTTTTTTTTTTTCATTTGGGCAAACTTCATTGCATCTTATTATTACTGAAAGTTAGAGAAGAGATTGAAGACTGATTACAAGGTTATGGTGTACCATGGGAAAAGTCTAGTTATACAAAAGCTTTGTTTAGAGTCAACTAGTTTCTATTCTGAAAAAGCTACTGCAGACATCCCTGTTGTTTTTATTGATCTTATAGATTCAGTACTGGGGCCTTTAGAGTTTGGCTTTGCTTTGGAGACTGGTATATTTTATTTGAATTTGCTCAAATTTCAACAGATTAAAGTGATCTGACAGCTTTTTGAATGTTGGCCTAGAAAAAGAACTAGTTTCTCATACAAGGTGAGACAGCTGTCTCCAGAAGAAGAGTTACCCATCCACATTGTCACCACAGAAACTCTGGTCAGGTAAGAAGCCTCTGCCAGGGCAGCCTGGCAGGTGGCACTGGGTCAAGAATCCTGCTCTGCAGGCACCTCTCCTCTTGCTGGCACTGTGCCTCCCTCTGGGGCTTCAATCAATTCAGATCAAGCAAGTCCTGAAAATCAGCTGGGAATCCAATCCCCAACTCCCTATGCCATGTACCTTACTTTCCAAATCTTTACTGCAGTGGCATTTTCTGTATTTTAAACAGAAATGTTTCAAAACTGTGATATTCCCAAGGATATAGAATAGTGCTGTCGTTGCTATTTTACTTAATATTAAAAGGTTAAGAAGCCCATGAAAACATATAGCTATGTGGAAATTAATGATGCTTATCTCTAGTAAACTACTGCTGTATATGTACCTATCCACTCATAATGTTTTAAAATATACATAGCAGAGTGCAGATAGTGATAACACATTTGATTTTATCTGCTACAAATATATATTTGTATGTCAGACAAATAACCTCTCTTTCTGCTCTCTGTATTGATAGAATCCATAGAGGATTTAATCTGTCTGAGTGTGCTTCTCCATGTTATTCATCTCAACTGTGCACTCAGAAAGTTCAAATATTTAAATTGGTTGAAAGTTAGAATATTAATGGCTGTTCTTAGTAATTCAATAGCAGTTAGATTTTCCCAGCTGATGGATACTGTCACAAATGGCTACTGCAGGAGTATAGGTAGTTAATTACTCAGCAACAATTAGGATCTTAGCCCAAGTACATGAAGACTTCCTAGTATGTGTAAAGAGAAACACTGGAGCACTCTGAGATCCTGGTTGCTGTGGGAGTGTGTTACCAGTCCTAGCTGACAAACCTTGGAGCAGCTGCTGGCAGCAGTGCTGTGTATCACCTAGGTGCCAGGTCTGGGAGAGTGCAGGTTAGCCCCTCCAGAGGACACAGGATTTGGTGTAGATGAACATTTTTTACCCTTAAAATATCAATCCTGGTGAAAGAGAACTGCCAAAGAGAAATACAGTTTCTCTCCAAAAGTGCAGGTTTTCAATTAGAAAGACAGAAAAAGAAGCCTAAAATTTGCAGAGAATTCAGAAGACAAGGAAGCAAGCTGTGTGCAATGCTACCCTGCAACTAGCCACCTCCTCTTAGTGCAAAGACAGAACACATGCTTCATTTAAAACCATGCTTCATTTCTGTTTTTAAGTACACCCCTAATTATGAAATCATTACCCGAGACCTGCATGATAAGGAAAGAAGAATTATTATATTAACCTGGGGTCCTCGGTGCACTCAGAGGCATCACAAAGCAGCTCTCCTGCAGTCAAAGCCTGCGCACTCCCTCTTTTCTCTCATCCAGTGAGTCACTTCTTCCTTTTAATCTCCTATTAAAATCCTTTCTATCCTCTTCAGTTTATGACTCTGTTGCTGCAAGGTGGTTTGTGGCACTCGGTATGGCTAATCCTTGGGATCGCCTCGTATTGAGAACAGAATAATTGAAAACAGCTTGAAGCAGTTGTAGTTAGGCACACAAATCAATGACAGATAATCATTTAAGCACAAACTGAAACAGACATTTACATGGAAAATAATCATGGCCTTGGAGTTACACCCTGTTCTTGCCATGCAAAATCTTTCATGGATTTGGCAGAGTACCACTGGATGCTAAATCCCATTGCCAACGTGCCCATTCCTTTGAGACAGCCCTGGCAAACCCCTGCCAGAAATCTGAGCTCAGCCCTAAATAGGTTTGTGTGAAGGTCTGTCCACCTTTGGGTGAAATAAAACTGCACTGGCCCCCAGGCTGTGTGAGGGTTTTGGTCTGAGATGAGCAGTGCAAAGCCACAAGGCAGACAAGTGCATGGAGCTGCATCTCCCCTTTCAGGCTTCTGCTCCCATCCCAATGGAGGGCTCGTGCTCAGGTGCACTGTTCTGGGTATGGAAGAGCAATGGTAATGAAGAAAAACTCCTACATTGGAATGTTTCCTGGCTTAGTAGTGCAGATGGGAGCACATATTTCCCTGTCATTTTCCACTGACAATCATATTCATACCAGCTGGTTAAAATGTTTTAATAAGTGATTACCTGATGAGAACACTTTCTCATGGTTATGGTGCTGGGGCTTGCTCATTTTTGCCGCATCCAAATAACCATTCAAATTAAAAAGCAGGAAAAAACCCAATATAATTTAGAATCTTTAGAAAGGCACTTGGAAACCTAAGTCCCAACTCACCTAGAGAGCTCTAATCTGAAGAAGATATGTTGGGGATGTCATATGCTTGTCCTTGGGGGGCTGGAAGAGCTGAGCCTCCATCCCTGTCTGAGGGTCCATTCCATAGCCAGATGAGTGAGTGAGCATTGTAATTTGTGTGGGTCCCACACCTCTGAATTTCTCTGGGTGAATTTCTCTGCAGGGAGTATTCCAGAGTTAATATTCCCCTCTGCTTCTTGTGAGGCTGGGAGTCACAGCTGGCCCAGCAGCCCCCAGCTCCCTCACTGCTCTCTCGGCTGCAGTGCCTCTGCCAGGAGCTGCCCTGCTGCTGCTATGATGCACATCAAGCACAGAAACCAGCCCAAAAGGGCTGGTCTAGTAAGTTCTTACTAGTCACATCTGCTTATAAGTAGGCAAGTGGGGTTTTATCCTATTATTTAACCTTTTGCTTTGAAAACATCAACACCTGCATCAGAGAAGTTTCTAAAGTTTAGTTGCCAATTTTTCTTCCACTTTGCATGACTCTGGTGAAAGGGTATTATTTATCAAACTAAGCGTGTATTATAATCTTTGCAAAATGGTAAAGATCAAAGACTACCTTGCATCAAGCAGAATTACAGTGCCATAACATTTTTTCTTGTTACAGCTGATATCAATCACACTATGACAGCAAGCCACAGAGAAGATTTTTCAGTCGGTATCACTGACACTACAACATCAGAAATACAGCAGCCAGCTAGTATGTGCTCTGGGTGTGAAAGGGAGCAACCAGCAGCATCAGTAAGTGCCTTTGGTATCAGTGCCATTAGGTAGGGCCATTTGGCAGCAAAATGCATGCACGCAGCTTTAATTCTGCCCACGGCTGGTGTGGCCTCGCAAGGGGAGAGATAAAAGCCTCTGAGAGGAGAGGGCTTGATTTCAAGTGGCAGTGGTGACATTTTCAGCCGTGACCCCCGAGTGCGGCAGAGTCTGCCATATGATACTGCTGCCCCAAAGGCATGTGCACCACCCTCCCCTCTCTGGGAAGAGGTGGGAATTTGGATGGGTGGTGAGGCACGGACCCAGCGGAGCCCTGAACAGCATCTGGCTCTGCACGCGGGGCCGCTGCCAGCGCTGCCAGCAGCTTTCCTGCACCAGCCGTGAGCCAGTTACTTTCTTCCCACGACTCACAATCATATCTTTGTTTACTTTAGGCTTGACAGTCTTTTCACCATGGCCACAGACTACCCAAGGAAAGGAATGAGATTTCTCTTGCTCCTCCCCAGGACCCTGCCAGGCTGGTGAGTTTTACAGTTCCAAGACTTAAAGTACTTCATGCATTGTGTCCCCCAGACTTACCTCTGGGAGCATCTGGTGGAGAACAGAAAGGAAAGGGGAATTACACGAGAGCTGCTTGCATACATATCCCTTCCATCTCTCCTCTGCACAACAAAAGCCAGCCCATGTACTTCTTGCAATAGATACAAGTCCACAGCAGCATCTTTCCATGCTGTGCTCACAGCCTGTGCTTCTGCCAAGTGCCACCTGAGCTCCCAGCCCATGGAGGGCCCCCCGGGCCCTGCAGCAGGAGCTTGCAGCAGTGGGGCACACTGAGGTGCATCCTGCCGTGAGCCAGGAGCAGCAGGGACCAGCCCGTGGAGGCAGTGCACTGCTGCACACAGGTGGGAGCCCAGGAGCTCCGGGCAGAGCGAGGCTGGAGTTGTATCGAGCAGTATTGATTCTGGCAGTGACTGGAGCACTTTGGTTTCTGTATCAGGGCTATATTAATGTTACAATTTCATAAAATGCAACTTCACTTCAAATGGTCCTGCAACTGTTTCTCAGGCACTTCAATCTCTTTGCAATGAAGAAGAAACAAAGCAAATTCGGTTGGGAAAGTACAAGGTTCAACAAATTTAAACCTCTTGCATTTTCAGGATTCTTCTGCTATTTGAATACAAAACTGCATGGTTTTAGACAAGTGCCCATCTTCAATTTTTCAGACTCCTTTTTCTTTGCTGCTGAGAACCACACAATGTACTTCCCTGCCAGTTACTAAAATGCTTCTAAAAACTTGAAGAATTATTTGAAAAAGGGCATTCCTATTCCTTATGCATAAAACATGCATGCATATTCATATAAAACATTTAGAAAAATTTGTACCAGTTATAATTAGCATGTTTTGTGCATCTATTTTCTTTGCTATTAAATAACAAATTTGTGGTAACCATAGCAACTGGAACATCACATGATACTGGTGCTATTTTGGGGATAACATAAGTACCTTTCTTAAAGAAGCATTCACACCTCTAAGCTATGAATTTTAATAATTTTCATGATAAAGTATTTGTTGGGTAGATTGTATTCATTCCTCACTCTAATGTTGATTTAATGTGGAATGCACTACCTTGTATTGCAGTGCCTATGACCACTTAAAAGCTGTGATGAGTCCTCTTGTTTTGCAAAAAGGCAAGTGACTTAAGAAAAGCAAAAGAGAAGCTACATGCATTGAGGGGGAAAGCACAGTAAAATGAAGGATTTCTCTTATTGTTTCTGGGGAAGGAGCTCCCATTGGTCCAGTGCCTCTTCGTGCATGAATGGAAGAAAGAAGGAAGGATGTGCTTTAATCCTGGATTGGTACAACTCCCACTGGAATACACCTTAATTTTGGATTGGTATATCTCTTACTGGAATAAGCCAGAGGTGGAGCATCAGCTCGAGTGGAAGATGGGAGAGGTCCTTGGGAAGTTCTTTTGGGAAGAGACCAGTTTGGTCATCTAAGCCAGTTCCCTCCTGCTGCAGTCAAGTGTGTTCTTCTACTGAGTATGTGCTGTACACCACACCTCATACCATGGGCCTTCCAACACATCTCTGAGCCTCCTAGCTAATGAGATAAAGAGCAAGAGATCAAATGCCACAACAGTAACAAGCCATTAAAAGAGATTAGAGGGTGACAAGGTCAGTATCCACATGCTAGGGTAGGGATTCTCTTAAATAAAGTTTGCTGAAGTGTCATATTACAGATGAGAACAAAATGCCTCAAGAATCCCTGCCAATGTTGTGATGAATTGAGGAAAAATGGAAGAACGTGGAAGAAATTCCCTTCAGTCTCTGAAACTGGTAATTCAGTTAATTGTGAGAAGGTGAGATGAACCAAACAGGCACCGATGAGAAATGAACGCTATTAAAAATACGCTGCCCACACTGATGTTCTAATGAAAAATGCTGGTTGACATGATTAATTGTTTTATCATGGAAGTGTCTGTAGAGATGAAACCCACCCTGAGCTGTCAGGATGGTGTTATCCATCTCCCAAAGCAGAGGTAATGAGGGATCATTCACCCTGGGTGTCTCAGGCAGGTGATTTGGGTTAATGCACACACCAGAGGCCATTAGGTGGGGAATTACTTTGCCTGAGTCTGCCTGCCAAGGTGGAGTTTGGGGCAGAGCAATTTTACCAGAAGGTGAAGAAAGGTGGAGGGGTTGAGAAAGGGAGCCATGAACTGGAGCTGTAGGGAGACACCAGAGTATGCACAAAAGATGAGGGGTTGCAGGGCCTGCCAGGGCTGTGCTGGCAAAGGGCCCCGATGCCCAGACGGTGTTTGGGGCTGCAGGGTGGAGCCCCTGTGCAGCTCAGCAAGGCTGCAGGCAGGCTTGGGGCAAGTTGCAAGGAGTAAAAGTTAATGAGAACTTTGAGTTTATAAGCTCACCCGGGTTAAACCTTACAAATCTGAGCCAGGCTGGGGGTATGAGCCTGAGTAAAGATTCAGAAAATAATGCTTTGCCTCTGGCTCCATTCTGTTCTGCCCTCCTTCAGTTTTTCTCCATTCAGGTGTATCATTGGGAATTTTTTTTAAGTTCATCCTCTCTTACTTCTGACTTCTGTTTTATCAAGAAAGTCTTATTCTTCTTTATTTTTTAAAAAATAGAGGTTTTGTTTTCATGAATTATTACCAGTGTTCAGCTATTTGGAAATTATGGATTTTGTTTCAAAAAGTGTTATAGCAAACAGATTGAAAAATAAATTAAAGCCAACATTTAGATATCTTGAAAACTGAAAGTTTTGATTATCCTAAACTAACCCTTAATTGTTTTCTATCTTAGCTTGTCCCCTAAGATAAATAATCCAAGATGGAGCAATCCTTTTTCAGCCCTCTCTTGCTACACCCCTGGGGAGTGGCAGTGCTTGAGGGGGCCCTGGCAGGATGTGCTCTGTGGTGGCTGCTGAGAGAAGAGGCTCCCTGCTCCCCTCCACACTCACTCTGTGTGTTGTGTTATCCCTTCACGACTGAACCTGCTTTGTTCTCTCCTGCTGCAGCTCTTGCTGTGCCGTGTGTGTCCCTGCCCACTGCCTGTCCCCTCCACCAGTGCCTGGGGCATCTCCTCCCTTTGCCTGTGCTCTGCATAGGAACTGGTCCTTGCGTTGGCTAGGGAACTCAGTCTTCCCTCACTCCAGCACTTCCCTCATCTTCCATTCTTGTTCTCTTCCAAATGCCTGCTTCTTCAGGAAAGTCTTGGGAAAAGGTCTAACAAGGCAGCAGTGTGGGGTTCTAGCTGAACTCATATGCAGGAGCCCTGAGGGGTGAAGCAAAAGTAAACTTATTAGAGGCAAAAAGGGAAAGCTGGGCAATACACTTTTTTCATTTTCTTGATTCATTCTGCAAGATGGGAACTTCCCAATCTACTTTCTGTTTGGAAGGAGAGCAACACAAAGAAAAGGTTTGGAAGATGCTGGCAAGTGATAAAATACAAAGACATTCTTTTTCTTATATGGTAAATGAATGGCTTTCTGCCTTGCCTTTTGTTAAAGCTCTTAATCCAGCCTGTAAATAGGCACTTTCCCTTTGGACTGACTGTTTAGATATGAGATTAGAGCTGATCTGAAGTAATAGGATGAGAAAATAGGAGAGATATATGAAAGAGAATGATACATTGGCTCACACTTCTGAACTTCCTCTTGCAGCACTTCTCATACACAGTATGTAAATGTTCACAAGTACAAAGTGCGCTTCTTTTTACTGCAGACCTAAGCTAAGGCATGGCCTCTGAGAAGCCTGGCTGTTTGATCCCCGGGGGCAGCTCACCTGCCTCAGGGCAAAGCACAGATCCTTTGCCACAAAGCAGAACTCAAGAGGTAATTTTGTTGTGTGGCCTGATTTAGGGTTACAAAATGCTGGAAGAACTCTGTATTTGAGGATGTTGGAAGTGGAGATTAACACTCCCAGATCTCAGAAATGGCAATAGGAAGCCTGACCAAGCAAAAAAGTCAGCAAAACAGGGACTTGGGACCAAGAGAACTCTTAATCAAAAACTAGATTATCTTCAAAGAAAAACTATTTCACATTCATGAAAAAACTTTTTACCCTACTTTTTAAGCTACACAAACTTTTGCAATGAAGCTATAGTGTTTCTGGCTGTTTCTTTGGGACTATTCCATGGCTTTCTGTGAGTAAGGCTGTGGCAAAGTATTGTTCTTCTTGGATTTGGAAGTCCTCCAATTCGTATTCAGCTGCTGTGGAAAAAATCCTAAAAATTCATAGACTTGTCTTGTTTCCAAAGACACTTCTGACCCAGGCAACATATTCTAAAATCCTTAATCATTTTCTGCTTACTGAAAATCTTCATTGGCTGAATAGGAATTTTTCCCAAGTCAGATATTAAAGGAGAGAAGAGATTTCTAGTGTGATTCTTAAAGATTAACATATATATATATGTATATAAGCACAGTGAGAGTATAAATGTAAAATATGATGCATATATTTTCTTCTAAATTTAAAATGAATAAATTAATCACTTGCTTTCCATTTTGTATTTAGGAATATTTAGATGCTATTTGATGCTATTTATATTTTCCAGGGCATCTTTTCATAAGAATAATTTTTTTATTAGGTGCTATTTGGACTGTATTTTAGAAGACACTTAAAGCCATATAAAAGGTAAACTGCCAACCAGCATCATCAAGGTCATTTGAAAAGATGCTCAAACTAGAAAGCTGCAAAAACCAACTTAGTTTCTTACATTTCTTGTATTATACTTGTGAAAACCAAGTGGAACTTTGCAGATCAATAATTAGGCCCAAGGAAAAAAAAAAGTACATGAACAAAATCTTTCTTGTGCTGCTTACATCTGCTTTATGCATCAGCAGAAGTAAAGATCAATATTTGTAAAAGTAATGTCCTGAGCAGATTTCCTTCCCCATTGAAAATACTGCATGACGAAATGGGAAACCTTTAGAGGAGGCAGTGCAGGATCTGCCCTGGGTTCCCAGTCTGAGGCTGTCAGGACAGAGCTGGCTGCTTGTAACACTCCCAGCTCTTTCACTGAACAGTATGAACAACAGACTGACATCCATGTGCCTGCTCTCTTTTTCTTTAAAATAGTCTTTATCCATTTTATACTCTTCTAAACTATATGGGCGAGTTCTTCTGATCTGCTACTGGCTTTTGTTTTCTTTTCAATGTACACCTGTTATCAGTCAAAACCACAAGTTACATTAACAGCATTTAAAATGGTTTTCAGTATTTGTATATACTACATTTTTTCCTTTTCAGCTGAATGCTGTAAAAAGTTTGCTTTGAATTCTTCCCTAAGATATCTTTTTAAATACCAGTAGAAGGGAAGGTTTTAATTCCGTGCTCTAAGCAGTACAACCACTTGAATATCCCCCATTTCAAATATAAAGCCATAGTATTTAAAACATTAAAATAAACCCTTTATTTTACTTCAGTATCAGTACAACTGTTAATAAAAGGTGTGTCCTTCATTGCCTGTTTTAACAATCCATGGAAAAGGTTTCATTTCAATTGAATTAAATCTCAACTAAGTTAACTAATAAACAGGAATATCAGGCGATGGCATGGCACCACCCAAGTTACTAATGCAAAATGATGAGTGAGCAGTGAAAGGTCAGTCCTGCAACCGGGGCCTGCAGATGCAACCTGATTTTCATATTGATTGTGTTTTCCAGTGGGCTTCAGGTCAGGAGCTGAGACCTCGGGGCTTGATCTGTCTGCAGCTGTCTCGCTGTTTTCTTTGCTTACCTTGAGCAAGTTCTGCAATATTTCTGTACTGCTTCTCCAAGGATAAAATAGGTCTAATGTTTATCAGTGTTGTAAAGGCATCAATGCCTAGGAAAAGGTCTTAGGTGCTCCCTATGAGGAAGATGCTATGCACAGTAAAAGAATCACTCTGTGTGTGTGCATACATATAATCTCAAGGGTTAATGTTTCTCTGCAGGATTGCAGGATATTTATTTTTACCCATTATTAAATCCATTGTGAATTACTGTGCTTTTTTTTTACAAAATGGGTTTGCAACCAGGAAAAGAGAAGATATAGGCACCTGTTCTGAGAGGGAAGCAACATAGAACTGTATATGTTATACCAAAATCATTTGTTGATACATAACAGATCAATATGCAACTGCATAATAAGGTTGAGAGACGACATTAAATGTTCAAATAGGTATGCTAATTAGAAAGGACATGTACGTCCACGTATAGAGAACCTGATTGTGAGAAAATGACAGAGATTCAGCACTACAGTGAATTATAAATGTCAAATTACAAGGATGCATGTAAAAAAAGCTTGTAACTGTTAGGAACTAGACTCTGTATTCATGTGAAAGCTGTTGCCTTTATCATCTTCTTAGATCCCTCTAAGGTGTTCTGTCATTCACTGTCAAATTTTCTACGTAAGATAGTAAGATGTATGTCACACAAGTGTCCAAAACTGCTCCTCTGCCTTTGTCAGGACACACCAATATATTTAGAGGGATTTGTAAGCAGAAAGAATATTAAGCAGGAGATCTGCTTAAGCATTAGCAGTTAGTCACAGAATTTTTCCCCTCGGATGTGACAAAATCTAACACACGCCCAAAATGTAGGGGAAAAAGGAAGCAGCAATGTGTGTTCAGATGGCTGTGGGCTCAATAGGTTGTTAGAGAGCCATAGTCTGCACAATAAAATGGATGCTAACTAAATTTTGATGTGCAAGAGCATGTCTTTAATTTGCAAGGTATTTTTTTTAATTAAAAGGTAAATAGCATTTATTATTCTTCTCACAGACCAAGAGCAGCAATAACACCTACAGAGCTCTCATGACACCTGAAGAACTTCTTTGATGCATCTGGTCCATGGGGTAGGTACATTTAACAGTTAACTACTTTAAGTGATATTTTTTGTTTTTACACAATATTGGTTATTCCTTCTAAAAATTTCTAAACATTAGTTGCAAGATATTAGTTTCATGAAGTGTGTAAAATACTCAACCATGAAAGTGTGGTGAATGTCCCTCCCCAAGTACAATTGACTTGGCAAGACGTTTACCACAGTGCAGATGACTTGCCTTAAGCCCGGACTTGAATATGAAGGTGTGCAGTCTGCACAAGCTGTGCTCAGACCCTTCTGCACACAGGCCTCGCAGAATGCTGCAGAGCAATCACAGCTTCTGACGTTTCCTTTTCTTAGCCATATTCTGTCCTCCAACAGAAGCCTCCAAGCTTGCAGAGTTTATATTCGTTTTCTCTAAGGTCTTTGAGACTCGACACTCATTACAGGTTTTGGGCAGTTGTAGTTCCTTCAGCAGAACCCATCCTATGGCCGGGGTGCTCCTCGCTCCCCACACGCTGAGGCGAGCCCATGGCTGCACCCACGGCAGAAGCTCTCTGAAGGTTTCACACATTTGGCAAACAGAGCAGCTGAAGGCCAGAAAGGAAGCGAATGGGAAGGCAGTGCCAGCTCAGAGGTGGGTGCTGTGCATGGTCATGTCACCCTGCTCACCTACACGGCCACACTCTGAAACCTGAGCACCTTCTGCCAGCTGCTCTGAATACTCAGCAGCCACATCTGCTGTGGAGGGGAGCTGCCCAGCTCTGAGAGACAGATGCCTCTCTTGCCAGTGGTCTTTAGGGACAGCATCCCCAGGTCAGCTTTTCCAGTGGGGAGCCCAGCAGCTCACATTTTGTTAGGTTGCTTGAAGCGAGTACAATGGCTGGGAAGAGATGCAGGCTGCTGACACCAATCTCTCTAATATGTTAAAGCTGGATCATGTTCTGCTCAGAGGGTCTGATGCTATCAGCCTCCAGAGAATCAGTGTCTGACACTCCCAGTCTGTTGTTCATATTGGTTTGGTCTCAGCTGAGCTATTTCTAACAACGAAGAACATATCTGAGCGAGTTACAATTTGCTGTAATCATATTTTTCCAGTTTTTCTCTGTGATAATTACTCCCATAAATATCATTGCTTCACCTCAGCTCAACAGACTGCTCTCTGTTTCTGTGCTCAGGTCCCATCCTTCTGTACTTGGATTGCTGGGGAAGAGCAATGATAGCATTTGTTGTTACCAGAACCACTCCAGCTATGGGGCTGTTGGGGCTTCCTGAGCTAGTTCTGTTTCTTCGCTGTTATTAGCTGTTAAAAATTGCCTTCTGAATTGAAAACTGGTGAAGAAAATGCATTAAATTGCATCTATGTTTAAATTAATTCATTAATGATAATAACAGTAATAATAATAAAAAGGTTTGACTTGGTTTTTGACCATGCAGAGACTTGAATACAGAAGCCAGGATGCAGATTTTCAGTGAAATGTCTCTGGCTTTACTGCTGGTCCCTGGGCTTAGTTTAATGACAGAGAGTGTTTTTAATGTAATCAATGAGCTGAAGACCTCAGGAATTCCAGTCCCTAGCATGGATACGAACGGCTTTCCTGATAGAGCCTTAAAGCCCAAAGACTTTATAAGAGTATTGCCTATTTTTGATTGCTGGTTAAGAGTCACAGAAACATTTCATCTTCATAGTGCCAGGCACCAGCAGTACCCAGAAAGCAGGTGCTTGGTCTGAGACCTTAAGATGCATGTGAATATATGGTAAAGAAAAAGAGACAAGAATAGGAAGATTGCTGTTCCCATTTTAAAAGTGGTGAAATGTGGCAAAAGACTAAAGGACTAGTTAAAGTTACCTCTGTTGCCTATGGCAGACATGGCATTTGAAGCCACGTCTCCAGATTTCTAATGTACCCTCTTAACTACAAGGCCATTCTTCCCCTCCAGGAAATGATATATAGGTATATAAATGTGCATTGATGTAATGCCAAGTTATAAACCACAAGCCTTTCAGAACTCATGTCCCTGATAGATTACAAAAGAACTTGAAGTCAGGAGAATTGTGGTTTGTCTGACCTTATGCTAATCATTCTCCCTACTTGTGTCTTGGTCAAACTGAAAATGGATAGAATAATGAACCCTTTTGAAAACTGTAATTTCTGGGTGTTGGTCATGACCCAGTTTTTATAAGTTGCTAGGATATGGGTATAATCAGGGAAATGAAGATTCTATCTTATGAGACAAGACTGAAAAGCTTGATTTAAACAAAAGAAATTATGAGAAGGAATATTAGTACACTGTGAGGGGAGTAAATATCAGAACTAATTAAGTTCAAGGACAAAATTGGCATCTGAACAAATGGATATAAACGGGGCCCTAATAAACACAGCCTGGAAATCTTAAGCCAAGTTATGAGATTCTGGAACAGTTTTCCAAGGGGAATAGTAGGGCCAGAAAAAGTAAGGGCTTTTAAATGGATCTCAATCAGTTTGTGAACTGGGTATCATGCCTGAGAAAACCAGACAACCAGACTGTCAGTCCAGGCAAATCCAGCGTCTCCAGGTAAAAGCCAGGACATCACCAGGATGTAACATCAGGTGATGTTCAGGAAAAACATTGTGACCAGCTACTTCTATCTCAAAATCTATCGTGTGTATTTTGTTTTTTAGGCTCCTCAGTTCAGAGTCTCTTCAATTCCCTGATTATCTCACCAGTCTCACACTTGAGGTGTTATTCAACATTTCCAGGTAATCCTTCCCTGCTCTCAAGAGCCGATGCAGGAGCAGACCTGGAACAGGTCAAGGTAACACTGAACGAGAAACCCCTCGTGTTGGCTGCTGAGGATGAGAGAGAGGGATGGTGGCAGGGGCAAGCAGGGGCAGGTGGCAGGGCAGCGCACACAGCGTTCTTCTAGAACGGCTGAAGCCTGTGTGCAGAGCCTGGACCCTACCCCCACGGCGCATCCCTCTGGAGGGGACGCCTGCCGAGAGCCTGCTGGCAGTGCCTTCAGTCCCCTCCTTCCCGAGGGCAGGCGACCCTCGTGCTGCTGGAACGGGAGAGCGCAGATGCTGCGCAGCCCCGCACCCCCGGCGTCCTGCCACGGGAAGGGGCGGCTGACCCGGCTGCGGCTCCTTTCCCTGCCCACACCGTCTGTCCGGCTGGGGACAGCGCCTGGGGCGGGGCCGGGCGCTCCTGGGGCGGCTCCCGCTCCCGCCCGGCTGCGGCCCCGTGCGCGGCCAGCAGGGGTCCCCGCCGCTCCGCCCCGCTCCGCGCAGGCGGGCTGCGCCCGGGGCGCCCGGCCCGGCCCCGCTCCGCCGGCCCCGGCAGCGCCCTCGCCCCGCCTGCCCGCAGCCCCGCCGCGGGTGCGGCACGGGCGGGCCGGGCCCGGAACGCCCCCGCGCAGCTTCCGCCCGGCGCGGCTCTGGCCGGGAAAGCGGGACCGGCGGCACCCGGCCGGGATGGGCGGCGGCTGCCGGGAGACAAAAGGCCGGCGCGTGTCCGCCTCTGCGGCAGCGCCGGTGTGCGGCCGCTGCCCCTCCCCGGGTCCCCGGCCGCAGCCACAGCCCAGCCGCCCTCCCCTCGCTGCGGCTCCGGGAAAACACCGTCATGTGTGCGGGGTGACAGGCGGCAGGCGGCTTGCCTCCCGAGCGGATGCCGGAGCCCGTGTGCCCGGTGTTACCCCCGCGCAGGGAGCGGAGAGGGGGTAATAGAGCGGCTCCGTACAAAGCCGTGTGTAGGTGTGATGGGAAAAAGAAAGGGAGCGGCCGCCTTTTATTAGGCACTGAATCTCCTGAATTCTAAGTAGCAAAACCCTATCGCCGTAACACTGGGCTGCTTGGGGGTTTATTCTCTGGTAGAGCATCTTGTTCGTTGCCGTGTGAGCGGCGCCGATGCGTGCGGAGGCACGGCAGAGCGTGGCTGCCGGAGCGGCACCGGGCGGTGCCCAAAGTTCCCGCTGGCCCCGCAGGAGCGGGAAGCATCCCTTTGGGTTGAGGGGCTGGGGCGGAGGGAGGGGCTGCTGCCGGGCTGCCCCCTCGCAGCCGCCGCCCGCCTGGCTTCCCGTGAGGTCTCCCTGGGAACAGGAGTGAGAGGAGCAAACTCTGAAGTTGTGCCCGAAGAAAAGTTGCCCGACTGGAGAAGTCGGGGGGATCCTGAGTGTCACCACCCGCTCAATCCTATTTGGTCCTGGGTTCTTCCTGGTTTTTTCTGCAAACCTAAGGGAAGAGCAGGGTTTGCCTAGGAAGCTTGCCGTAGTCTTTTGCAGACAAGGGGAGAAACGAAACAACACGTCTTCAGAGTGGCACCTCGCCTTTTTCAGTCTTCTCGTCTCCTGGCCAGGGTTGGAATGGAGGCTGAGGGCGGCCTGAGCAGTGCCGGTGCCGGCTCTCCCCACTCGTAGCCCCTCCTAAAGAAAACACGTCTGAGCCCTCGTGGTGAAGAGCCAAACCCAACAAAAGTTGGATTTTTTTCGAAGAGGGGCCCGGGGGCGCCGAGCCCGGCGGCTCCGGTCCGCGGAGCGCTCGGCAGCGGCGGAGCGCTCGTCGCGGCTGGGACTTGACCTGCAGAGGGCAATAGTTGGACGCAAATGCCAACAAAGGCAGCGGGGCTCGCTGGCTCGGCGCCGCGGCCGGGACCCGAGAATGCTGTGTAGGTAGGCAGCAGTGCTTAATTAATGTATATTGAAACAAAAGATCGGGTAAAGTGTTTGATTTGTCTTTAGGCTACGTTTTCAAGGCTAATCTAATTCATAGCTGTTAGATTTCTTTAAAGATATTAACACAAACTTCCAGCAGAATCATGGGGTTGACTCCAGAATTACCCTAAATGATAATTGTTTACCGGAACGTTTACATTCGGCTGCTTGGATTCGTATTATTTGCGTTGTTCTCCTTTGCGACTCAGACAGGAGAGATGGAAACGAAGGGCAACTTTCCTAATTGTTGTAGCGATTGTCAGGGCGGCCGCGCAGACTTTGCAGGGGAGGCGGCGGAGCGGGCCCTTTGTGTGCGGGGCCGGCCCCGGTCAGCACCGGGCGGGTGGACAGCTCCGGCCCGCGGATGAGAACTCGCCTTCGCTCGCCCTGGTAGTCCTTCTCCCCGCTGGTAACGGACTCGTCAGGGAGTGGAAAAGAGCATCCCGACGGGCGCACTTTGTCTCCCCGTCGGTGTGTGTAGACGCGGCTGCCGTAGGCATCTGTGGCTTGTGTACATACATGGCTTTAATAATTACACATAAGGCTTTATAACCTCATAATTCAGGAAAGACTAGAAAACGCGACCAAATTGGAGTGTTGGCAGCAGGGGTGATTGCAGGTCTGGATGCATACTTCGTCTCTTCCCAACTCGCCGCCCCCTTCCTCCCCCCCCCCCCCCCCCAAATCATATTTATCTGAGATTATGTCAAATTTCAGTGATCGGAAATGTCTTGCCCAAGCCCCATTCCCTCTGGAAAAAGTCAAAAGGGTTCCTGGCATTAACACGACCTTGCATCATTCCTGATGAAATTAGCAGAGCTACTTGTTTAGAGCTTTGCTAAGGATGCACTTTGGTGACAGTAAGAAGTAAGAAATTTGGGGTTTAACCCCACATCTGAGCAGGATCCGTCTGCTTTCACTAGCTGCAAAGCCTGAGACCAGCACTTGAAAGCGCCTTAGACCCGCAGTCCATTTTTCACTTGTCTTTAAGTGCAAGCGATGGGAATTGCTAACCTCGGCTAAGAAAATTTCATTTTCCCCATCCTGCTAAACGGTTCTGGTCGACATATGTTTGTTATCAGAGAGAGGTGCTATGAACACAGAGCCATTTTCTTAGCAGCTCTTTGACTCTGTGTTACCATAGTCCCACACGGCATTGGTCCTTTCCCGTTGGGAAGTCATGAATAAGAGACTATGAAGCTTGCACGTCAGATCTTCCTCAATTAATCCACCATTAGCATGTTCGGGATCCTCTACTGGATGGTTAACAGCAGCTTTGGTAACTGTATGCTGTCCATACCCAATTATGCTCTGCTAAAAATGAACTCTGCAGAAGAACCTTCCTGAGCTGTCAGTGTCTCCCGTTTTCCTATTTTAACGCTTGTGTGTAGTGGCAGGCGACAGATGGTGTAGATCAGATCGATTTGATTGCATTAGGCGATTTTTTTTTCCTCCTCTCCCCCCCGACTCCTTTTCTGGAAGCCCACATTCATCTGAGAGGCGATCGCCGGGGACATGGGAAGCAAGAGCAGCCGCCGATGTGTGAAAGCAACGAGACATGGCCAGCCAGAGGCGCCGGGGTCCCTTCACGGGGTTTGTTAACATGGTAATCCGGCACCAGGAGAGAAAGCTGCTTTCTGCTGCCTAGAGCCCATTCCCCATCACACATCAGATGACTCCCTGGCTTTACACAGTTGGAGTTCTGCTCGAAACCTGGATTTAAAGGGTAAGCGCTTCAATAGAGGTGGATTTCTGGTGGTTACTCGGGTAGGTGGCAAAAGGAGCGATCTGCCAGCGATTTTAAAAAGAGGCTCCCTTTGAGCGGGCATGAATATTTTCTTCTTCCTTTCTTATGTCTCACTCTCTTTTTTTTTTTTTTTTTCCTGTGCCTCCCCTCCCCTTTCACCAGCGAGCCCCCTAATTCACAACAATTTCTCCCACAGAAAGATATCGCGCCTCTCTATTGACGGATGGGATCAATATTTCCCCCTCCGAAATTTGCTTTTCGTGGAGAGCCCGAGCTCTGCTCAGACCTTCGCTCCTGATAGCTTAATTGTTTAATTCCCTCCATCCGATCCCCTCCCTTCTGTGTGTGTGTGCGCGTCCCCCTCCGCGGGCGAGGCGGAGGTGCCCCCGGGGGCCGTTCCCCGGCCCCGCCGGGCTGGCGCTCCGGCCCCCGCTCTCTTTTTGCGCTGAGCGGGCGGCAGCGCCGATAAACATGGCTTTCCGGAGCCGGTGAACAAAGGTATTTAGTGCCGCGGCGCGCCGCCACGGGCACCTCCCGCACGGCGCGGAGCAGGTGCGGGGCGGGCGGCGCGGGGGGCTCGGTGCCCGGGAGCGCCGGGGCCGGGGCGGGGGCGCGGGGCTGGCAGGGCCCGGCGGCGGCCCCGGGAGCCGCGCGGAGACCGGAGCTCGGCGCTGTCCGCCGCCGCGGGTGCTGAGGGGCCCGCGGGCGGGGGTGCGGCGGGGCTGGGCTGGGCTGGGCATGGGAAGTTTCGGCAGGGAGCATTAGCGGGGAGTGGTGGGGGGGCTGTTGTTCGGGGAGGGGAAGGGCAGTGTCAGATGGACGCAGCGAGAACAGCGCTGGCGCCGCGCGGGGCTGCTTGTCCCCGAGCATCGCATTCTTTAATATAAAAAAAATAAATCCAAAAAAACAAACAAAAAAAAACCCCAACCCCACGCAAAGTTTGGATTTCTGCCTAATTCTCGATGCATTTGTGGAGCGCCTCCCAATTTCGGAGAATACCAGTCTAGGGTATAAGTATAGAGTGTTTTTGCCATGACTCGGTGCATTTCACTTTTTCAAACGGCTTTTGTTCAAGTTGAAGGAAACCCACTGCATCAGTTATTTGAGTTCCAACGCTAGCTAATGGGGTTACAGCCTTCAGTTTCACAGCGGGGAAAAATTATAGTGTTTGTTATTTACTTTCCAGCTGCCATTTAGACTACGACTAGAAAGCTTGCTCTGTTAGAGGATACAGGAAATAACACCTAAAATAAGATTAAAATAGAGGAGAGTGTGTTGGAAATAATTTTTAAATTATTGAAGGTAATGTAGCTATCAAAGTATTTTTTTTTCTTTCTCTCTTTGTTTTTCTCTTTTCTTTCAAATTCAAGTAAGAGTCTGCAATACAAAACAAATGCTGTCTTCTCGTATGTTTTCATAGGAAGCATAGTGGTAATACGTCAACGGAGGCAAGGGCTCATGTTAAGGAAAAAATCTGTAGAATAAGCAAGCATCTTGTATTAATTTCAGCTGGAATCTAATCAACAAGCTGGTCAGTCACCGAGTGCAGTGGATAATGAGGGCTGTTGTGCTGCATAATTACTCATGGCTGAAGAAGTGCGGAGTACCCCTGCTCCGCGCGGGTTCGGACCGTGCGGTGCTAATTTCACTGCCCCCTCCCCACCACTCACACGGAAGCTGTTCTTAGCATCAAGAGCCGGGGTGAAATAGCACGGAGAAGTTCCTTAGCGCTAGGCGAAGTGTGCCGTGCCATGACGTTGCAGAGATCCTTTCTATTTAGTTGGCGAACAATAAACGTTTATTATCACCGCGGCAGATCATCAGACAAAGCTTCCCCCTCCCGCCTCCCCCAGGCACGAGCGCTGCTGATAAGGGAACTGCTCCGGGTGACGGGCAGAGCCGCAGGCGCCGTTCGGAAATAACTTCTTGTGTTATTGTTATTTTTTTCCCCCGGTTCGCCTTCTGCAGACCCCGGCGGGCGGCGGCAGGTGTCGGGGCGGAGGTGCGCTGCCGCCGCCCCCGCCCGCGCCGCGGAGCCGCCTGCCCGGCTCGGCGCCTGCAGCCGCGCTCGGGCACACGCGGGAGCGCAGCGCGCTCAGCCGCTACTTTGAAGCCTTTTTCGCCTTAGATTTTGATGGCTCTAGGAGGCCTGACAGAGGAGCGCCTCTGCTGAGATCGGAGCCTTTGCTGGTTTTTTCTTTGATTTTTTTTTTTTTCCTCTCCATCGCCTTCCTTTCCGCCCTCCCTCCTCTCGGTAGCACATCGAGTCAGTGTGAGTCAGGACTTGTAAAATGCATTTCCAAAGCCCAGATGAAAAGTCTCTCAGGCGTGTCTGCTGCTTTATCGGAGCTTTCCCAAGCCCACCTATGCAAACAGATTTGTAATATTTGTGTGCTTAACCGTGCATCTCTTTTACAGGAATCTGTTGCTGCGTATGACATCTCTTGCAAGCTCCCAGAGAGAATTGATGGAGCATACAGCTAGGGAATAGGATACCAGAGAAGCACAGAGGAGGAATCCAGGCAATCACCAGGTAAAGTCAGCCTTACTTTGATTTATTTCCTTTCATCTCGCCTGCAAGCTTTTGCCCACTCCAGTAAGGGAGCAGGAGAGCAGAGGGACTGTACGTGTGCGTATTAAATGCCTACTCCTCTCGTTTGCTTCCTTAGGATGGGAAGGTTCAGCGTCCACTGGATATGGGACAAGATCGCTTGGCAACCTTTGTGGATTCTCCTTCTTCTGGAGGCGAATTTTAGTTATGGATTTATTGTCCCGGTGCAACACTTCCACCAGCAGCAGCAACAGCAGCAGCTTTCTGACTCTCTTCGGTGACGGGTATTCTTGGGTGGATAATACGGATTACGTTGTTATTGCTTAAGAATACGCGTAGTCGAGGAGAGTACCGGCGGCGGGCAGGCAGGCAGGCAGCGCGACCGCCCCCAGCCCACCAGCTGGCTCCTCACCTCCTCTAGTTGCCAAGGTAGCACCTTTTCCATCTTTTCCTACGCTTTGCAATGTTTCATTCTGTGTCTCTGCCCGGGCGGGGGGAGCTCGAACGCCCTGTCTCTTGCGGAGGGGGTGCCCGGTGTGTGTGTGTGCGTGGGAGCAGCTCCGGGGCTGGGCCAGCTCCTCGGCGGAGCGTGGCCGGGAGCCGCGGCCGCTGCGGGCTGCGCCTTCGCGGGCAGCGCTCTCCAGGCTGCTCCGGGGCCGCGGAAAGGCTCTCGCCCTGTCCGGGCAGCCCCGGTGCCCCGCACTCGGTCGGCAGCCCCCAGCCCGCTCCGACCGCGGCCCCTCGCCCCTCTCCGGCTTGGGGCGCGGATGGGGGAGCCGAGGCGGCCGGCCTCGCCTGCCAGGGGTGCCTCGCACCGGGACACGCTGTGCCCGCAGGGCCGCGGCGGCCCCGGCCCCGTCCGCGCCCCCGGCAGAGCCCTCACGGCCCCGCCGCAGCCGAGTGTGCGGGGCTGGGGCTGCCGCGGGCCGGGAGTAGCCCGTGCTGGCGGGGCCAGGGACCGCCAGCCCGGCCGCAGAGCGCCCGGCGCCCGGGGAAGCCTCTGCCCCGGCTGCCGAGGGGCTCGGCCGGCCAGCGGGGCCGCTCCGGGGATGCGGTTTGAGGCCGCTGGCTTTCCATGGAAGCAATGCCCCTGTTGCTCTTTTATCCTCACCCTGCAGCCTGGTGAGGGCAGGATTAAGAATCCACCTTCACACCAGCTCTAGCTCAGAGGTTTATCAGCTTCTGAGGCCTCAGATTGAGACACAAGTTTAGGGCCAGAACTGAGGGGTTTTTTCCCTTCTGCAGTTCAGGTGGTGGCTTATTTGTGCCCTTTTCAAAAGCTCAGGACTCCCCAAATTCTACTTGCAGCTGGACGGGTGGAAGACACAACTAAGGGAGTGTTGATTCCTATAACTGGCCAAGACGTGCCCCATTGCTTTAACACAGAAAAAGTGCATCTCTTCTTCTCTCCAGTCTCAGCAGCAGGGTACAGGATTTGGTAATTCAAATGATCAGTCTTTCAGATGTTGTGCTTAGGAAAATCCAGGCATAGCATTTATAGTTCTGGTCTTTTTTCCCCTGCTCCTCTGCCCACCAGCCTGGCAGAGAAAAGGAGCAGGGTGTGATCATGCCAGTGTTTTGCCATTCAAGGCCTCTCCACATGCCCCTATGATCCCAGGTCTTGTTGCCATGTAGTCACAATTGTGAGACCACATTTCAGCCTTAAGTGAATTAGATCAGAAGCCATTTTAAAGCAAGACCAGGAGTCCTGTGATAAGACAGCCTTTTTGAATGCATCCTTCCCCAACCTCAGCTATGATGGGGCTAGGAATGATTTTTAATGTGGAAAAGCCAGACGTGGGGTGATCGTTGAGAGCGCGAGGTGGGCTGATGGAGAATGTCTTTCTCTCTGTCTCTTGCTTAGAGATTTAAAGGCTGTCAATGTTCTACTTAATAATTTCCAACAACTGCCAAAGCAATCTTAGTCTGTTGCCTTTAGTAGTGAGTGGAGTGCTCGTTGTAACACAGACGTGTGGATCTGTTATTCTTTAGACACATCTTTGATGCTAGCACTCTGATCCTTGTGTTTCTCTAATACCACTTGAAAGCAGATTTTTTTCCTTGTAGTTTAGTATGTTCAACAGCCTTAGAAATAATGTTAAATTATGCTTTAAAAAGACATGATCAGCTGCTAAATCACAGTCAGTTCAGCACCGTAACACAGCCACGTTCACGAGTGCTGCAGGAACAGCGGTGGAAACACTATTTTAAAATCCAGGTTTGTATTACAAACCTTCCTCTGGTCAGAGCTTTTAGTTTACGTTTTCCATTGAGTCATGACTTAGAATATTATTAAGAGTTCCCATTTCATTGCATAAAGGGCGTGGATTTGTTTGCTCTTTGCTTGGTTGAGTACCTTGTGTAGTATGTATTGGACTGGTACCCATAAATACAAGCTTAGCAAATGGTTCTTTATACTTGGTTTCTTCTAGTTGCTTTCTGTAAAGCATGATGAGATGGTTTTGCTGAATAATGCCTTAATGACAGGGCTAATGCATTTTTAATGCATGTACTCTTTGTCATTGTCAAAATTAACATTTTGATGATTGTAGATTTCTCTTCTCTAAAATCTTTTGGGAATTGCTATGCTATGTGGGTTAAAAGAGTGAAAGTGTAGGATCTGATTGGAGAAATACTGGATATGCTTGCCAAAATGACTCTAGAATATTATGTAAATATTCAGTGTGGACTCTTGGATGATGTTTCTCAGTAGCATGACCTCAGAGGGACTCCCCCCATTTATTAGAAGTTCCAGGGGTCTGTCACATATATATATTGAAGGACAGAAGGGGTCATTTCTGAGCAACAGACGCCTAAGTAGTGACTATTCATACTATGGGTCTGATCCTGGCAATGCACGTAGCTTCCACGGGACTGCTCAAGAAAGCAAGTCTGCTCACGTTAAATGCAAAATATTTAGGGCCAAATCCTACTATCCAGTGCAATAGCAAAGTCCCAATTGATTTCACTATGGGAAAGATTAGACCCCTAGTGAAAGGGAATTTTTTAAAATGCTACACTTCCTACTTTGCTTTAGAAATTGCAAATCCTCTGCGCTAAAAAAAACAACTCTAAAACCTCTCTGCCTCTAGTAGTTTAATGATATTTCATTAACGGCAAAAATTACTCTAAAAGTTTATAGTGGAACATAGTAAGAAATTGCTTTATAAATAAGGGGGTTTAATTGTACCAGTATGAGCATTTGCTAGGACATTTTAGAATGAGGTTTGTGGCAGCACCAACTGTGCATTAACAGCTATTTTGGTGAGGGCATATTTAATTAATTCAGAATGCTAAGTTTCTGTTTTAAAATGGGTTTTGTAATCTGCATCCTGGTAGAAAATTAAATTAAAAAATTACCCCAAAAATAATTACTTGGACTTAGCCTTGTCTTTAAAGGCCATAATCCCATGAAGATTTATATCTCTGGGTAGTTTTCTCTGCTGGGTAGCCTGGGAGCTGCTGCCATGGGTAAGTCTTTGTCGCGCCAGGCCCCCCGAGCGGCGCAGGCGGGTGCTGGCAGAGCAGACGCTGGTGTGGCAGCGCAGGTGACACTGTGACACTGGCTGTCCCCCACCCTGCCCGGGCCTTTCCCGATCTGCCCAAGGGCTGCGTCCCTGGGCACAACGGGCACGTCATGCCCCATGGTGGGAGTGGGAGTACAAGGAGGAGTTTTGGTCCCTGCTGTCCTGTGCGGGCAGGGTCACAGCGCTCCTGGGTCTGCCCATAGTGTGGAGCATTTCTCTGCTGTGCAGTACCCTAAATTAAGTGGCAGGGACTGCCATTGGACTTCAGGTGCTCTTTCCAGAAATAAATAAAACTACAGCCCTTACATATGCATATATCCCTGAATAGAATAAATATACATACACACACACAGGCACCCCTCTGAAGGGAGGCTAGAGCACAGCAGAGACGCCCCATTCTCCCAGATCTGACAGAGGCACAACACCCACTCACCTCAGCAGGGGCTGTGCTGTTGCAGTGCGTATTTATGACCTGTGTTATGATTCCTCTTGCTGCTGCAAATTTGCCTAAAATAAATGCCCACAGTATTGTATGTAGATGTGTACAGTTATGCAGATGTTTTTACTTTCTGCTTTTAAGACTACGTATGATTTGGAGGGGAGTGTAAGTTTTCTTCCCACGACAAGTTATTGTCTTTCATGTCAGTTTAGGTGGCTTCTAGTGTTTGTATGGTTTTTGTGAGGAAGCTGAAAGCAGTAATATCTGTACATCCACACAGGTCCACACATACTTTGCAGCTGTAAGAATAAGCCAACTAGCCTTTTTCTCTGCCTTTTTACATCACACTAGCCATAATATACACAACAAATTTTTATGCATTTTTTAAAAATAGACTACGTCTTTACGTACACAAAAGGCTTTTTCTTCTCTTCCTTTTAATAGATTACTATTTTTCTGAAAAGCATCGCCCCCAGGTATTACCCATAGTTGTTATGACACCTCACCATTTAGTGTTGTAATGGTAAATCATAACACTTATTATTAAGAGCCATAAATTTTTACCAGAATCATCATCTACCTCCTGAAAGCTTTAATGGTAGAAACATTTCCTTGGCTAACGCCCATGATGATTACATGCTTTTTATTGCTATCATTTAGTAACCAAATTGCTCAAAAATCAAAGGACTTGATTATCCCATACCTGCAATGCATAGAGCTATTTATAAATGTTGGCTCGATAATAACAATGACTCAAAAGAAATTTAAATGACAGGCCAAAAATAAGTAGTCTAAAAGTGAAAAAACAAGCCAGAATTCATAGAGGTGGTGGAAAGAGTCTGACTGCAAAGGACAGAAAGGATCCTGAGGAAGGTAAAAAGAAGAGTCTAGGAGGTGCTGGTAGAAGGTAGATGTGACCCAGCTTTTTCAGAGTCAGAGGGCAGAGGAGAGGTGAGGCACCAGGGACTGTAGGTGAGGAGGCATCACAGTGTGGCGCTGGAAGTATGTGCCAGAAGTGTTGAAACCAGGGCTGGAACATCACACAAGTTTGGTAGTTTGCTTCCTGGAAAAACAGTATCTAATTATAAGCAGCCAACGAAAAATTAGGTGAAATGTTCCAGAAACTAGAGCGGGTTTATTGATGGGAAAAATAAGAGCCTTGAATATATACCTGAAAGGTGGTTTATATATATTTATATACACACACACACACATATATATATATGACTGTATATATCTAGCCAAAATTACATAGTAATGCCCATATAGATAAATGAAATGAGTATCCTGCTTTTGAAATCGTTCTCCTGCAGAAACCAGCAGGAAAGCAGTGTAGCCTGGTGTGTGCAAATAGACCTAGAAGCTATGTACAGAGAAAATGCAGCACGGCTATCAAGAAACATTTCCTTTCAGTGAGCCCCTCTAGCCAGTGGGGATGATATAAAGCAACAGAACAATCTCCAGGCAGGAAAGCCCTTGCCTGGGAGATGCAAAATAAACTTGGCCAAGACACAGCAAGCAGCAGTCACCCTAGGAGAGCTGGAGAGCCATCTGGGGAGGCCTTCTTGCCTCTGACTGCTGCAACACAGCTCCATGGAGCTGAAATGGCTCCGATAATTTCTTAGCGCTTCACACCACCAGAAAGAAAGGGCTAGGCCCACAAGAGGTAACTTACACTTTCCAAACTACTCAAGAGTATTTCAGATTAAGTAGATCTTTTATCTGTTTTGGGGTCAGTTGTCTGTATCAGCTCATCTGAGTGTTGTTCTGTATCAGCTCATCTGAGTTGCACGCAATGTACGCCCCTTTCACGTTATTGCACGAGGCATGAAATGTTGGAAAAACATAGCTGACTTTAATATTAATGGCTGATTCATAACCTTGTTTGTAATATTAGCGGTTCCTTTACTAAATCAGGACAATACCAAAAAGTTTATTAATGATCACAGGTCATACCAATCTTATAAATCATTGGAAATCAAAGATAAAGTGATCAACATGGGGCTGGTCTTTTCTAATTGGAGAAAGAGGAACATTCTGAACCAGAACAGTACAGCATGCAATTGTGCAGCCTGTTACCAGAAAAAGAACCATCTCACTGCATCTTACAGAGGCATTTACACAGATAATGTAGACTTCATATGACTACTTTTAGATTATCTGATAGTAATAGCTGTGGAAATACTCACATTCTCCTAAAAGACGCTGATAAAAAAATCAAATAAAAAAGGCATCACTAATTACTACATTATTAAGGATTCATTTTATTTCTTCAATTTAGGTGAAAAATAGTAAGAGCAGGGAGGCTTGATGCTTCCCACCATCTGGAAACTCTTCCTTTAACAATCATTCTTCAGGAGATAATTTACCTGGTTGCTCCAAGAAAATATATTTCATATTATCTCTTCTTCAATTTGCCATGATACATTCTTCTGTTTTACTGTTTATTGCTTGCTGTGTTACTGGAGCAACACTTATTACAGTGTCAATGCTCTAGTTGTTAAAAATGACCACTATGGTAAAAACTGTTTCTTGTTCCCCTGCCTTCCTCTGCTGCCTTGCTGTCTCCCTTCCTGTTTACAATATATGCAAAAGATTTGAGGGGATGGAAGGGATTTTCTTTCTCAACATGTTTTATTTTAGAAATCTCAGAATAATTTAATTTCCTAATTTTTTTTATGAAGGTCTTGAACTGTAGAGGAGAGCAGTGGAAACTTTCTCAGACCTCAGCTTAAGTGGTGGTGATTTTTCCATTTTTAAGGAGACCTTTTTCCTCACATGTTTGCCAGGGTCTGAGTTACGCAGAACATAATAACATAATTACCTTCAATGTTTCAGACAATCCTTTCTGTTTTTACTTCTCATTGTTCTTTGTTGTGTTATGGCATCATGTGGATGTCCCATCATGTGTCAGATGTGATAATATAAATCCATTTGCCTTCAGTTGTTCAAAGAACCCCTTGATGAAAACTACATTTCTGAGTCCTGCTCTAGGAAGCAAGAGCCAAACCCACTCCCTTTTGCTCTTCTTGTTAAGATGCTTGTCATTTCTGTCTATTTAAATTCTTACCAGCAAAGAAGGCAGGACCAGTCTAGACCTTTGGTTAGAGATGAACATAGACATGTTTAGTTTTCTTTTTCTGGAGCTGCAGTGAGGCGGTGCTGCTCACTCTGCTCCAGCCACCCTGGTAGAGAGGGAGGAAAAACTCGAGCGAGGGAAAGGATGCTGAATGGGCGTGATGAGAAATCTAAGGAAAACAAATCAAATAAATACTTAGCTAGGCTTTTCAGGTTTTAGTCTTTATCAAATGCAACTCTCTTTTAAGTAGTCCACATTTCTTGAATGCAAAACTTAAACGTGTGCCGTGTAGAGACGCTCAGAACAATAGCTCTGCTTTCTCCAATAAAATCTCTGTTCTGAGATTAACTCTGGAGCTAGCAGTGAGGTCAGTGTTTCATTTCATATAAGTCAGCTCATGCTGACAAGGGTCTGGCCTTCTTAGTGATGGGCCGTTTGCTGCTCAGAAGTGTGAGGAATGGCTTTCTGAAATATCGATAGCTCGCCTTCACTAGAGTTCATGATCAAATTTAGCTGGCAAGTATCAATGTGCTACAGCCAGACTGCAGGGCTGAGATGCTCAGGCTTGGGCCAGCTGCTAAGGTCTGCTTCCTAAATCAGAGGCTAACTCTTCCATTAGTGTAAATCAGTGGTTTATAATGATGTCAAATGAGATTTGTGTCAGAGTGGCCCAGACTACACCCGGTCTTGGGATTTGAAAAGGAATAGAAAAATTAGGCTGCAACCATTAGAATTATTTTTTCGTTTGGTTTTGTTGTGCATATTTGTAAATGTGCCGATACACACATGCATTTTGTTCCCATGGACTTGTGCCCATGTGGCTGCCATTTAACATGGACCTAAGAGCACAGAATCTTCCTGGTGTGGTTTGATTGACATGTGCAGAGATCTCACATAAAGGCACTGGGATCCCGCTTTTCATCCATAAAAGGAAAGCAGGCAGGCTTCATCCCTGGCTAAACCCTTTGCACAATATACATCAATAATGAGGCAGCATCTATTTATACATTGCTCACTGGAAATGACTGAATCCAGACAGAAGTTGGTGAGGCAGCCTGAGCTCCACCAGCCTCCATGGAGTCTATTGTTAGTATCCAGGATGACTCCTCAGGCAAATGGAGAAGAGCGGCACGATTTGGAGCCTACCATGCCATGGGAGGAATACCAGCTTCCACACTTGGCAGGTGGTGTCTCCTCTCAGAGAATGCTTTCTCTGGCTCTGCCAGAACCCGGCAGTCATGGAGGAGGAATGCAGGAGAAATGGCCACAAGAGCACAGCCCTGCTGCTGCTCCCAAAGAAGTGGAATGCTGATGGGTTTACCCTCAGGGTGAGAGATCCCTGCCTTTCTTCATGAGAAAAGGAGATGTCCAAGAGGAAACAGGAGGACGGCAGTTCTACCTTCATACACACTGACAACACATATTGTTGCAGAAGGTTTTTAACAGTATTTCTTTATCTAGAAAAAGAAGGATGCAGTAAAAAAAGCCCACTCAGCGTTATGGCATTGGTTAGGTACGTCGGTGTGCTGATTGTCCACCAACACGTGTCTGTGATGATGAAAACTGGCTTGTCTGTGAGATATTCATCATTAATAAGGTACTCAGAACTCCTTAGCAGAGCACAATCCAGACTGTGCTTTTGCTCCATATCCTTCTTCACTCCTGCTTTCCTCTGTGGCTCTTGTGTACTTTGCCCATATGCTCTAAAGCTATTTTGTTTTCAGTTTTATGTATGTTTTATGTAAATTAGAAGAATCAAGCTCCTCTGCTTGCTAAATTATAAATTGAGTGGAAATTGGCCGACTCTCTTTAGACTGTGTAAGTTATACAAGATGTAAGTAATCAAGCTCAGCAGGCTGGGCTGGGGAGGGAAAACACGTCAATAGCGTGGGCCACGTGAGCTGTGTCCATGTGTCTCCGTGCACTGCTGCTTGCCTTTGCAGCCTCAAATATCTCTTTGCTCTAAAGTGCCAATCCAACTCCTTTTAGACCGTCCTTAAGATGCAGGTTTATTGCCTCCTTTGGTAGTTTGCTCGGTATATTCAGTACGCCTTGTATAAATGAACTGCTCTTAAATGCCTGTTTCCACTCTCTTGCTTTAGGATCAGAGTAGATTCAGACTGCCTCCTCTGGGAGCAGTGATTCATTTTCCTTCCCTTCTTCCCCTGTAAGTTAAAATGCCTGTTGATTTTAGTGTCTGTCTCCTTGGCTTACTCCCTGCTTTGGCTCTATTTCCCCTACCCCACACTGCTTTTCATATGCCTGAATCTTGCCCCGGGCTATCTTTTCCCTAGTAGCCCACTGCAACCTCACAGAGTAGGACTGTGGTGCAAGAGCAGGAGCCTGGCAGTGGCTGACAGCCTGTGAAACACTGCCAGGAGAGCAAGGAAATTGGTTTGGGTCTTGGTGAGATGGTGGAGAATCTGCTGCAGGGCAGAAAAGTCAGTCTCACTGCAGTCTGTTAGGGCAGCAGTTAGACCAAGCTTTTAGAAAAAGAGGTCTAAAATCAGACACCTAGGCCTAACTTTACACAGGCAGTAGGACCAGTGTTATTATAAGCAGATATAAGTACCCCTATGAGACGAGACTGGCTGCAGTCTCAGCACAGCCTGGCGTTGGCTGCACCAGCATCCACAAGCTGCCAGAGTGACCAGAGCAGCCTCGTGCTGTGGCCAGCAGCCCATCCACCCCAGCAGCACCAAGATGCATCTGGGCAGAGCTCGGGGTAGCTCTGCTCTCTGTCTTTGAGCTCCATGCCAGGCAGCAAACAGAGAAAAACATCTTCAGAGAGGCAGTGTGGTGCAGTTCTTATCAATTGACCAACATTTTAAAGCCAGCATCATGGAGATTGAATCTCATTGCCATGGAAAATCCAGGTTAGAAATTTATTGCTGGGAGGGGAGGGGGGAATTGTGGGCTTTGGGTGGGCTCTGCAGGCATGGCCCTGGGCACAGACCTTTAGTGGGCAGCCTGTTCCCAGGTACTGCACAGCCCTGTGTGCTCTGCTGACTCTGGCAGGGTTGAAGCATGTGCTCAATGAAAAGGGATCCCAAGTGAGTAGTCAGATGGCCTTCAGGAATCTCAGGCTAGGACTCACAGGGCTCAAAGGAGATCCTCTCTGCTCAGGCTGTGCCCTGCAGTTATTTGAGTCTGGGCTCTCTTTCACTGAGTTCATAAAATACACGCTTTTTCTTTTAATTCACTAAATAATTTGATTCAGTGATATACCTTCAGAATGTGGTTTATTCTGTGCAGTCAAATGTTTACTGAGGATGATAAAATATATCCAACCTGCCTTTTTAAAGCTGCGTCTTTTACTTGAAAGGGAAGGCATAACCTTTTGTTTCCTTGTGTGATTTTTACTGAACCTCTGCCTACTTTATCAGGCCACATATAAATTTATTACCACTTGTGTTTCCAAATAAAGACTCGTAGGTTGGTAAGTAGTCTATAAGTCGAGCTGCTATTCCTTGAAACTCATAAAAGGATAATTTTGACCCATGGAATCACTAATTAAAGCTGCTTTTCAATACCCAAAAATTAAGTTAACAATAATTAATGTAGCCAGCCTGGAACCTTAGGAAACTACTGCCAGCAAGTGTCTTTTGGTGCACTCAAGAGGATGCAGTTTGATTGTTGGCACCAACAGACAGGTTGGGAATTGTAAACATGGTAATTAGCAGTAAGTTTCTGGATCTCAACTTGCCAGACTGGCAGTCTGATTCTTGGAGTAGTTGTCACATGGGAGGAGGGAAAAACAAAGTAAGGGAATTAGAGCAACCTTGCATTGCTCCACCAACATATGCCACTGGACCAATGTTTTTCTTGGCAAAGATCTCTGACAAGGCGCTTAAAAGCAGCATTGCAGCCCTACTGCAAACTGTGAACCTCACTGCAGGCATCAACCAAGCAACTGTCTCTGGCTCTTCTGTTTAAACTACCAGTGTTGCTCCATGGTAAGGAATTTCAGAGTCTGAGATCTTTCCACTCCACCTCTGTGGTGGAGCACATTGTTGATAAGGTTATCAACAATAATGGGATTAAAAGAGTTAAAATCCAGCTTTTGCGGTAATCCCGGAGTATTCTATTGTTGAGCTATCAAAGATTAAGGTTATAGTAACCTTATTAATCCTTGGTGTAGTGTAAATAAAAAGGAAATGTCAGCCTTAATTCCACCATGAAATTAAATCTTCACTTCTCTAAACGATGATTCAAATGCAGCTAGCTGCAGCCAATGTGGTTTATGAAAATGCGTAACCCATGTGAGTTTAAGAAATCCAATCTGAGAGACAGAGAGAAAGAGGTGATAAAACATGGCACTTGTTTTGTTTAAAATGAAAAAAAAAAAACCCCAAAAAAAAGTATTCATTCAGCTTGTATGTCTGCAGAAATTATACCTAGGGCCAAAAAAGTATGTAAAGCATTAGGAAGGGACTGAATGCTCAAGGTGTACATCCCTGTGAGGCAGTGAATGCAGCTGCCAGCCCACAGCAGAACAGCCATCCCTGTGCCAGAGAGCAGCCACAGCACTGCTGCTGCTGCCCCTGTCCCCTGCTTGCAGGACACTGTGCTGCCTCAGTAGCAGGGACAGGGTGCCCTGACACAAGAGCTTAACCCAGCGTTGATCCACTTGTGCTTTCAGTGCCAGAGACAACATGATGAAAACCAAAAAATGTCAGAAATGAAATGGTTGCTGAACCGTCTGCAAACAGCAAGCCTTCACAGGTGCTGGTGTGAAGGGCACACCTTTTCCTGGCTAAGGTGATTTCCAGAGGAGTGGGAGTTGCCTTTTTTAGCAATGGATGTTTTTTCACGTGTGCTGGGCACAGCCCCTGCTCATCCTGCCCACACAGGTTGAACCTACAAGTAGGTCTGAAACTGCCCTCTGGGACTAACTACCTGAAGAGAGGGAAAGACAGACAGACTGAGCTTTGCTTAGAAGTCAATGGGATCTGGTCCAGGTAGATCTGTGTTTCTTTGTGGGGAGTGGGTGGGGAATTACAGTAAGCAGAAGTGGGCTGAGTACCCTTTATTATGCTTTTTTTGACTTGGAGAAAAAATAAAGTAGTGGTAAAATGGGGTGATTCAGAATGATTCTGCATATTAAGTATCTCAATCACTCACTCCAAGTCTAGGAGAGTGGTAGTTAAGTATCAAGGAGCTGCCTATAGCAGGAACTGAGCTCTCTGGAGGGCAAGAGGCATTGCCAGAGAATAAGATTCCCTGGAGCTGTTCCCAGGGAAAGGGGCTTTGTCACCTCAGCAAAACCCATCTGCCCCATGGTTTCTGCGTGTTCTGGAAATTGCTGGGTTTGTGGACTGATAGAGCTGGAGAGTGGGCATGTTCTGCATCTTTGTATTGTTTGCTCCGGTTCATATAGACTCTGATAAAGTTGCATAATGAAACTCAGGCTCATAAAAGAACTCATTTTAAGATGGGTTTTTTCCTTCTCCACTCAGTGAATCACGCTCTTCTCTGGTGTGAATTGTCACAGCTCCAGAGCGTGGACCGGTTCAGATGTGCCCGCTGGGTCCTGGGCTGTCTCCAGCCCCTCTGCAGCTGCAATTGCTGCCACGAACACAAATTGGCTCACTCTGGCTCTTCTTGTCTTTCCACAGTGTAGGAACAGATAATGGGCCCATGGGGTTGTTCAGAAATATTGCTGGTTTCCAGTGCTAGCATAATGGTCCCTTCTAGGTAGTATCCCTTTCCTGGACAATTTCCCAGTAAAATAGTAAATGGCAACTGCAGAGCAGTAAAGGCAATGGCATATTTGTTTGACTGACATTTCAGAGCCTGCAGAGCAAATGCAATTAGCATCCACAGTGTGCTGCAGTTTCCTTCCTTCATTTCCCTGCCTTGGAAGAACTACTGTTCGGATCAGCTGAAGTTTGGTCCCTGCTGCCTTAGAGTGGTGGAGATGCTCCAGGGATGGAAGGCAGTGTGTGCCCAAGCCTGTGTGAGCACCCTTTGCTTTGGGACCAGTCAGCACCTCCGAGGGCTCAGCTGGGACAGGAGCTGCTGGCACTGCAGCCCCAGGCAATGGTGATTTTGTTAGTGGGTGTGTGCTTCCCCTGGACTCAGCAGAGCTGACGCCAGGGTGGCTCTGTGGCACTGACCCTGCACTTCTCACAGGGGAGAAATCTCTGTCCATGCCCAGGGGTCTGGGCTGAGCAAAGCACCACAGGGTTTGGGCTGCCCTGGCATTCACCAGGGCCAATCAATTGTTTATTTGGAATATTGCAGGATCGACAGTTGATGCACTTTGAGCACTTTGATACAGACTTGGCAGCAGAAAGAAATGTGAAAAAACTGGTGGTAATTATTCAGATTTGCCTGAAGGAGGTAATTGAAAACAAATTGCTACTAAGAGCCATGGCCATGGTTAATTGTGGTGAAGCACTGTGGGCCACTCACCTGAAGGAAAAGACTGCTAGAGGACAAATGTGGGTCAAAATTGTTTCTGCCCTGGTGGAGAAAGAGGGTCTCAGTGATATAATTTGGTTTGTAGGGTTATTCTGTAGCTCTTAGATTCTGACATGAAAATCCAAGCCTGCAGAGCAGTACTTTAATGGCTGGAAATAATGCAGCCAGTGATGGCAGGAGCAGCTGTGGCTCGCCTTGGTGGCAGGGGGATGGCCAGGCTGTGTGGCATCCCTTCTGCCACAGGCAGGTCCGGGCTGACCCCCACAGGAGAGGCACAGGCAGCTGTCACGTCCCCTCTCAGCAGGATGGAGTCTGCAGTGTGCACAGAGCCACCACCCTACAGCCCGCTCCAACTGTGAGTTTTACCTTTCATGTGGAACATTGCTGCCATGCACTGTTTTATTTGTTGGCAAATTTAAACATTGCAATGTCTGCTGTTCCTGGTGCTTCCTGGATGCCGGGACTCGGGCAGATGCTGATGCCTGTGTGAACTGATGTTTTGCACTGTGGGTCCTCCGGCACAGGGTCAGGGAAAGCCAGGACATGGGGTGGCATGGATCTGCTGCCTGGAGGTGACAGGAGGGGAATCTGCCCTTGCTGGGCACTGGCTTCCCAGGACAAAACCTCTTTGTCTCTCAGAGAAGCTCTTTCCAAAATGCTATTGCAAGGATTCTGGAGATGAAAACAATGATGAAAAGGATGATCCAATTTTTTACTAAATTTCACTTTTTCTAGATATTTTGACTCAGAGTTCCTGCAGGTTAAAAAAAAACAAAAACAAACTGCAGCTCCCTGTATCTGGTGACAAATTCCATACCAGCCTCTTTTAGGACAGATGCTTGCTCTAGGCTCTTCCATCTTTGTTTTGTGCTCAGGAAACTAAGTATAGGAGCACACTACAGCCTGTGCTGCTCTGTTTGCTCCCTGTGCCAAGGTACAAGTGGGGGAAAGACAGGAGAGCATGAAAAACGGGAACCAAAGTTTCTTAAAGCAGTCTAAATGCAAGGCAACCCTGCTGAGTTTGTGATTTTACATGAGGATTGGCTGAAACAGCTCCGAATGTTCGGCCACCCTAACTGGAGCCTCAGTTGCAGCATTTCAAAAAGGATATTAAAGCATACATATGTAGCACAAGTATTAGAATATGAAAACCCCCATTTAATCTGAGATATGGGAAGGGCCATCACCTGACTCTCTTTGGAAGAGAGAGATCTATCATCCTTTGAAAGTTCAACATACCCTTATATAGAAAATCAAAACATGCTGATTTGACTTATTATTCTTATTATTATTGACTGCTTTTGGGAAGTTTGGTATTTTAGTAGTTTCATTTCTTTTACAAAAAAATACCCAAGTGCTGTCCATGCAGAAAAGCCTGTCCTCAAACAGTGAGACTGGTGTGACAGTGTTAGGGACATGCAGTCATGTTCCCCTCTGTGGGAGTTTTGCCTGCATGAGAGCTGCAGGCTGTCAGGCTTTCCCCAGTGGAATGCTGCACAGGGTACATGAGCAATTGCTCTTGTTTTTAACATGTGGGATCATGATTTGCTCTTCCACTCCATGTTGAGGTTGAAAAATAGTATCAAAAATACAGGAGGTTGACTGAGAAATCAGTGAGTAAACTACCTGTATGCTCCACATTTAGATATCACGATTGATAAGGGATATAGAATAGTGGACTCTTTTTTCAAGCCAAAAGGTACTCCGTTGATATGATAGAATTTGAACACATTTGTTTTAAGAATACAGCTGTGTTTTGCAGTCAGGTGTGCACCTGTATGCGCAGGCACACGTCACTGGAATAACTGCAGTAATCCAGCACTGCCCAGAGTTAGCTGCTGTAGGAAGCAGGAAATATGAAATGTACTGTGAGTTCCACAGGGTCAAGCACAGTACCTTTACAATAGCATGGAAGTCTGAGTGGTGCTGGGTGAGAAGGTTTTCCCCTACATAAATGTGCAGGTGGAAAATATAATTTCACAATCCCCATATTTTCCTTTATTTCCTTTTATTTCTTTAAGCTGAATGGCAAAAAAAGGGGGCGAAAATGGGTTTCCTTTGGAAGGAAATGTTCTTGGCAAGACAACAGCTCTATGCATGCTCTAGAGGTTGATGCATACGAGGAGCTGCTGAGCACGAGGTGCCCGTGGTGGGTGGAGGGGGTTGACAGAGGGCGGGTGGGGTCACCTGGGGCCAGGATTTGGGACTCAGGGAGCTTCAGTGGTCAGGGTGGTGGGTTATTGTCACGAACAGACACGACCTAAAACCCGCAGATAGCCACCTGCCCAAGGCCAGCGCCATGCCCTGGGTTTGTCCCTCGCCGCCGCTCCTCGGTGCGGGGCTGAGCAGCGGCTGCTGTGCCCTGCTGCGGCTCTGCCCGGAGGCACAGGGAGGGTGTCTGGGGCCAGCCAGTGCTCAGCACCCTGCTCGCTGCCGGGGAGGGCCCGGCTGGGTAGGGATAGCCCCCGGGCTCCACGGGCTGTGCGCGGCTCCCGCAGCAGCCGCCCCAGGGATGCGGCTCCAGCGCATCCCGGGCTCTCCGCCTTGGAATTCCTCTTGCATGTGCATAATGTACAGTGTGGTGTAAGAGGGTTTCCATGGGAGGAAACTGAGGAAGCCAGGAAATTATTTTCTATGGTAAATATTTATACTTATATTGTTTAGACTAGTACGATCTTAAAAGATGGATGATTTTTTTTTTTTACCCCAGAAATTTGGTATTACCTTTAGCACATGAGAGCAGGAACTCACTGGAAATCATAAGAGAGAGGTCTTGGTTAAAGAATCTGCAGCTAAGGATCTCTTTCTTTAGAAACTTCCAATCTTTCTACTGATGGATTCCAAATAGCTACTCTGAAGCTCTGTGAGACTGAGTATGATTTCCAGAGGATATACCCATACAATGATTTAAGCCTGATATTCACTAGACAAAAGCTTTTGTTGCATTAAACAAATCCCTGCAGTTCTCTGGGTTAACTTGCTGCTCAGTGAAAAGCTGGGGACACCAGATTGCCAAGTGGGTGAAGAAAGGTAGAGGGAATTGGTCTGATGAGCTGAGGAGTCACAATGCACTACTGAAACCCTTGCTGCACCCTCCCTGCCCTGCTCTGTTCTTCCAGGCAGGATTCAAGCCTCTGATACCTCAATTTTCCTGCCCAATTACATGAAATGAGATCAGGAAAAAAGCTGTTTACTACAGCGTGTTCTAGTTTTTGGATCCAAGCAGATTGCTGTACATTGGGTGTGAAACTCCCTAATGTTTCAGAAATTATGCTGGAACGTCTCTGACTGACAGCTCTGAGCAAAGCACTTTCTGAGGTTATGTAAATGCCTAAAAAGAAATCTAACCCCAAATCTTAGTTGTGTAGCAGATTTGAGGTCTGTGAATTCTAGGCACTGCCAGATTTTAAAGCCCTGCTGCTACCTTACATAAATACTCATAAATACTTACAGTAAGTGTCCTAAAAAGATCTTTGGTTCCCCAAGTGAGCTAGAAGAAAGCATTGCAGGGCTGCCCCATCTTTACTGGTCACAAGCAACAAGTAATTCTGCCCAGGGCTGCTTCAGCAAGACTCAGGAACCTGCCCCCCTTCACATCCAGATAGAACTGTACATACCAGGGATCACATCGCAGGCCGAGGAAGGAAGTTATTTTCATTTATGATGCCCAGTAACAGGGCAAAGAGACCTTTCCTTCTGTGTCTGTGCTCTAGTATGACGCAGAAACAATTTTAAGACATGTTTATAAATTCCACCCAGGTGTTGCAGCCCTTGCCATGAATCTCAAAAGTGTGTTCGAGATTTATTAGTATTGGGCTGCTTCTGACACAAGGGATGTGGGGGACAAAGAGCAGCAGCTACTGTGCTATAAGGAAGCACCAAAAAACATGTCAGTACACTTGTAATTTTGTGCTTCCAATTGTCGTTATCCAAATGCCATTGTACTTGCAATTAATCTGTGTGCATTAGGTACAGAACGCTATCTCATACCAAAAACATGAAAGTAGCATTATAGTCTCTCTAATGTTTTTTTGAGAACCCTTGTTATCTCTTATTGCCTTGTCCTTTGTGTGACTTAAGGCAGAAAACCAAGAATTTACTGCATTTTAAAAAGTTCAGAAAGATGTGCTTAAGTTAATAGAAGTCTTTATTTTCAGGGTTTGAATAGGTATGTAAAAACAAGGTGATTGAATAATTGCAAAGTTGATGTGACAGAGCACACTAAATAATGGCTGTAATTAATTTTGTAGAATTGTTCATGAATAATTGGCAAAATGTTTTCTGTATGCGGCAACTTCTAGAACGAGCTGACTCATTATTGCATTTAGGGAGTGGTACCTTGAGTTGTGATCTGATGCCTGTTAAAAATTGCAATTGATTTTTTTTTTGAGAGATTGAATTGGGGTGCTAAAGGACATTTTTCAAACAAAATACCTGTTTCCTTAAGTCTGCACGTTTCATTATTTCTTTGCTGCTTATCCCAGGCTAGGTAAGAAATCAGCACTAAATTACAGCATTGCCCACTTCTCCTCTCCTGAAGGGAGCAGAGGACAGGGACAGAACACCTGAGAAAAGGGAAAAGATAGAGGAAGAACTGGGCAGAAAGGAATGACTGAAAATAGCAGACAAAGGGAAGAAATGGGGGAAAAGGCAGAAAGGAGAGAGAAGGAAGAAGGAGCCAAGGGGATGAAGAGTCGGGGAGCGCGGGGCTCGTGTGCCCACGGCTGCCCTAAGGAGCTGCTGCTGGCCACAGGCCCTGTCTGCTCTCACCCACCTTCAGCTGGCCCGAGGTCTGCAAGGAGCATGAGTAAGCACCCGTTCCCAGCTCAATCTCAGCAGGTTTGCTGTTTACCAAACCGTGACAAAAGATGAAGTTATGTCCTATCTGGCCACACACTGGGCTGTACGTCCTCTTTTTATTTTGTTTCATTTTTCTAAGAGGAGAAATAGCTGATATTTCTTGCTACTGTCAAAAAGAAAAGTAAATCAGTGATTGTGATTTAGAAGAGCTAAGTATTTAAAATAAAATATACATTCATATAAAGTGATTTTGTATAAAGATTCAGTGGTAACAAGATGACCGAAATCAATGCATCCTTATCAAAGGCCAAAGATTATTTTGTAAGGTGTTTATACACTGTCTCTGCTCTCATTGTACCCTCTTACAGATGGGGACAATGAAAATGTGTTCCATGCAATTACTTGCTGCTGCCTTATAAAAAGTCAAAGCCCAATAAACTTCAATATGGAGTAAACTAATAGTGTCCTTGTGAAAGAGCAAAATGAGGAGTTGTATCCTACTACTGATAGTAAAAGCAGACCTGTCAATGAGATTCAGCCTTCATAAAAAGCTAGTTTAAGATAAGATTTGAAGGAATTTGGCTTGGCATTTCCAACCAGTTGAGAATTAATTCTAGACTTGGGTTGGCAAGAGTTAAGAGCATATCTTCTGTAAAGCTTTATTTTGTGTTTTGGAGAGACCAGTACACTTGTCCTCTGCTAATCAGAAACACTGCCTACCCTCACACAAAGAGTAGAGATCTGATAAAAGCTCTGATCACAATTTGTGCTTTGCTTTCCTCATCACCAGTTCAATTTTAAAATCATGTTTAAGAGGAAGCCCACGCGTTCCTCACTGAGCAGGAATAACCCATCGGGTCTGAGCAGGAAGAGTTAACATCCTAGACACAGTGCTTTGTGTATAAATCATATAAAGAATATTCCAGGAAAGCCATAAAGAGTGATGATGTGGTAATTGTTTCTGGGATGTTAAAAATACTGTTGTGCTTCCAAGTTGCTGCGTGAGCCTGACTGCAGTGTCACTGCTCAGGGTGACTCTGGGGATGGCATTTTCACAGATATCAGCAATGCAGAGTAGTCCCAAGCAGGTCTTGAAACTTTAACATGTGATGAGACCAGAAGATAGTTTGGTGCAGTGATAATGATTTATTTAATGCAACTAATGCACGTAAAGATGCATCTGAGACAGTGTGGAGTCTGCCAAGAGCACTTTCTTGGACACCACAGTGATCAATCCAGGCTGGAGGTTGAAGGCTTGAGTACAGGTCTGTGGGATCAAGCTACTAATTTTTAGTGGGTTTGAGCTGTTCTTAAATAAACTTTCATTAGTTAGGGTGGCACCGCTAAGTCTACTTCCTACTGAGCAATAGGAAGACAGAAAGAGCATCTACAACAGTAATAGTTTTACACAAATTGATTTAATGTCTGGAATAATAGGAAGCTTACAGAGCTTGGATGAGGGATGAAGGAGGTAGACAGAAAGAGGTGGAAACAGAGGAAGAAAGCTCAGCTGGCTGCAGACAAAGGAGAAATGTGTCTTCTCTCTTTTCTCCTGTCAGCTGAAGCACACCATGTTCCACACAGGAGCAGGGAATGCTTGTGGCACACCTATGAAGCCATTCTTGACTTTGTGACCTGTTCAGTGACAGGTGAACAGCCCCTGGCTGAAATGGGTCTGCTGCCTTTTACACCCTTTCAATGTCTTGCTCCACAACTGGGACCCACCACAGGGTCCTTCAGGCAGTGGTTTACTGAATGGTCTGCTAAGGGGCTTAATTACAATCTCAAATTCCCAAAGGTTTTTCTAGTCTGTCTAAAATATTTATGTCTGCAACAATTCAGACCTGTTTATGTCTCTTTTTTTGCCTGCTGGGTAAAAAGTAGTTTGGCTTTTACAATGTGTCTGTATACAGGGTTTTAGTAGCTTGGATTGCTTTTATATGTTTATAATGAAAGTAACAGCCCCTTAAAAATTGGATTATTGATCATGGGAAGACAGTAGGTATTTTGAATCTTAGAGGCTAGACTACAAATAAATCAAATTATATGAAGTATTTTATTTAAAGGCATTTGATTTTATTAAAACTGCTGCATCTGGTATTTGCATAAATGGAAAAATTCTGTCTGTTCACATGAGGGTTCAGAGGAAATCATGGTAGGAGTTTGTTCTTCTCACTCAGTAAAGTGCACTGATGTTAATAAGTCAAAATTAAACTCTTCCCAAATTGCAAAAAAACACTGTAAGATTAAAAAATATGGATTTGGACAGATGTCAAATTCCTATTTCAGCTGATAAATTATCCACAGGGGTTGTGATCTTTTTGCACAGATGCACACGAGGCACTGAAAATGTAGGATACCATCATGTACACCCATCCATACATACGATGTGTAGTTCAGCATGGGTGTGAGTGTGTGGGGGTGATTTCTAAACCTCAATACCTGCATACATATTGCACTGCCATGAGCCACCAAGGGCTGCTTTTGGCCCTGCAGTCTGTGCCACTTCTGTGGATGCTCTGTCCCACCAGTACCTGCTTGGAATGCTGCTCTTCCCACCCTAGTGATGACGAACTGCAGCACAAACACCCTCCCTGTCCTTGTTATGAGCAGGTGTCTGAATTTGGGGGTTTGTTTGCATGTTCCAGATGTTTGCTCTGCCAGATTTGACCACAGGAATGTGAGGCCAGTGGGCTTAGCCTCATGAAGCAGAGAAGCATTTAGCCTGGAGTTTGCATCGTCCACCATTTCCAAGGGTGAGGCAGAAAACTGGTTTCTCCCTGGGAGAAGTCAACCAAAGAGGAACTGTGCCTCCAAGGAGGTGGGACTGTGTGAATGCCAATGGTCTTTGTCATTAACCAGCTCTCTTCAAGCTGGCTGAGGAGGTGACAGGATCTGTCGATTCAATCTCATGCCTTCAAAAGACAGGAACAAAATCACCACTGTAACATTTTGGCAAAGCAAAATGTTTTTGTTTGCTGGCAAGGGTTTAACTCACGTGCAGCCCTGCTGCCTCTTAGGAATGTCAAAGAAAGAGGCTTTGCAAGTCAAATGCTGCCTGCCTCACCAGCCTGTCTTACCCCAGTGATGAAGTGCTCCAGCATCAGAAGTCACCTTCTGTGTTCAGCTGAGCTCAACTGGAGTCGTGCTCTCTGGCTGTGCTGTTAAGTGGCTCTGAAGATGTTACAGGTGCAGAGCTGTGCTGCTGTATTTCAAGTGATCACAAAAACTCGCTGGATAAATTGAAAAAGTGTGACTTTTCATTGTAGCAAGCGTGGACTGGATAAGCAACTCCATCATTGTGCTAAGGCAGCAGATGCAGTCAGTGTTTGGGGGAAATGGTTCATGACCTGATGATGCTTTCCAAGAGATTCAATGAGGAAAAAAAAATGCTGGAGGCTCCTCATGTAACACTGGTGGGACAGGCAAGGGAAGCAGAAGGATCAGACAGTGGGAGAGAATGAAGAGAAAGGTGCAATGCAAGCAGAAAACCCCTTTGCCATGCTTCATGCTTACTCTTGTGCTCAAAGATGTGGGAGAAAAAGCAATAGCTTCAGGAAAAGCCCTTTCCTGAAGACAAGCAGAGCATGCCAGGAGGGTGCTGCAGCCATTGTCTCTGCAGCCAAAGTGAGGAGCAAAGCCACAACCTGATGGGGTTGGGCTGCAGGGGTCAGATTCAAGATCTGGATCACCCTGAGAGCTGGGTCCGATGGGTCCCCAGAACCCTGGAACCTCAGGCCCTCTCCCCACATGGGGATTCACTACCAGCTGGGATAGGGTACTGTGGGATGCTGGGATGGACACTCACCACAGAAGCATCCCATCAAAGCTGTTCCTTAACTGAGCAAACGTGGACGGACTGTTACTGGAGTGCTTTGGTTGGTGAGCAGCTAGCCCTGGGAATGTGTGGGCACTGGTGCCCGAGTGGAGCTGTGACCTGTGGAGGGCCAGGATGCTGCCCAGGGACTCCACCCTGAGGAAGGGCACAGTGAGTCTTGGCAAAAGACACAGCTTAAATAAACTCTCTGGTGGTTCAGGCTGGCCAAGTTAAACATGTCCCTTGGCTTGGCTTTGTCACGACTTTGACAGAAGTTCCAGGTGTGGGTCAGAGCTGCCCTTGTACAGGGCACTTGCTGGGGCAGGAAGGGTGTGCAGACATGGAGCCTGCCACTCTCAGGGCCTGGCCATCATGCTCCCTCTCGGGTGACTCACTGAGGAGCCCCTTGGGCAGCAGGTGGACACAGCCTCTGTTCCCTGCTGCGCTGCTCCATACAGAGCACTGTGCACAGCAGGAATGCTGGGGCCATGGCTGCTCCCTGGGAGGAGGAGAGAGAGATCAGAGAGGGGAAGAGTGTGGACCGGGAGAAGGTGATAAACCAGCTCCTTGAGGCAGGGGCTGAGATTGATGTGCAGCTGTTGTGAGCTGCATCACCAGACAGGACTTGTCCCATCCAAGGGTAGGTCATCTTTCCTTTGGCTCAAGAGGGTGTTGGGTGTGTTTGCTAGGCACTGGGTCTTTACGTGGTCAGCTGTGGTATGTTCTGCTGCCCTGTGATCTGCAATTTCTGTTTTATTATTTGCATGAACTCAGGCTCTTGCTGTCTCGGGGGAATTTCACCTAAGCAAGCACTGGGAAAATTTACCTTTATTCAAATCATAAGCACACACACTTTTGACATAATTTTTTGCTGTATTACTTTGTTTAGATCCTTTTTAAAGAAGTTAATAAAGCTGGCAGCACAACTCCATTGACTCTCAGAGGAACACTTCTCTCATTCCTGAGGTCCCTTTCATTACCAGTTATATTTGCACCATTCGTTAGCATCCTGCTTTTCTCTTCAGTATTACCACACAATGTGCTTTCTTTTGTAGTACCTAAAGCTTGTGAGATACCTTCTCCCCCACTGGGAGGCAAACCGAGTTATCTGTAATCTGTGTTTCGTGTCTTGGGTCTCTTGAAAGGACTAGAAATCCCAGACGCAGTAACTTGTGGGTTTTCTGTCTCGGAGAATTAGGATGTCTTTGCATTACTGAGCAGGCAAACAGTGAGCAGTGCTTGATCAATAAGAGGCATTGCCAGAGGTCTGCTATAGTCTGCCACAGCTGACGGTAAGTGTTGCTATAGGCTATGGAACTAGGAATATAAAATGTCAAATGACAGTAATAATTCATGCATCCTGGGACATATAAAACCAACAGCATGTCAATAGCTGTGGCATGCTCTGCAGAAAATATGCAGGATTTAGACATTGCAGGAGTCTGTTTTATTTTAAACCACACTTTCCTTGGTGAAATATAGACTTTCCCTGTTTGTTAAAAGCATTTATTTTCAGTTTCATGTTGCTGCTTCTCTATTAACATTCTAAGAGCCACACAGCTCAAAGGGGGCCCTGAGATTCAAAAAGCAAAATATATGTATTTACTGAAGAAAAACACATAAAATATTTATAAAACAGAGGGTGCAATACTATTTGAGATTCATGGACCATTTCAGCATTCATAAAAGCAAATATGGTTCTCGTGTTGGCTTCACCTGGAATCAGACTTTACTAGAGAGGTTACCCAGGAGGGACCTGCCTTAAAATGAAACTTATTACAATCATTAATTTTACATGGAAAATCATTACATTTTACACGGAAAGCAGAATGTCTTGTGAAATAAGTAAGAACTTCTCCAATATTCATCTTCTTTAAAAATAATTCAGGATAATTAGTATTGCTTTTCTTTTACAAAAAGATACGAAGAGGGTGAATTACTGCATCTGGGAGGGCACAGCAGGCATAGGAGGAAAGATTGTGTGTATCTGATACTTGTTTTCCCCTGTGCCCCTGCTTCTTGGGAACCTAAAAGAGATGGGTGCTGTTTTACTGGCTAAGGCTCCCACAAAAATTCTTCAGATGAATCTTTAATGAGAGAAGGGTAAAAATATATTTGAGCAGCCCCATTCCTATGCTTTCAGCTGTTTGCTCCTGAGCACCTCAGCTGTGGGTTGTCAGGACTCAATTTCTGTAAATCTGCTTGAAAGTAGAAGGGCAAGACAGAAAAGTTGCATGTCCCTTATGATTGTATGAATGTGGGGCTTAATGTGCAGGTACTGCTTCAAAAAGAAGGTAAAATATTAACTGAAAAAAGAGAGAAGGAAAAGCATCACAAAGAAATCCACTAAGCATTATTTAAATCTCCCCCTGTGAGAGGCTGAGGATTCAAGCACATACGAGTCGTCTGCTCCTACATGACAGCAACCCCTCTGCTTCAGAGTTGCACAGTCCTGGCTCTCAGTTGTCTACTTGAGAATTTTTTTTAAAGTTATATATTCAAAAAAATGTCTTAAATATAATTTCCATTATTTGAAGACCATAAATTGATTTTGGTGCAGTGGACTGTACCTATATAGACAGGCACTAATAGATATTTTGGCACATGTTGGTGAAGCTAGCTTGAGATGGAGATGATTAAAATAAATAAAAAGCAAAATTAATCCTGCTAACTGTCTGAGACCTAAGAAAAGGGACGTCTTTGTTCTGACGAGAACATCTTGGCTCGTTCTGCTCCTTTGGCTTGGTTTGGGGAGGATGTATTTAACAGTCCTCCCATGATACTTGGCAAATATAAAGCTGTCACATTGGATCCTGCTTCTCTTTGTATTAAAAGAATGTCTATGGTGTTTATGTTATGGGAAAAAAGCACTATTTCTACTTATTGTATTTTCATTGTCTCTTTTCTTATGACTGTACTGTTTGCCAGCAGCCAAGGGGCCACTTTGATGCTTGCTTTGATGCCATGGTTTATTGTGTTGCACAGTTGAGCCTATGGTTTTCCTTTCAAATCCAAGCTGGCACACTGGGAGAAAAAAAAAAAAAAAAACAAACCAAAAATAAAGCTTTTCTATAATTATGGTTATCTCATAAAGTCTGCATTTGTTACAGCTGCTGGGGTGTTGGAAATCAGTGTTTGTAAATACCTATATATTCTGATTTGTTTTCAGCCTCAGAGATGTTTTTGTCTGTCTGTGTTCCTCACCCCTGGCCATTCATGCAAGCAGCCTTCCCTACCTGCACGCCGAGCTGCACTGCCTCGGGAAGATACCAGCCTGTTACCCAGCTTATCTGCATGGTACAACTTCACCTTGTTCCCTCTTCTCACTCTGAGGGATTAGCATCCAAAGAAAACCAAATTAGTCTTGTATCAATTCACCCAGGGAAGCGAGTAGCCAAAGCGACCAGAACGTTCCTGCTGCAGAGCTGCGTGCAGAAGGAGGCTGGCAGGGTGTGTTATTGTGTGCTGCCCAGCCCCACCACGCTCTCTCAGAGGCCCACGGGGACACTGTGGGTCCTGCCGTGGGGAACCAGACTCTCCTGTGCCCACAGGAAGCCTCACTTGCTGGCTCCATGCTCCGTGTGGCAGTGCCAGTTAGGATGTGTATAATACCTGCTTGGATGTGTCTGTTGCTTTTCTCCATGTCTTGTGGTCATCTGCAAACTGAGGAGGAACCATTCTGTTTCCATTTTGCTGATGGAAAAAGGAGAGCCTTTGAGAGGCTGAGTGATTTGTCCAGGATTATGCAGCAAATCAATGGGAGAAAAGGGGATCAGGCCATTCCACACAGGAGTGCCTTTAACTGTCCCGTGGGCTTTCTAGGGAAAGGCATGCAGGTCCCCAAAGAGGCTGCTTCCAGCAGTGTTCTCCATTATTTCTGTCAGATTATTGCTGTGAACAGAGGAGAAATGCAAAATGTATTATTCATTTCTCCTACTCCTAAAATCAATAGCTATCAAAATACAAATACAATTTAAATCAAAAGGCACTTATTGAGTGCAGATCCTACTAATTAGGTATGATTTCCCAACAATTTCTTAAATTATTTATCCAAAGGATGGGTGGAAGGCACTTTATATGTCCCAGAGTGAATATTATAAACCTCTTGTCATGATACAGAAAATGTGAAATGTAGTGCAATGCTGTGTGATTTGTAACCTTGATGAGCTAATGTAATATCAATAGACATCAATCTGTGCAAAAAAAAAAAAAATCTGTCTCATCGTAACATTCTAACAAGATATGTCAAAAGTCAATAACCTTGTGAAATGGACACGTATCAGCAAAGGTTACAGACTTTGCTGCTAGGAATCAATTAAAAATGTAATACCCGCTTGCAGTGGAAATTACTACACCATCACCAAAAAGGAGGTTTACATCATGCATGGACATTTGTCATAAGGGCAGCTCCCTTCAGGCTGGCTGTTGGCTCTGTAAGCAATTCCACTGTAATAGATATGTTTTGTTTTTGTTTTTTTTTTCTTATGCTGGTATTAGTTTAGCCCCATAATCAACATGCAAAAAATATTTGTGCCATATACAGTTAAATATATTTTTGAAACCCATACAGAAAAGAGCCAATGGTTTTGAAGATTTTTGTGTAAAAATTAGAAAGCAGCTCTCCTCCTAAATGAAAGATTTACAATTGTCAGTCAATAATGTAGATCAATGTTCTTAAATTTTTAATCATAGGGATTTTTCTCCATTTTTCTCCAGCTTCTTTGGATCTTAATTTTCAAACTTATACTCCCATCCATACAGCAGATCTTAAGGTCCCACCACACCAACCATGTGTCAAGGGAAATTCTTGGTCCCATCATATAGATGTGATACCCACTCACCAAATGCTTTCAAATCGGTGATTTAAAAGAAGAGTATGAAATATTATATATGTTTCTCCTCAATTTTTGAAACTGATTGATAAAATATTCACTTTTTAGGCATCTTACTTTGCCAATGTCATCTGATAACAATTTCAGGGCAAGTGTAACTTTGAGGCCAAAACTAAATATTTGAACAGGGAGGGCTATGGCTTCAAAGGCAGCAGTATGTGAGGGGCTGAAGTAAAACCATCAGATAATTAAGAGCTTAAACTTTTAGCTTGGTGCTTTCTTCTGTAGCCTCAATGGTGATCAGCTCCCAGGAAAGCTATCAGGAGCCTGAGCAAAAAGCTGTAGTGGTCCAAAGTGCCTGTGTGACTCAGCTGTCACGATCGCTCGGCAGAACTTCAGTGCAGTTGTGCAACCCAGGATTCAAGGCAGAGCCATAATTCAGAATTTCATGGCATTTTAAAGCACAAGTCAGAATTGTAATGGTATTTCAACCTTCCTTATTAGTTGCACAATAAGTGTCTTTCAGCCAGTGTTCTGCAAATTCCTTCCTGGTGGTCCGCAATAGACACGGCTTGAAAGAGCATTGGAGGTGAATGCTGGGTGTGTGGAAATGGATCTTGAATTGATGGGAGGAATAAGGGATTCTGAAAAACCACTGCAATAAGGTGGCATGGGATAATAAGAGTAGTAGCACAAAGTTTTAAAAAACATGTCATGATTAAATTGGATATGTAGGATAAACTCAACTTTAGTTATTCAGCTATCCTGCTTGTATTTTTGTTGGTTTTAATTAATGAAAGTTTGTCTGGCAGGTATGAAAGCAAAGTTCAGTCTCAGAGTGTTTGAATTAGAACTCCTAGCTGCATCAAGTGAAAACAGGTATGCATTTAATGGTTTGCATTTTCTCATTCCGTTTAAATGTGAATGAGTTATCTGGAAGGAATATCCAACATTGCAGATACTGTTTAATGATATATTCTTATCTTCTTTTCTTCTGTCTAATGCCTTTCATACATGCTTAAAAAGTGTGTGATTGTATACATGATTATATGTTAGTGACTGCAAAGGTTACCTAAATTGAGACCATGGAGTAATTTTATTTTAAATGCAGGGTAGAAGCACATCTGTTTCAAACAGATATGTGAAATGCCTTTTGTGAGTTCAAATCACATACCGTAATGACCACTTAAATGAGCTCCTACACACACAACAACTTATTTGCAACAGTACTAACAAATGCATCTATAAAATGTCACTTGCATTTTGGTGTTCTGAAATAGGTTCATCCTCTCCATTGCCCTGGAAAATTCAGCCCTCTGTTATTGTGTAGAGGATACGAAGGAAAAGCATGTGCTCTTCCTCGTGGAGGATGTGTTATCTGCTGTATAACTGTACTTGATAGATATTTTGTATTTTGCTTGGATCTCCCTTTGAAAGAGGCATAACATTTTTTTGAGTTGTAACTAACACTGTTTTTTAGCCATGAATTGTTATAATTATATAAGATTATGAATATAATTGAGGTAATAAAACCAAAGCAAACAGTGTAGATTATATCTCTGGATTGTATTCATAGGTTAGAAGTGTGTGGTTTTGCTGTATATCACGTTGATTTCAGAAGGGTATGGTTTGGAAATGATGACACATGGAAGACACCAGCTAAGGGGCTATACCTTAGCTGGGAGCCTACATCAAATAGCTCACTTAGCCTTTTTCCACAAATGTCCTTTCCAAAGATAAAGGTGTATACAGCCTGCCTACAGTGGGAAAACCAAAAGTAAACAAATAGAAATATGTTCATTCAACAAATTTGTACTGTAAATGCTTTTGCCTTAAACTGTGGAAGGATGAGAGAAAAGCTCTGCAGAACAGCCTCCATCATGGAGCTGGGGTGGCAGAGGATTGCAGTGGTGCTGCCTGGCTTCTGCTGAGATGCACTCTGTCCTGCACTTGTCCTGTGAAGCAGGACAGTGCTGTTACATTTAATTTTCAGAGAGAGAGCTAAGACATGGACAGAAACCACAGGACTTGTCTGCACATCTAAGGGAACTCTGCAGAAGCTGAGGAGTTGAAGAAAGCTGTGTGGCCATGGCTAATGACCTAAACCATTAGACCAGTCTCACAAAATCTGTGTTGCCAAGTCTGTTGCTGCTGAAATCTGAAATCAAACATTAGCAGCCAAGAACATCATGCTAATTAATTGCCTCAGGAGGACACAATTTCCAAGATCTAATGAAAGATGGAAATCCAGCTTCCATATGTCCCATTTGATAGCCCAAGAAAACACACATTTTTCAAAGAAACAGTGACAAATGTCCAAGTACTTGTCTCTCAGCTGAATAAAACTAATCACCAGGCCCAGGGATAGAAATGGCTGATTATCAGCACCTAGCCTGAAAAGCCAGCCCAGGATGTCGCTGACAAACCATTTTCCTTCAGAATGTTGAAGGCAGCTTCAGAAGGTGACAGCTGAGCACCAGAGCACCTCTGTTCTGCCCACAGAACAGCATTACTCCTGCCTTGCATGCAGCTGCCTTGTCATGGTGCTGGTTTGTTTTTTAAAAAAAAAAGTTAGGAATAAAAAAAGTTAGCATGTCACATTCTTGACAAAATACTGGGGAGAAGGCAGAGGTATCAGTAGTCACAGATAAGTGCCAGGGCTGCCTTGCAGTGCTCTAAGCTTGTCCTTGACATTCCTGTAGATGGGATGTTTGTGCCAGAAGGGCAGTGGTGCACAGCCCCAGGGAAACAGTGAAGGTGGAGAGCCTCAGCCCTCCCGGGAGAGGCAGGGCTGCCTGGCTGTGGAAGCAGAGCCCCATAGTGAATGGGAATGTCCTGTCTCTGTGCCTCTGAGGCATATGGAATTGTTCAGCCAGCTTAAAGACATGATGTTTCTTTTAAATATTTATTGTTTGAAGGATCCTTACATGCATGAGAAGGTCTGTGCTATGTAAAGACCACATGCTGCACTCACAGTCTGCCATGTTTCAGGGGATGCAGGAGTCATCTCTGTGCATGGCAAGCTCCTGCTCCCACTCCTGCTTTGCTGGCGTGAGGTGTTTCACAATTCCCAGGTTTGTTTGGCTAGAGTTGAATGATCAGCTTGTTGCAGCAGACCTGACCATGAGGCATGAACGTCTTTTGCTTGCCACGGCAATGGTCCCAGCCTGGCTGCCTTGCTCAGAGGATGGTCAGGAATGTCTTGGTGCCCAGCGAGCAGACTGGGAGGCCCAAGTGCTCAGTCATAGAGCAGGGCTATGACAGGCCTTGGTGTCTAATCCAGGATTTCCAGGTGACCCTTTATCCACACAAACATCATTAGTATTTGTTAAGTGTTCAATTCTTGGAAACATGCAAAATTTTCACTTTCCTCTTTCACCAATCATTTTACATATGATTCATGTGAAACTTCTAATCTAAAAAGAGTATCTTGATACCCTGTTTAGTAAAAATGGCATGAGATAAGCAGGTACAAATTGCACAGCAAATTTTCACTCTAAATATTGAAGAAAATATATTTTATTCTGTCTATCCTGAGAAGATTAAAGAACCAAAAAAAAATAAGAAGGTCAAGGTAAGTAGTTGTAGCACACCATCTATTGTGTAGTTCCTCAAGATCACTCCAGTTGAATGGAATAATGGCATTTCTGAACTTCAGTAACTTCCACCACACAAAGGCACAGCATTTTGACAGGATTCAGAAAATAATTTAAAATCATAAGGGCCATTATGCAGACTGTGTGATAAAGTTAGAGATGGTATTTTTCTGCAATTGGTCTTCAATTTCACTCTAGATTTTAATGACATAAAGCTCAAAAGGAGCTCCTAGTGCTTCTCTCCCAGAGATGAGATCAACACTTATGAGGACATGTTTTGATGACACAGCTCAGAAAATTGAAGGGATTATTATTATGGAAGGACCAAGGTGATAAGTACTGTGTTATATATGAATAACTGTCAGTCAGACAAGCCAGGAAAGGTCATAATCCATTATATTAATGTCATAAATGTTATCACAAACTGACATCAGGATGGTAAACTGGGATTCTTGCACTTTTTAAAGTGCTGCTGTTCTCAAATGACACTGTCCTGGAAAGACATGTTGATATTAATTTTTCTCTCAAAATAAAAGACTTTAAAGATTTTCAGCCAAACAGAAGTAGTATTTTAAATATTTGTTTGGGGTTTTAAAATATTTTTTTTAAAGAAAATGACTGAATGATCACAACAGTATCCAAGATACCATGAACAGATGAGAGAGGAGTGACCCAATAATTTCTGAATACTTACTGTCCCCCTTTATTTTATTTGAACTGTGACTTTCACACTTCACTCAGACACCCTCTGGGGGCCACTCCAGCTGAGGATAAGAGAAGCAGGAAGGCAGAGGTGGAAATTCCTGTCCTGGCTGCTGACTGCCCCAAGTCAGAACTGCACCTGTCTGTAATTCACTCCCTTGACATTAATATTTTTCCCAATATCAGATATGAACTGTGCCAACACTCAGAAATGTATGACAGTGAAAAAAGACAATGGAAATCATATTTTATATCTTTTGTGTTGCTGAGCATTTTGATGCCCACAGAGAGCAGGCAGCTCAGTGGATGTTACCAGTGCATGGCTCCTCTGAATTACCCTGGGCTCCCAGAGGAGGATCACCAGGGATTCAAATGAGACTTTGTTCTTGCAGCACCACAGAGTGCTCCACCCATTGCTGACCCCTTACGAGCCAGCAGTAAATTACTGTCGCTTATGTAAAGCTGTTCCCAGCTCAGGGTCCCAAGTGAGAGTAAGGAAGGTGAACTCTGAGACCATGCCAAAGCCTTGTGTCCACACTCACTAACATTGCAAATTCTACAAACAATCTGTGTAATGCTGAAATGTGGGTCCATCGGGGGCGAAACAACTGGACCACTCCTTTCCAGACTGGGGAGAATGCTATGGTAAACTCCAGAAATGCAAGAGGAATTTAAGGTGAGTTTTCACATCCCACACAGAAGGAAGCCAAAAGAGAAAAGAAGGGTAAGTACTTCTGGAAGGTGCCATGCTGTATTTACTGACCACATCAGATCAGAGCTATGGTTTTATGTCAGAACTCAGAATTCAACATGTCCAGCAGGACTCCTGCAGATGTATGGATGTGGTAACACTGACGTGGGCAGGAGACAGCCTCTGGTGAGTCACTGCAGCCCTTCCTGCAGGAGCTGGCTGTCTACAGCAGGCATCCACTGCACTGCTGGGGGAGTGTGCCTTGCAAAAATCACCCAGCTCGTCTGGCTTGTACAATCTACAAATAAGCCATGTTTGTACCATGCAGGTGAAATGTTCAGGGTGAAAGCAACGTGGGCTAACTTGAATTGTATAAATAACTGCAAATCATTACTTCAAATGAGAGCATAATGTCTGGAACCACAGGCAGGAAAATACATTTACAGACTATCAAATTATCTTGGGATAATAGTGCAATGCTTTTCACTGCTGCACTTTGTGTTCTTATAGCTGAGCAAAGAATACTACAGCTGGAAAAGGCTCTGAATTTCAAAGAGAAGAGATTTCATAAGTAGAGTACTTCCACATAAGAGACTGCCTTTTCTGTGATTTTAGGGGAACATTAGAAAACCCCCAGCAAACAAAAAAAGTGATTTTTTATGACTCAGAACTATACAGAATCTGTTCTGATCATCTGATGATAAACAAACCTTTAGAAAATGTGTCTATTTTATAATATAACCTGCAAAGTGCTTCCTTGTTCATATGAGGTTACTTATCCCTGTGATTGCAACAAAATGCTTTTGATCAAATGTGTTTACAGAACTGGCACAACCAAATCAAGTAGCTAAGCTGCTATATCAGTTTGCATGCACAAGTGCTGTTTGAGTATAGAATTTTTTGAGCACATTTTTAGAGAAAACAGAGTGCCCTTTGAAATCTTGGAACTAAAGCTGTATAAATGCCCTAATGCTGTTTATGGTGTCTGTGGAAATATATGCCACTCAAAGTGCTTTTAGGATGCTCCAAAGTATATCAAAGAGCATTAACTTCAGCACAGCTGGGAATGTCCCCAGATTCACTTATGAATGCATGTTTCTTATATCCTGTATATTAACTATAGCTACACACAAGGCCACACTTAATATAGCCTTGCTCATTGAGAATAATCCACAGAGTAAGCCTATTAGGTAAGGTTTAGCATCTACATTTTTCTGCTCACATCTGCTTGCTTGACATATATAATCTGCCTGGATGTCACAGTTTACATCCTATTTTCATTGGACGATAGTGAAACTTGATCAGTGTCTTCATCTCCTTCTCTGTCACTCCAAGAAATATTTCTGCTTGTCAGCTCCCCTTTACCAGGACTCTCTGGTGTGACCCTTAGCCAGGTCCTTTATTAAAGGGTAGTGCATGCACGGCTTGAAGGCGACTGTGCAATTTATCATTGTGCAAAATGCATGCAGAAAGTGCTACTTACAAGACAGTAAGGAAATAAAAAGTGATATAGCAATTTCCTAACCTGAATTTTCTGTACTTTCTTTTCTCTCACAAAGGTCTGGCATATCACTATTTTAGTAGCAGTAAGTCAGTATTTGCTTTCTGAAGACTTATATTTCTGCTGAAGTCTTATGAAACGGAACTGTAGGCACCTCAGTAATTTTAGAACAGCTTAGTCTGAGAGGTAAATTAAAATTAGGGAAAATTAGACCATTTTTAATGAGATGGTTATTACACTGAATAATGATGATTATTGCTTCTGCTTAATAAAACTGTCAGCCAGTGCAAAATATATATTAAGGGAAATTACATTACATTATATTCCTATCAACTCAGAAATTTGGTGTGTTGCTTTCCCAAAAAACCATGGAAATAATGAAATGTTAGACAAGGCTTCCTTTTCCAAATAGGATCAAACATGGAGCTTTCAGAAACAGCCCTTTAAAGCCCTGATGTAAAGCCCATTAAATCTAATGTTTGTGAAGATTTCTGCTGACTTCTGTGCCATGTAGATCAGGTCTGGACTAAAATGAGCAGTGTTCCCCCTGTTGTCTCTGCTAAATACCTAGACAACACCACATGGTGAATGCACACTGAGCTCAGTGCTTGCTGGCACACCTGCTCTTCTCTTCTGATTTACCTGGCAAATTAGGAGATGGACTCCACAGGGTGAGACACACTGTTATTCCCAAGGTGAAAACAAACAAAAAAAAAGAGGAATATTACCTATTATCTATTATAATCTATGTAAAAATTAAATCCTGCTGTGGAAACCTTGGCGCTGAAGCCCCAGACACTTAGAGGTGAGGCACCTCCCCAGAAGCCTGTCCAGAGACATAAATGACCAGGAGATTTGAGTGCTCAGCATTTTTTTGTTTAAAAGTAGGCACAGTATCAAAGCCTGCCTTCAGCAAGAGCTGCTGTCCTGAGGAATGAGAGCTGGGGTGGCTCTCTCCTCTGTGCTGGGAGTCTACATGACTAAACTGCCAAATGGGCAAAAAGAAGAGAGGTGGGAAGTGAAATGTGCATTCCTCCTGCCACCCCTTCTCTGGGTAGGGTTCAATCTAAAAGGATATGTTTTTGTGAAATGATTTTATATTAACTAAGCCACACTTTTCTTACAGAAAGGTATTTATTGCAGCTGTAGTAGCAGTAAATTTTGAGACATTAAATAAGCAGCAAAAACTGCATGACTTAATACATGCCTATGCCAACTGAACTAGCGAGCTAGGACACAGAGGTGAGTGAGTCTTTCTGTGGTGCATGTTAAAACCTGGAGAAACAGAAATTTACCTTATAATTTTATTTTTTGAGAGCTCTATTCCTTATACAAAGAGCAATATATTATCTTAAATGAGGATGATAACAGGATTAATAAGTCACAGCACATGTGTTTCTCAGGTTTTCATCATGCTTTGAAACATTTACTAATCAACACGATTTCTCCTTTACGAAGCCCATTTTGTAGAGTTCCATAAAACAGGTTCAACAGTCACAATTTCATTAGCATTATATTGTTGCCATGGTAATGTGGTACCAATTCAATGGATGGGCTTTTCATCCTGGGCTTATAGAATTGCTCTTCCTGTCAAAAATACATCTATATCGAAAAAGTAAACAGACCTTACCACTGGAGTAGGAGCACAAAATATCACATGCTAATTTGGCTAGGAATGTATCATGTTACTGGCAGCAGACCCAGAAATCATTAGAAACATGGCAGAAGTTACTAAGCACCATACACAATAGCAAAGTCACACTTCAAAATTAGGGAAGTTACACACATTCATTGATGCAGTATCTGAATGTGTTATTGCAAAAGCACTTGGTTCTACTGTGTTCGTTCTCTGAAATCCTGTTAGGAGGGCACAGTGCAACTTGGAATATTGGAGGAGACAAAAGCAGTAACACACTAAAGAATAAAATGTGAGCTAAAGATGTGTTGGTCCTTCTCCCATTCGGGTGTTCTGCAGCATGTCCTGGGCTAATTGCTGCCAAATGCAACATCTTGTTTCTCTGGTCTGTAAAACTGCCCCCTCTGCCCCCGAGCAGAGCACCTGGTGTATGCCAAATAGTGAGTGATGGCAGGTATTGCTAAACACTGCCATTAAGTAAAGTAGAAACGCTTTTAACAGCTCCGGGAAAATGCACAGATCTACAGTTTGAGAAATGTCACTGGGAGGATCTGGACTCACCCAGGGAAACACAGAAGAGATGGCAGACTGAGCAGGTAACAGTAGCTATGAACTTATGGAGGAAGGATACTCACATCAATAAAAAATCATGACAGTTTGTAGTTTTTTAAAAATAAATACTGCAGGCTGCAGGAGAAGTATCCACAGCAATCTAAGCAAGGAATACAATATAAGCAACAATACAATATAAGGCAACAGTGGGGTGGCTTGTTTATAATATGTTAAAACACTTTCTTGTGTATTTGCTGTGTTTTTTTATTATTGTTTCCTATTTAGATTGGAAAAATCTTTTACCATCCTGACACATGATGTTCAGTCTATAATTTCTTAGCTTAATCATATTGTATCCTTTGTAGCAGCAAGGGTAAATTACAGACAGGATAGTATTCAGTATAATCAAAGATGTGTTCCACTTTACATGATAAGTTTTGTCTGATGTACAAAAGCAGTATCTTCTCCAGCTGAGTGAGGAAAGAGAGACCTTAACCTGCAGATAAAAAAACTCAGAGAATAGGCTTCTCCTCCATTAGGATCCTATTGTTCACACACAAAAAGATAACTGTTGTTACCACTATTATCTATTTATTTACTTTCACCATGATATAGCACAGGACCCAGCTGAGACCAGGACCTACTTGGCTAAGCACAGCAAAACACCGCAGAGTGCTGCAGTCTCTTCTTCAGACAATTTATAAGGCACAAGGGAGGCCAGAGAGGAAAGGAGAGAGGGAGAGACAGCTTAAGTAACTAACTCTCTAGGTCAGAGAAGAAGACAGTGGTAGAAGCAGCATGGATCTCCAGTCCCTGAACCCTCCATTGGGAGGGTTCTGGTGGATGTAGGATATATTTGGAGATATCCTCCACCAGATTCTGAGGATTCACACTCTAACTCGCACACAGTCATGCTTTACCCCCTAATTTCAATGGCTGCATCTGTGCTGCTGAGCAGGGGTGGCCTGAGGCAAAGCTTGAAGTCACTGCGAAGCCCACCCCTATTACCTATTAAAACACCTTCAGGCTGGCTCCAGGGCAACCCTGTTAATCCTCTCAGGGACAAAGGCTCAGGAATACCCTATGTTTTTTTTAGCATGTTCAAGGGCACCAGGGTCAGGTACCTGCCAGAGAAATATTAATGGGTTTCAACACCACAACTGAAGCAATAGGGATTAGGCTTTCTTCCTTTGGACAAGGGACTTCCAAATTCAAGCTTGAGCAGATGGAGGGAGGGGGAAAAAGACAGGACATTTTGGTCATGAGAGCAAGAAGTCAGTTTACATCAGAAGTTGAAAGCTTTGATCAGGAAACAATATGATGTCTTAGATTAGGAAAGCATTAGCTTGTAGTTTTTCTTGCTTTCTCCCCTCTGTCTCTTAAAAATCCATATAAAGTAAAACCGTTAGACTCTCAGTGAAGAAATATTCATCTTCTGCTCAGTAAATACTTCCTTGTGCTGTGTGGTGCCTGCTGACTTTACTGCTGTTGCAGCCTTTTAAAATGCTTCCAGGAAATCTCATTCCATTTTAACTTTAATTTTTTTTTATTAAGGAATCCAAAGAGAATTTATAATAATCCCAGTTTAACTTTTTAATAAAAACTGCAAATAATAGGCTAGCATAGATTTGATCTCATATACATATCTGATAAAAATTCAGATCTGTAGTAAAATTTGTTAGCCGGGAGTCTGTTGTCACCATATTAATGAATATAAAAGCTGGCAGCTTCAAAATGGCAATATTACTGTAAGCCTACTTTTTTTATAATGGTTGTGCGTTGTGCATTCAGTATTGATGAAGATCAAGATTTAGCATGCAGAAGTAATATCCATTATGATGGGATTGTCCACAGTGAATTGAGTAGGACATTTGCTTAATTAAAAGTATTTATCTTAGATGATTTAAGACATATGTCCTACTACTGAACTGATGATGTAAATTGGTTTCTTATAATCAGTTCACCACTGATGACTCCTTACACTAAATAGAAGAAGAAAAAGGTAAGAGAAGAGTCAGAGCAAAATAATAGATGCCACTACCAGAGAATTTAAAAGAACTTTTGAAATAATGATTAACTAACACTATGCCATGAGCAGGAAATATACATAATCACACCCCTAATGCAGAGATGTAATAGAGCCCTAAAAGTCTGTACTTTGAGCAGAAAGTTTGGAGAGGAAAACATGAGCACATACCCAGGTTCCCACTCCTACCCACTGCAGCTGTGCCTCAGAGGCACAGGCGTTTGGAGGACAGAGCCTGGGGATAAGAGGTGGCACAGAGCCCGTGGTGGGTGAAGCCTGTGACATGGTGTGGGGTGTCCTGCAGGGGCTGGGCAGGCATTTCCCTGGCTTTGGGCAGGGGCTGGCAAATTGGAGCAGAAGGGAGAGCAAGGCCAGAATGCCAGGGAGGGCAGGAACCGGTGTGATCTGCTCCTCAGGGTGCTTTTAAGTGTGTTTATAAAGACATACTGGGTGGTTTAATCCCTTATACAAATATACTTTTAAGGGAGCACCCCAATGGGTGGAATGTTTCAACCTCTCTCAATTTTACAGCCCTACAGCCTAAGTTTCCTGGACTAGTCCACCTTCCTTCCTCACCAAATGACTCATGGAAAGCTGTTGATCTTCAGTCTATGGAGACAATCTAACATCAGCACTTTCTGGAGGTGCTGCTAGAAGGTAGGGCCACATCCAGCCCCTCTGAACTCTCCCATCAGCTCAGGTGTGCTACTGACATGAAAAGCTTGTGACTCCCACAGCAGAGACCAACTTGTCTGCTTCCTGAAAACCCTGCAAAGCTGCCCCTGAGACAACTGGGCCTTCCATCAGCCAGACACACAAATCACTCACTAAATAGTTTTGGCTGAGGTTGTTGGACAAAATCTTCATAGATAGAGCCAAGAGGACAGGCAAGAAATATTTATCTTCTTCATGCCACATGTTGTTTTTTCATTATTTCTTCTCTTCTCCTTTTTACACTCCAGGCAATTTTTTTCTTTCTATATAGGCTAATAGGAAGAAATAATGTGGCTTACTCCAGTCATTTAATTTAAGTAATTTAATTCTAATTATGAGCATTCAAATAGAAAGTGACATTTGTTGATATATGTTACACTTCTGAAACATTAGAAAAAATATCTGACCTATTCTCTGCTAATGCCTAGGTGACATTTTAGGAACAAGAGCCAGCCTGGGAAGGGCATGTGCAGCATGGGAGCTGTCAGTGGAGTGCATGGCCATGAATCTGGTTTTGATCTGTGTCTGTAATTTTCCAGGTGAGCCTCGGACTCTGCCTACGGTCTGTGCTCCCAGACGACAGCCCCACGCCGGCAGATGGAGGGACACTTCACTCCCCAGGCACTGCATGGGGCGTTTGCTGCTCCCAGAGCTGCCACACGCCATGGGACCCCCAGCTGCTGGATGCCTGACCCAGCTCGACTGCTGCTGGAGATGTGAAGGGGCTGGCTCAGCCCTGCTTGCTGCTGCCTGTCTGCCTTATTCTTCTGAGTTATGCCCCAGCCCGCTGCTGTCCTGTTGTGCTGGTGCCTCCGGGCTGTATTGAGTTTTCAATTATCACAATATACAGTGCAGATGCTATGCAAAACAGCCAGTGTGGCTGAGCACGCTGAACTCAGGAGAAACACAGCTAAATAAAAGTACTACTATAATACCAGGAGGCTGATTGGAGCCACAAGATACCAGTGTCATATCCTGTGGCTTTTATGCTGGTAGATGTCGATTTCAGGCATTAGAGTCTAGCTATCCAACAGATAACAACTAGAGGAAATGGATCTGGGTATCTTCAGTTGTGAGCAACTGATCCACATTTGCCAATAAATGCAGAACCTGGTAAACTGCAGAGGAAAGGAAACATTTGGGATACCTACAAATATATCCAGGCATGTACATGGGGTAGCATCTAACTGTGTGCAACTTAAACTCCCTGAACACAAAATACACTTAAAGTGGTACATCAAGAGAGCTCTGACTTCAGAGAAGCAATGTGTGGTTACTTGTCAACCCCAAATTCAGGCAAGGAAAAAACAGCAAGTGTAGGTCTCAACTTCTCTATTTGTACATGCAGTAATAAGCTCTCAGATTATAATGATATTGTGATATCTATGTGGAGGTGACAGACTATGACAAAAGAGGAAGAAATAAGCAATACAATAATGTCAAACTTTCTTGTTATTAACTTCTAGAAAAGCTCAACAGCTGGAATTTTAAAATGTTTTACATAGACAAATGTAAAGAGAACAAGACAGTGAGTGTGTTTCTTTTCCAAAGGAAAATGAAATAGGCATACAGAGAAAATTATTATATTTAGTACTCTCAGGGCAAATTCCAGTTAAGGACTTTGAAATAATTTGAAAATATTAATGATTTAGCCTCACAGCTAGCTTTTAGGGAGATAATAATGATAATTATTACTATAAATAAATAGTATTATTATCATTCTTACTCAGAAGAATAGAATATTGATGCATAGAGAATTCTGTATTTGTCCAAAATACAGAATACATTTGTCTGTGTTTTACTACTGCAACCATCCTTCTCAAGAACTATTATATATTAGGATTATCCTTTTCCAAACACTCTTTGATATACTATCAAAGAGTATTTATCAGTTCTAAAAACCAGCCAACCAGGCTTCCTTGTGAAACAGTGCCAGTCAACATCTCCATTTGCATGTGAATTCTCTAGCAGCAACAGTTCTGGTTTAAAAAAAAAAAAAGAAGAAGAAGAAGAGAAAAGGAATCATAAAAATCAGTACAAAATCTGTCAAGGCCCCATCTGCGACTGGGTATCAGAATATCACTAAGAAGCTCTGAGGAACAGAGTTCATTCCAAGTCTAACACATAGAGCATTTTGGTAGATGAAATTAATTCAAACCGGGAGAAATGAGAGCACATACCATGAAAAACTCTGTTCCTCCACTGAGGATCAAAGAAAAGAAGCATCACTGTGTGTGGTCTTGGGTTTGGTGCACAAAGCCATGCTCAAACAGTACAATACTCAGTGTGCTCATGTCTCGTTTTGATAGCCAGCTGCTCCTCTGAGGAGTGCCAGGGAATGAGGGACCTCTGGTCCTGACAAGATCAGGACTCTGATTACATATGATTGATGCAAAAAGCAAGGTTTACAGCCAGCTACCTGGAGTAGTATGGAAACAAAATTATAGTCTCCACCCTGGCCTTGAAAATCCCTCTACAAACATGTTTATTTCCTTCTGAATGGGAATATGTAAAGGCTGGGGACACTTATTTGTAGGCTATTTTTATATCTCCTCTTCAGGATCTGAATCTTGCATATTAATGAACTACAGGAAACAGGAAAACAAAACATTAACACCATTCTAATGCAGCATACTATTTTTCTTTCCCTTTTTTTAACTGTTAGAGTATGCAAATGTTCAGTTAACTGGTCCTCATGTTTTCTCTTTATTGAATTGCTTTCACTGTGGCAAATAAATATTCATAAAGAAATGTGGACAATAAATCATTTCAAATAGTTCAAAGCCATTTTCTTTCTAGACTGCATATATTTTCAGCTGTAACTCGCCTTTAATATTTCATTCAAAAGACAGACTTGTAGAAGGACAATAGAGATAATGTGTCAAGTAGTAATTAAAACAGGGAGTAATGATTAAAACCATTTTGATCTACATTCTGCTCTGCCAGATTCATAATCTCCTGTGTTTGTTAGGATGACATTCTACTTGCTTTATACAGAAACTCAAAATAAACTTCTGTTTGAAGACACTGCAGAAAACAAAAGATTTCAACCCCGAGCTTGTGGGGCCCAGAGCCCTTCCCAGCTCTGGAGTTTAGGTGTATCTTCTGTACCATCCTAGCAAGACAAACTCAAGCAGGCACTGTCTTTCTTGCTAATATTGTGACTTCTCTGGGAAGCAGATCCAGATGCAGAGCAGAAGACAAGGAAGGGCCATCCCAGTGTGTACAGATAAATGTCACCTGTCTCACCATTTAGATTTAAGCTAACAGCTTCAAAAGAAATGAAATTTAAAGATTTGGTTAACTTATACATTTAGGGATCTTGGTTCAAATTCAAGTAATAATTATGCTCCTTGTCTCATTGTATGTTTTGGCTGTTAATGCATATATTTGGCCTAAACTCATTATCTTTCCTGATATGTTGCTGACTTTAGGCCCTGATTCAACAGAGCACTTACATAAAGACTTAAATAAATTGATTTAGGAAAGAATTCCTATTTGTGTTTAATCTTGGGCAGACATTCAACTTTCAAATCAATGGGACTTATGAAGAGCCCTGACCTTTGGGTCTAAATATTTGCCAAATCAGTGCACTGATAGAAATATATTGGAAAAGATACATGTCTAATCAGAATTTTAGTCTCCACTTTAATGGGTAAATACCCATAGATAACACATTATTCTTCTCAAGAAATCCATTTTATAGAATTTATCAGAAAGCCTTAAGTCACATTTTCTGTTTATGTCAAAAATACTAGATGAAGAGTGTCATTCCTTGATAGTGTATCTGTAATATTCTTCAAATAAATAAATAAAAGTCAGGCAAAGTGCTGGCACAAAAGGGCATTAATAATTATTTACCAATACCTTCTCAATTGCCCAGCATGTGGCAATCCTTTGGAGAGCAGGAAGGTGAAAGGTGTGACAGAGAGGTTCTGATATCCCACAGACTTGAAGAAAATGCATATGAAATACCACGGGACACTCCTCCCTAAACCAGCATTTATAAGGGCCATTTATATACACATGGAATTTATACACATTTATACACACATGGAATTTTAAGAGACCACATATTTTTATTAGAGAATGAGGTCAGCCAGGGTAAAATCATGGACGTTTCTGGTATCACCGTGTAGGGGTTATACAAGTGCACCTATAGCCAAATTTATGAGGTTAGAAGAAGCAGCTGGCAAAATAATTGATGCTATGATTCTATGAAATAAAATAATCTTGCTGTTCTTACGAAAATATTCATGCTTTAGTTTTCTTTATTATATTATTAAGAAGGCAAGCAGAGGCTGTCAAACATTGTTTATAGAGTGGAAACAGACATAAGAGGGGAAGCAGATTACAACAGGTCCCATCATATCATGTAATTTGAAGAGTGATGAGTATGAATGTCACAAGAAGAATCAATGGGTGCTACATCTCTGAACAACCACAGAGCAAAACTGTGATCCACATTATCCCACTGGGTTCTGTGGGCAGAGTTTGGGAATAATGCACAAAAAGCAGCTGTTGAGCGTTCACCTGGCTCACACAGTCACATGGATCCATCCTGACACCACCTACACTCACTTTGGAGGAGGTGAGTCAGGAATAGGGAGCTGCTGTCTTGTACACTCACTGCATGCAATCTCTGGAGCAAGGCCCCTTCGAGCAAGGGGCAGACTGCAAGGGGAAAGCACAAGGGTCTTATCCTCCTCCTCTATGACTCTCATATTACCAAAAAAAAAATAAATCTCTCTTTTCCATCTACTGTGCCCCAGGGGAGGGGGAGATTACAAGAAATACAAAACAATCACTGCCTCTGATAGGCATTTCCATATTTAGTAATGAATTGGAGCTAAATTTGCTAATTTAAGTCACCTGCTCTCAATGAAATCAATCAGTGCCTAGCAGATGCAAAAGGCTTATGAAGCTCAAGGTGAGCAGGCATAGGTTCTCCACGGATGAAAAGCTTTTTTCAGTGTGGGCAGAGGAGCTCTTTGATTAGTTCTTTAGTCTCTGCTGAAATTGTACTGCTTTAGTGAACTTCATTCGAGAGGTATGTTTGCAACTGATTTCAAGAGTTTGGGGTTTCACATTTTTTTCATCTTTCCTGATACCTTTGCTTAGCCTGTAGTAATGCTTTTTCCTATGCTGCATATAATATACAGGTCAGAAAAAAATGTTCCCCCCTCGCTTCACCAGTATTTACACTGTTATATCTTTTGAGAAACTAGAAAAAGTCACCAGCTCTGCTATCAAACATTATCTTTTTATACCTATTCCTGTTGCCACAGTTTTTCTCCTTTTTAACTGATAATGATTGTGATTTGTATCCGAAAGTCACTTTGATGAATTTGCCTTTTGACTTTATTTTTTGGTTTTGCTTACCAATGTTGAGTCAAATTCTGAAATATAATCGATTTGCACTGAGTTTGTCAGAGACAGGCAGACTTCTGAAATTCTGGATGCTTAACTTCATATCCTAAGCAATTTAGCTCTTTTCATTACCCTTTTTACTAAAGAAAAGACTAGTGTACTCTTTTTCAAATGTGTCATAATAAGGAACATGTCAAGGCATGCTAATCAGAAGGAAAAAAGGCCTACAGATGCTCGAATTCCTATGCTTTTAGCAACAGTTTTGCACATTTTGTTGTCAATCCCTATGGAGCAAAAAAACTTCATCACAGGTTACACTGGATGAACTTCAGACCCTGATGTAGCAGTCAAGCTAATGGCAGATGAAATTTAACACATATTAGAGTAACTTGATAGGAAAGAAATACTTCTTAATGCTCATCCACACAAGTGGGGAAAGAAAAAACTCTTCCCACTGAAAACATATTTCTTTTTTTCCATGTTTACCTGGAAATTGTGAAATCACCTGAAATAAGCGGTGTGTAAAGAACCCATTCGTATCTTGCATTGTGTTTGAATAATTTCATTATGTTCAAAGCATCTTTATTGGAAGGATGCTTGATTATGAGTTTTGGGTTTTTTTCTTTCTTTTTAATTTTAATTTTCCGGTCCTCTGGATTTTCTCCAAGAAGGAGAATAATTCTAACTTATAGCAGATGTAGCCCATCCCTTAAGACTGAGGATCAATCAGACAGAAGGTGATTGTTCTCCTTAACATACTAAGATTTACTTTGCTTTAAAAGTCAGCTTTGTGTCCTGCAGACCCATTATTTACTAAAATAAATACTGCAAAAAGCAGCCATACTCTGCTTGAAAATTAACAAAAACTAGCTTGACTTTCTACTGAAAGATAAACAGCTCATCACAGAGGAGTAACAAAACAAAAGGCTCCTGATGCTATGACAGAGTTAAAAACAAAAGTTCCACAAGGACAATGGGCAAGTGAGCAAAGGGAATGAAGAACAGGTGGTAGAACGGAGAGAAGGGGAGGGGATAAAAAAATGGGAAAGGTATATTAAAGGCAAAAGCTTAGACTAAAGAAGCACATACAGCCCCAGGTGTATGCTTGGGGCACTTCAAAAAAATTATGACTAAAAACCCCTAGAATTCTATTGTGATGTATATCTTGATAAAAGAAGTATTGTAGAAACTTCAGATGCTCAAGTAGGAATTGAGATGTTATATACTAAAGCTTGGCCCAAACAGACTCGTATTTTGAGTACTTTTCTTTACTCTTTGTATTTGATATGGTAGAATAGCAACCATGAGCTTAGTTGGAAGCCTCTAGTCTTCTGTGGTAAAGTAAAACAGCCCTAAGAGAGTTGAGATTCTGGACCTAGATGTTCCCTTAAAATGGGACTGGTTTGCCTCTTAAGTTGGCAATAGTTAATTGAGAAAGACTTTAATCAATACTTCATGTGATTTAAACCTGATGCAGCCAAGTAGCCTGTCTCTGAGAAACTTTCCAACAGGGGTTTGCAGTCTCCCTAGGACTCAATGGTATTTTGATGAATAATATTTCTAGCAGGCTAATTTTCTTGCTAATTATCATCAAACACCTAGACAGACATTCTGCTGTAGTAGATATGCTTTGAAAAAAACTAAAAGTCCCTTCAATCATGGGTAAAAGGAAATTAAAAATTCATATATAAAGTGATATATTTTTAAATCTTAAAGCATGTTTCATTACAATATCTTGGTGCCAAGATACAACATCTAATAGTTGACAGATAAAACACCCCCCATAATTGATTTTGAAATTAAGTCACATTCCATGGATAAGAGTCCTAAATTTTATATTAAAAACTAAATTAGGTTGTAGAAATTCTAAATGGCAAACTGTGTTCTGCTCCAACCAAAGGTGTTCTGACCAAAGGGGTTCTATGAATTTTTTGTTTTGTTGAGTGCTTTATTTCCACTTTAAAAGGAAAAATAAACCCTACAATACAGCTTACCAAAATTCATGCATCTATAAAGAACTTTTGGCATGTAGGTCCCAAGTGTATTCTTCCTATTCCAAAACACTTTGAGGTTACACTTAGTCATAAATGTTTCTAGTCTACTTCTCTTCATTATGTGCAAGTGCTGTGAGATGGAGGAACAGACTTAAAATGAAAAAAAATTCTCACTGGAAGAAACAAAAGCAGGTATGTTTCTCTCTGCCATAGCCTGCATCCTTCCAAATCCATCCTGCTGATGCCAGGGCTTGTCCCTCACAAGATCACAACTACATCTGTAGTGAGTAGTACTGTAATACTTGCTTTGCCACATTACTCAAGCAGTGCAAAATGAGATGCAAGGAACACTGGGATCACTGCCTTTACTGGGAGCAGAGGGGTTATCTTTAAATGGCTGGGATGTACTTGCAAGGCACAGAACCCAAACTCGGAGCTGGTGGTTTGAGGATATGATGAGAGTAACAAACAAGTACACACCAAACAGATGGGCCAGCCAGGCTGTTACAACGGGGTTCAGCTGCAGCTCTGGCTCTGTGTGTGGGAGCTCCTCAGTCAGGCTGCATTGACTTTGGTATTTACAATACCTTTTCTTGGAGGATTATGATTAATTTCTTCTGTAATTGATAAAAAGATTAAAAAATAAAAAGGCCTTTTAAATTCTATGATATTCTGCTCCTTTCAGGCTTACAGAAAATATCCAGTGACAGTGATATAGGCTCTCTTTGCAATAAGTGTGAAATTACAAGTATGCATATGTATATGATCTCATTGTCAGTATTTGACAAGCTTAAAAAAAAAGTTTTGGTTATAGAAGCCACTGATGTAGGTGTCATGAGACATATGGGAGGGGTCTTTCAAATTTTTGAATGCTTGAAGTAGGAATTTGCTATGTGGGCTAAAAGGACTGTATCTGTGGCCCAGCCAGGTGGAGATCACACTTTACTAGCTGGCTGTTGTGGCAGTAGTCCACCTAAGCATTCTGCAAAAAGGTGGAATGCAGCATAGCCAAAAGTTGCCATAGCAATAGATTATTGTGCAGTAAGAATAAAATCTTGGATACGTACATATTGCAATTAAAGTGATAATTGTTTGAATTTTTGGGAAGGAGCTCTGCTGGACATAATCTTAAAAAACACAAACAAAACTCCCAAAAGACCTAATCAACCAAAAGGGGAAAAAAGCCAAAAGAACATAAAAACTTTTATTTGTTTGTATAAGAAGTGGGCAGTTCCACAGCAACATGATTTTTTTTTTCTCTTGCTAAAAGCTAAATTTCTGTGAGGTAACTGACACACAGAAAAATACAGTTCTTTTTTTGTCAGACATGTCTTTCAGTTTCTGTGAAAATTGTTATATTGCAGAATGAGACTTATACACAATACACAGTAAAGAAACACAAATTTAGGCATGAGATTAGACAATGCAATCTTGTTTTATTTGGTGGGGGAAGATTTTTTTTTTTAATAAATCATGATATATGTTCTGTAGCAGTAATAATTTTTAGTGAAATGAGATGCCCTACATTTACGGATCATGTTTGTTATAAAGGGTTAATTTCCAAAAGGAATCTGGTTTAGCTCAAATTTTTTTAAGTCAAATTGATTCTGCTTGATTTGATGTATCTAATATGACCTTGATTAAATTAGAGAGAAAATGATGATGCAGACTGTTTGTCCTATTGACAATTGCTACCTTAGGCTAGGCTGGCAGTGAATTAACGTCTTGCCCGTATTTTGCAGGGACCTTGGCTAGGAATTAATTTTTTCTATTCACTTTGACCTTGCTAAGAAGGCAATGACTGTTGCTGATTGTAAAGTTAGCCTATTTCACTGGTTCAGAAATAGCTACAGGAACTCACTCAAAACAGTCCAAGACAGATGACTGGCTTGCCATCAGCCCAGTAGTTCAGCAAGGACATAGGAAGGTACCAGAAGTAATTTATATTATTTGAGCATCAGTTCTCCAGTCAACAGCTGAGATTGTGGATAGTCTCTATACATCATCTCACAATCTCACACCAGCAGTTAGGGGCTACAGGTACATCTGAGATTATAAGTGGAAATTTGTTTTCTTCTATGCAGTGTAAAGATCTGGGGTAAAAGTCATCTATCTATACAGCAAGGTAGGGAAGAGATTTTCTTGAGCTGTCCCATGGAAAACCTGGTTAGGTGTTTGTTTCTTCTGTCCTATTTGAAGAAAGCTAGAGAGCAAAAGAAGTGCTGGTTAGAGCTTTGGAAGCTTCTATTTAATTTTCATCCCAAATACTATGTTACTTTACAGCACATTTTTATTAACTGTAAAGCAATATACAACTTTTTTTCTTCAGCAATATTTCATTTATTGACTTAAAGCATTCACATTAATTACCTGTGTCTGTTAGTGTTGATGGCTGTTAAATACTATTATAAATTTCAAGTTCCAACTGAGGTTTGTTGCACTGAGCACTGTAAAGCACTGTATAGGACAATAGCCTTTATTAGAAAATTATTTTAGTATCTAGTATCTTAACTGTGTTTAAATCTTGCGATAGGAGCAATACATTTCACTGTTTGTATGGTGACAACTGCTGAACAGAACAGTGAAAATTAATCTTTTCCATGTAAAAGGAACTCTGTAGGAAGCAACTTGCAGGCATGTAAAGAGTATAGTTAAAAGTGTGCAGAGTCCTGTTAATGTTTACGTACAACACTGGGGGAGGGAGGAAAGGTTTGCTGTTTTAACGGCAATCCAGTATGTATTGAAGTCAACGTGGAAAGAGAAAATGTTGATTTTTGTGTACTTCAATACCTAAATGGGAAGATGTCTAAGAATATAAAAGTAGTATGTGTTTTAACACAGCTGAACAACTAATGTAACTTGTAAATCATCATTTCTAAGCAAGAAATTATGTACTACCTCTTTATATCTGTTTGGCTGTTTCTGTTAAAATGAAGATTTCTCTGGTAAACCTGCCCACCAAGCTGACTTATGATGAGACTATCATACAGCTCCTGTCATTTGCTATGGTTTTCTTTTGTAGTGCTCTCATTAGTGCTTTAATAATAGATTTTGCAATGATTGGCAGATTATTCTGTTTGGTCGCAGTGCATAGTTGGAGGTGTTATAAAGGTACTAACCAAGCCTAAAACTGCTGCTGTTGGTCAATGGGCATTACCAAGTAAGGCTGGTGTCATGTGAAAAGGGGAGACTTCCTCAACCCTTAGCGTGGGGAGGTTTACTTGCTTCTCAGTGTTTAATTTGTCTGTCAATGCCTCAGGAAAGCTGAGACCCTCTGCAGTACAAACCCAGCACATCAATTCAGCAATTATTAGGCTTAGTAATAAATATAGAATTTGTCCACAGATGTCATCACTGGAGACTGAAGGGGGGAAAAATGGTCTGATTTTTCCATCCCCTAAAATATCCTAATGAAACATCTCATGGCATTTAAATAAGAAAAAATATACCAAGCCAAGAACAAGTTTTACTTTTAGAAATTCTTTTAGAATTTTTAGAATTTCTTTGAATTGTATGGTGATGGTTATCATAAGATGTTTGTGGTGTGAAAATACGTGGGTTCATTTTTCCTAATTTTTTTTCCCCAAGATGATCATGTTGAAACTTGTGGTCCTTGCTACATCTTAGAAATTATTAAGCACTTTAGGAGACAAGCTTTTGTTTACACTGATACAGATGGCTGGAATAAATTAGTGGACTCACTAAAGAGCAGCTCATTTGTAGTTTTAAATGCATTTGGGCTCACATGGTGGCCATTTTGTTACTTATTCATCTATTTGTGCTTTACAGTTCCATGCCCAAAGGCTATGCCTGACTAATGGTCAGAGCTTCCTCCTAACAGAATTTATAATTATGTACCTCTCACACCTAAAGAGCACTGGTACTCCTGCACTGTGCCATACCCTGGGTGATCCTGTAGCTGCCCTCTCTGAAGAGCACTGAGCACTGAAGAGTAAATCCAGCTGCAAACAAGCAGATTAGAAAGGCAGTGCACGTTTTCACTACTGTGAATGTTTTAACTTGAGCATTTTCCCTAAACTGGTGAAGAAATGCACAAAGCTGTAATTACAGACTGCAACTTCAGTGCTTCTATTTGGGAGAGGTAGTCAGAGCAAGCTTCCCTAAATTAAGTCTTGAATTCAAGTCCTCCTGTGTTGGATTAGGATGGGTGAGGACAAATGATGGCATAGTTACTCTATGGCTCTTCACTTATGCACCTTTCAGAAACAGTACAGTTAAACCTCTCCCTTTCATACTTCAGCTTTTTCATGTGTATACACTTGTTTCCTTCTTGACACCAGTACGCTGAACACAAATCTCCTGTTGATGAATCTGGAATCAGCAGCACTGCTTTCAGCTTTAACAGCGATTTACCTTGTCCTGTTAAAGTTACCACCACTGCTACTATGACTCCTAGTGTAAGGAAAAAAAATCAAAATAAACCTGAGAAGTTGTTGTGAGCTTTCAGAAGCAGCTTGTATTCTTCATGGCATTTTCTTGCTAATCCCATTTCTCTTGGACTATGTGCATTCTGGATATATCACCTTTACTGTGAATTTGGTTAAGGCAAACTAAGAGGGCAGAAGCAGCAAATAACAGAAATACAGATCTTTGCACTGTCATAAGTAGTAAGAAGGCAAAATAGCAGCTTGGGTTCACGTCAGGCTTTCCCAAATCCCATGAATTTGACTGGTGAAGTTGCTTATGTGCAATGAGCAATCTGGATAGTTAAATTGGGCATTCTGATGTTGGGAGATGCTAGCTGTGAGACTGTAACCATCACTCTTCATCATATGCAATGAGGGAGGAACCTGATCCTGGAATAAAAACAGTGTGGGATTAAAGAGTGCCCACTGAGTTCAAGGTACAACTGCACAGCAAATTAAAGTCTGGAATGCCTGTCTCTCAAGTACTTGAACTGACGTGAAGCAGGGGCAGTTTTGATGAAAAAGTGGGGAGCTGCTTGTACCACATATCACTACATGGAGACCTCTAGGCTCTCCAATACATCACTGCCAGAATTTGAATGCTGAACTTTCAGAGTTTACAGTTTACCCTTTAAACTTGGAGATTAACTACTGCAATGGCTGGAGGAGGAATCCTTTATTTTAGATGGCAGGTTGTGTTCCTGAAACCGTTTGAAATTGAAGGACATGGCTTTTCTCACCGTCTGTTGCCCTGCCCTTCTTTGCCCTCCCAGTGAGGCAACCATTCCCAGCACAAGGCTGTAGCTGCTCTGGTAGCCGTGAGTGCCTGGAGCTTTTCTGAGGAAGTTCACATGCAATTATTTCTTTGGCATGTGAGCAAATTTTACCTGAAGAGCACCAGGAACAAAAGGTTAATGGCAATTTTTCAAAAGCCTATAACTCAACCAAGCCTCAACAGCATTTCATGTCAGAAGTGAAAGCTAAGTCTTTAGTATCCCTGCTCTGTTTCGGCTGCTTTAAAAATCCTGCTGGCAGGAGAAAAAAAATTAAAATCAGAGGCTTAGCACTTAATGAAAAAAGCCCAAACTATATCTGAGCTGTGTAACACCTCCAATTAAAATTTCTTATAACTTCTACTTTAGAGACTATTAAATATTTGTATTTTGATGAATATTTTGCATGTCTCCCTCTTTTTGTCCATTTCTCTCGTGAAACAAAGTTCAGCTGTAAACATGCTCAGTGCTGATAAAAACACTATTTGCCACAGCTGAGAATCCAGGCTTCAGATGGGTGATCCATCGAAGGCCAGCTCTCCCAAACTGCTGGGGAAAGCTGGCAAACAGCAGCAGGCTGATAGAGACTGGCTGACTGCCATGCTTTAAAGACAGTAAGTTGATTCTCAGCAGAAACATGGAAACAGAAATAAGAGGAGCTGCGAGTTAAAGCAGAATATGGTTAGGTCTGAGAAACCCTTTCTCTGACCTGTGTGTATTGACAGAGTAAGTTTTGCTTCATTTCAAGGAAAATTTATATTTCCATGAAATCTAAATGGTTTATTGGTTTCATGGGTCAAAAATCCTGTGGGTTTCAGGTTCATTTGAGTTGCTAGATTACATGGGGGTAACCAAGAATTTGCAACTTGCAGAACAAAACAGAAGATGTGTATGATGGAGAATTCAGTGCCTGCTGCTAGTCTCTTCTATGTAAATGCTCTTTTAGAACAAATGGAGGCAAACTCCAAGTGCTTGGTCACAGAGAAGTTTATTATTGCATGTGCACTGAAATATTCCTTGTGAAAATGACTTGCACCTAATGTACTTGCATATTCAATATAGTGCTGTAGGTCAGGAGCAAACACAACTAGAAAACTCTCCAGCTAGCATCAGACCACTGAGCTGCTCAGCAATGTCAATATTAGTGAAATGAACCAAAGACTCTTGGATTTGTTAGAGATAAGTACTAGGAATGAAGGAGATCCTGCTTGTGATTCTCCTGCCAACACTTCAGCTGCTTTACATGGGTGATTGTAATCAGCAAGAATTGTTATGCAATAGTGCTGAAGCAGAGACTTGAGAAAATATAGCTCTCACTTGAGACACAAAAGACCACAACCTTATTTCTTCACATCTTACAAAGGAAAAAAAAACAAAACAACCCTCCACTGGGCATCTCTAAAGTGCTCATTTACAGAGATGGAAAGAAATAAAATACAAGGTACTTTACAAGGTAAAGAAAAATTTCTATGCTATTCTGTGAGAGGCATTATCTCTGGAGATGTGAAAGGATAAGGCAAACCAATTCTCTACTGCACCCAAAGGGTCACAGTGTCCAGAAGCTACTTACAGTTTTCCAGGCTTTTTGTAAAGTAAATAGGAGTGGGAAACACTTTTTAATTTTTTTTTTTTTTAATGCTGTACCAAGGAGGGAATAATAAAAGCTAGCTAGATAAATGAGTGCTGTAAAGGGAATGAAGAGCAGATCTGAGCTATGTTTTAAGAAGGGGAGGAAGAATCCAGGAAGCTGCCTGGCATGCACATTGGAAAAAAATAAAATATTAGTTTTAAACTTCTCTATCCTTGTGAAGTGGGGATAAACATGCTCTTATTTTGAGGAATCATAGATGAGGCTAAATGAAAGTGCACTGTAGAAACAGATATTACAGTGTTTGGTTGGAGGTTGGTTTGGGTGTTGCTGCTTCCCGAAGTGGAGAATACTTGCTTTCTCTTTAGGCCTGTTGCAGTGGGAATGTTTGTTTCCGTGATACCGTAAATATTGTGTTTCTAGTGTTAAACAATTGCAATGTTTGGTAGGCTGTGACCCGGCCTTCGCGCACCACTCCCACCTGCTGGATGGATGCTGAGAGGGGAGTCTCCCAGGTTGGGGGGGAAGGCTCGCTGTCTGTGGGGAGAAGGGCCAAGGTTCAGGGACAGCCCGGGCCGGCGCTGCTGGGAAGGTGTAACCTGGGGAGGCTCCACCGCTCTTTGCTGGGCAGGAGGGTGACCCCAGGCCGTGGCGTGCTGGCTGCTCCTGTGGCATTGTCACGAGTGGATAAACACAGCCAGGGTGGCGTCTGGTCCTCCCCGCGCAGTTTCTCGCCCACCACCAGGGATGCGAGGGGCAGGAGGCCGGGCGCGCACACGGGGCGAGGCACCGGGACCGTGCGGAGGGCCCAGCGGCGGGCGCGGCCCGGGGCCGTTCCCGGCGGGGCGGTGTGCGGGGAGCCCCCGAGCAGCGCGGCCGCCGAGCCGCGGGCCCGGGGAGCGGGGCAGGGAGCGCCGCCGCCCCGCGGGACACCTGCCCTGCCCGGCGGGGCGGCCCGGCCCGGCGCGGGGGCGCCCGCCCACCTGGGCGTTGCTGCCCGGGCTGCCGGCTCCGCCTCTTCCCGATCTCCGCTCCCTTCCACTCCGGGACTGCGGGGAGCCGGGGGAAGCGGTGCGGACACCATGGCTCGTGTGCTGAGCCGGGACCCGGTGGACATTGAGGTACCCACTCGCCCTGCCGGGACGTGCGGCTGTCACTAGCGGGGAGGGGGCTGTGTCCGGCGGCGCCGGCGCCCGATAAAGTTTAGCGGCGTTAGGAAGTGCCTTGCCGCTGCCCGCCGGCGGTGCCCGGAACCTCGTCCCGCCGCCCCGTGCCGTGCCGTGCCGACCAGCCCCGGCGCCGGCCCCTGGGGCTGTCCTGCCGCCCGGCAAGCCGCAGCCCTTGCGGGCAGTGGCTGCCGGGGCAGCGCCGGGCGCCCCGCTCCAGCCGTGCCCCTGCCCCCGTCCTCGGCACGGCGAGCGCGGCCGGCGCCCGGCCAAGGGGCGTGAGGGGGTGGCGCCCGGCGCCTCCCCTCTGCTCGCCGCCTCCTGTCCCTCCCCGGCGAGCTCGAGGGCAGGGTGTGACCGAGCCCCGTGTCCCCGGTGAGGTCGGGCTCCCGGCTCTGGCAGGGCTCCTGAGGGGCAGGGCTGCTCGGGGGCCGTGACCTGATGAACCTTGGACGGTCTCAAGGTGCGTGGCCGATGGCCTCGGGCTCAGCGTCCCGTAGCTGCCTCTGGGCCAGCGGAGCTGTGCGGAGCCCAGCTCATCGCTGGCCTGCCGTGGCTCAAGCTGCGCTCACGGACTGCAGCCAGTCTCCCCAGACCTTCAGTGGCATGGAAGGCTGAGCAGGAGGGCCGGGGCAGTAGCCTTGCTGCAAGAGGCGTTCTCACCTGTGGCACTTGAGGTTTTTGCATGGCATTCCCTGCTGCAGGTCGTACCGGCTGCTGGAAGCAGGGTCCGGACCTGGCGTGGGGAAGGCGGAGCTGAGGTGGAGTGCGACCAAGGCTGGTGCCCTGGCACACGCGTGGCGAGCTCCCGCTGGTGTTAGCCAGGCTGCAAGGTTGCACTTCAAGGCAGCATTTTCCCACCTTTCACAGGAGCTCACATTTGGCTGTAAACTTCAGCTCTTTGTGAAGAGTCTAGTAAAACAAAAGCAATGATAAAGGAACTTGTGGTTGATAGTCTTGTTCTAGCCTGACACAACTTTTTGTTGTGATATACCTTGAAGTGTAAAATGTGAAGTTTCGTTTGGGCTATTGCAGCTCATTGAGGCCCAGATATAACACACAAATACACACAGCAAAAGCTTGAACACATGTCTGGGTCAGTTGTTACTGAATTTTATCATTAGTTCATTAGTATTGAGTTTTTGTGTCCAGTCCATTTCCTAGCTAAGCTGCTGTTTAAACCATGACTAATGTCTAGAAATGGTCTTACAGATACTCTGATAAAACTGAAGCATGGACTGGATAGGAGGAATGAACTATCACAGAAGTCTTCCTGGCAATTAGGGAGGCACTGTGGTATGAAATCAGCACTGTCTGTCTTTTACCAGCTCAGTGTTTTCAGAGCAGCCAGTCTTGGATTTTTCTTCAAATGTTAAAGTTCATTTTTCTATGGCAAAGGTTTGATTTTAGTTGTTTGGGCTTTTGAGTACTTTTCTTAAATTTTTAATGCAAAATGTTTCCTGTATTGCATTGGTTTGCATTTCTAGATACTTATTACTCAGATTCAAAGAACAATGTTATGTGTTAGTAATAGTATGCAGTACTACATGATGTAGGAGATGAGTTGATGGGTTTTTAAAAGGCTGGTGTTTGCTTTATTCCGAGGTTTCAGATACAAACTTTGGTCAGTATCTTACTGTATGTTTGTTTTCAGCAGTCATTGAAACTAGCAAGGAAATCAACGCAGTCTCCTTCTAACCAAATGTACTGTCCTCTCCTTCCCCCATCTATTCAAATGAATTTAGTTGTTGTATGGTTTCTCACAGATGAATATATCAATAATTACTGATAGTCTAATTGCAGCACTGTAGACCTGTGTGGTTTTTGTTGGTTGATTGGTTGTTTTGGTTTGTTTTTTTTCTCCCCCTGCGTAGGACTTTATTTTTTTGGGGGAGGAAGTACTGCATTGTTAGTATCTTATCTTTGTCTTTGAAGTAGGGACAGTGCCTGCTAGCTAATCCTATCATTGTAGGTAAATATTCTCAGTAATTTGTTTGTTGAGTGGAGGAGTCTATCAGCATGACTGCTGGCAGCACAACTTGGATATTTTGGTCACTTGCTTGGCTACTGTATAAAAACTGAACCAATGATTTAATGAAACTTATCTCAATGGTTAGTATCTCAAATTCAAGTTCATATAACAAAATATTAAAAATTATCTCTTAAGTCCTGGTGCTACTTTACAATGTATTTAAATAGTTAAGGCTGGATAAAAAGACATGTCATTGGTTAAAGAAGAGCCAAGAATCTGTGCTAGAAGCAGCTAAAAATCACTGATGGTTCTCAAAGTTATTTTACAAAAGAAAAATTCCAGGAAACTGTCCCTGAGGAATCTTGTCCCCCTTGTTTGGCTTAGCCAGCAGTTCAGCCTCTGGACCTAAGTAAAGAAAATGAATAAATTACATAGAGAGTTGTTTTCCTAAAATCTGCTTTCCAAATTGTGGAAGACTAGGCGTGTTGTGATTTAAATGCTTTTTGTTGTGATTTATATGCTTTTCTCCAATTTTATTTTTTAACACTAAAACAAAAGTAACATCCAAAATACCAAAACAAAACAACTCTCCCCTCAGCTACTGGCAACTCCACAAACTTCAAACACTGCCTTTTTAAAAATAAAGGCAACTATCAAAGTGTGCTTCTAATATCCCTTGGACACTGATACTCTAAGCAAAAGGAAAGAAAGCTTGTTTAAAAATAGCTCCATGTGAAAGAACCTACCTTGGATTTGTGGTATAAGGACTTGCCTTGGGTTTTTGTTTGTTATCTCTCTAAATCTGTACAATAATTTTTTGAAATCTACACTATGAGGGCAGCATTCCCTTTCTAACTTGTAATGTGAAAAACGTTAAATGTACATTTGAGCTCCAGAGAGTGTTTACAGACTTCATGTAAACTTCCCAATAATACTCTGGGAAGGAAAGTCTTCCATTCTTTTGTCTTCTGTCTCACCTGATTCCTGTCAATCACTGTGTGTAAACCATATGTAATTACATCTATTGCAATCTTCAAGATTCTTTGAAGAATTGAAATTGTCAAATCAAGTACTTGGAAATTAAAGAATTGCAAAATGAATAGAACAGAATCTTGAATGACATAGTTTAGTATTGTTCTCTGCACGCTGTGTTTTCCTGACTGCATTCCAGTGTTGCTCTGCAGTCTCCCCTCTTTACTTGGGGATCTTTGGGTAGTGGATGCTTTCCAGCTCTTTGCCACCCAGACTACAGTCTGGGGAGAGGAGTAGGTCTTCCAGTTTTATGGAAGGGACTTCTTTGCAGCAAAGTGGGGACACTTTGTCACACTGTTGTCACAAACCTGAAACATTCACAGAAAATCAAAACCAGCCCCCCAACACAACTTAGTATGAAACAGCAGTGTTGCTCTTACAGTAGGTAGGCAGTATGCTGGTACTTGGCAGATCTAGCCTTCCTTCTGAATCATGTGTTGTGCAGGTTGAAAGGGGAATTGGGTGTTGATGAATGGGTAATTCCCTGCTAGACCTGCAGCTGGGTACCTAGAATGCTGTCACAGCTGTTTCCACCCCAACACTGATGCTTGACTTGTGAGAATAAAATGAAAGGTACGAAAGGTGCTCTGAAATTGCAATCAGGGAATTGTCTGAGAATTATCAGGAGAAATTTATGTCACTTTCACTTAAAATGCAATGAACATTGTATGAACACTGTTCAGTGAACAATGAACTATAACTATGTTATGCTTTCTCTTCATTTAGCTTCAGAAAGTATCAATGGCTCTTAAGTAATGTATTTTTTTAAGTTATATAATTCAGCCATGTATTTCTTTGATGTTACTTCAGGGTTCAGAGGAATGTTTCTTAAGGGCCAGACTGTGCCCATTGGGTGCTGACCTTAGTGAGAGCACAAGAGGCTCCAGGAGTTCTTCAGTGCTCGGTAGGCAGCATGTTAAGTGGTTTTGAGTTCCTTCAGCAGCAAATTCTCTACTGCTGTCTGAAGGTCCTGATGAATGTGGGATGAGGTTATGGGCTGTTTGAGCAGCTCACTGATGGTGCAGACAGCACATCTGCACTCAAGGGCTGCAGCTGGTTCCAGTCAGCTAGGGAAACAGAGTCCCTTGTGCCATGTTTCCTGCTGCATGGAAGGGTCACTTGGGAAGTGCTCCTAAGTCTTCAGAAAGCACTATTGTACAGCAGATTCCATAGTGTTTTAAGTAGCAGGTTGATAGCAGTGGTAGTTCTTAGTTCCCTGGCATGGACTTAGTAGCTGTTACCAAGCATGGGCTAGGATGGCAAGGTAGGCTAGTTTCACGTCAGGCTTATTTTTATCCCAGTGCAAATGGACAAGAATAGTGGAAAAACTGCAGGTAGAAAGGTATGTCTGAGAGCTAGGCTTGGTGTGCTCACAGTGGGAAGCAGGGCAGGGATTGAAAAATAAAGAACACTGTAAAAAACAGGAAACCTCCAGCAAGATAGCAGGGAACTCTATTAGTCAGCATGGCTCACAAAGTTGTTAGGAAAAGGTTATGTGAATAAATAACTGAAGCTAGCTTTCTTTGATCTAGGCTAAACTTTTATTTTAAAATCCCCAGTTATTACAGTGTCTCTCTCTGTTGTAAATACCTGTTAGTTTTTTGAAGTTCCATAATGAAGCTTTAATATGTAGAATGTTTTTATGCTACTGCTTTATAGCTTGTTGTGATGATCAGATGGCTGTTCAGATTGATGGCTGTGTCTTCCTGGGGTCATTTGACAAGCAGTCAGTGAGAAAACAAAACTTCCTATTTAGCTGTTTTTGCTTAATGAATTTCTCAAGCCTTTTCATTGTTTTAGTGGTTTTATTGTAATAAACTCTTAGCTGAGTGGAACAGCAATTATAGCATGATTGCTTAGACCTTGTGGAAGATTATAGACCACAATTATCATGTCTGTCTTAGAGAATTGAACAATGATTTACTCATCAGGTTAAAATTTGATCTGGCAAGTAGGAAAGAAAGTCTTCTGTGTGTAACATTTTTTCTTTTCACGTTTTATATGCAAATCCTGTTGATGCTCAAGGAATTATGTATGGTCTTGCCTCTACTGTCTATAGTCTGCCAGATTGTAGCAGTCAAGCCCTCCAAATAATTATGTTGGAAAAAAAATTCATGCTTTTCAAAACTTGTGCTTTTCATTTTTCTTCAACCTTTGTGTTTTAATGTTACTTACAAATTAAACTCCCATTTTTACTCTTTTTGTGAGGTCTTTCATGTGAGAACTGCTATTCTTATCCTTCTCATGGCTGAGGCTTCAGAGTAATCTGCAGTTAGCAACTTTGAAAACAAGAAGGAACTGAAATTAATTTTATTTTAGTTACAGAAATTAATTTCATGATGACTTTATGTTGTAGACCATATTGGAATTTTTTATTCTTTCCTCTGCTTAGTGTCACGTCTTTTAAGAAAGTATAACTACATGCTGATATAGAAAGCTGATATCCATGAGGCAGGATTTTGCCGATCAGCTGTGACAAGAGTGCAGCACTGCAGGGCAGGCATTTGAGATGCATTTGAAAGAGTGCAGTTTCAGCAGCAGAGCAGGACTTTCCCAGTTTTCAGTGCAGCCCAGAGGGGTGTGGCTGTGTCTGGTGGGCTGGCATTTGCTTGGACCCAAGATTGCTTGGCTCTCTCCATCCTACTGGCCAGTTTACGCAATGGTGCAGTTTGTGCTACCCAAAGACACGAGCTGCTGCTTTCAAATTAACACTTGGAAAAATTCTGTTGTCCATCCTGTCCTATACCATTTTGCCAGTGTCAGTAAAATGACCCAGGGAACACAAAAGTAACTGGCACTGGTTTGGGAACACACTTCTAGTGAAAATATTGAGAAAAGCTTAAATTCCTGGTGGCTGCAGACAAGCTGGATTGAATATGTCCTGTTTGTTCTGGCTATGCTAACCCTTTGACAGCACTGAGTTCAAATCAAAAACTGCTTTCTCTCCCTCCCTGGTTGCCTGGCAACCTCCCTCCTCTTATTAGCATATGATTTCTATTCCTTTTTTTATTTCATCAGTACAGTGTTATACACTCTGCTCCCTGCCCTGTGCTGCTGCCTTTGAGAAGAGCAGGATTTGTGCCTTTATATGAGACTTCGGCAAGTATGTGATTTGGCAAAGAAATCAAACATTTGGGATTAGGAACCTTTGGCCATAAATGCCTTATCAGAAGCTCAGAGGGTGGTGTTTGTGTGGGCATGTTTTTCAAAGTCTTTTCATTTTCATTTGCTGTCATTTTTATTCTAAGGGCAGAATTCTTGCAAATCAGCACAGCATAAATCTCTGGCATCTCTACATGTGCAGAGCATCAGTTTGTGAAACCTGCCAACAGAGATTGGCTACACAGATCTTGGGGGGCATTTTGTCCTCTTGGTCTTTATGCAGTTCCATAATGCACTATGCAATGCCATAATTCAAAGTATAAATGAAAAAAAAAATCCTGGTCAAATTATGATTGGGGAAGAAAGCAGCTAAAGAAGTAAGTGGGAGAATTGAACTAAATTCTCCAGTTTTCTTCTCATAATAATGCTTTTTTGAAATGAGAACATTTTGCCTTTCAGTTGGCCAGGTGTATTCTTTTATGAAATAACAGGTGATTCAGACTGGGTCTATAGTTTAAACTTTAAATTGCTTTTTTTCTGTTCATAGTCTCTTACAACTATAATAAATACCCTTTTTTTTTTTTTGCTATTGCATAGGACAAAGAATGTAAGATTCAAGTAGGAGTAGAAAAAACAATAATAACAGCAGAAATTAGAAGATGCAGTGAGGAGGAAATGACAAAGCATGTAAGTTTGAGGAGTGTTTATATCAAGATATGTAAAGGAATTTTTTCTTAATATTATCCAAATCATAAATCACAAATGAAATAATCTACTTTTTCAACATCCTTGTCTGAAGGAAGGTCATGTGTCTCAGGAAGTATTTAAGGGAGTTGCTAGGACATGTAGGAAAAAAAATTAGGGAGGCCAAAGCTCAGTTTGAACTTAATTTGACAACTTTTGTAAAGGATAATAAAGAATATTTTTTCAACTATATTAATGGCAAAAGGAAGGATAAGGCCAACCTTTGTTCTCTACTGGATGTGGGAGGGAACTTAGTAACTGCAGATAAGAAGGCGGCTGAAGTGCTTAACGCCTTCTTTGCCTCAGCCTTTAGTGAGAAGATGGCTTGTCCCCAGGACAAGTGTCCTTCTGGGCTGGTAGATGGTGTCAGGGAGCAGAATGGGTCCCCTGTTAGCCAGGAGGAGGCAGTCAGAGAACTGCTGAGCTGCTGGATGTTCATAAATCCATGGGCCCAGATGGGATCCACCCAGGGTGATGAGGGAGCTGGCAGATGAGCTTGGGAAGCCGCTCTCCATCATTTACTAACAGTCCTGGCTTTCTGGGGAGGTTCCAGAGGACTGGAAGATGGCCAATGTGACACCCATTCACAAAAAGTGTGGAAGGAGGATCCTGGTAATTATAGGCCAGTCAGTCTGACCTCAGTACCCAGTAAGGTAATGCAACAGTTTATATTTATATTGAGTGTCATCACACAGCACTTACAGCATGGCCAGGGTACCAGACCCAGCATGGTTTCAGGAGGGGTAGGTTGTGTTTGACCAACCTGGTCTCCTTTTATGGCCAGGTGACCTCCTTGGTGGATGCAGGAAAGGCTGTGGATGTGTCTCTTTGGACTCCAGCAAGGCCTTTGACACGGTCTCCCACAGCACACTTCTGGAAAAGCTGCAGCCCAGGGCTGGGACAGGAGCACTCTGTGCTGGGTTCAGAACTGGCTGCATGGCCATGCCCAGAGAGTGCTGGTGAGGGTGCTGCATCCAGCTGGGGCCAGGCACCAGTGGTGTCCCTCAGGGCTCTGTGCTGGGGCCAGCTCTGTTCAATATCTTTATTGATTACATGGATGAGAGGATTGAGTCTTTCATTAGTAAGTTTGTGGATGACACTAAGCTGGCAGCATGTGTTAAGCATGTGGGAAATATAGATTGGATATTAGGAAAAATCCCTTTTACAAATGGGTGATAAAGTACTGGAATGGTCTGCCCAGGGAGGTAGTGGAGTCACCATCCCTGGATGTGTTTAAAAAAAGATTGGATGTGGCACATGGTGCTGTGGTTTAGTTGAGGTGTTAGGGCATGGGACTCAATGATCTTAGGGCATGGGACTCAATGATCTCTTCCAGCCTAGTGATTCTGTGATTCTTATGCTATGGTCTGAGTTTGGCAATTTCACTTCCTTCCTCTGTCAAAATACTTAGACCTTCCTGTGAAACATCTGGGTTCTTACCGTAGTCATAGAAGCCTTCCTAAACCAGTGTGGAATTCTAAGTGGTTTTAGGTCTCACAGAGACTTCACCATTTGAATTAAGAGTAAGCCCACCTATAAGAGTATTTTGTTTTTAATAATGCTTCCAGTATTTAAAGATATCATTTCAGAAAGCATTCTTAGTTTGATAAATATTAATGTATGTGATGTTGATATTTAATTTGTAGATTTAAAGTGATAAACACAATGAAGTCCTTGAAATGCCAAACCTTTCATCTCTGCTCAAGCCAAGGTTCAATTTTATTTTCAGTATGACATTTGCTGCCTGAAGTGTTACAAGTGACTTGACCTTAAAATTACGTTTATTTTAGTTCATTGAAATGGTTGGCCTTTCCAGTTCAACTTGACACCAACAGTGCAAATGGGAGAAGGCAGACATGCTTGCCTGTGACTCTATTTGAAAGCAAATTAAAAAGGTATCTAGGTGATGAATCTAAATATTTCCATTTAGATGGGATGCTAGTCATCAGTTAAAGGCAATCATGGTGCATTCTGACATTTTAATTTCAGGTTCAAAAACAATTATATATGTAATTAAGAAGCAAAGTGTCCAGGCAGCCAACCTGTCTGATTTACGTGTTTTGTTGGTGTGTGTGGTTTTTTTTTAAATAGAGGTACCTGTGCACACCACTTTTGAGACCGTAAAAGGTGGAAAAATTGAAGGTTTGATTTTAATTAATGTGTTCTTCCTAAAGACACTTCTTTCAAGTATTAGTCACACATTCAATGTCATTAGGTTTGTATTTATCATGGAGATTGGACTCCCTGCCATTTGCAAAGAGGTTGTTGTGATACCTGGTTTGTTTATTAGTATATTGCTGCATGTTTGCCTTGGTTTTTGTGTGATTTTGTTAACTGTGTTCTGAGAGGCCTTATTTAAACTGGAAGGTCCATTGGAATGATCTGTCCAGGCTGGGTTTTTCTCAGTCAACAAAACATTTGGCTAACGTGATGAGACTGAAGCAGGCTGCTTTGCAGGAGATGCATGTCTCCTAAGGCAGGGATGTTGTGTTGTGCTGTGCACTCTGTGCAGGGCTGTCTGCCCAGCCTTGAGAGAGGTCCTCGTGCTGCCCAATTGCATCTCTGTCAGTCAATTAAGGAATGAGAATGTTGTGCTCTGAAGGGAGCCCTTTGCACTCTTGCGCAGAAAGGACAGAAAGCAGGATGAGCTTCTGAGAGAGGAAAGAAGTGCTAATAAATGTGTGGAGGGATCTATGGGGAAGGAGAAATAAAGTATACACTGAAAGCAAGCTGTTGCTGAGTTTAATAATCACAGCATTTTTCTGTCTAGCTGTTGCACTGTTAGCATTTGTACTAGCATCTTGCTCATTGCAAAATGCTTGGTTTTTCACTGATTGTGAAGGGCATTCTATGAAAACCAACTCTATTCTGCTCTTAACAATAAGCTGACTACCCTTCCATCCAGGCATGTCTAGCATCCATGCAAAACTCCAGAATTCATTTGTGAAAGTAGGTAGAAGTGTTAGAATAAGTTATTAAAAATGTAGACCCATAATGGGAGCAAAGAAGATTGGAAGTATAAAGGGAGGTTTTACACCTGGAAGTTATTATAGTTATTTAGATTGAGCGAGAATAATAACCAATTGTTTTCTAAGATGTATGACACATTTATGAAAAACCTTGAAGGATAAATGGATCTTTTTAGTATGCTACTTCCACAAAGGACTCTATGAATAAAATAATAGTGAGAGAACTCTCAGTGGATGCTGAATACTGCTAATTGATGAAATTATTACTTATTACACTGCAACTGAACTCTGCTTAGAAACACTATTTTCAGTATGATTTTTTGAAAATGACAGCTGAAATGTAAGAGGCTTTGTATTGAAAATGAATAGTGATAATTTCTTGATATCTTTGAAATGAAAGATATTTCAATGACAGTTAAAACTGAAAAAAGTGTTTTTTCTTAAGTGCACAGATCATGGACTATGAAAATAAAATGAACTTTTCTGAAATCAATAAAGTAGACTTAATGTGGATTTATGAGACATTTTAAAAATAACTTAAAGTATTCTATTTATAATAAAGCAGTCAATTATTTGTGTCAGCAGTTTTCATATTATGTCACATTTTAAGGTTAAAAATTGGATTTGTGAGATAGAGTGTAGCCATCATATTAAGGAAAACTCTTAATTCTAAATTAAATCAGTATTGAAGAATACTGCTGATTTACTGCTCAGGGCAAAAATGGGAATGAGTACCAGATTCTCCTTGGTTTTCAATTGATGAAATTAGAGCTTGCTGTCCTTCTTGGCGTGTCTAGTTAGGTCTGTATACTAACTCTTACGGATTGTTATCAGTAATTGCTGTGAGCATCTGCGCTCAAAGGATCACGTGTAGTGTAACATTTTGGAATATAATACGGGTGAATACGAGATCTAATTTTAGCCTTAACAAATCTGTTCATCAGTGCTAAGATGAACTTATCTGTTAATTTCAACAGACTGCAGCATCAGAGGGACAAAGTAGGTTTGTGCAAATTCGTGCACACGCCTGTGTGTGGATGTGTGTGTATGCTACAGGAACACAATATGGGAGATTAAAAGTGGTTCCCAGATTTACTCTGTTTCTGTTTTAAAGTTGTGTTTGTTATTGCCCTTTTTTCAGTTCCAATTGAAAATGCAAAATTTGAAAGATTTTAGTAAGCACGAACATAGCTTTTCAAAACAGATGGAAGTGAGAAAGTGACAAAAGAGTGGGGAGAAAAAAAAAGCAAAGAAGATAACCACAACAGAAGCTGTTCTAGAATGCTGGTGGTAAAATGTAGAAATAAAATGAATACAGAACAAAATGAAAATATTATCTCTTTTCAAAGTATCTATAGTATGAATAAAGTGTCAGTAGTCAGCAGTAACCAATACTAAGCTGAAGGGCCAGTACTCTTTTGTTAGGATAGGGTATGATAAGAAAGAGATTCTAGAAGACTGTAGAATAAGAACTGCTTCTTCAGTAAAGCAGAATAGCTTACATGCTGCTAAATCATGGTGCTAGGTGAGGAGATAAGATGAATTGATTTAGGAACCCCAAGAAGTATTTAGCACAAAAGCAAAGTGAGATCGTTTTTAACTCCCAGTATAATGTTCTTTATGCACTTAATCAATGAGCCCTCAGTGAAAAATACGTAGGAAGTCTTGAGAGTTGGTCTAAAACTCTTTTAGTGCTGGAGCAGGATTCTTGTCATGTTGTCTGATTTGCTTGTGTAATCTTAGCTGAACAGCAAATCAGTTAAAGTTCTCATCCAGGTTTTCCTTCCATCCTGTGCAGGACAAATCAGGAATGTGCGGATGGAGGCCTTCTTGTTCCAGGGGTGACTCCAGTAATGATTGGACTATTTTACAAAAGTGTCTGTTCTCATAATTATTTGTGACACTTCCCCAGTTTTTTCCATCTTTCAAATGGAAGGCGGGAACTCATGTATTCAGATAGGTACAGATAAGTGTTTAAACATAGGTACAGTTTTAGGCTGAGAGCCATCATCCTAGAGGCTGGTGTGTAAATCCAGGAGGGTAAGAGAGAACAACTTGTGGTTGTGTACCTCCTGTCTCTTCGCTGTTTTGTCAGATTCATCTAAGGAGTCCTGCTTGGCATACTGGCAGCTGTGAATCCCCTAGTCGGGTGCTTTATGAAGAAGCCTAATTGGGCGTGCAGCTTCCACTCCTGGAGTTAGTCACCTGCCCTTGCTACAAAGCTTCCATGTCTGTGAATGTAGGCCCTGACTTAGGAAAAGGGAGCCAACAATAGCTAAAAGAAGAGCTGACCTGAAGTTGAGTAGAAAGAGCTCAACGTGACTTGGCAACATGGCTTGACTATATCCTGAGCTGCATCAAAAGAAGTGTGGCTGGCAGGTCAAAGGAGGTGATTGTTCCACTCTACTCTGCCCTTGTAAGATCTCCACCTAGAGTACTGCACCCAGCTCTGAGGTCCCCAATATAAAGAAGATGTGGACTTTTTAGAGTGAGTCCAGAAGAGAGCCAGAAAAATGGTCAGAGGGCTGGAATACCTTTCCTCTGAAGACGGGCTGAGAGAATTGGGGTTTTCAGAAGAGAAGGCTCAGGAGAGACCTTAGAGCAGCCTTCTGGTACCTAGAGAGGGCCTAAAAGAAAGCTGGATAGGGTATTTTTTTTTTACAAGGACATGTGGTATGCCAAGGTGGATTGGCTTTAAACTGAAAGAGTGGGTTTAGATGAGATGTTAGGAAGAAATTCTATACTGTGAGGGTGTTAGGATCCAGTTTAAACCAGAAAAGCAAAGAAAGCTAAGTCTCTGTGTACAAACCAGAAAGAACTTAGAATGTTCAAAATATACCCAAAAATGAGATGAAAATCAAATGAGGTTTGATGTTGGTGCTAAAAAATTGGTATGCTTTATTTAATAGTAGAAGAGGCAAAGAGAAAAGAAAGAAAGAAAAGAAGTGTTCATGGGGGTTGGGGAGACAGAGACAGAGTGACAGGGGTTAGGTGGAAGCATATCACCCATCCAAGGGTCCCAATGATGTCTCGTTGCTCCCCTCCATCTGGTCTTCTTGCTGGTGAGAGTCCCCCACCTCCTGCCACATGCTGAGGAGTGTGGAATTCCATGGATTAGTACACGCTGTGGGCCAGGTGGGAATGCCCACATGCCTCCCTTGCAGGGGGCTGTTTTGACACTGTCCCTTGCAACAGGGAGGGTCTGTTGTATCATGCTGCAGTGATCTGCTGTAGGGTTTGGGAACCCCTTTGTGGGGCCTTTGATGGGCCGTGTCACCCCCTTTGCTGTGGATGAGCTTTTCCCGGGATGAAGGGCTCCTCAGCTGGGCTCCTCTGCCCAGCAGAGGATGGGTCACTGCCTCTGACCAAAGGCCTTCCAACACACACCCAAAATGTCTCCCCCACCTTTTGGTGCCAGGGTCTCTGCCAGCTGATAGCCCTGGGGCTGTGTCTCCACCCTGAAGGCATGAAGGTACTTTGTGAAGGTACCCGTGCCTGACTTGTTACTTTTTCTTATCTTCATCCATGAACGGTCCAGGGCCTCTCAGGATGTGGTGGCCATCTCTTTAGCTTTTGTAACGCAGGTCTGCTGTAATAGGCAAAAGTCTTTCATGAAAATGTTTAAATCATAAACTATATTGTTTCAGACTCTGTGGTGAGGCACTGAGCAGGTTGCCCAGAGAAGTTGTGGGTGCCTCATCTCTGGCAGTGTTTGAGGCCAGGTTGAACGTGTTTGAACAACCTGGTGTAGTAGAAGGTGCCCCTGCCCATCGCAGGGGGTTTGGAACTGGATGAGCTTCAAGGTCCCTTCCAACCCAAAGCATTCTGTGATTCCATGAGGTAAAGATTAAATCCACATTTCTGAAGCTGTCAGACACAGAAGTGCAGGAAGATGATACTTCCAGAAGAGTAACATGCGTACCTTTATTTAGTTTCTAAAAAAATGTTATTTCTGTTACAGTTTTCCTGTTGCTCTGTGCCATGTGCTGCTGCTCATAACAAACTGCAAAGCGATCCTGCTCTGAGACAAATGGTTTTTAATACAATCCTAATTGAATGATAGCATTGTGGTCCTGTATCTTCTGTTCTAGGAGAGAGAACTTGGACCTGCCAGCAAGATGGGAATTTTATTTTTTCAAAAGTCCAGTACTTAGATTTTGATGCAGCTTGAAACCCACAGCCTTAGAATCATTACAGTATGTTTATAGGATAAATATTTTGATGTAATTTTAGAAAACCTTACAAATGATAAAAATAGCTCTTCCCTGTTCAGAGGTCTCACAGCAGAGATGTAATTTTGCTTAATAAATAAATGAATTAGAAAATAATGCTCCTATATACAACACTTTTCTAACAACTATTTAAAAGTAAGTTTTCTATATAAGTATGAGACAAAGTATAATAGATCAGAATCCAAATGTTTGCTGGCATGTTTCTAGATGGGGCAGCCTTATCTCATTATTTTATTAGAGTATCACCACTGCTTCTGCCCCACACATTATCAGTATTTAATGTCAATAAGATTTGAAAATCAAAATTGTAAGAGTGAAGAACTCCAAGGAATTTTCTATATTTCCTATTACTGATATATGTTCCACTCTCTTCTGTAGCATGTGAGTCCTTGTATATTTACAGAGTGTTGTGTGTCTTTGCTTAAAGGTGTCAGCATCACTGTGTGCTTCTGCAAAAGAAGACAATGACATTTTAAAACAAAAAGGAGAAACTGGCAACAGTTTCCTCTTGCCTTGCTTACTTGGGCTGTCAAATTTTGTTGCTTGAAAATTAGTTGTGGTTATGTGTTGGGTTTTTTTTGGATTATCAGACATTTAGTAATATTTTATAATATGACTTCACATATACTTAGTGCTTATAGGATACAATTAAATCCTTCACATTTTCATTTTATTTCTACATGCTAATTCTTTTTTCCCTTTTTGATTAGGATGCTCTGGTGTATGCACAAAGTTAATAGAAAGTCTGTTGTCCCGTTGTCCATTTTGCATTTTACCATTGTATTAAACACTTGCTCTTGAAATTTTTGTAAGAAGTTTGCACAGTAGTTGCAAAAAAGGTAGGTTTACTTGTTACTTCTTCATGTTGCAACAGATTTAGAAAGTCAGTACTGATAGATAGTTGGCATGTTCTTGGAACAAATACAAATGTTCACATTTGTTTCGAGTACTGAATGTACTAGAACTTTTGGATGTATATTGTTAGTCTCATCCTTGCATTTCAAGTTCAATTGTTGGACTTTGAAAATCACCTTTTAACAAAGTTTTCAGAACATTGCTTTCCTCAGCTAAAATTAGTTCCGCTGATTTTGCCAATGATTAAACTTAAGCACTATTAACTGCACTGATTTCTCTCCTCTGATCAAAAGTTAGTAGAGCATTTGCTTGTCATTAACAGACGTGTCTCTAATGCAAGTTTGGGTTTTGCTTAAGCAAACGCTCACAATGGAGGGTCCATTTCAGAGATTCAATTATGGGTATACAATGGCCTTTTTTTGGTTCTGACAAAGTTTATTTTCAAAGGCAACTGAGCTTGCTTTGTCTTGTGATCTGTTTGTCTTGTAGAAAAGTAGAAGTGAGATGTAAAGAAGTGAGATGTATGTGTATGATAACGATCCTTTTTTGCGGTGATCCTTTCAATAAATGGCTCTCTGTGTGAGTGAGCGCTTACCAAATAACCATTTGTATTCCTCATGTAAGAGAGCAATTTGATGTGCAAGGATTTGAGACATAGATCAATTTTTCACTGAAGAAATGAAAAAGTTCTGATATACCTGTGATGCAAACCTAATATTTTTCTGAAGCTTTTAGTTTTGATTTGTAAAGGATAAAGATGGTTTTTGTTAGGAAGATGAAAAAAAGGTGACTTTGAGTGTAGTGGGTATGGCAGACTGGAGACCATGTACATGCTTACTTCTAAAGTAACAGCAGTCGTGAAGCTAAGAATCAATGGTATGACATGAGTTGCTCTGTTTTTTTTTTTTTTACACTTTGTCAATTGGTTGGATGATTAAAGACTGTCCGGTTAGGGAGTGTGTAGAAGGATAGCTGTACAAAATTTTAAAACCTTGTATTTTTAAAGGCTGTAAATTAAGTTACGTTTTATTCAGCCAAATGAATACATAGAGTGAATTCAACACCGAGTAAATTGTCCAGAGGTGTGCTCAGCTATGTCTTCTCTGAATTTTTTTATCTAAAGGCTAATATTTTTGAATGTGGTGTATTGTTTATAGTGCAAAAACATGATCTTGTCAGAGTAGGGTGTCCCTGGAGGAGCATCAGAATTGATCCTGTGTTGTGGTGAAGTTTAAGCCTGCTTTAGGCTGTGTGGTTTTGAGATATATATGCTTGTGTTAAATGCATGAATAATTCACTGATACTGGTACTACTTGGATACTTCAGTAAAGCCTGGAGGGTGAGTATTTGCTTTGGCTTTCCCTGTGAGGGTCAATGCATTTCTGCAGGGATTAATTGTGTTGAGGAGGCAGCATGCAGAGCTTCCAGGAGCATGATTTACCACCCAGAGCCCTTCCCATCGAGGAGAGTGGTTGAAATCGATGGGAAACAAGTAACACTTTTTGGGTTTCATTTAATAAATTTATTAGAATTTATAGTAATACCTAGCATAAATGCATTTCTGAGTTAGAGAAATCAAGCGCTAAATCTGACAGTTAAAGTAACAGCATGATTGTAAACCGTGCTTAGGGTTGTGTAGTTTTGCTGCTTTGTTAATGTGTAATGCATTAACTTTGTTATGTAACAGAAAGTGCATGAAATATAACACACTTTTGTTGACATAGATGTATTCATGACTAAGACTTTCCTGACTTTTGTCAGAGTGATTCAGAAAACTGCTCATTTTGTTAAGATGTAGTATTTATATATTGCAGAAAAATCTGAGGGCCAAGAAATTCTGTAGTGGTGAAATTGAAAATCCCAATATCTAAGTACCTAGTAATGGATCTAGGACTACACCTCTAGGCTACTGGTATGCTATGAGGGTGTCACAGGGTAAATTGTCATTCTCTAAGTTTTAGAGAATATGCAAGGGGTGCAAGAAACCAGAAGATTGTTTGTTCTGCTATCAGCAGTTTGTCTTACGGGGAAATGTAAAGATGAAGATAGAGCACTTAAATGCCGTGTTAAAGGCATATGACAGTGCACAGGTAGCATATGCTTATCACTAGATCATCCTTATGATCATGCCTTAGTTCTTGATCCATTTTGAAGCTATTAGCTTGTGTGGTTCAAAGAAGAAATTTGTCTTGTGATTAAAAGTTGAATCTTTTTCCAGCCAGGTTTGAGCTCCCTGTGCCCCTATGCAGAGCGGGATACAGGGTCATGCCTCAGTCTCTTGAGCAGATTGGTTTCTCCATCCCTGTCTCACAGGATGCTGCAAAGCTGCTGCTCTTTTGGCACTGGGCTGGTTCATGGGCTGGTCTTCTCTTCAAAGTAGTGGAGCCCCATCTTCCAGCTCACTGGACCTTGAGGATGGGTTTGTAGCTGACACAGTAGTATAAAAGGCCAGTTCTCAGGCATGGACAGCGGGCCACCTGCAGAATTTATCGTTACTGAAAGAGATCAGATCAAGGGTTACACTTTGACACACCATAGTATATTGTAAGAAAATACGTTCATGGTCGAGCTTGTGGCTTTGCTCATGAGTGCAGCCATTTGTCTCAGTAACAGAAAATATACATGGTAATTTACAAAAATAATTTATTGGGGGTTTCCCTTGGATTTTCCTAAGGCTGGCCACATTCTTCCCCTGACATTTGTGCTCATTTCACATTTCATCCAGCTTTCTCTGGCTTTTGTTGTTTTGCAATTAAGCTAGGCCTGAACTACGGTGAAAGCATGTTTTTTCACCTTTTTGAAATTTTTGCATGAATTAATGAATTCCTAAGATACATTATCAGCCAGCTTACAAAAATTGTTTGTAAAAGTTCTTATCAGTTCTGATCTTCAGTAAGGAAATCATAAGTATCAATTTGTGGGATATTCTGTCATAAATAAGCATATGGGAGAGATTCACAACGTTGTCCTGTATTCTTTCAGTAATGGAAAATAAAATAGAGCAAGCTTTGGGAAGACATGACGCTATAGATGCTTAATTTTTGAAGTCTTATATTTATCTTTAGTGCAACAAACTCTCCTATGACTAGAACTCGCTCTTTCTGATTTAGCATTGAAACTTCTGTGTATACTGGGGACTTTACATGGTATGTCAAGTCCTGCATCTGTCAGAGCTTCATGCAGCTTTCCAAGAAGTAGAGTAGATGTGAGAAGTAAAATGTGAATTAGGCAATTCAAATTAGATATTAATAGGAGTTCATGCCTTGGTCATCTTCTTCTACACTGATACGATTCCTTATTGTGGTTCATCTAATCTCATGAAAACAAATATGTTTGTGTTCTTTAGCCTTTGATTGAAGAGCAATTATGCAATTAGTTTCATATTCAGATATACTAGAAAATATTAGTGGAAAAGCCCCAGGTATTTGTTTCTGTCAGTGAAGTAACACTTGCATAGCTTTGAAATTAATTGTTTAGTATGCTCATTACTCTTAGAAAAAATAAATATGTTCTCATTATGTTCACTTGGTGAGCATATGTATCTTGCAATACATTTAATGTTACTTGCTGTGAGGGAGATTACAACTCTTTTTAAGGAAATTGGGTAGATTAATGGAATGGGGTGGGTTAAATTGCTCTCCACATGCATTCCCTAGCATGCCTGGCCTATTCCTGAATTTTAATTGATGTATATAAAAGTGTTCAGCTGAGGGGGCTCTGTGAAGCAACAGGATTAAATCTGGATATAGCCTGTGTATTGCAGGGGCTGGGCTAGGGAAATGAGCTGTGTGCTAAAACAAGGAGACTGACACATGGGACCTTGTTTTTATACCCAACAGCCTGCATGGGAACTGTTGCATTTTCCACATCTTCACTGTGACAGTGCATGTATTGATCTGTGGTGAACTTCAGGAGGTGTTTTGGGGCTGTTCACAGGAAACTTTCCCAACAAGCTGCAGGAAGTCCACAGAATCCTTGAAACAAGCAAATATTTACTTAGTCTTTTTAAAGAATTCTATGGAGTTTTAATATCACAACCTGTGACAGAGCCTGAAGATAGATTTTCTGATCCTTATTCTGGCTTTGAATGAGCAGTAACACATATGAAGATTACTGAGCACTAAATACTCCTGGTGCAACTCATTGGTTTCAGTAGGCGGCTCTCCAGAAGAAGAGTGATCTTCAACTATTGAATTTTTCCAAATTTATATATTGTTTTGAATCAGAGATCGAGTCCACATAAGCAGGATACCTTGCTAAGGTTGTTACGTTTGGGGAGAAAAATATAGAGCCAAAGATTTTACACTGTAGTGCTTTAAAGAAAAGCTTTCAAAATTTGAATTAATGTCACAAAATTTACAAAGACACTGCTAGACCCAGAGGACTTTTTGATGACTGTCTTAGTTACTGCAATCCCATGTCCCACCTGTGTTCTAAATTGTACTTTTTTTCTCAACAACATCCCTTCTCTGTGTGCCCCCCAGTCCCCACCGGCTTAGGAGCATTCCCAATGGGCAAAGTGCTTCCATAACTTTATATTTTATTTTGCAGAATATGCACTTAGTTAAGAATCACATTTAATTGAAACAGCTTCTTCTGATTTCAGGAAGAGGGTGGCTTTATGAGATGAGAATAAAAAATGCTTTTAATGAAATTAAAAGCAAAATTAAATGTCTTTAGAAATTTATGTTGCATCACTGCAGAGCATGTGCCAAACCTGTCTTGATTTACCTGAAAGTGCAATATCAGAGACAGGACTCCCAACTGGAGAGTGTATCCTATTCTGGATGACTGCTTTGAAATCACTTACTTGGAGTAATATTAATTCAAATTCCTGATAAATTACTCACTGTGATATAACATGCTGTTTTAAAACTTTTACAGCCTTTTCATTAATAGATGATAGTGAAAATTAGAGCTAGTACTTTTTGTGTAGGCTTCTTAATCATGCCATTTAAAGCAGAAGCTAAGCAGTAAACATCTAATGAATGGCTTATGGTAGGTTTAATCTCAGAAGCTATGTTGCTGTTGACAAAGATCAACATAACCATCTATCAATAAATTCTCAAAATTTAAAAACTGTAGCTATGACTTATGCATGCTAGTCATTCTCAATGTACATTACATATGAGTAGTTTATTGCATTTTAGGATACTTACAACCTAAATTGATATCTATTAGACATAACAAATATGTTCCTTTCTAAAAGGGGAGGTATTCTGGAATTGAACCATTCTTCTATATTTTGTAGCTTTTAATAATTGTTGTCTTTTAAAAGACCTGAAAGAGATAATTGTCATGAGTAATTATTAAAGGAATTCCTTAAGGTAATGATATTTGAGCAAGTCATCTGCAAAATATATTTGAGTTACATTCCACATAGATGGGCTCTTTGGCTTTTTTCCCAAAGTGAAGTCTTCAAATTAATCTATGGAAATAGTAAAGGAAAGTATAATTCTTTGGTGGTGCCCCTAATCATCAGTGCTGTGCAGAGTTGCAGCTTTAACTCAACTGCGTGTTGTGGTTCTGCGCCAAGAGTCACAAACTCAACGTGGGCTCAATTCACTTCTGTGTCCTTACCCACAGCCCCATCTCTTTCTTCATCAACGGAGTACCACAATGGATTTCTACTGAAGTACAGTATCCTTATATTCTGATTTGCAGCTATTAATGCTAATGGATTTATATCTACTATTAGTGAAATAAATGGAGCCAGTTATGTAAAACTGTAAAGATAAAATTCATAGGTTCTGCATTACTTTACAAATAGCATCTTAATGTTAAATCCAAAGTTCATAGTACTTTGAAAAGGGCTGCATTATGCACCTGCATCCTCTATTGGGGAGCTTGAGTCTTGGTCTTTCAACATCTGGAGAGATCAAAGAACAGCTCACCTATCAGGAATGAGAATTTATGTGGCAGAATAAGCTTGGGATTCAGACAAGCAAGATTGCAGGTGCCCAAATGATTCTCCTCATCAATGAACTCTTCCCCTGCTTGGATGACCAGTGTGTTTGAGAGACTGGAGGTCTCAGGTTTCCTTTCTTGCATAGCTAAGTGGTTTATTTTTGTTTAGTTGTGTGTATTCATTGTTATTTGCAATACGTGTTCTAGAACTTTCTTCTCAGTAATTTTGCACTTACTGGCTGACCCATCTGAATTTATTTGTTAAATTTACTAAATGTCTGACTAGCCATAAGCTGTGAAAAGCCATCCAGGGAACTGAAATGAATAGGAAGAAAACACCCTCACTAATTTCACTTCTGACAGTTCAACTGACCCAAGAGCATTTACATTATTTTCCCATTTAAGCAGTTAACTTCTGAGTTGTTCTTAAACACCAGGGACCTCTAGCTAGAGCAGCCACTTTGGTCAGAAATCCAAGATTTAGGCAGGTAGTATATTATTTATGTAGTAGAAATAGAAGCAATTTTTATATTGTATATGTGATTTAGTATTTTCTGTGCCAGTTTTATTTCAGATTTAATTCTGGGACATGCTGTGCTACGTAGTCCTTTTGGATTTCTGCAACTGTTGCACTTGGAGCCATGCTCCTGCTGCAGAATTCCAACAGGAGCAAACATATGGGGATTCTTCCGTCCTTGGCTTGCCCCACCATTTGTTCCATGTTTTAAACCAACTGGTGCTGTACCCAGTGGAGTACATCTGTTACAGTTTATTGCTAGAAATTTGCAATTCATTTCAGTTTGCTAAAATAATATTCATGGCCAAGCATTAAGCAATTACAAAAGAGAGCAGACAAAATTTTGCTGAAGTTTTTATGTGATGCAGAACCTACTGCCCAGCTTAGGTAATTTGGGCACTCAGCAGTCAGATAATGCTCTGACAGTTGAGGTTGATCATCCTGAGAAAATCAAGTATCCACTGAGATATCCCTTGTGTGGATGTCTCTGCTCTGTTTTAATTAAGGGCAAAATAAATTGGCATAAATAACCACTGAATGCATTTGGTTGCCATATCTTGCCTGAGGTACTCATCTGGGGCACACCCTGAACTGGAGCCGAGTGTTTGCTGCTGGAATTAGAGGGGCACATCCAATAACCTGTAACTCTTTCGGAAATTCAGCAGCATGTAGACTGCTAAATAGTCTATACATTTTTTGAATGCTGTACCTCACTTTTTGTCTCTGTGCTTCAGGCAAGCTGGGAGTTACTGTGTTGGGCTATGTTGTTTGCAGAGGTGAGGTTTCTGGTTTGAGGGACAATTGGATTACCAATCGTTACCTTCAGAGTAAGGCATTAAGTAGTTGAAGAGAAAGTGACTCCTTCACATTTAAAATAAAAATCCCCATAATCAGCACAATAAAATTTTAATACAAGAGATGACTGTTCCATCATTATCACCCTCTGAAACAGATTTTTAATATTAGGAAAAATCACAGTATAATATTCATAACCTCATCACACTCATCGTGTTTCTGTAAGTCAGTCTTGCACATCTTTGACATATAGTAGCAGAATAAACACACATAACTCACTACAGTGGAGCCATGTAGTGCTAAAGCCAGGCTTTTTTGTAGGTAAACTTGCAAACCAATTCCAGAAGTTACAAGCAACAATGTGCCTGTTTTTGTTCTCCATCACAGACCTGAGTCTGGATCTGTATCTTGGATGCCTTTCACACTCATCCCTTGAAATAAACGAGGTGGCTTTTGCTATAGAAATCTGTTGCTTGCCCGATTTGTAAAAGAGTTTTGGTTCCAAAAATTGGATTTAATTTTTTGAGTTATACTAGGGTAATGCAAGACATTGCAAACTTCATTCTGCCTATGTTGTCAGACCACCAGTATGACTTAAAAGTATAGCTACATTCCTGAGATATATTTGTGTCCTTGCAAATAAAAGTATTTTAAGATAAATGAATTAACTCGTCAGCTCGCTAGGCTTAGAAGGAGATTATTTTGATGGGGAAATTGGAGTTTATACTGAAATGATGAAACATTCAGAAATAACCCAGATCTTTTAAAATATTTTTGCTTGTTTTGCTTTACAAATGTTACTTGGAATGATACAATGAACCAGAATTATGTGTTTCTCTATGCTGTACATAAAAAATATCTTGGAATGGAAACCATTATTAAAGCTACTAAATATAATTCTGTTTTCTAGTAATCCTAGAAATGTCTTTAAATATTAATGATCTAAGTGGTGTGGACAATACAATCTAAACAAATTAGTATGGAGTTGGGCTATAATGTGAAATAATTGCATTTGGTTTTACAGAGCACTGTAATTAAGTGTGTAAAGTGTGAACTAAGAGGCTTTGAACCTTTATGGAAATTTGAATCTATATTTTAATGTCTTTTGTTCTTTTTTTCACAGAACATTCTGGCTTTAAATCCCCGAAAACAAACACATGCAACTCTTCACTCAACTGCAGCAAAGAAACTAGACAAGAAGCATTGGAAAAGGAATTCTGACAAAAACTGTTCAGTAAGTGCACGTTTATCATTGCATCTGGAACATGTTTATCATCGCATCTGGAACAAACATTGAGGCTGAAATCACAGCTGTGGGAGAAATAAATTAGTGTTATTCAGTAGCTGCATTTGGCTTCTAGTTTGTTCCTGTAGATACAGAGTTACTTTGTGATGAGCTCTTTGCTTTTCAGAACATATTGCAGTCCATACTTTTTTCGTTTTTGGTGATTTTAGTAAGTGTTTGATACAACTTTTGTGCCTTTTGTTATGAATTCTGATCCCTCTCAAGTATCACATCCTGCGCGATGCTGAGCCCCTTGATTTCCCTGGGTAGTCTCTTCTGCCCCTTCTTTCTGTTTTCCAAGAGTCACACTGGGATGAGCAGCACTTCACTATCCTTTCTGAGACTTCTAAAGCTAATTTTATTTTGCTACAGAAGTAGGGGAGCCTGTCATATGTGCCTATTTTATATGTAAATAAATACATAAAGCTTAGATTAAAACATGACTCTGGAATTTAAATTTTGTGCATTGTATTTTTCAGGAAATAGTTGATTTTGGAAGAAATACTTTTCTTGCTGTAAACTGTCCATACTCTTCTGTATTTCTGTTGTTATATGTCATCGTTTTCTCTCTAAGTATTTGAATTCTTAGTCTCAGTGTGATATTTGACTAATCCTATCAGACTTTATATGTCTCTTTGATCCCTCATCTGATTAGAAGTTTGGTACTGTCTTTACTGTCTTCCTACAGGTTGTCTTACATAATCCTCTAAACTTAGAAACCTTTTAGGTAGAGTACTAGTTTCCTTATGGGTATAATGATAGTGGTGTCTTTTCATAGTGTTGTCAAAACGCCTCCCTCTAAAAAGGAAAATTCAGGCAGGAAGTTGATTTTGTTTGTAATTAAAAATATGTCATCCAAAACACAAACCCAATCAAAAATACGAAAAAGTTCCTCAGTTTCTTAAGATGACGAAATCCAGTATGAACAACAAATATTATCTAGGAGGAGCAACCCAGGATATCCTTAGCATTTCAGCAATGATCTTAGTACAGTTCCCTCTTTGATAGTATTGATTATAAGAATCTCTTTTTTGCTATAGCTGGTATTCCTATTTTCTTGTATTTATTGGCTTAGATAATGTCATGTGAACTAGTAACTTATGTACACGAAAACCTTCTGTTTGTGAGCTTGGATGGTTATTTTGGGATGTCTGATGCCGGTATCGCCCACAACTGTCTGTTCCTGCTGCAGAGAATGTTGGGCTGCTTAGCGAGCAGCTCCTGGGCAGCTGCAGTTTACACTGTCATGTTTTCAGGGGACCTGAAATCAATACTGGGCTGTGAACTCCTCTGCTTTCAGAAGCTGTTTGTTAAGAAGCAAAGGTATCTATGCAGCAGGGCAGCTCGGTATCTGTATAGTAACCTAATTAGCTGTTCCAATGTAAATTATTCTGGTTAGTTAAACTGTAACATTCACAGAAATATTTTCCTGATGGGTGTGTTAACACACATTTCCTAAAGCATCTAGGCTTTTAAGTCACTCTTTGTTATCCCTGAGCTCTTCTCCCTGTCAGCCTTGCTGGTTTTTCATATTTAGTTTACTCATAAAGTGTTTGATATTTGCTGTTGATTTTGAAAATGCATAGTTTTCTAGAAATTGTTTTATAGAAATTCTCTTCCCGTGTTCCTGCTGTTAGCTGTATGTGTGTACCCCATGGTGTCTCAAATATTTCTGGATTCCCAAGGTCTGAGCTTCTTGGGCTGTGCAGACACCATGGATTTGGGTTCACTGCCAGCTTGTGTACCTTGTCTGGATTTTCAGTTGAGAAAAATTCTGAACATTGCAGGATGATGTTTTGGCATGGGCTTGCAGTCTAATAAACAACTTGGTTTTATAGTTCTGCAGTACTGCTTGGAGATCTGTGCAGTTATTAGCACCCTGTCCTGACAGGAATCTGCTGATGGGGTACAGTTTACAGGATTAAAAGTTAGAAAGAAACAAATTGGGCAGATATAACTACTTCATCACAGATAGTTTTAATACTGCATTATTGTATATTATTTGGTAGAAACATCAAATTACTTGGTTTGCAAGCTATTATGAGAAATGTAAAGTGCTAGAAGGAACAGTAAAGGGATAGTCCTTATTTCTAGATTGGCAATGGTCCTAGCTTTTAAAACTGACAAACTTTTCTTTGCTGAGAGATATGTAGCTTATTCTTACTGTGTAAGATTTACCACATAGCTTATTATTAGCTTACTGTAGCAGAAAAAGCCCTGAAAAAAGAAAAAAAAAATTGTCTGGTCTCCCATTACATAAAGACATCACTAAAAAATAAGAGACCTTTTACATTCTCCTTTTACATTCAACAACATATCATTGTTGTTGAGTGATTTTAATAAAAAAATAAAATAAAGTGGTTGAATCCTTTCATTGCTTCCCTAAATTAGGAAAGCTAATGTAGGAAAGGATTCCTTGAACACAGTTTTCTGTTTTGGTCTAAAGAGCCGCTGGTGATAATGTTTAAGCCTGCTGATGAATAGATGAAGCTCCATTTGAAGTCTATATGAACTTTATTTTTTTCGATTTCCTTAAAATCTGAATTTGGCTTTTAGCTTTGGATTCTTTTAAAGCTGTTCTGATGCTGTCTTTGCAGAACTACTGTTGAAAGGAAGGTGGGAGTATGAAAATACAAAACTAATTAAATTAACAGTCCTCAAAACTCTGAACAAAAGCTGCATCTGCTGAGGCATGCACACAGTGACTTTGTAATTTCTAATAGACTTCCAGATGGCAGACTTACATATTTCTTCAGAATAATTACACAAGTGAAATTTTAACTCCTATCCTGCTCTGAGACACTTTGGGTTGCCCATTTAATGAGTTCTGAAGTGGAAACAGAATGTCAATATCTTTCCTCAGCACTGGAAAAGTATCCTCCTAAAGGAAGGCTCAATTATGCTTTCAATGAGTGCTATTGTTTATTTACTATGTTAGCAACCAAGTATTGCTGTAAAAATTGTATTATTTATAGCTTTAGGTGCAAGATTAGTCAGCTTTCCTTCAGAAATTTTAACTCAGAGATATGTATCAGAGTAGGAAAACTCTTTATTGCTGTGTCACCTTCAGTAATAGTGTTAGACCTAAGCATTAACACTTATTTCTTATGAGTCCTGCTGAAAACTGGTATAAACACATGCCTCTAGTTATCTGGGGGAACAAAGTTTTCTGTTGTTCAGAAAAAATTAGAAGTAGAAGAGTTTTGAAATCGCTGTTCTAATAGTAAGCATTAAAGAAGGGTGCAAAATTTAGATCACATTAGATAATAAATTTACAGATAGAACAAAAGCAAAGGGATCAACTGTGAAATGGCAAGGGTTTGCTTTGATTTCGGGTCTTTCCTAAGGAGTTCAGGGTTGTTTAGACTTTGGATTAATATTTTTATTTGTGGTTTCTAACTCTTTATATTTCCATTTCTCTGTGTATTTTGTGCTTACCTACATTTAGGTTACCAACTGGGGGGCACACATTGTGTGCATTTGCATTGCACCCAACATGCTGATTTCCTTGCTTTATGAATAGGGTTTCTCAGCATTACAAGACAAATTTTGTTCTACCTTGTACATGTGCAGGTTTGTAATTTAAATGAAATTCACCTCCACAAGTTCTATAAATTGACTTGTCACTGGAGAATTCAGTGGGATATTCTAGCCCAGCCTTCCTTTTGATAATGAAATCTTGTAGATACCTACTAAGGACAGGTGAGAAGTTGATACAGATCCACCTATGTATACAGACTTACTTCAGTTTCTGTAAAAAAATAATTGTAACATTTGCTCCAGATGGAAATGCTGGAAGTATTTCAACAGGACAAGAAGGTGAAAAGGAAATGGGATTTAAATTGGTTTGTAGCTAATTGCCATAGCCTGTAACAGTATTGATTTTCTGGCAGTATTAGCATTGTTCTTTGTCCTTACATGTGCTAAGCCTGATCAGCATGTGCAAAAAGAGCCTCTGATCAAAATAATTTTGATGCTCACCTCTTTTTGATTTTGGGTTTTTTCTTTTTTTTTTTTCATTTTGGCAAGGGCTCACTTTGGGAAAGAGACTTTAACTGTATTCTTTCCAGCCATTAGAGAAAACCAAATTCTTTTTCTGTGCAACATTTAAGTTGCAACTACCAGACCATTTTGTGCTAATGATGGAGCCTGAGATCTGCAATTCATTGCAAGATATAACAGCTCATGTTGCTCTTTAAGTTCAGAGGACAAGGCTACTCCCTTAAATAAGAGTGGTAATAAGAGCTTGCTAGAATTTCTAACTGCTTTTCACTTTGGTAGTATTTCTGTGGCTGTCACTGCTATATATAAATATCTGTATAAAGAATTGCTTTAAAAAAAGGTATGTAAATTACCTCTTGATGTACCAATGTCCAGGCTTGCACAGAAAAATCTGTAAACAAGATGATCTTTCTCAGCTGTAATCAGTCTGTTACTCTAAGTATTGCCTTCCAGTGAGGTGGAAAAAGTTCACATGTTTTTTTGTGCCTAATAATGTATCATGCTTACAGAATAATCAAGTTAGCATTTCACAAATAACTGATGGATTGAAGCAGAAATAGTGCAAATTGCAAACAAGTAGGTATAAAACCCAGTACACCGAAATCAAGAACCTTAGTGAATAAATGCTTTCCCAGTGAATAATTTGTCCATTTCTAGACATGTATTGATGAAAGATTCTATATTTATAAATAAAAAAATAATACCAAATATTGTAAAATAGAGAACACTCATTAAAGGAAATCAACTCAATTATATTTATAATCTAAATGTATAGTTTACCTTTGCAAATATTTATTTTTGTCTTCATTGCATATGAATATGCAAGTTTAGCTCTTTTGTGAATGGGTATACAATGGCAGATGTCTCTCTAATCGCTGCTCTATTCAAACATTAATTGGTAGAACATATGTAGAATTCTACTAGTCTGAATAGGTATAGGATAGCAGCAGTCTCTTTAATCACATCACTATTCAACCACTAATTGGTGTGATGATTAAGGGACATTAGAGGGAGCACTTTGACATCTGATTCTTTGAACTGATGTCTGCTCGAGCTGCGCTGTATTCATCATGGCCAGACTGATTTCTTAAATAAAACGCACTGATTCCCAAATGTGGAAAATATTGCGTTAGGATCTATTGAGGTGATTAGGGAATTTGAGAATGATTCTTTTATTTAACTAGTGATTGACTGTATATGCACAAACTATTCATATGAATAATACATGTGTTGCTGAGTATCAGAAAGAGCTGAGAAGTAACATCAAGAGATTTTCTCTTTTCTCATAGTGTCAATAATTAAATATTAATACGCATTTTAAAATGTACCAGTTTAATCATTTAGCAGTCAAATTCCTACTCATGCATTTTTTAGATTAACTAATTACTCTGCATTTTCTCTTATCGATAGCATATGCTGGCATTTATAACACTTTCACTGGAATAAAGTGGTTTACATGTTTATATATGATATCACATATACTGGCTCTAAGAAATGCATATTATGAATTTCCTTGCATTTTATGTTTTATATGAGTTTCAATATCTTAAGGTGTTTTCATTAGAATATCTCAATAGCTCCTAACTTGCCTGGATGCAACAAAATAATGGTTTTATGCACATTTTCTGTGTATTAAATTGCAAATACTGGGTGGTGGCAAGTTGTGCCAGACACTTTCTTAGTACTGTGCAAAAGGTTCCTTCTTACCCTGTGGCTCTTCTGGAGTGCTGTGCAAAACCACCTCCAACCTTTTAACTGCTGCTGTTCAGAGTTCTTCAGGTTTGGTGTTCTTCTTATTTGATGTTGGCTGATTTCCTCTTCTATAGAAAAGCATTCACCTTTTTGTGAGCAGCATTTAGTTCCAGGTATATTTCTGATCTTAACTATTTCAAAACTGAAGTGTTTCAATTGAAGAGTTGCAAATTGTTTAGCTTTGCACGTAATTATATGACAAAATGAAAAATGGTTATCTGCTTAAAGTGCTGAATTCTAAGTAAGTCCAATTCATTCCCCTTCATTAAAGCTGAGCAAGTCAGAGTGGGGATAGGATCAGAAACCATCTTCACTGTCAGGTTTCAACTTCTGCTTAGTATTATATTCTTTCAGATGTAGAATTCAATATACTTTCCTGTGGTTACAGGACGGAGATAAAGGTGCCTTCTTATGCTGTTTTTTTTTGGAAAACAAAAAATATCAAGACTAGCTTATCTTTCTTCAGACCTTCTACTCCCACTTTTTTTTTTTATTTATTTTGTAAGCTATTGCCTATGCTGAAACCAAGATTGCTCTTTCCTTTACTAGATTTACCTTTTCTATAGTGAAGGCCATCAGACATGTGCTGTTCCTTCTGCAAGAGTGTTGAAATATCTTGTATTTATGGCCCAAATTCTGACCCATTAGTTTGGTTTGATTTTGAAATTCTCTTCTTGCCTTTTGAAATATTTAATATCTTTTTGTTACCTGTTTCCCTTATTCCACCAAACATTATGACAGTAGAAACCACTAGTACATTAATTTTTTCCAGTTAACCAAGTCACCGAGTTCTTGGGTGAATCATGAATCATCTTGATTCAGGTTGTTTTTTGGTGATAGAAAACAACCTAGTTGGTTTTCAGTTAATTGCACACTCCCTGGATGTTTTTTTAGTCCAGTCTACATTTTTAGTTAGCTTATGAAAATGTGCTGTGGAATAATTGGGGAGAAGAAGTTTATTCCAGGTTTGCCACATCTACTCTGCCAGCTATTCTTGGCCAGTTTTGCATGGCCATGATGGCGCTTTTTATATCACAATGTAGGTTTTAATATATGGTACTCCATTTTCTTTGCCTGGGGGTATGATTTCTGTGTTTGGTGGTTTTTTTGTTTGTTGTTTTTTTTTTTTTTCTTTTTTTTCTTTGTTTCCCCTCCCCCCAGTCCCCCTCTGTAAAGGGAAGAATTATGTCCGTCTCTTCTGACCTTTTGGAACCACAGGCCTTCTAGTGGGTGCAACTGATAGTGCTTCATGCATTGCTTCACTTGGTTCCTCAGTGACTCAGTGATACATGAGCTGAATCAGTCTGATTAAAAAGAATAAATTGTTCTTTTTTTTCCATTCGCAAGCCTGCAATCCCATGTTCTTGCTAAAAATATATTTTTTTAGCTGTAGTTATGGCTATACCATGCTCTCTTCATGAAGAGAGCAGGGAGTGCTGTTGATTCTGCATTGCTTATTTGCTCTGTTGTACATAATCTGTACTTCTCTTCATTTTTTTCTTGCTTCTCATGTATATAGAACAGTTTTATTACTATCATTTTACAATTTTCTCCTCTGCTTTTTAACTTAAATTTGCATAACTTTTTTTTTTATTCCCACAGTGTTTATGCAGTTCATTTATACTTAGAAATTTATCAGCTCTAGATATGTGTCAGTTTCCCTGCTTTTATGATTTTGATTCCCAGGCCATTGGGGGAAGGATGGTGTGATCTAAAGGTGTGCTAAAAACACTATTTTGGGTGAGTTTTGTTTTTGTTTGTTTCCTGTTTGTTTTGTTTGTGGTTTTGTGAGGTTTGATTTTTTTTCTTTTTATTTGCTTTGCTTAGGAATAGTTCCCTTTTGTGAATTTCTGTAGGGTTTGCCCTTTCTCTTGCTTTCCTTTACTGATCAGTATAACTCTCAGGAGACATACCAGAAATTATATTTTCTGAAGTTCACCATCCTCATTCTTTTACCCTCACCAATTTCTGCACTTGGAATTGATTGTAATCTATTACAGAGGTAAATTATTCATTGTAAGACACTTTGACTTTTTAAATGCATCCTGTAAACCTCAGATCCTAATAATGGTAGCGTGCAAGTATTCTTTGATGTGATAACTGACAAACTTTGTTAGTAGCAGTCGTTTAATCAGAAACACTAATGCAGAATTTTAAAAACAGTATCAACTTGTACCAATCTTATCAGTTCTGGTATGAATCTGAATGGACTTTATCCCTTTAGCAAATGGATGAAGTCATAGAATAAATACAGAATATAATTTTCATCATTTTTTTTAAAATCAGTTCAATGTAAATTCTATAGAATAAGTCATTAATTTTGAGAAGATTATTAGTATTTAAAATATACAAAATTTATTTGGAATTTGAATCCCAATTTGTGAAGAATAGTTTTCACACTGAACTGTAAAACAACTTCAAAAAGTTAAGACTATGAGGATTAACTGTAGGGAGTTGAAACAAATGGGATTGATTGGCAAAGCAGGAAATACAGAGGAAAAAATGAGAACTTTCAAAAGTCGAGTCACTCTGGGTGAAAGAAATTAAAACAAATAGTAAAAGGTTATTCAGCTATATAAAACAAATAGTAGAAGATTCTTAAGCTATTTAAACTAAAAGAAATAAAAGAACAAGCAAAGTCAGTGTGAAGATAGGATTAAGCATCTTAGGTATTGTCTGAAGTCTTTGTAAATTGTTGTCCTACTTTCAGTAAAATGGGAATAAAGGAAGTGGTGGCTAAATGGGCAGAAAAGTGCAGAAGTGGAAATTATACCAGACAGGCCAGAAGGAAAACTTGGAGTGTTTTATGTTTGAAGTCAAAGGAACGGAACATCGATAAAAGTATTGCAGAAAAATTGACATGTGAAATTACAAGCTTTGTAGTAGAGACAGTTCTTGATTAAAGAATAGGCAATGCAGTTTGTGTGAGTTAAAAGATAGAGAACTGATGGGCAACTCTCACTCTGTTGGTCTCATATTGGCAGCGTGCAAAACGTTAAAAACAAAATTTTAAGCAGAGACTTATTAAATGCATTAAGGGAAATGGAAGATAGAATAAGGCATATTGGGCTTTATTCTTAAGAATAAATCTTGACACACTAACAAGGGTTTTGGGTTTGATTTTTGCCAGTTAAAAATGAAGTGTTATCTGCTTAGATTAGAATAGTAGCATGGTTAAGGAACTGGCTAGAGGGGAAATGAAAGAGAGAAGTGCTTAAAGATCTGCTGGGCTTTTAGCAGAGCTTTTTGAAGGATCAGTCTTTGGATTCATAACATTTAATGTTTTCATTAATAAGCTTGACATAAATATTAGGAGCATGTTACAAGAAAGTCGACAGGCACTGTCAATACAGAAGGAACTAGAACATCATAAAGAACCGTGTGACACTGAAGTTTAGAATAAAAAAAGATAAGAATAAATTTAATAGTGCAATTAGGAGGCTGTACAGCCAAGGGCTGAGTATGAGAATGACTAGGAGCCTAATGTCTGGAATTAAGCAAGAAGAGGATTTAGAAATACCAGCTGATCAGAGGGTGATGGTTCCATGAACTCGGTAAGAAAATCTGAATGTGAAATGAATGTGAAAGCAAGAGGTTAACTGTGATTGTCCAAGTTGTCACTTCTAGTCTCCTGTATGCTTTAATGTTTTGGACTGTGGGGGTTATGTAGAATAAATTGCTTTCAGATCACATCAGATACACAGTGAGTGTCATTGAAATGTTCATGGGGAAAAATGGGTCTGCCTTCAAGTAAGGATGTGGTTAATGGCCAGTAAACAAGGCTGCACACTGAGCCCAAATATTGTAAGGCTAATGATTAGGTGTGCCCTCTCCGTTGTGTTTTCTAAGTCATGAAACACTTCTATGTAAAATAGCATCTGACTGTGTAATTAAAACTGGGTTTACTGCATGTATGTGCAGGAGCCAAATAAAGTTTTGAAAGTTGTTTTAGACATTTTAAATTTAAGTGCCTGACTGTGCAATGCCTGTGTTTGTTTCATGGTCCGTATGATCTATGGGTTCTTCTGTGTTCTCTAGCCAACTCTATGTGCCTTAGTTCAGCCTTCTATTTTTATGAACATTTTTTGGGGAATGAGGTTAATTGTGTACCTGAATGTTGGTTTCTGTCCTTTGCTAATTTGTGTGACTCATTTGCAGCCTGTCTTTACTTAGTAACAAGTTGTAGCTGATAGATGTAGACTAATGCTGTTAAATATCTTTTTAAGGTATGTGCTCTCTGATATGCTTTCTTTTCACTTGCTACTGGTGCAAGTGCTATACAGTCATTAAATTGCTTTGAGGCCGATTTAGCGATATATAAAATTTCCAAGCAAGAATGCTGATTTTTGATATCCTTTAGAAATATAGTGTTAACATTTTCATCATTTTGTGGGGCTTCGTTGTAGGTTTGTCCTTAGCTAAATTATGTAGTTGTCTTTTGTTTTAGCATTTCCAGTTTGACTCCTCTTCCAAGACTCCAAATATACTTAAAGTTTTAGTTCCTTTCATGAGTATAATTTCATCCACTTTCTTTCTCAGAGGTCATTGGTGAAAGAAGTCTTTCACTGCTGTGGAACAAAAAAAAAGGACTGTTGATAAAACTAGCTTTAGTATCTTTGTAACTCAGTGTAGCTTATGGTGAATCATTAATACTTTGAGAAGTGTGGACTTAATAAGCATTTGTTTGTAACTTTTGAAGATGGAGCCCATAAACTTGCATTTTAAAGAGAAGTGTTGGGGGAGAATTCACTTTGCTCTCACTTCTGTCACATCTGAAGTAATTAGAAGTGATAAATATTGAAAATCTTTTAATATTGAATCTATAACATTTGGGGACAAACTTCACTTTCCTTATAATTCCACTTCATTTTTGACCATGCTTGGACCATTTTTCCTACCCTATACAATTAGCAGGCTATCTTTTTTTTTAGTGTAAAGCTTTCAGAAGAGGCCAGTGAATCTAAGCCACTAATGCATCCACAGTGTATAAGAGTTGGTTGAATTTAGCACATTTTAATTGCATTAGAAGTCTTGTTTACAATCTTTGAGAAACAGAACGTAACAGTAGTAGTATTGGTGAACAGCAATAACAAAAGTTGCATGTGTTTTGCAGAGTCCATTAGAGACCTGAGGGCTGTGTGTATCAGAGTAGGTGGCCATTTCTTGTGCTGTTGCTGATGCTTTCTCTTGAGTTTTTCTTTTTCATTTGTTTTCCTCTGCATCTATTTGTCAGTGAATGGCCAAACAATGTGAGAAGGATCTTGCATATATTTGTAGCAATAAGTCTGAAAAGCTCTGTTGCCACCAGGGCTCTAGAAAAGCTGTGGAGAGGTACAGGGCGTTGCTAGGCAACACCGCATGGCCGCAGATAGTATTTTTCTTTTAATTTATTTATTCTTCAGTTTGACTGTGTCCTGCTTGGAGCCATTTGGGTAATAGTTAAGCAAGCACATAGAAATCAGAGAGCTGCAGGAGTGGAATAAAGGAATGCAATATAAAAATGTAAGAAAGGAAAAGCCATGACAAATAATTAAATGACCAAGAGACATGAAATAATTAGTAAGGACTGGAGAGAAAAAGTAAACAAGCATGAGGAAATAAGAGCAGGAGAAGAAAAAAAAAAACCCAAGTTATAAAAAAAAAAAAAAAAATAGAAAAGATAGGGCACTATTGAAGAAAAATTAAAAATTGAAAACTCAAACGGTTTATACACAAGGGGAACAGGGAGCCTGCTGCATAGCAATAAGAATTAAAAATCAGAGATAAAAATTACTTCAAGAAAAAAAGGGAGAAATTTGGTAATGATGTTAAAAGAATGATGATTTTTGTTTCTTTTTGATTTGCATCATTCTGTTCATTCCTATTACTCTGTTTGCACATATGCAATAGAAGCAGTGACACTCAGGAGCTGGGGACTGATTAATAAGTCCAATATGTTTCCCAGAGAGTAAAAATAATTTAAAATAAGAGATTCAGTGTTATTTAGAAATTATTCAATCTGTCTGTTTGGAAATAGCATTTTCAAAACTAGGTTATTGCATTTTATTGAAAAAATGTGGGTGATTATACCAAGGGTGTTAGGTCAAGCACTGGTTGCACAGAGGGAGTGGGTTGTTCATATTCTCCAAGTTAAACATGATAAGCAGGGGCAGGTCTGTCCTGTGCAGTGTTCAGGGAACTAAAGGGCCTTCATCTGCAATAGCTGGAGCCATTTATAGGCTTGAATAGCATAGCAGTGTGAGGAAAATTCTGTGCCAGGGCCAGCCTGGCTGAGAGACCCATTTAATTAGCTCAGGAGCTGTCCCAAATGTCTTGAGCACTGTCTGTGGGACCTGAATTAGACTCCTCCAAATAGTCCTAAGCCAAATTCAAATCTAGGAGTCTTGCATTCCATTCTCTTCTGGTGTATCTTGGCTCTGTATGTCCCTGATTGCTTGGGAATTGCTGGGAAGCTGCTTGGCTGGTGCTTTGGGGCATGTTCGTATTGTTCACCTCAGCTTGAACGTAGCAATTTTCAAGAGACTAACAAGAAGGAGAATACTGCTGCCTGAGCTGTCTGAAGGCAAGCCAGAAGGTTTTGGGAGAAGCAAACTATTCAGACTGAGACATGAAAGCTTCCAAAGAAGTAAAAACCTTACAAAGAAGACAGTAAATGAGATACAGAACCAGAAGAGTGCATGGTGCCATAGTCAGGTACTGAGCAGTTAGTGCTCTTCTCTCTAACACAGTAAATGGAACTGAGACCTGAGGCAATATATTTATCCTGGGTGCTATTCTCAAGCTACATGTGAATAAACAAGCAGCATTACAGCAGCATTCTCTTAATGCTCTTTTGAATGCCTTGCTGAAAGATGTAGCTACACATAAGCCCTGTTCATTTCTGTGTATAGGAAAGTTATTTTTAATGTAACTTTTACAGAAAATGAATCAATACTACTTATTTTCTTAAATTTCTTTTGGAAGATTCTAAAGCTTGTTAAACATGCATGGTATCTTCAAAGAAAATTGCACTTATTTGAGCAGTTTTCCCTAATTTTTTATTATGCCTGTGTGTCTGTAAATAGATGGCACAACAGATGGTGATAACTTCATAGGATCTGCAACCATTGTAATAGCTCATACCTCTGATTTTCTGATTTTTTTTTTTGAGAGGGAAAAAGCATTTAAAGTGTTTGTAGTGTCCTACTTGATTGTTTCTTTCCCAAACCATCCCCACCAAGACTTAACTTTCCGCCTTCTTAGCAGTGAGTGTAAGCTTTTGTTTTGACTAACTTGGCTTGATGCGTGATATTTAAAAATAAGTAGTTGTGTTGACTATTAAACAGCTTTGTGAGTCTTTCTACGTTCTTATTCATGCTTTCCTTTTTTATTTTGCACTTCCATTTGTTTTTCCCGACTCTGTGTGTATTACAGAGTCTGAGGTTGCTGTCTGACTGTATCTTTTGCAGTAAGGTTTGAGATACCAGTCATTGCTAAGCACAGTAAGGGATGCATGTAATTACAGTTTTGCACAATCTTTTTTCTATATGGTATTTTGAAAACAGAAGATTTTAGAAAATACTAAATAAGAATAGCTGATTTAGCTATTTTAGATCAATTAATATAAAATGTGCTTAAATACTTGACTTTTCTGGACATCTCAGCCCATGTCTTTTGAATCTCAAAGAAAATGGAAACAGAAGAGAAATTACAGCCTGTTTGGTTTTTTTTCCTGAAGATTTGTGATTTGTCAACCCACTTATGTATCTTCTCCTGGCATGTCTCCTGTCACCTACAGTTACTTCTGAGTTAACATAGTTAAAAACATAAGAGCTGAAGTAACATTTTGTTTGGTGTTTGCATATGGTGTCCATACTTTGCAAATTAACTTCAGATTCATTATTATTAATCTTATTACTATTATTATTATTATTTTTATTAGTCAAGTGTTCATAAGCTATGATGGTGTTGGAAAATCTGAAACACAATGCCAGCATGTAACAGAACTGCACCAAGATCTTGATACAAGGGTTGCATTTTACTGTCTGCAGCCTTTTTTCTAGTCCTTATTTCTTTGACTTGGATAGACACTTCTCAAGCGAATTGAATATTTCAAATTATTCCTCTGAGGAAATTTAGTCTCAGTTTGATATTTTGCTTTCTCTCATTGCTACTTAAGTAGCAACGTGATACTGATGCTAAATTTAGATTACACAGTAACCCAGAATATAAGTGTATATACTCTTCTCTGGATAATTCACCTGGCCAGATACCTGATGATATCTTAGTAATATTTTTTGTGGAATTGCTTCAGTCACAACACTGAAGTATTTCACATGTTGCTGTTTTCTTCTCCTAAGCCAAGCAGGCAGAGGATGGGATTTTTCCCACTCCTTCTACTAGACAGATAATGAAATAATTATTAAACAATAATAATACTAAAAAAAATATTAAGTTCATTTGTGAGCTATGGACACCATATGCAACTACCCAACAAAATGTTACCGCAGCTCTTATGTTTTTAATTGCATGTTAACTCATATGTTAACTCAGAAGTAACTGTAGGTGATAGGAGACATACCATGAGAAGATATATAAGTGAGTTGACAAATCACATATCTGCGGGGAAAAAAAAAAAAACAGGCTTTAATTTCTCCTCTATAAACTCATATTAAATACTATTTAATACAAGTCTTTTAGCTGTTGAACACACAATTTAGTAAGCAGTACTTGAAAGTGGTGGTGCACGTGCTTCTATAACTGGCAGTAGAAAGAGACAATCTAAGACGTGATCTGTAAGATTAGGAGACACGGACCTTGGTATGACCTCACTGTTGTGGTTTAACCCCAGGTGGCAACTGAGCACCACAGCCACAGTTCACCCCCCAGTGAGATGGGGAGACAGTCAGAAGGGTACAAGTGAGAAAACTTCTGGCTGAGCCATAGTTTAGTAGGTAAAGCAAAAGCTGCACGTGCAAGCAAAGCAAGGAATTCATTCAGTACTTCCTGTGGCAGGCAGGTGTTCAGCCACTGCCAGGAAAGCCAGGCTCCATTGGACATAATGGGGGCTTGGGAAGACAAACACCATCACAGAATCACTGACGTTGGAAAAGACCTCCAAGCTGATCAACCCCAACATTCAGCATACTGCCATGCCCACTAAACCATATTGCAGAGACTAACTACTCTGGACCTCCCTCCTTCCCCCAGCTTTGTGTGCTGAGCATGACTCCATATGGTCTGGGATATGCCTGTGGTCAGTTGGGGTCACCTGTGTGGCTGTGTTCCTACCCAAATCTTTGTGCACACCCAGCTTCCTCGCTTGGGGTCTTGATGCTGAGTAAGTGCTGCTCAGCAATAGCTAAAACATCCGTGTGTTATCAACACTGTTTTCAGCACAAACCCAAAACACAGCCCCAGAGCAGCTGCTATGAAGAAAATTAACTCTACCCCTCCCAAACCCAGTTATTTTTGGCAAGAATCTTATGTGAAACCATGAGAAATAGCTGAAGCAGATTAGCTTCTGCAGAACTGGTTGGGAAAAATTTTATTTATTTTTTTTTAAATACTGAGGCAACAGCACAACGAAAGAAAATGTTTTGTTGTGGCTTGTCTAAAAAATACTGCTGTTTGACAATAAAATGTGCCATGTAGGAGATGAGAGGTGGCCTCCTGGGCTGAGAAAGCAAGCTTGTTATATATAATTTGCTTTTATTTCACTGCATAAGGCAGGGCCCTACTGTTTCAGGATGGTGTTTAGGCATTTAATAATAAATGCAATTGTTTTATAACTTTCATATTTGATAATTCTTTAGCTATGCATGAAAAATAAGAGGTATCCTCTAAGTTAGTACTCTCAAATATGTGGGGTTAATTCCTTAAATTCTTGATCATTTAGGTTCTAAAAGAGAAAGGACTTTTGGGTGTGTTTTTCCTTATAGTCTTTGTTGAAGGTCAAGAACATAATCTGTTCTGTAGGAGTACAGTTCTACCTACATTTTAAAGATTCTTCCTTTTTCCCAGGTTATGAGCTCTGTAAATGTTAATTCTCAATATGAGTCTGGTCTTTACCTGCATAGTCTCATTTTATTTAATCTCAATGAGTCAAGGGAATATTTACCTAAGCAGAGTAAAGAATCCCAGGGGAAGAGTAAGCAGGGTTGAGGTATGTGAAAGTAATAGAAGAGGAAGGGAGTATAGCATCTGGGATTTTTTTTCTTAATCATTAGTTATATTTTCACTATCAAGTAGAAATAGTATATTTAGAAATTCTGTGAAGAGCCTGTGTCTCTTTATTGAAACTTAATGCTCTTAGGGAATTAGATTGCAAATTCATGTTGAGAATACCAGGCTCTCCAAGAGGAAAAAAGCAAGACTACAACCACATTAAAAAAGAAACAGTATTAAGATGAAGCTTTTGATATTCATGATGTGTATTGTTCCCTGCTACAGAACCCTGTCCCATAAAGGGAAGCAGTCTTGCAACTGTCCCTTCAATTGCAGTAGTTTGTTCCAAGTCTTCTCATTCATCTGCTGATTAAGGTTAACATTTGTTTTGCAAAGAGAAAGAGAAATGTGGGAGGCAAAGATTTTCCTATTTTTTTTTTCTCCCTGAACGTTTTTTTCGGTCTTTTAAAGCTGAGTCACAAGAGAGAGGAGCATTATAAATTGTCCTGTCTAGTTAGTGGCATCACCTGTGTTCTCTGCTCCATTATTGTTTCCAGCTGTGCCTCTGGTTTCTTGCATATCTTTTGTAGATCTTTATTCTTTTGAGTTCCTTGGTCTATTATTTTTTGTGTTGCATACTTGGTCCTTTCAGAATATTTTTTTCTCACCTTGCGTGTATCACTACTATCGGATGTGTTATCCATTGCCAAAACACGTGGTGTCTGCATCTGCTCTGACAACAGCAGGTTGAATTCAAGCAAGATACCATACCCTTATGTGAGCATGAAGGCTGTGATAAATTTGCCACTTGAAATTTGTGCGTGAAACAGCATGAAAAGGAAGTTAGCAGAATGCCATCTCTGCACTGAACATCTTTCACAGCCCCCGTAAAATTGCAAACTAGAGTGTTAACTATGTTTAACAAGTAATTAACTTCTATATGATTACCTGTCTTTAAGGATTAAATGTGCCATATTTTAAACTGGGAATAGTTAAAAAGATCCAAAATTGTCTGCTTTCATTTAAGAATTTACAGTTGCCTTAACTGTAGTATTTCTGTAATAATTATTACCAAAACTCCACACTTGCAGTTTCAGAAAACAGCACATGCATCAGTATTTCCTGGTATCAGTCCTGTATTAGCAAAATATTCCTGTTTGTGGAGAAAATGTGATACTTGTTTTTGAGTTTGCATGTGTGCTATTTTTAGTGCCTTAAATTAATATGCTGCTAAAAAAAAATCCTGAGAAAATTAACATGGTTATGCTGATAAGGCATTGATTAAAGCATCCCACAATCCTATGTAATAATTTTTCTATTGATTCTTATTTGATTACTAACACTTAGGCTAGTTTTCTGTTGGAATTCTGCTTTTTTGGATGTACTAATATCTATACTTTTCTAATAGCTTGTCTGAACAATGTGGCGGTATCACATAATGGAAAAAATGTTATAACAAATGTTCATGTATTATGAATGGCATGCAGTCAAATGTTATGTAAATACCTGAGGGCTCAATATACTTTCTGCAGATATTAGGAATATGTATGTATTTTAATTTTTTTTTTAAGGATCTATTTTTCCTTTGTGAAGAACTGGTCAGTTAGCAGTTTAAAGCTGTTCTTTCCCCCTTTTTGGAAAAAGAACCCCTTGAGAATGAGTCACAGCAAATAGGAAGGAGGAATTTAATAAACAGACATTGCAAAGATGATAATATGTTACAGATAGGATCAAACCGTCCTTTTATGTGTTTAGTTTTTAAGATTGCTCTTAAGGTAAGGCCTTCTGGCAAATGGCATCAGTTTTGTTTAGTTGCTCAGAATGAAGACAGTTTCAGGAGGCTTTCTGTATGGAATACAGCTATTGGCTCTTGAATAACATTAGAATAAATGCAATATATGTAAGTCATTTCACCCTATAGCAGATGGGAACTTAAGTCATTTAGAGAAGATCAATGGAATCATTTAGCTTTTTGTGTTGTTTCAGTGTAGAAAGACAGTCTGTTCCAAATCAAGAGAGGAGTGTGCTAAGAATATTTAGGTTTCATTGAAATAAAGCACAGTTCATATCAAAAGAAGATGTGCTATTTCAAATTCATAACAATTGACTATTAGTCTGTTTTTAATATTTTTCTTTAGCATGTAATCCTGTTTAATTAGATTCTACTCTCTCTGTTGTTTCAAGATTCCATAAACTGGCGTCTTATATACCAGCTGCTAAAGCAGGAGTTACTGTCTAAATGATATTCACAATGAGTATTTGGAAGGTTTACAATTATACCCTTGCTAATAAATTGTGCTATTTCCCCCAACAGTTTTAAGTGCTAATCTTCAGAAGGCATTTTAAAATTAGTTAAAATTCTGTCAAGAGATTTACAAAAATTGTTAGCATGAAGATAATTATGTCACAGTCCTTGGACTCCATCTCTGATTGTGTGCATAAATCAGAAAATGTCAGCTGTGTTTTCCCTTAATAATTATCCTTGCAGCAATGTATTACAGTTTGGATTACTATTATAGTGTTGCTTTAGGTTTATAAACCATAAGTTCGTTTTTTCTGAAGTTTTCTGCTGATGAAATAATTCACATTTCTGGAATAAGTGATTATTTGTGTTAACACTTCATATCTATCAATAAGAAGATCAATGTGAAAATCAGCATTCTACACTTTTTTACACAGTCCCCTGAAAATAGTCAGCTTTTTTTTTTTACTCTTTTTTAAAGGAGGTCACTTCTATAGTATGGCCAACATTTTCAAAAGCGCTAACTGATGTGGTCACCCTTGTAGCATGTGTGGAATTCGAAGTTTGAAGGACTTTTGGACCAATATTTGAGAATCTTCCTGCTGAATCTATCCCGGATGTAGGTATTTACAGTAGATTTTTTAGGTCCTCAACAGTTTTGGTAATCTCTTGTTGGAAGCTACCTCCTTAAACATAGTGAGTTAAAATATCAGGGTGAGTTAGTAAATCCTTCAGAGTCTGGACCAGGTTGTCTCATTTTAAGGACTCAAGTTTAGGTACAAATAAACTTAATAAATTAATAAATTAAATTTGTCTGCATAAACAGTAGGAAATTGACACAACATACTCTAGGAATCTTTCTCATGGATTATAAAGAAGAAAATGGGAAAAATGAATTTGTTTTAGCAATGGTAGTAATACTAAATTTGAGCTGAAGAGGCGAGAGCAGTTCTGGCTTTCAGTTGCTGAACATTCCTTATGTTTAATACTCAGGAAGTTTGACATTAAAAGTGTGAGATGTACTCAAGCTTTCTAAGAAAATGTTCTAAAACTGTGCAGGAACAAAGAATTCTGAGAATTCAACAATTGTAGTACTAACCTTAAAAACCTCTTTCATAGAAGAGAGATGGTATTTCAAGGAGGGCTTTTTATTTGGCAGTGTATCAACAAGGATAAGAGATCTACTCAACTTCAGTGGTGCAGGCTGCCTTAGAATAGGTCTTACACTGTTGTCAGTACAAAAGATTTTTATTTCTTAACTATCTCAAAATGTATTTAGAGTAATTATCTGTAATTTTGAATGTCTTCTGTGAAGAATTTCAAGATAGATTTAAAGTAGCAGGATATGGCCTAGTGTGATTCCACTCTTGTTTTGATGCTTGGAAGATTTATGGTTGATTTCAATTGGAGTGGGGTCATATTTAGCCCTAATGTATCACCGAATGGGCAAATTTGAGTTATGGTCTTCCAGGACTGACTCTTACTCCTGTTGTGGCAGAGCTAAGGCAGCAGTGGTTTTGTCATTTAGGGACATCCTCAGTGCTGACACCAGGCAGCAGACTGCTGTGCTAGTCTCTTGGTTTCTGAGCTACTTCTGCCAGGTTCTTCATTTGAAGGGGCCAAATGAAGAGTTCCTTTTCCAGTAAGTCAACAAAGAGGGCTTTTTCATCCAAGACAAAAACATAGGCAAGAAAGCTAAGCTGATGAATGTTGAGAGATGGGTTTTAAAGAGTGTGACTTCACTTTTGCCAGAATAACCTAGGTTTTTATTTAAAACCTTGAGGGTTTCTTTATTTCTAGTCTTGCTTGAGCTAGATGGTTTCTTCAACCAGAGTACTTTGGACTTGTCACTTAAAATATCTGAAAATACAGAATTGTGAGCACATAGTCTTTGCTCCCAAAGCTTGCAGTTTATTGTATTAACAGAAATAAATTGTAGCAGGGAAAAGTCATATTTTTGTGGTTATGAGAGAAAAAGCTTTCCAACTTGTTCATTAATCTTCCTTCTTCCTCATCTTCATACACTCATTATTCATCTTTCTCATTTCTGGTTATACATTTTACCAGTCTGCTGTGTGTCATGCCACAGATAGTTGTGAATATCCAGTCCGCATCTCCATTTTTAACTAGCTGTCATGAAGCTTAAGCTCTCATATGATAAATAAGCCATTTATTTATATATAAAATGGAAATACTTACTTCCTGCTCTTGCTTTTTAGTACACTAAAAGAATTCCAAGTATTTATCCTAGAATCCTATAAGAAGGAGTATTCAGACTTACGTGGCTTTTTTCTGTGTAATGGTATTTTGACTTATGATGACCATGTCCCTAATTGCAACACTGTACTTATTCTTCCTCACAAACTTCTCAAGGGTGATATTTAATTTAGTGTTGTGCAGAACTATAGATCTGCCAACAGTGATAACATATAGACTGCTATATAATTATTGAATCAGAGAGTTAAAACTTCTAGACTGTATCTATACCCACAAAAAATCACTTGGCAGTGAGCCACCAAAGGCAGTTTTTTCGTTGCTTGCGTTTTGATTTTTTTACTTTAGCTGCTGCTGAAAATGAAACATGTGGGGCTTGAATTCCTCATTAGACTTAAATGTATTGTGATGTATTATGGGCCAAAATACACTGTCCTATGCAATATGCTTATACATATGAATTATTTGGTAGCATGGATAATAGAAGTAGCTCACTTTTTGCTACTGATTTAATACTTCAGAGTGTAAAACTCACCCTGGTCATGGTCTACTGAAGTTTCCTCATTTTCCAGACATATTCTTCAGAGTATTCTCATGCTTACAATTTCATTTCAAGCCTTTGTCAGAAACTGATATCCTTTCAGATGATCTACAGTATTGCATATGAGCTGACACTCAGGCACATGAAGTGCCATCTTTGCACCTGTAGCTACACTTATATTTGGTATTTCAGACACCCTTTTCTCCTTCCTCTGAGACCATCAAGCATGTTTGCATGAGTGGAAAAGCAGTGGGTATGATCAGCAGTTGCTTACTCCCCTGTTCAGTACAAATGCAGTAATTGATGACATGGTCCTATGAGATTATTCTCCTTCATGAGTTTGATTTTGGCTCAGTTTTTAGCTCATTTTCTTCTAATGACTCTACGGTTTGCACTCCAACTACTGTACCTTGCATGAGAGCTATTTGGCTGAAAGTAGCTGGGAAAAATACTGTCCAGAAACAGTTCTCAGAAATGGTAGAAGTGAGTTCATCTTCTTGCCAAGTGAATTGGTACAGCATCTATTCTTTGAGTTGGTAAATTTTTTTTGGGTTTTTTTTTTTTTTTTTTTTTTTTTTTTTTTGTTTTGTTCTGGCTTATCTGGTGATTTTTATATTGAGTGTGTAGTTGAGATGGAGTATTTTGTGTGTAAGGCTAAATGATCACAGCATTTTCTTTAGATATAGGCCACCTTTGTTGTCCTTCAGCCAATTAACACAGTATGGTTAATATAGACAAATAGCAACTGAATTTATTTCAGCATTTTCTATATGGACAGGACCAGTTATTTTAGCTTGTACAATCTTGAGACAAATTAGTTGTGTTTGATAAAAATCTGTGTGCTTTGGATTTTTACAAGCTCTGTAGCACAAAGTCAAGAATGAATTGTGTGATGCTCAGATTTTTTGAATCTGTTTTGAGGTGCTAGTGACACAAGATTGTTAAAACTTTGGTTCTTGGATCAATATTCCAAATTATGGTTCCTCTGGCTTCTATTTTCGTGGAGGATGGAAGGTTTAATTTTGCTTGCACAGGTACTTGCATCTTAGTATTGATAAATTGGCAATCCTTCATTAATTAGTATTGTTGATTTGGATTTCTTTTATGTATTTTAAATGACTGGCCTGCCTGTATGTGCTTGGAGCTGAAGGTCAGTGTATGCTGATCTGATTAATGGAATACTTCATTGTACAGCTTCCATATTTCTTTTGCAATCCCGTTGACTCTTCAGGTATGATTTTGCTGTGCAAAGAACAACTGATTGTAATATAAACAAACAGATCACTAACTGTGGGACGAGGCTTACTGTGACATACATCGTTTTTAAAAAGGAGAAAAAGGTGTCAAAAGATCCAAATATATTTAGCAATGTTAATTCTTCTGCTCAGAAATGTATTGTTCAAGCATTAAAACTTTTTATGAAAAGGTCTATAATCTTATCTAAAAATAGTTTAAATGTTAATTGGACACTAAAATATGTTGTTAGGTCATTTATAAGAATCTAATAGTTTCCTTTTCAGTAATGCTTTTGTAGCCTCAAATTGAATGTAATTATAAAAATAAAGAATCAATGCAAATAAGAAAAAAAAATAGGTAACTCTTATTGTATTTACTATAACTAGTTTTAAGATGTGATCTTAAAAATTAATTCACTTATTAAATACTGTGAAAGCAATATGACCAAATAATAGCACCCATAATTTCTTTAAAATTATGGCTACATATAGAGCCTGGCAATCCTGCCTTTGAGGTTGTTAGCAATAGGAGCTGTTCTGCTTGGAACTTGTTTCTTTAAACCCATATGGCAAAATTATGCCTCCCAGAGGTAAATTTTGGTATTGGAGAAAGTTGTTGTGTGGAACAGGGGTAACCTAAAAGCCTCCTGTATTGATGAAGCCTCAAGAGAATATACAAATCCTGTGGAAGATGCAGATGATTAGAGAATTCTTGTTCGCTGGTATTTCAGACTCACTTTGTACAGACACAAATTGCTGCACTTCCCGGCATCTTCTGAATCAATTTTACTGTCTTTGTGGCAGCAGAAGAAAAGCATCAGTGCTCTGAAGTAATGGAACCAGTCACACATTTAGTAATCATTTACAGAATATCAAAGTTTTACTTCATTTATTGTGACGAAATTGTTGGTTTCATATTACTTTTAGAAATATTGGTGAGCTCTAATCTGGAAGAAACATTGTGGATGAGGTGTCTGTAAACAATTAAGCTTTTCAATTTCTGTTATGTTTTAAAAATTAAATAAGAATTAAACATGACTGGTTTGTTCCAACAACACTGCCTGTTTTATTGGGACAAAATTTATAAATTTAATTTTAATAATAATAAAAATGTTCATTTAGGTTTCTGTTCTCCTGTTTGTGTGCTATAGTCGCATTGTAGCCTCACACAGAGAAAAATGAAAAAAAAATTAAAGAAGAAAAAGTAAAAATTCTATAAATTTCATTATGGAAAATTTATAAGATTATTTCCATGACAACCATATAATAAGATTCATGTTTACTTTAATTCTGAGTTCTCAATGTCTTTTTAATGACTTCCATGTAATTAAAACAGAATGCATAATTTGAGGTAACATAATATAAATCAGTTTTGTTTGCGTGATGCTGAATACTGTTAATACCTGTACAATGAACTGTTTAAGAGCCTTATGTGGATATGTCCATTTGTTTCAGAACTGTGAGAAACTGGAAAATAATTTTGATGACATCAAGCACACGACTCTTAGTGGGCGAGGAGCACTTCGAGAAGCAATGAGGTAAGTCTGGGTCACCATAGCAACAGTCACAGATGTGGTAAAGAAAGAGTCATTCTTCATTATTGGGGGAACAAATGAGTTCATTGCCACCATTCAGCTCTATTCTCTAAGGTATTAATTTGTCAGTGGAGAGGCTTCCCTTGAGGCTGTACTTTGGTTTTGAAGCTGCATAAATGTTAAGCCTGACTGCACAGTAAAAAATGTAAATGTTTAATTTGTTATTTAAAATGCTTAAGGGGTGCCTTGCTTTATATTTATACTAAACTGTGAGTGAATGAAAATATTGTTCATCTAAATTCTGTAAGTGTTAAAGCAATTGTACAATGGTGTCTGAACAAACCTGTATTTGCTTTAAATTGAATTTGATTTTTATGTATGTAGTTCCTGTGTATTCTGATTTTATCACCAAAATGACGTGATTTTGGTTTTGATAATGGAATGTAAGAATCTGTCTGGTTCTTTAGATGTTGTAGAGATGTATATTTTGTTTAATATCATCATATTGTTGCACTTAATACTTATTAGAGGAGGTTAAAATAAGTCAGAAGATTAATTTTCTGCCCTCCTTACTTGCACTGTGAGTATGTGGGTACAGGACTCCAAAGTCTGCCAGATATAGTGCCTGGAAAAGGGAGTGATTACTATGCAGAAAGGTGGTAGAATTGAAGACAGGTTTTCTAAAGTAACTCACCAAATAATCAGGAAGATGTCACTTACACTATTATCTGTGAATCAGAAAATTATATAAGCTTCACTTTTAAAGGTTTTCAAATTGGATAGTAAAATGTAATGATGCAAACACAGTGCTTCATCTCATTTGCTTGATGTCAGAGTAACTTCTTACACTTGAACCAGTGCAGTAAAAAGTAAAAAACAACAATACCCTTAAGAATCTACTTGAAAAAATAAATACACCTATTTGCTTTGACTATGTCCGTTATCCATTTAAATTTATGGATGTGTGTGAATGACTTGATTTGCATGAATTACGTTCACGATGTCATCTCATGTATGCTGACTGTTTGAAAAGGTATTCTTACCTACAAGTATTCTGAACATTTCAGCTACCAGTGCTGCAAATAACTGTAAAAATAATGGCATTCACCTTTCTAATGGTGATTTTTGCTTTATGCTTGTGTTACTTCATACGTTTAGGGTTTTCTCCCAGTGTGGTCAGTCATCTGTGTATGTAAGTCTCGCATCTAGTGGCAGTAAATGGAAAGTGATTTAAAGTAAAGGTTTGGGGAATTTTTGCAAATGAAGCTACCTTTAGTATTTCCAACAAATTGGATTTCAAGTTGCTGCTGTCCTGTAACAGTGTTCAGGTTTGTGACGTTTTTCAATACATGACTCAGCAGGGATAATATTTTAAAAACTTGGGAGCTGACAGCTCTTCAGTGATCAACATTGATTAGCAAGGGGAGCTTTGGCATTTCAAAGGTCATGTTTCTGTTACAAAGCCTGTTTAGAAGATTCTTGTGATTCTTTGCTGTGCAAAAGCACTTTACTATCTCATAAATTTGTATCCTGGCTATTTCTGCTGGTGTACAAGCCATTCTAAAAAATAGTTATTGATTGTGAAGATGGACAGGTATTGTGAAGTGCTGGAATTCTCTTAATTGCAGTCAGTATTGTATGGTGGTTGTTTCCTTAGTTGCTTTTTTATTTTGAAATAAAGAAAATATCTGACTTACTAAATTTATACTGTTGTGTGTTTTTGTAGCATACTTGAGTGCCACATGAAAGATGCAAAATGTTAATTTAGAGAGGTATCTGCATGTAGGTGTACATATTTTTCTAAATGTGTGTAAAAGACACTTGTTATAGGTTGTATGGTTCTTTCAAGTGCTGTGTAGCCACCTCATATACTGAGTGGCTGCATTTTTCTGTTTGGATCCCGAGATTATCTGTACATGTGTAATTTAGAGGGTACATTTTTAAAGATTCAAGTTCGCTTCTCCTTTCCGTGGTAAGAGCGGACATTGGACCAGGCATGGGAGGACATAGATTCGCTGACCTCAGTATGATGAGGTACCTGCTTCCTTTGGGTAAGGGAAGCTTGTGGAGAGGGTTGCACATTACACAAAAGCACTAAAATCATGTGGGCACGAAAGCAACAGCAAAAAAAAAAAATCCTAGCTGGATAGCTAAGTGGATATATGTGGATCTCAGATGAGCCTTAAGTTGAGTGGGCAGTCTGCCCAAATCCTCTCTGATTTCCCAGAGTGGTACTGCTGGTCTGCCAGATGAGAAAGACAATGAACACTTTTTCCCAGTGCTCCTGTTTGGAACGAGACCTTCCATTTTAACTTCATCTTTGAGAAAAATGGCCAATTTAATATGGGTTTCAGTACACTTCTAGTCTACGAGTATCACTGTGATCTGCATAAACAAATACTAATATCCAAGAAGGGTCTTGTTCTGTTTCCAGCTCTTCAGTATTCAAATTGAGGACTACGTGAAAATTATCTTTCTTGTTTATGTATGTAGACGTATACAAAATAAACTTTCTGAAGGGTTTTGTAATTATCACAAAGCCTACGAACTTTCTCTACTTCTACTTTACACTTATTTTAGATTTTGAATGAGATAATGAGCTGATAGTAGTTTGCCATTATTCATTATATAAAGAGTGGTAGTCTAAGAATTTGATTTACTTATGATTGCACATAAAATCCATAAACCATTCAATTCAGTTAATGTTTTGCTTATTTTGTTAATGTACTCCAAATGTTTTATTTATTACTATATTTTAATGCAGCTGCAAAGCTGAAGTAAACAATAAAAATCCATTAGTTTTTTGAATTGGAGCTTATAAATGGACAGACTATTGCTTGCTTACCTTGAATGTGTATATGATAAATTAATTGGGTATTTTATGTAGTAACTTGGCAGAAAAATATAGCTATATACTTATAATGTCAGGATGCATAAGTAAGAGCACGGTTATTTCGTTAAACAAAGCTCAATTTGTTTTTAATATATAATCACTGGGAAAAATCTGGATCCAAATAATCAGTAAAGCTTCATTTAGAATTTTAAAGGAGCTTTTAGACTGGGTTTTTTTGCTACAAGGAGGTAAGTATTTGAGGAGCAGGAAGTGGTGTATCTGGGTGCTGACACTGGGAGTCTTTTCATAGGTGGTGAAACTGGAATGGGAACTGCTACAGTAGGCATTTCTCTGGGAAAGTAGGGTAGAGTAGCCTTGAGGAGTCTTAAAATTAAGCAAACAATAATGATACCCCTGCCCCCTCAAATTGTGAGGTAACTTTAGGGACAAGTGTGGCAGAAATCCAAACTCAGTTATTAATATCAAATTAGATATTAATAATAAATTACTAAGGTAAGGTTTAGTGAGTTACTGGGTTTAAAAAGGACAAATTTCAAAAAGCAGCAGACATCAGCGGGCAGGAATTCTTTTTCCTGCTGAATCTGCTCAGTCTGTGTGCAGGCATTCATTGTTGTCATCAAGAGAGAGAATCAGAATTGATGAAGTTGGGAGGTTGAAGATGATCTAAATGTGTGGTCTCTGTGTTTCATTGACTGCATACCAGCACAATATTTTTGAGCATGTATCCCCCATATTTGTATGTTTATACATGTATTGCCGCTATACGAATATTTCTAATTTTTAAAAAAAAATTTATTAATTGCACAGAGAATATTTCTTCCCACATTGGCGTGGCTTGTCTTCTGCATACTCTGCTTTGGAGATCATTGATCTGGACCTCTTTCTGGCGCAGAGCAGGATCAAGTGGAGCAGGTTGCTCAGGGCTGTGTCCGATAATGCTTTTTTACATCTTCCAGGATGGATGTTTCATAGACGGTCTAGGCAAATATCCTCACATTAAACAGCAGCAAAACTCAAACAAAAAAGCTGCCAACACCCTACCCTGCCTTTTTTTTTTTTAAAGAAAAAAACCAAACAGAATTCCACTCCAGCTTGTGCCTGTTGTTTCTTGCCCTTTTTTTCTGGGAACTGCTAAGAACAATCTGCCTCTGTTGTCTTTATTTCCTCCCATCAGGTATTTTGATAAGATTCCCCCCTGAGCTTTCTCTGTTCAAGGCTGTGTGTCCCCAGGTCTGTCAGCCTCTCCTTGTATGACAGACACTCCAGTCCCTTAACACCTCAGTGCCCCTTTGCTGGGCTCCCTCCTGTACATCCCTGTTTCCCTTGGTGCAGGGGACCCAGCACAGGACACACTACTCCAGTTCTGTCTCGCCAGTACTGGGCAGCAGAGAAGACTCTTCACTCTCAACCTACAGGTAGTGCTGTACTTGACACAGCCCCGGGTGCTGCTGGCCTTTGCTGCAAGGACTGTCTCATGGTTCATCTTGTCCCTCAGGACACCCAGGGCCTTTCCTGCAAAGCTGATTTCCAGCTGTTGTTTGCAGCCTGTGCTGGTGCCTGGGGTTGTTCCTCCCCTGGGGCAGGATTTCATAGTGGGATTCTTTCTTTGTTTGTTTGTTGGTTTTTGTATGTTTTTTAATGTGGTTTCTGCAGGCTTGTTCCTCCAGCCTGTCAGCAGCAGCCCAACCCTTTGGAGTGTCACCACTTAGTAGGTGGCAGATTGGTTTTGAACGCTGGATATATGTTACTTTGTGTTCTAGACCCGTGTCTAGTGTACATTTCATGAGCCTGGTGTCAGACGAATTAAGCTGCAGCATTTCAAACCAAACTTTTTCCGAATCCAGTGTTGCAATTCCTTACTTACCAACTGAGTTGATAAGCTACAATGGTGGGTTAAGGCAGTGAGCAATCAGCGAGGCTGGAGACTTGTTAATACGTAAATGGGTCCTACTCGTAGGTGGATATGGAGATGGTCTGTCTTGTGAACGCTGAGTATGTGTGAAAGCTTTGCAAGTCAAAATTACAGCTATGTATTTTTGTGTAGTCTTCTTGTTATTAAAGGAAAATTTAAACATATTTATTTGTACTTTGAAATGGGAAAGTTTGCTTATCTGTTTAAATCAGTATAAAAGATACCAAAGTTCATTTTGAATTTTCTTTTGCATTCATGTATTTGCATATGGTTTTAGATAATATGAACAAGGGAGTGAAGCTTCAACTGTGATTTCCAGTTTGCTAGAAACAGTTTCTGTTAATGATGATATTCACTGTTGTCTTGACAACTGCAAGCTGGGGTTAGTAATAATCAGGCTTCTTTTAATATGGTCTAGACTCTCAGATGTATTTGACAAATAGTTTCTATGACTGGGCAAAACCCAAGAAAATTGCAGTGTAAGAAGTTCCAAGGTTTCACAAGTATTCATTAGCTTGCATAGTAAAAGCTGGAAATTTAAACATGTAAACAAAACAGGTCTGCAGTGCAAACTACAAAACACGTAGTAACCAATTTGTTTAGGGCTCTGGCCTGAGATCTGGCAAATCTGGGTTCGTATTTGGGTTCTGAGTCAGGCAACTTAGTTTTCCCATTTTAAAAACATCATAGAGCTCTAAAGTTAGAGAAACACAGACATGAAGTATAAGGAATGAGGACAATGAAAATGTCATGTAAATGTGTTTTTGCTTTCCTGTATTGTTCTTAAACTGTTCTGCAAGATAGGAGCAATTTCAGGTAAATTGAAAGGGAAGGTGAATTAAGAGCAGTAAAGGCTTCTGGGTTTCCTGGTCCAGGTCCCAAAGATTGTTCAAATAAATCCTTCTGGGGAGGTAGAAGCTTTTGAAGTGAATTCCAGTATTCCAAAGTTCTGTACTTCAGTAAAGCCTTCAATACTTTACAGCATTCTCCTGGAGAAGCTGACAGCCCACGGCTTGGACATGTGCACCCTTTGCTGGGTTAAGAACTGGCTGGACAGCCAGGCCCAGAGCGTTTGGGAATGCTGCTGCATCCATTAGGCAGCCGGGCCCCAGTGGTGTCCCCAGGGGCCAGTACTGGGCCTGGTCCTGTTTATTGTCTTTATGGCTGATCTGGTAAAGCAGATAAAGTGCACCCCCAGTAAGTTTGCAAAAGACTCCCAGGTTGGATGGGAGCGTTGGTGTGCTGCAGAACAGGAGGGCTCTGCAGAGGGATCTGGCCAGGCTGGATGCATGAGCTGAGGCCAGTGGCATAAGGTTCAATATGGTGGAGTGCAGGATCCTGCACATGGGTTGCAACAGCCCCAGCAGTGCTGCTGGCTGGGGAAGAGGGAAGAGTGTCTGGAAAACTGCACAGTGGAAAAGGACCTGGGTACTGGTTGACAGCTGCTGAACATGAGCCAGCTGTGCCCAGGATGGCCCGTGTCAGGAATAGTGTGGCCAGCAGGAGCAGGGCAGGGATTGTGCCCCTGTGCTCGGCACTGGTGAGGCCACACTCGAGAGCTGTGCCTGCTGTGGGCCATCACCTCAGGGAACACACTGGGGGGCTGGAGCCAGTCCAGAAGGGCAGCGGGATGGGGAAGGGGCTGGAGAGCGAGTGCTGTGAGGAGTGGCTGAGGGAGCTGGGGTTCAGTCTGGAGAGGAGAAGGCTCAGGAGAGAATTTGCCATTCTCTACAACTGCCTGCAAGGAGGGTTTAGCAAGATGTGGGTTGGCCCCTTCTCCCAGGCAAACAGAGATAGCACAAGAGGGCATGGCCTCAAGCTGTGCCAGGGAAGGTTCAGGTTGGACATCAGGAGGAATTTTTTCACTGAAAGGGTTGTTAAGCATTGGAACAGGCTGCTCAGGGAGGTGGTGGAGTCATTGTCCCTGGAAGTGTTTAAGAAACAACTGGATGTGTCACTTAGTGCTGTGCATTAGTTGACAAGGTGGTGTTTGGTCAAAGGTTGGTCTCAATGATCTCAGGGATGTTTTCTAAACTTAATGATGCTGTGAAAGTAGCCCCTAGCCTTGTGTTAGTGTGTTTATTTGGGACTGAGGGAGCAAGTCCAAGTTTCTCTTCTAACTTCTATATTTACATTTGTCACCAATGCAATGACTTGAATGCTGCTTAGGGTGTGCTTTTTTGGGGAAAAGCAAGTGACTGCTTCTTATGTATTTAACAAAAATGTTATGCTGCTTCCAAATTGCAACAACACTTTGCATCTTGGGTGACCAGCTCATGTTCCTCTGATATATCTATCTCAGCACCAAGAAACAAATACCCTCTGCCACACAGGACATATTAATTAGGTAAGCCACTGATTGGATTATTGATTTAGACCCTTATTTAGACTGCATTTGGCTTAGAGATATTTCCTAAAAAAATTAGCTGCAGAAGTGTTCTCAGAGTGAAAACCAAAAATCCTGTAAAACTGTGGAGTTGAGGGAATGTTTAACTTGCTCCCCTTGGAATTTATTTTCTGTATATGCATCTTCACAAGTTTATAAATTTGCCATATTATTAATAGCATGTGGAGATGAGATGCTGCAAAATGCTAGTGTTTCTAGTCGTGTTTGGTGTTGCACAGAAATGCATGCAGAATGTTAAAGCATGAGAGAACTTGAGAACTTTTAATAGTACTTCCATTATGAAAACCCATGTGGCTAATATGAGTTGAATTTTGAGTGCCATTTTGAAATCAGAACTTCACTATCATTCTTAGTTTACATTACAGATCAAACAGATTGCCAACATCACTTGCACTGATGAAGCATTAGCCATATGCCTTCGCAGTGCAAGGCTGCCCTGGATAAGGAGAGCTATGACTAACCAAGCTGCTTATGTGCTAGAAGCTGTTTAGTGGTATTAACAAGGCACTGTTAAGCTGTGCCCATGCAGTTTTACCATGCTCTTTGTTGGCTAACTAATTTCTGAGTCGCCCACTAGCCACCTTTTGAGAACCTGGGATGAATTGCTCAGATCTGGCCACAATGGAATAATTTCTGTCCGTAGGCAGATGTTGCAGAGCTGTAACAACAAGTATATATAGGAACCCATGACATTAATGTAATTATTTTTGTGATAATTATTAGAACTTGCATGGTCTTTGTAATTTCTATGAAGAATTACTCGTGATAATGCTTAACTTCTGCATTAAATAATGTAACTGCATTGCCTTATATATACTTTTCAAGTATAAATCAAGAAAACTATAAAGTACCTTGTTTTGTGCCTGATTGTGATAGACTGTTCTGTTGCATATCAGCTTCATAATACTTTCCCCAGAAATTTTAAAACTGAATGAATTTCCAGGTTTGTCAGCTGATTGTTGCCCATCCTTTGTTCAAAGTATTGTATTTAATTTCTTATTTTTAATTTAGGAGTTATATATTTTTTTTGTCCAGTGATAGGCTGGTTTATTTAGATGTTACAGCGGAGGACATTAAGATAAGTTAGATTGTTTTCCTTTGAATGTTCCTTTAGTCACCTATCCAGGATAAACTGACAAATACAACTTTAACTGATGATGTTTCTGAATGGAAAATATGAAAGGATATTGATTTTTTTTTTTGCTACTCCAATTGGCAATGTAGATTTGCAGTTACTTTACATCAGAGGTTTGAATTATGCCTTGTAGTGTATATAGCCTGTAGATAGATATAGAACAAAAGCATTGTGAGCAAAATAAATAATATTTACAGGTTTGGAAACTGCATTATAATTGCTACTTTTGTTGATATACTGAAATATGCTTTAGGAAGCTTCTTACATGAACATTTTTGATACAGTCTTGTAAGTTTCTCATATGCTCTTTTATATGTATTACCATGACCCAAATATGCTTTGGGTCTGTTCTGAGTATGGTAAATACAACGTTTCTGTATTTGTATGTAGTATTCCCAAGAAATATTTCAGAGAGGAGAGGAAAAAAACAACTACTTTATGTCACTTTCACTGAGAAGAGCCTAGTTTTGGTTTTGGACCATTTAGTTTTATGATTTAAAGAAAAGAATTGGATAACAGTCAAAATTTGGTTTTTAACAAACTGCAGGAGATGTTTTCTGATGTTGGTGGTGAAAGAGATTTTGAAAACCACTGTGACAGATGGTTTACCACAAAGACTCCAAAGGTGGCATGCAGGGGGTGCAGCGTCGTACCTTTCAGTGACTAACAGCCACTTGTGCCGACAGAGTAGAAAATTACACTACAGAATTTGGAGTTCACTCCATGGGTTCCCTCTTTGATGTTTTTTAAAATGCAAAGTTTGAAAATATTTCTGAAATGTGTTCTTTGCTGCCATTAGCATTCAGGAAAATGTGTTCTGAATTGCCAGAGAGACAATGTATACAATATGGACTACCAACCTCTACACTTCAAAAAAGGTTTTGGTTCGTGAAATGTAAATTAAAAAAAAAAGTATAGATATGAGTGAAGAAAATTTTGCTATGAACCATGGCTTTTTGTAGATTATTGATGCTTGATTTTATGTTGCAGGGCTTTGGATGGTTTAGGTAGAAGGTTGCATTTTACCATTTTAAATCATAATGAAATCTGGGGATGTATACAGAAGCTGAGTGTGTTGCAGCTTTGGCAAAGAAGTCAGATGTTTTAGTGGAAGATGTTGAAGCTCATGCTGTTTTATTTAGAAGTCATTAGTTTAATCTGTAGCCAGCCTACTGAGAGTACCACATTCCACATGTATTTAACAAAGGCCATTTCCTGCAGTTTTGTCTACAGTCAGAATCCAGTCTGTCTTTACAAGTGCTGTTTTACATATATCTGCACTGATTTCTTTTCAGACATTTACTGTAGTTCTCAAAAACCTGAAAAAGTGTAATCTTTTTTCTTCCTCTGTGTTGTCCTTGGACTTCCTGTTGCAATGGATGTTTTTGAGTACATTTTCTTTGGAGTTCAGGACAGAAAGCAAAGCTAAGGGTTTGAGGAAAAAATACAATCTTCATTGAAAATTGCATTATTAGGTAGTGTGTCCTTCCATTATATGTTCATTGTTGCCAGGTAGTCATTATCTTTTCTGATTATGGTAGTGTGCTGATTTGGGTGGGATACAGTTAGCTTTCTTTACAGTAGCTGCTCTGGGGCTGTGTTTTGCATTTGTGCTGAAAACAGTATTGATAACACGGGGATGTTTTAGCTATTGCTGAGCAGCACTTGCACAGAGTCAAGGCCTTTCCTGTTCCTCACCCTACCCCCCGCAAGAAGGCCAAGAGTGCACAAGGAATTGGGAGGGGACACAGCCAGGACAGCTGACCCCAGGGATATCCCAGACAGGTGTGGAGGTATGGGAAGAAGAAGGGTGGGGTAGACATTCAGAGTTATGGTCTTTCATCTCTTCCCAAGACCCTAGACTGCCAGTGTAACATAGTGAATGCATTCCTGATTTTGCTTTGCTTGCATATGCAGCTTTTGCTTTACTAACTAAGCTGATTTTGTCTCAGCCCAAGAGGTTTCACTTTTGTCATTCCAATTCACTTCCTTATTCCATCAGGAGAGTGTGAATGAGTGGCTTGGTGAGGCTTAGTTGCTGGCTGGGGTTAAACCATGACATGTGTTTAGAACCCCTTGGTTATAATGACTATTATTAGCTGTTGCTACTCACTTTTTTTTTTGCTGCCTCTGTAGAGTTCTAGCTTTATATTATACTGGCTGTTGCAGTTTTTGGATGCAAGAGCAAACATCCATTTTCCTAGAAACGTTTTGTGTGTTGGGATGAGGGTGTTTCAGAGATTAAACTGTGGGTCCAGCTGTGCCCTAAGATATTTACCTTCCATCAAGATTAATCTGTCCTTCCCCTGTAGACTTCTGAATTTAAATCCTGTTTATTTACTTGGGGCTGTTTGGGAGACCAAGAAAAGATTATCTAAATTTAATGTTGTAATGGAATCAACCTGTTTATTGAAAGCAAGACTGTAAAGTGTATTGGACTTTTTTCAGTGAGACAGTTGTTAAGATACACTGAAATCAGTACCATACATTTAACTAGCTGGATACAAAATTTAACAGAAAGAGTTTCCCATCCTTATTTCTTCAGAACAAAGATCCTTTACATAGGAATCTGTTTCATTGGAGCTTGCTGCTGAAAAGTTGATGGGCAGACATTTAAGCTCTAGACCACTTTAGGTTTTTCAGGACACCACACAGAGGCTTGCACTTCTGGTGCCTAAGGCAGGGCTACTAAATCTCAAGGCATTTCTATGACTGGGGAAGGTTAGGATCTCAGGCCACAATTTGTACAAAGAAGCTGCTTAGAGAGTGAGAAAAACATAAGAGTTGCAGCAGAGAATAAAGGAACAAACTATTCTAGAGTGATGTCTCCTGCCATCTTGAATGCCCAGGACTGTTTATCTAGGGTGTGCTTTGTAATGTGCACAGAGTATTGGCAGTGACAGGGTTCTTTGTGGAGCAGGCATTGGCAGAAATCTTCAATTTGTATGTCTGTAGTGTATTTAGGTTGCTCAGCATTTAGTTCAGGTTTGGTCCAATACCAAAAATTAAGGTGATTTGTGGTTTGTTGGTTGTTTTGTTGGGTTTCTTTTCTCCCCAGGAAGAAAAATAAAACATTCTTCTTCTTCTGTAAAATAAATCCTGAACTGTTCTAAATATCACCATAGAATTGCACCCATTCAAATGAATTTTAATAGTTGATCTGTCTGTGGAATGGAATGTAATGGAAAGAATTATAATGTGATTTCTGTCAGAATACTTACAAAAGGCTTGATTTATAATCTGATACCATTAAAATACAATAATCTTTTAAACAAGTAAGTTGTTTTAAAATAGTATGACTACTTTTTAAAGTCCTATTTTCAATAGTATTTAATATTTCTACTATTTCCACATTAAAAATTAGGGATTACTATTGCTATATATAGTACTTCTTAGAATTTAATAAAGTCATTACAGCTGCTATCTTTATAAAGACTATTACTTTTATTGCTACTATCATATAGTACTGTTGAATGGTACTGATTAGTGCCACAAATACTTTTCTTAGTGCTATTTTGCCTATTGAAGATTTTTCCACATTTGTGGTCATTAATTAGTATTAACCAAGCATTTCCTTTGTAAATGTTAATGTGTCAAATGAAGAAAATATTTTTAAATTGATATCTGACAGTATTACCAAAAAGACAAAAAAAAAAACTTTTTGAGGAGTGTTTTAAAATAGAAAAAAGATATATTTATAAAACAATTTTTCTCTTTCTCCTACCTGATATATCTTCCTGACTGAGCAAAAAGTGGTATTCCTAGTGCCTCTTCTTGCTTATCTGTGTTTTTCTAATGAAGTGAAGATGCACTTGAGCACGTGTAGAACAGTTTCTGTTCCCAGGGAGCTACAGTGGCTTGCTTGGCTCATGGCTGGCTGTTATGTGTTGGGCTGTGCCTCACAGTATCCACCCCTCAGTCTTCCCGTTGCAAATTTGCTTGCATGGCAACTGCTGGTGCTGTTAACCCTCTTCTGTCCTGAAGGATATTCCCTTGTGGCTTCTCAGATTAAATATTTAATTGGGGTGGGAATTGTTTTCTTGTAATTAAAGAACTATACAGAGCTGTTTAAAAATACTTTAACAGAGATTATATATTTATAAGAGATTCTGCAATATATATAAGAGATTCTATGATATATTTTAAAGAGATTCTGGCTCCACTGAGTGTGTTCCACTAAAGAGAGCTGTGGCGGCATGGCTGAGAACCGCTGGCCGTGTGGCTGCAGTAGCCGAGACAGAAGATGTTTCTTGAGTTCATCTTTCAGCCTGTGCTGAGGTGCAGCTGCCCAACGAGCAGCGTGTGGCACGGCTTCTCTCTGGGTACTTAGAGGAGCACAAATGGCTCCTGTGTGGTGTCACACGTTCAGTCACAGTCTGCCTGTGAGGAGCTCGGTGCCAGCTGTGCGAGGGCTGCAGGGCAGTGCTGCGGGGCTGGGATGCGCTGCTGCCCCAGCGCCCCTCCATGCGGGTGAGCGCTTCCATGCTGTCCCTGGCATGGCTGGCACAGGGAAGCTTCAGGAGCACTCGTGTCCATGGCGGTTGCTCAAGCCTACAGGACTAGGTTAGAAGTAAGCTGAAATGAGCATTTTTCAGGAAGGGTTATGTCCGGCTTAATGCCAGCAACAGTGTTTTGTTGTAGAAACCCTCTGTTTTTGGGCCACATGGCTCAATGACAGAGTCATTTTCAGGTATTTTCTGCAATTAGAGATGTAGCCATTTTAGGCACAAATCCTTCTGTGGACAGAATCATGGGGAAAGGCTGATTATCACCTCAGAGGAGAGAGACCCACTCTTCACCCAGTTGCTGATGAAATCCCTGATTTTCCTTTTATGCTACAGGAAGGCATTTAACCAGCAGGGACTATACAGAATGAATTTTTTTCCCCTTTTTCTAGCTGAAATAGATCTGTTTCAGTAAGTGTAAAACTAACTCCCTGCTTCTATGGTCAATTTTTATTCCTTTATTCTATTTGGGTATATTGGGTGAATTAAGGCTTTACCTCTAATTTGGAAAGGTCTGAGTAATTTTTTTGCTATTGGCATTGCTAAGTGTTCTTTCTCCTGCTAGTATAACAATGGCATAACATATAAAATTTATTTTGTTTTAAAACTAAAACTGAAAACAGAGCTTTGAAATGCAGCTTCTCTTAATATTTTCTCTTCTATCATACTCATTTAATTCTTGATGTAAAACAAGAATTCATTGCTTTTGTACTGGGAGCATGAAGCCACAAGTTGATAATGGTAACTCAATGTTTGTAATATAAAGTGCTGTTCCTGTAGTGTGGTCCAATTACACAATAGTAAAGCAGGGATGTAACACAGCAATGCTGCTTTCCTATTTGTTTCAGTAAGTTTAGCACAGCGGGAAATGTGGCATTCTTCCAAGGTAATGCGTCAAGCTTACAGTTGGATGGAAGTGCAGTGGAAATTATTCCAAGTCTTCGCGTGCCAGCTAATAACTCTCGCTGAATGTATGCGACAATTGTCTCGTGAAATGTATTTGATGTCATTTCATTGCAAGGATTTTACATTTTAATTTTGAGATATTATGGTATTCTAGAGATATTTGAAAAAGTTTCTCTGTAGGTGCTACATTTATGGCATTGTAGTTTTAGTAATCAAATGCAATTTCTGTCTGGTTAGAAAGCATGTACACCCTTTAAAAAAATCCTGCTGTATCTTCTGAAATCAGAAAGAAGTGCTCCATTAATTAGATCAAATTATGTACATTGTTCCTCCAAAATGCCCTATTTTTTGAGGAAGAATATATCTGAAACAAAAATCTTAACTGAAAATATATGCATGATAGCAACAGAATGTCTCCTTTCATTTTGAAGTGTGGAAAATAATAATGTATCAGCCATTTGGCAGCTGGGAGAAACCAGAACTGTCGAGGCATCTTTTTTGGTAGTCATTTTGCTGTAGAGACCTGGGGGTTGGATAGGAATCAGAATTTTTGCAGTTGGTCTTATTCTTCACTAGTTTTCACGTTGCTTTAAAGCCATTGCCCAAGTCAGTAAATATCACTGTTGCTCTGTGGCATCAACCGACTGCAACTGTCTTAAAGATACATTGATGTTCTTTACAGCTTTGAACAGTCCTCAGCAAAATATGTACATTTAAAACACTGTGGCAGTGGCTTTATAAACAGCTCCATGGTATATCTTTTCATGTTTCAAATGTGGTGAGGAGCAGCCACTGCTTATGGAGCATGAGCAAGTAGTTCACAATTAAGGAGTTAATCTTTAGCCTCACTAGCAGTCTTGGAACAGAGGGTGTCAGTGCATACTAAAAACAGTATTGAGTTTTCTTTTTGTGAACCACAGAGAGCTCAGAGTACATCAGTTAGTTCCAAACAGGCTATTGAATGCTATCATTGGTAAAAATACCAGCTGTACTGCACCTGGTTTGATTTTATGATTATAAAAGTAAAATTCGTCCATCTCGGTTTTTTTTTGGTTTGATTTTTTTTTTTTAATCCCCACTGCTCATTTTCAGTCAGTATTCTTAGAAGATTCTTAGAAGGGTATCTGACACATTTTGCTTACAGACATTTTTTTTCTCTGTGGTAGTAAGTTTGGGCATACAATAAAGATAATTAGTACTAATGTTTAAAGCTTTCCAAAGGTCTTTAGTTACATGCATACATATACCTTTCTTGAAGCATTTCTGAATGCCTTTAGCAGCATTGATCCAGCAAGTGGAAGGCTCGTTGTCATTGGCAGTATTTGTTGTTCCAGAGGGTGTGTTTGTTCCAGCTGGTGGGAGTAACTTCAACACTGACATGTGAAGTGTATATAAAAGAAAATAAAGAACAGAGGAGATGCACAGGAGTTAATCAGCCAACCATCAGCCTTGGCCCATGCTCCTGCAGGCAGAAATAGTATCAGGTTTGGGGAAAAAAAAAGTCTACTGAGCTAGCTGAGCATCAAGACCTGCACAGGTCTAGCAAATGGCAAACAATTATTAATGGGACTGAAATTGGAGATTAATCACTACTGATATCCCATAGTAATTCCTACTAGCATCAAGAGAAAAAACAAATTCTCCATGCAGTTAATATGGTGAGCTTTCTGACTACAAATGTGTGTTGTGGATGTTGTCAGCATTTAAGGGTCCTTGTGCGTGAGAATTGCCTCACGCAGTGGGGAGTGAAAGAAGAGTGTGTTGAGTGGACGAGGGTACATGCTGATTTGGCAAAGGATGTAGGATGAATTCCTGGGTCAATAGTGATAATGATCAGAGTGCCTTTCTGATGAATAATTAAGTATGGGGTGGTCAAAATTTTACTCTCAGTAGTGACATAATTTGGCATAGTAAGTGCCAATATTTAATGAAGAATACACATTTGGGCTTGTCCAAGCTGGTTTTAGGCTCTTACAGCTACTTTCATTGCTTTGAAAGCTCTATTTTGGATTGTAAAAAAAACCAACCAAACAAAAAACCAACCACCAAACCAATCCCCCTCCCCATATTTGAACATAACGTATCAGGGGTTTTGAGGACAGCAATCACAAAAAGAGTATCAGTCAAAGATAAAGATCAAAACCACAGAGTGACAAAACATGCTTGTCCCTGGATATCCTGGATCAGAGTATCTGCTCAACACCTTGCTTTGCTTTGATGACTAGTGCTGACACTGAGATGGTGCTGCTTTTTCAGTAACAAAACTCCAGCTGAACCACTGAGTCAGTATATGTAACATGCTGTGATTTTTTTTTCACCTATTTTCTTGCAGATAAACAAACATACAGTGAGAGAACAAGTCATTACAGTGTGCATTTTGAATGCTACAAGCAGGCCTGAATTAGAAATAAAAAATGAAATCCAGGTTCTATGAAAATAAATATCATCTTTAATCCAAAGCCTCATACCTACTGCTGCACAAAGCAGAATGACTAGAAAATTTAAACTTGGTGTTTTGTTTATTGTTATGAATCACTCATGAATTCCCTTGTTAAATTTCGTAATTTAATGTTTTCCAGACCTTCAATTATTGTGGCACTGAATTTTCACCAGTAAATTTGTAATTATTTTTGTACATTGTGTGTGCATTGTGTGGCAGTCTTGTCTTTTATATTTAGTGTGGAACTCCTTTTTGATGGTACTAATGCAAAATAATTTTGAGTGTTCAGAGGTGAAAGGACTGCACCACTCAGATGAAGTGAGGATTATTTCTGAAAGCATAACCTACACTGCTGTTGCTGTCTTAAATATGTTTTAGTGCTTTATTTGCTCTTATATTTAAAATTACAGTTTGATGGTTAACGTTGGAAATTACTACAACAAGGAAAAGGAAACTTTCAGCTTTTTTTTACTGCATTTTGGCTGCAGTTGGAACAATGGGTCAGTGGCACCAAGTATAGCCGTTAGTTTGCTGATTTTATTTTACCTTTTCTCCAGTGGATAGATAAGTCAGTTAATACCTTTAATATTCTTTATTTATTTTTTATACATAACAAAAAAAAGTTAAAAAAAAAAACAGTGGGGAGGATTTTTTCTCATCATCTCTGATTGCCAAGTTATTTGTATGTAGAAGGAAGATTCTTTTGGTATAATCAATCTGCTGCTACCCATTTTACTGCCAAGCATTCCTTCTCTATGGTAGCGTAATGTTACCTAGGGAACAGCTTAAAGCTGACACATACAGTGGTGCCACAAATTAATTTCACAGTTATCAGGATATAGGGTGATAACAACAACATGAGCTACTGTGAAATTACCATTGTTCCTATTGAGTTACAGTGTAATTATTACTTTTGTGGCAACTATGCAAATAACTCATGTCACCACTGTAGGACGGGATGTGCATTCCTTTCTCTGATTCAGTACTTTGTGCTTCAGAGACATCTTTATGTGCTATAAACTAGAGCTCTGCTTTGAATGAAAAGCTAAATATGGTTATATCTTTACAAAAAAAGAAAGATGAAAAAGAGAAAAACAATATATGAGAGACTAAAAACCAAAATCCATTGCCGTCTGTCCATTATCACCTGGAATCAAATCTGCAAATATGTGATAATTTAAGAAAATAATAACCATACTGTTATCCTTTCATTGCTTCCAAAATGAGAGTTAGAACCTTCCTTCAAAAAGGGAGCTTTGAATTAGTCACTTCTATTATGGGATATTTTCAGGTTTCTTTGCTGCCATTTTGGTTTGGTAAAAGGGACAGGTGAAGAGGTGTTTGACTATATTTATTCTTATTGACAAGTAGGGAAAAAAATTGTGGAGCAAGGTTAAGATGCTGTTTCCCATATAGAAGATGGATTGCATCTGTGGCTCTGGACACTGGACCCTGGTTAAAACAAAACAGCTGCTGAGGGTTAATGATGGCAGGAGACCAGGTCAGATTGTGTGGTGCAGCTGGCCCAGGTGCTCCTTGTAGTGCTTGCTTAGAACCAGAAGGAAGTAAGCATGCTTTGGAGGCTGCAGGGCAATTTACATGTTTTCATAAAGGTAATATCCTTGAGGTAGTTTTGGTTTTATTTTGCTACCCATAGGCTGAGATTTAAAAAAATTCCTACAGAGAGCTTGGATGTGCAACTTGCAGTTATGTATGGATAGATCACCATAAGAAGCTTTCAAGGTTTTTATTCTAGATAAATGGCTACTGACCAGATTTTCAGAATGGCTGAGAATTCTAGAGCTTGTAATGTTTAAATATTAAAGAAAGAATATTTTTGAGATGTGCCATTTAGAAAAACATCACAGCTACTGTTACGTGTAAAGAATGAACAAATGAAACTTGATTATATAAGTCCATAATCATCCAAGACTAAATCTGTATGTGTAAGATAACTCACTCTTATAAAAACTGAGAGCAAGATAAATTTCCCTGAAGAACAAAATTCTGATGATGGGCAAGTTTTTTTTTGTTTTTTTAGAGTTTACTGAAACTTCATTGACAAATAATTGAAATGGAATGATACCCTCTGATTTCCCCCCAATATAAACTCTTAGTTTGTATTTTATAGTATATAGAAAATTAAATTGAAGAAAGCATTCTTTCATTTTAGTTATGACTTTTCAGATATTCTTTTGCAAAAGAATGTTTTTTAATTTATTTTGAAGTATTGTTTTAAATTGCAAGTGGCTTCCAAAAGGAATCTGTTTCCTCAGTCTTTGTTTCACTGCATGAACAGAAATACAGAACAGCTTGATGAGCCCGTTTCTGTGAAGGAAGAAATATGAACAACATTCTGAAGGAGCTGTCTGTGTCTGTGAGCATTTCTAAAATGTCTGTCTGTACTGTATCACCAAGATTTGAACTGCAATAGTTGGGATATTTTTCAGTAGTATGATAGTTGTAAGTCTGTCTATAGAAAAGCAATATTCTGTTTCTTTCTTGTTCTGGATGTTTTTTTTTTGGGTCAACACAATCTGCTCAGGCTTTGCACTGATGGAATACAGCAGTACCATAAAACTTCTGCAAGTGATGATCTGGGGGAAGTAATCACAAGATAAATAAACCTTATGTTATGGCTCATTTATTATCCATGTGATGAATAATGGTGGAAAAGTGTGTGGTAATTAATGGACTAGCTTCATGGAAAGACTCCTGTTTATCATATGGTTGTTGCTCTTTCTAGTGGTTTGCTGACAAGTATATTTATTGCAGTATGAGGAGGTCACTAATTAATATGGATATTAAGGCTTTGTGATAATACTCTGAACAATCTGATTGTTTTAAAATTTTGTCTGTCCTCCATTCAGTTTTTTCAGTTCTGTACATTGAAGAGCTAAGTCAATATTTGATGCCACATTATTTCTCAGGTGCAGTAATCTTTAACCCATATAAGTTATATTTGAAAGAAACAGCTTGGGCTTAACAAGAGTTTCTGGAAGATCTGATGCAATCCTTACATGCTTGTTAGGAGTCAGCTTTGTGGAAGCAAGTCATAAAGGTTTAGAGCTACCAAAGGTGCTCAGTGTCCCAGTTTTGGAAGGATTTGGGGATCAGGGTGGGTAGTTGTGGTACTGTGGGGAGCTTCTCCTGGAGCCACAAGTGACCTAGAAGTTCATTAGCAGATTAGGATGTGGTGGTTTACAAAGGGTCAAACCTGACCTGGTAACTGAGTCACTCTGCTGCTGCTGCATGGTCACTATAAGCCTCTGAAGTCAGGTCTGTAAGCAGAGCCCTGGGAAGGTCCTTTGACAGGTTCTCATGACCTCTGTCACACACAGGCAGCCTAATCTGAGCTGGAAATACAACCTGAGCTATAGTATGCACTGTAAGTACTGATAAGTGGATGTGGTATTGGAATGGTGGTGTGTAAAGGTGAGTAAAATCTTTTTTCAGGAGTGTTGCTGGAAAGGGCATCAGAGGATAAGATACCTGTTGTTTTTATGTTTTCACAACTGACTGTTTTCACCACTTTTTGCTTCATGCTGTGACTTTATGCTGGGAAAAAAATGAATCGTGTGAGAATGGGAGAAGTCCATAGCAATGGACTTTGGAAGGTGAATTTTTAATGTGAAATTTGCATGCCCCTTCCTGTTTGTCACTGAGGTGCTGACAACTGAGAGCACCGTGGCCATGTCCTTACTTGAAAAAGCTTTCCTTGGAAGTTCCACCTTCTGGAAAAGACTTCAGATGGCTTGACTGAAATTGTGGCTCGTTACCAGATTGAAAACTGTGGTCTTCTTGTTTCAAAATAATAAACCTACAATTTCTTTATGCAGGGCCACTGAAAATTAACAATTATCATCTGTACTCTGAAGAATATAAATAGTTGCTCCAGGGAAAAATACATAAATCAGTGCCAAATCTCACTAAATTAAAAAAACAAATAACCTATTTCATTTTGGCAGGTTTGATAATGTTCTGATCCTTGGCTTCAGGGCCAACATATTTTTCTAGGTCTGCATAGAAAGATGTTCATGTCATTCTGCCTGTACAGTAAATAAAAAGCTGGATCAGCTCTCCTATGTTGTCTGTAATGAGTTCCAACTGGAGTACTATCCCTCCATCCTTGGCAGCCTAGGCAGCTTTTCAGTGGAAAATTTTCTGTTTTTCAGAAAGTAAGATTTTTAACCTCTTCCTTGCTCAGAAAGGTGCGGACATTGTAACATAAGATTTTACCTTAAAAACTGCATCAAAGTTTTGAGATTTATGGACATTATATTTTGTTTTTAGCCAGAAGAGTCCTTCATGTTCTGGCCTGTCTTATTTCTTCTTTGGAGAATTGACTTTCAGTTTTGTTCTTTGTTATAAGATAGAGGTTCTGGATAAAGCCTGGTACTAAGACTTGTCTCATACCAGCTACTTCTATATGATATACATTTCTTTACCTCTCTCTCTCCCCCTCTGCCCTGCAATTACGTTGCTCAGTAGTCTTTTGTGATGTTTTTTCTCACTGAAAAACTAAAGCCTACAAGAAGTTAGTTCATGATGAAATTATTTTTAAACTTGGTCAGTTCACCTCTGACCAAGGCAACAAGTACAGCAGTAGTAAAGTTTTAACTGAAGGCAATATATGGCATTGTATATCAAACAATGCCAAATAGGTAAATCCGTATTACAGCAGAAATGTGATCTATACCATCTTCCCTAGCAGATTATATGTGATTAAGGAATTCCTTGGAAAAGAATGAACCCTTTTCATGGTCCTTCACTAAGATCTGTGACAAGCTTGATTTGTATTCCTATTTTACCAATTTTCAGATTCTCATGGTGGATAAATGAGATCTGGCACATCAGTGTGCTGCTTTACGGCTATGAATTCCTTCCCTCAGCACACATGGAAGACTCAGCAAAGTTGTGAGCGCTTTGGCCAGCCCTGAGAAGTCTCTTGCTCTTGTGTTTAATTTTAAACTAAACCAGTATCTTATGCTTAAACTTGAACATGAGCTTCAGTGTGTGCACAGCATAGAGCCACAGTGCTTGTGTCGGTAAAGGTAATATCTGTTCTGTATGTTGGATTTATGTTGGCTCATGGAAACAGACTCAAGCCCTAGGAATTCAGCTCTTACTTCTTTTGAGATGATGCCCTGCCACGTGGCCAGTGACCTGCCCTGAAGCAGCTCATTTGCTGGAAGTTCTCAATGGATCAATCCCAAGTTTCATCCAGAGACTACATTCTAAGAGCACTAATACTCCTGTAACACCATGGATAGTCCTGATCTTGTGTGAGTACATTTCTGTGAGGAGTAGGATTAATAATTAATGCATGTTCCCTCTGTGTAAAACAGGATAATCTCTGACAGATGGTGATTTTTAACAAGAACATTGCAGCAATTCAGCATGAAAAGCATGCTTTTTCTGTGCCTCAAAACTAAAAGATGCTTACAGGGAAGTATGTAAAACCGGCATGGCTTTCTTGTGCTCTATTACCAGTTTTGGATCATGTGTGCACTGAATTTTTGAGAGGTTGTAATAATAGTGGTGGTAGTGTGATTTTGTCAAGTTTCATGGCCTTATAAAAATGTCTGAATGCTTCCTGTCAGTTGTGGTATCTGTAGGTGAGCAGCTGAGAGAAAAAACAAATTGCAACATATTTATATTTTCTACTATTATGGGTAATATAAACATACAAAAGTTGGGGGTTTTATTCATTATGACTTCTATAGTGTTGTTGAGGAAACAAGATATTTAATCAGTTCTTAATCTTTTTGTTGTATGAAGTGCTCCCCAGAGATTTGGAGGTCAAACTGGGCACCCATCAGTAGAGTCAAGCTGTGCTGGTCTCCAAGGGAAGATCATCTGTCTCTTTCTGAAAGCTGCAGAGATGTATATTAATGAATGATTGAATGGTTGATGTGCTGTCAGGTGCTCCTCCAACATCAGCATTAGTCTGATGTACTAGAAAGACTGCCTGCTATGCTATAAACATGTTGTATATTTAGATTCTCTCATTGTATGTAAAGAACTGTTGGGAAAAAAAATGCACCATTGCATACTTCAGATGGATGGGTGTCATTGCTTAAATGAAGGCTTTGAATCACAAATGTATGTGCAAGTAGCTATTTTCTTCCATTTGTAAAATACTCAGCTAACTATTTCTCAGAATGAGTAATGTACCATATATAGCAGCAAAACAGTGTCTACAGTGCTTCGAATCATTCTAAGCAGAAATAGATATGTTTATTGAATACAGCGTCTAGTTTGCATCCTTGGAAGTATCCATTTGGTCCTTCTTTCTCTGGAAATGGGATTTTTGAAATGCTGCACATCTGTTCAACAGAATATATCTATTTTTCAAGTTTATTGAACAGTATATAGTATTTTTGAAAGAAATGAACTGAGTATTTAATCAGTTTTTATATTGAGGAGTCTGAGAACATGTGAGAATATCTTTTAGATTACCAGGTCAGATAAAGTACCTGGTAGTTATGAGACAGTGGAGGGGAATTATTCAAGTCACTTAGGAGCTGCTGCTTTACCTTCCTAAAGCCACTTTACCTTCCTAAAGGCTGCCAGAGTACTTAGGCTGCATTTCCATAAAAGAGCTTCTCAACCCTGAACTCTGTAGCGGGCTTCCATATAGGCTCTTCCTGTTCCACCCTGATTCAGTCCCTCCAGGTTAACCAAGCCAGATGTACAGAGGAGCTTAGATACTCTCTGATACCTAAGGCTAATAGGTTAGAGGTTTACCAGGTCTTTCACATGTTAAATATGTGAGTTCAAATGCCTGCTCTTCCTGATTTTTGAGTAAGTGCCTGAATTTAGAACTTTCACAGCTTAGGGCTCAAATATAAGTTTTCTGATAATAGTTGCTGTGAAACTGTTTTGAATTTTTTTCTATTTTCAGATGGAAAAGCAGAGTTTAAATTTATTCCCTCATGAGCAAGTGCATAGTGGTAACCTTTGGTAAAGGGGAAGGCATGGCTCTGGTTTGTCTCTGACCCTGTCAGATGTTTAGCAACTTAACTCGTAGCAGCTAGCATCTTGGCAGGTTTTTTGAGAATCTCTTACATATACCCCTACCTACTCTGTCCATTCATTTAGTGTGTGTTAGGAGCCTGAATATCCAAGTTGAGTTGAAGAAGTCAGCTTTACTTAACTTTGGGTCTTCAAAGCTCAAGTCTTGCCTTTGAAGATGAAACAGCAGTCAAAAATACTACTTCAATACTTGCATTTGGAATTCATGGAACAGGAATAGCACATGCCTGAATGACAAAATAAAAGCTAATTTTCTGAATGAGAGGTTATACTGCTGAATGTAAGACTTAGAAGGTAGAATATTTTAAAAGAAAAGTTTTGGAATGATGAGAAGAGCCAATCTTACTTCTGTATCTTCAAGCCTGAACCACTACACAGGGTCACCCAAGTGATTTGATTGAAGGTAATTCTGATGTGTGTGGCACTGCAAGAAGGTATACTGCAATTCTCTAGGTAACTGGTACCATTCTAGTCCTGATTGTGTTGAGGTGAATTAAAAACAGCTCAAGGGGATATCATCTAGGATGGCTGGGCCCAGTTTAGACTTCAAGGCCCCTTAGATTGTATCCACAAGCTTTTTTCACCATTCACATCTCTATTTTTCACAAATGTAAGCAAATGAGAGAGGATAACCACAGGGAGTATTTGCATATCCATCAGGAACCCCCAAGAATCTCTCTCCCTTGGGCATATTTGAGCTCCTACTTTTCTTGATTTAGTAATTTCATTCAAAATCTTCAGATGAGGGTGGATCAATAACTGGGTGTCTGCCTGGGTAACTGACTTTGTCTCCTTTGAAGTAAAATGAGACTTAGTTTTGTATTGTCTGAGTTTTGAATGCATTCATCTTCTAACACCTTGTTTTATATTATAATTTCAGTATTAGCATAAGTCATCAAAATAATTCCTCTGGATACATTACTTGTCCCTGGACCACAGGAGAGAGATTTTATGATAGGAGCCATCCCAATGTGATCTCTGTTTTAGACTGCTGTGGAGACTTGAAGCAGTGTAAGGAATGACTGGGAGCTGTGTATGCTGCTTCCCACTCTGATATCACTGGGATGAGGCTCTGAAAGGCCTGATGATTGCTTTAGGTGTACATGTTATTAGTGTGGAGTGTGTGGTGTATGGATGTGTTTAGTAAGTGATCATCTCACTGGATCTACTGGACAGAAACTGGAAGTGGAGTCTGCGCTGAAGAGCAAGAACTGAAGCAGACAGATCCAGAAATACTCTGCATAGCAGAACCATGAGTGAAAGGGAAATAGTACATTAAAGTGTTCAAAAAGGGAGAGCTATGTCTGTCCTCTCCATGTGAGCTGAGTATAATGTGGTAGTGAGCAAATACCTACAAATTCACTAATCTGTAAAATCTATCATCTCCTTAGTTTACATATCACTCCATTGAGATCAATGGGTGATTGACTATAGTAGATTGACAGTTCTCAGCTTTACCTGTGTTTACAGACCGAGATAATGGAAAGAAGTTGGATCTTCTCTGCCGAGTAAGTTTCATAAGTGTGTTTTACATCTGAAAGACTGCTCTCACCTTCTGAAAAATCTTCTAAAAATCCTAGTATCTACAGATTTTTGTGGAACAGTAGTCTGAAATCTGGTTTCTTTTTCCCATAGAAGTAGATTACTTGTAAGAGTATAAAAAAAATTTGACGTTACGAGTTGTTAGTACATTGTTAGGCATTAGTAATACACTTTATAGTATTCAGGTTAGTTATTGTAGCACAGTGGAAATGCTCAGAGAGTATTTCTGTAGAGTTAGGAAGAGCCTAATAGCAGTTTATTGCAAGAACAAGGAAGATTGTTCTTGCTGCACTGATTTGCAGCAAGGTTATTAAATATTATGAGACCTGCTAGGCTATGCTGGGATTTGGGAGACATATTGAAGTTACCAGCCTTGCACTCTGTTTTTATTTCATAGCATTCTTATGTTGCAAAGTTGAGGAAACTTGAGTGCTTCACTTTTTTTAACTCCAGATATTGCTGGGCACGTTGCTGATGAAAATACCTCTCTCATGAATGTGTACTGGGGTGCTAGGGCTTTGGAAAGGATCTGAAGAAATAGGAAATGAAAACCTAGGAGTGTTGATATGGCTTTGTACCTTTTCTGCCACTGCAGTGTAGTTTGTCAATATTAACGTTTATTTCCATGCAGACAAATTGGACGGGGCTTTTAACCTGGAAAAGTGATTATTATTATTAGCATACAATTGTAAAAGAAATCCCAGTGAATACATGTCCAGTATTTTAAGCTTTTGCTTGTTATTTTTTGTGATTTTTTTGTGGTGTGGCATGGTGTGGCCTTTACATGGGAAGGGCTGCGATGCTTTCTTTGTACTGCTCCTGCTGTATTTACAGCTCTATAACTCACTTTGGGGAAGTTTGTGGTGCTCATCTTGCAACTGGGATGTGCTTTCAAGCAGGAATAAACTGTTGGTCCTTTGTTCCAAGACTGGACTGATGAAGCATGAACAGTTGTCTGTAGTGTCCAGTATATCTTTATTGGGTTTTTGTACTAATGTTTTCTCATTAGTGCCTACCTTTTTACTTAGTTAGTAAACCTGCTGAAAAGAGATAATGAAAATAAGTTCATGTGTAATGAATATTTTTTAGCTTTTTGGTTGTGGTTTTAAACAGCAGTCCTGTTAAAATTTGTGTTTAAATCAAAGATATTTCACTGTTAGAAGTTACAATGTCATCACAAATGGTATGATTTTGTTAGTGGTGTATCTGCCACATGAAACAATTGCCAAATCAAGGTCTATACCCATGTGACAAAATTAAAAGCTTTAAGTACATTTTGCTAATGAATTCTGTTATTTTTATCATATGGTAAGTCTGTTCTCAATACAGAATTGCTAGTGTTGCTAATACACTGTATTTGATAAGAGGGAGTGTGGGTTTGTACAATGCTGCTGGCTGGTGCAAGTCAGAATATGCCTCCTCCTGAGTAGACAGCTGCTGCAGTCATGTCAAGAAGGCTCCATGTTACCTTCCCTGTGGCTTCTCCAGGTGCTACAATGCCTGAAGGAGGTAAAACTTTTACAGATGTTAGCATCTGCAGCAGAATAGGGCTCTGTTGATTAAAACTTGACTAGCCTAACCACCTTAGCAGGAATTAACGCAAAGTACTTGTGCACTATGGAAATGACATTTTGTGTTACCGTTTCTTCCTTCCTCCTCCTCCCTCTGTGTTTTAAAATAAATGATCTGTTTCTTCTACTGGTAGGAACTCTTGACTTGTTTTGGTTTTTTTTTTTCTATATTGTCAAACTATTGAATGCAGTCATACTTTGAAAAATAAAAATGTTCAGATGAAATTATTTTGCACTCTTCAGACATAATGTACTTTATCAACACGAGGGATTCTTATTTCTTTTATTACAGTGTGAAGTGACTACTGAGAGACAACAGTGTAGCAAGAAAGTTATCTAACATTAAATTCAGACAAGAAGTGATAGTCTACCATTCTGAATGTCTTCAAAGTGTTTCATACAGCTGGAAAACATTTGTGTTTCTCTGTGGAAAGAAACTGTGAATATTGTTTGAATGCCCATTTAACTGAAAGAAATGACAGCTTCATTTTAATACTGTTTCTGATATGTTTGTTGACATACTTGAGCAAGTTAAATAATTTTTTTCCATGTGGTAATCACAGTGTACAGAGCACTCTTTTGTTCAGTATATTTGAATGTAGTCTGTTAAATGCACTAATCTTCATGGGTTTTTTTTTCTTTAAAAACAATCCTAACACAGAGTCCCAGAACTTAGATGTAAAATAAAATTATTATTTAATGTAATGATGCAGTATGCATGCTAAATTACACCTTATTGTCTTCATGAAACTGATGCAGAACCTACTAGATACTCCCTGTATGACTGCTGTTTCAAGTTGATCAGAGAATCATTAGGGCAAAGACACTTCAAAAAATCCTCTGTAGGATTTCTCATTAGTGTGAGAGTATATTTGTTATTGCAGTAATTACTGTTGTACTTAGATGTAGTGGAGGACAATATAAGTGAACTGAATATTGTGACTGTGTAAAGATATCCAGTCTTTCCTGTTTACCAGTAATTTCAAACATACTTTGTGGTTTTTTGTTTAAAGAACCATATAAATAAGGCTACTTAGTTTTCTGAAAGTGTTAAATACTAAATATGAATTTGCTTTAATAATAAGAGGAATTTGGCATATTTTTATGCCAAAAAAATATTTTCATGGACTTGTAACAGTGCTGGTTACAAGACCTCTCTGAGCAGTAAAAAAAGCAAAATTTAGAGACTTGAAATGTCTCACAAGTTACATCTCTTTCACCCTAAATATAAAAAGCATTTTATTATATGCCATAATGCTGATCTTTGCTCTTGAGGCTTAATCTATATTTAACAGAAGTTGAAAAAAGATATGTTCTATACTATGAGATTTTATACTTAAAAACAAATGTTTCTTATGATATGCATAAATATAGGTTTTTTTTAATAACTGTATTTCAGTTCATTGTCATGCAAATGTTAAATACCTTGATGCTCCATTCAGTGTTATTCACAAATGTATGATATGAAAAAAGTGATGTAACCCAATATTATTTATTAAGGCATTTTCTTTTATCAAAGGAGATTTTTAAAATGTCATTAAGGAACTGAATCTCTGACTTCTAAATGTACTGGTTCTGTTTACAGGTTATTTTTCCTTTAAAAATGTCTTATCCATAGGTCTTCAACTGAAGTTTAAAAATAAAACTTTTCTTTTTTACGTTCATATTAATGTCTGTGACAAGAATTCTTCATGTGACACTCAGTAGTCTTGCTGATGTTTAGTTACAGCCTAAATTCCAGGTAACTCCTGAATTGCCTTCATTCTTCAGAATAAATACAAGTAAAAGTAGCAAAAAAACATCACCTTGTTACTTCCCTGAAGTTAAAGACAAACTTCTCATTTACTTTCTTTGCTTGGAGCAACAGGTTGGGAGTATTCTCTTGATCACTGTATCTTTTAAATAAAATTTTTCAGAAAGCTCTTGTTAACTTAAGACAGTATAATTGAACTTGATGATCCAGTGAAGCACCCAGGATTGAGGAATAACTTGGTGGTTCTGGTATTGCCTGGGAGGCTGGGATGCAAGTGGTTTCTGTGCTGCATGTTGCTGAAACTGCCAAAACATTCTGTACCTTAGTCCTTTGTTGTCAAAATTGAAATACTGTTTCATTGCCTTATATCTGGATGGGGAGAGGCATACAAAGCAAGAGTGAGAGGTGCTCAGGTGCTTTGTTGAGGGTCTCTGCCTGGGTAAAGATAAACACAGTCTCCTGTACAGGAGTGAACTTGCCTTGTCTGTTGATGGGGGTTAGCATGGCTCTAGGGACCCTGGGAGGGCAGGCAGGGATAAATGCCCTTCAAACAGATGGTTTAGTTATCTCTTGTACTGTCAGGGTCACTGAGATTGGAAGGGACGTAGGAAGGTTGTCTAGTCCAATCCTCTTACTCAGAACAGTGTTGACTAGAGCAGATTGCATTGAGCTGTGTCCAGCCAGGTTTTGAATACCTCCAAGAATGGGCAGCTCACAGTCTCTGTGGGCAAACAGAAAATGTCTCAACATTATGCTGAGCCTAAATTAACTGGCAGAATAGGAAGTGGACAGAGCTAATTCTTTCATATGTGGTTATGGGCACTGACCTAGCTTTATTGCTTCCAGATGCAAAGTGAAGGGTTATGGATTTACCTTTACCTTTTACCTTCCCCAAGGAAGATCTGAATAATGCTGAGGGTTGGGCAGCAGCACATTGAGAGTCAGTGCTGAGATGTCTCAAAACAAGTCAAAGATCCTTGTACTTTAAGGAACTAGATTTCTGCATTCAAAACTGTAACAGACCTTTTTCAGGATGAACACTAATCACAGGAGTCACAGTGCAGCTAAGTGTTATGTCAGCAACAAGTCATGGTTTACAAATAATATTTTGTATTTGAAAAGTGGCTCATTGATTCATGACATTAGGTTCAGGTATCTGCACTTTTATCTCTTGGTTGGTGAAACAAAAGTTATGTCACCTATTTTTAGGTTATGGTGTAAGGCTGGGTTCTGAGCCTACAAAAAATGCTGCTGGTCTCTATTAAAGAAATAGCAGTTTGTAGCTGGGCAGAAAAATTCAGACCAGTTGTGTTGAAACAGTGTGTAGAAATAAGTTTGTCACATAACCCAAAATGTACCAATATAATGATTTAGTACAATAAATTGTACATGTTCATGAAAAACTATGCAAATTTAAACATTTTCATTTTGGAATATGACTCAAATACCTGTTTTTGTTTAAAAGGAGAATGTGACATTCTGAAAAAACAGGAAATTAATATTAGTGTACTTGCAGCACAACTGTAGGTTTACAGCAGACTGTAGGTTTCCGTGCTGTAAATACTGGTCCCAGAACTGGCATCTGTAGATTCTGAAACACTTGGCCACTTGGAATAGGTTTGGCATGAAAAACTTGGCCTAGCCAGGTGTTTGTGTTTAGTTAATGCTTGCTACTGTTGGGTTTTTGTTTCTTTTTCTTAATTGACATTTTTCCCACTTATGTTTCCCCACCCCTGGACACAATGTGTCAGTAATTGAATCTCTTATTTCTCCAAGAATAAGGTAGTAATGTCATATTTTATATTCATGATAAATTCATAAAATATTTAATAGATACTAGCAAGAGCCATTATGAACTGACTATGTAAAAAGATGGAATACTTGAGGGCATTTATCACACATAATTCATGGCTGATGACTAAACTAATTTCAGCTCATCTGGTTGAGTTGGGTTGAGTCCCACACCTTACATTGCATATATTGTAAGAATATTGAAGATGCTGGAACTCGTTATTTTTTTTGGTCTTAATAGAAAGGTAACACTAAATCACAACATTTGAAAATAAGTCTGCTTGCTTGTTCTTTTGGAACATAAAACTTAATTAAAATTTTCATAATATTGTTTGTAATGTGTGTGTTGTGTAAATAGTATGCAGACTGTAGTAATGAGGTAGATGCATTAAGAAAAATCCTTCTTCCTCCAAAAATGCTGGTGCATGCAAAGCAATACTATAGTTGAATGATTTTTTGGCTGAATCTAAAACCAAAATACGATGTTTAAATTTTTTCATGGAATCCGCATCTAATTGAGGTTTATCTCTACAGAGTGACTTAAGCCTATATATGGGCAAAGTGTGTGTTAGAGAAAGGCAGGTAAAATGTTACTGGTCTGGCAGTAATAGGATTGATCCAGTGAAGAAAAGACTTCAGTTTAAAATATGTGTATAGCAGTGCGATCAGGAGCAACTCAGAATAAAATAGCTTTATATTTTCATGCTAAGCAGAAAAATGCTGGTGAGTGATATACTCCCACCAGGCTGATGTTGAGAGTTATGTCAGGAGGTTGTGTAGAGCTGTTTTCAGGTTCAAAATAATCACCCAAGAATTTCATTTGACCATGTAATATTTCTTCATCTTCTCAAAGGCAACAAACATGCAAAGTATAGTGTATATTTGACGTGAATTTTTTAACTATGTGCTAGAAAATTGATAATTTGCACTAATGATAGTGAGACTCTTTTATGTATTACTGAATTGTGCAAATTAGCAAGTGAACAAACACAATAAAAAAAGAATAATATATCACATAATGTTCTTAGTCTGTTTTGACATTTGTGGTTCAGTGTTAACTGTTTTTGCCAGTACATCATCTTGCACAGAGCTAGTAAACATATTCAAGTATATTTTAGGAAAGATCATTCTGAGCTATCAGTAGAGCATTTTCCCAGAGCAGTGTCACTCCCTCTTTGCTGAAAATGGAAAGGGTTATGTTGCTGTATCTAATATATTGAGCATATTTCTATTGCTTTTGTTTTGAATTGAGGACAGAGTTTTGCATGGTTGTGTTTTGTAAGCAAAAGAGTATAACTTAGATTGCTGGATCTTAGCATGTGTAAAGAACCAAAATGGATTTCTAGAGAGGTCTTCCAAAATACTGTCAGGAACTCTGTTCTTAATTACTCTGATTTGAATTGTTTTTTGCATTTTGGGAATTGATTTTTTTTTTTAATTCCGTTTGAGTGATAACTGTTAAACTCCTGTCTCTCTAAAAAGCTCCTGCTCTTTGAAGGGGCTGAAAAAATTGGTCATGGATAAGGAAGTGAAGGGGTGAAGAAAAGGTAGAGATTATACTGTTCTTCACTCCTGTCCTCAGTTCCAAAAAGACAGACTTCTTATGATTGGAAGAATATCTCATCTGGTTTTGCAAAAAATTGCTTCAGTATAGGAAACAATAAGTAGAGGCTATTTCTAAGAAATTGTTTCCAGTCATAAGAGGACTAATAGTACATTTCACATCCTTATTGAAATGGGAAATTAAAGAGTGGATAATTCTATCTTTCTGCTATTCTAGGCTTGCAAAAGAAAAACAAATTGCATTGACTACATAGGAAGTGACTAAACACCCTTTAGTAGCATTTGTTGTCCTCTGTTCCATTGCTTTGTATTACGTGCTTGAACACATATTGACAGCACAACAAACACCCAAATGTGGTTTGAATTTATATTGATAATCTTTGTTGGACTGACTAACTTCAGTCAGAGGCTGAAGACAAAACCTAAGTAGCTCTAGTATCTTTGGGAGCCTTTCTTGACTGAGCAACATTTAACTCCATCGAGTCCATCATAGAAAATACAGCCCCTGAATATACCTGAAATGGGGCTGGAGTGGAATTCTAACACAAAGTATCTTTCCTTCTCCTGCTTAGAATTTGGAAGGCAATATCAAGATACCTTCATGAAAGTGAGCTAACTGCTTTTAAAATTGCTAACTGGGCAAGTCCTGCCAGGAGGGAATCTGATAAAGCAGCAACATCATTCACAGTCAAAACTCTTACAGGTCTACAGTAACCCCAAATTGGAGTATATTCTGCTGTGATCCGATCCTGGCCAAGGACGGGGGGAACGATAGGTAGGCTTGCCTCCTGACATCCTGGGGCCGGGGATGCAGGGATGGAGCAGACTGACAGTAGTAGCTGTCAGGGAGGTTTTCTTGTTGGCTTAATTTGTAGCATGGGTACAGAGCTTCAGGATTCTTACTGCTGAGAAATTTAATAAGAACTGTCTGAGTTTGCAGCCAGCAGACTTGGGCATTTACCTGGAGTAAAGAAAACAATTGGCATCCCTCACTGTTCAGGAAGAGAGACACTGGTAAGTAAGCTATACCTGTGATTGTGTTGATATCATAGGCTGCATCATAGGGTCCTGTAAATCCCGAGGTATGAAACTCTGGAAGTTATTGGATGCATTCATTAAACTCTAATGCTTCTGGTTTAGAAAGAGCAGTGCTAAAATCAGAGCATCTAAGTCCGGGATGCAGGAACAGTTGTGGGGTTCTAATGGGTACTCTGTGATTTTGTGTAGAGGAGGGTGGACGAGAAGAAGCATTTTGTACTGATTCCTAGGCTTTCTGAAATGTCTGTGTGACTAGTCTGAGAAATGCAGATCTTTGTGGAGGCTTTTTTTTAATATATAAATTTTAATATTTTTCTGTAATTGTTTTCAAATAACTGCATGAAAAAGAATTGCCAAAAGGCAGACATCTGCTCATTTGTAGCAAGCAAAACTATCTACCAAAAGAGAATATTTAAATCCTTTCAGCAGGTTTTTGAAAATGCAGTGCCTTTGGGAAATGGGAAAAGTGTGCTTTTTCAGCCACACTACATTTACAGTCCTGGGATTGCTGTATTTGATGTAGGTCTAACAATTTGAGCATGTACAAAGAAGAACAATGCCACAAATTCAAGAACAAGTGATCTATCAAACTGTCGTGAACCAACAGATTAATTATTTTTTTATGCATCCTGTGATTTCTTAAAGCTGTGTTTCTCCTGAAAAAAAACCAACAAACCAAACCAACATTTCTTTTAATATTTTCCAGACAGCACTTGACTGCTGAACCATCACAGAAAATGTATTCATTCTTATGCCATTAACTTCAGTATGGGAGGAAATGTGACAAATACTTTCTTTTATATAATCTCCTTAAAAGGATGTGAAAATTCTCACTTCTTAGCTTGTAAAGGTGAAACCTAAAATGCAAGATTTTTGTGCCTTCCTTTTAGCAACAAATATTTGTCCTATTTTTCCAAACACTGATTATTCTCAAGTTGTACTTCCCAAGCCTTCTTGACATCGAGTCCAGAGTCTTCAATATGTTTAGCTGGTAGATGCAGTTTTCTTTGCCAATATATGTTAACCTAAAAGGCCATGCTGTAGTGCTCAGAAATCAAACTGTTTTAAAAAGATTTTCATGTGGTTATACTTACAAAATCTTTGTATATGTTTCATATTTTATATCCTTTGGGTACTGTTATTTTAACTACAGTCCTTTTTATTTATCCTAATTTGGGGTGCCTGGTAAAGTACTTAAAATAAGGATTTAATTTATGAGGAAAATGAATACTCACGTCACTCCTCAAGTCCTAAATAACTTGAGACATGAACTCTTAAATTTTTAGAGTCTGCTTATCTCTGTGGGAAGCCTCAACTGTAGATAGATAAGCAGACACAAATTTGCCATTTTAAAAGGCCATTATTCAGCATACTAGGAGAAATTGCAAAGATAGTGTAAACCAATTGGGTCATGTAGTCCAGCCTTCTGTCCGTGTAGCCTGGTGAAACTGCAAAGCTTGAACAGCTCTCTCCAGTTAAGTAGTTTGCATGGAGGAGATTTGCATGTCGGCGATTTCTACACTGGAGGAAGGAAACTGAAGAGGTACAAGTATACAGTGGGGTGCTTCTGTAGCAGCCTTGCTACCAAGAGGGTCAGGTGTTAAATTTATTTGGTGATCTGCAGAAAGGCTCTGTCTGTATTTTTTTATTTTGTTTTGTTTGTTTAGTGGTTTTTTTTTTATTGCTTTGTTTTTGTTTTGGTTTGGTGTTTTTTAGCTGGGGAAGATGCCCAGCTAAAAAATAATTAAATGATATGTTGGTTTCACATAATGTAAAGTCTGGACAGTGACTTTCAGTTGTGTCATTTATTCATATTATCATACTGTGAATGCATGAATATTATAAAACTTTTCCCAGTGAAGGTGGTTATAGAAAAATTTGAATATAGCACATAAAAGACCAATCATTTAGTCTTAATGAGTTAGTGTATTTCTCTCTTGCAAATAATTAAGACTGAATTTTCAACTATCTACTATTAAAATATTACTTATATCTTTAAACTTAAGATATAAAGAGTGCAGCATTAGTGTAATTTGTTCAGGGTTTGTTTTTACTCTGTGCTTACCCCTCTAGTTTCCCTCTGTGATTTCTGTAATTGTGTCACATTCTGTCTGTCCATTTGCTGAGGGGATGATAGTTTTGAATCTTTACTTTTTGAGTAAATTTAGGGTAGAAAAGCAAAGACAAATAATTATCTTAAACATCAAGGCATGAAAGAAAATGACACTTTTTTGAAAATATGCCTATATATTATAAACAGAGTAACATTATTTTCTTATGATTACAAAATGTACCAATTATTTGCAGTGTAGAACCAAAATAGCAGGCAGATTTCCTTTTTTTCTGGGTCTTGATGACTGAGCATATTAACAAGTCACAGTATCACTTATTAAGGTGTCTTAAACAAACCTCTTCATTTGAAAAAGAGGATAAAAGACAGTCCTTGTACACATGCAATTTCTAGACAAAATACTAAATCTTAGAATCCTCTGCTGAATTCTCACAGTTTCCAGAAGAGGGAAGAGACAGAGTAGTGGCACATGGTTCTCAAATCTGTCACTGCAGCAATTTTAAGTGAGGAAGGGTGAGGACACTGGAGTGCTGGGAGCTCACTTCTGGAAGACTTGCATGAGGCTGGCTTAAGAAACTGCTTAAGCCTTTTCATTATAAGCTATTGAATGGTCTGACTGGGTCCCACTGGGGACTACATATATTAAAATAGAGCACAGTTAAGCAGTCTGATAATGAACTGGAGTGTACATTGTCTGGAAGGACTGAGCTTGATTTACTAAGGAAACTCTGCCTTTGTTTCCAAGTTTTAAAACTTAGAAAAAGGTGGTCAGCTGGAATCAATGACTTACCTCCTCCATTGGATGAAGCATCTTTACCAGGTTTGCAGTGGAAAGGTGACTGACCTCTCAATTTTCTCTGGAGTTCTAAACTGTAGTAGCAGCCAAAACAGATAATTCTTTTTTTGTTTCTGCAAATTTGAAAGCAAGAGCAATTGGAACCTTTGAAGTTTTTAGTTGTAATCTGAAATTCAACAATTTAATTTCTGCTTTTGCCTGCCTCCAGATTATGCCCAGTGTAGGATCAAATGTTCAGGTGACACCAACGGCAAAGCTAAAACCCTTCTGGTCTTTTGTCCTCTTTTCTCCATTTCTCCCACCTTCCCACTCCTTGCTAATATTACCATCGTGAGTTGGGAGATGGTGGGAATGCATTGTGTGCAGAGATCAGTGCAGCATGACTTGGGAGTGACAGGGTTCTAGACCTGCATTCAGTCAGATCTGTGGATAATTGTAGGGTGATGAAAAAGAGAGGGTTGGGGAATTTTTTTGTGCTCAGATGCTAAAAAGGGAACCTTTAGCTTATTATGCTGTTACTGCCTTTTCCAAAACTAATTCTTCATAAAAGTTCTTTGTTTAAATCACTCTTCTGTTAATTGTGATAGAATTGCTGGCATGCCTAAATTGCAAGACTGATTGTGGTGATATAGTGAGGCAATCCATTTCTTCTGGGTTTGTAGTTTTTAATTGAGAACATTTTCTTAAATTTTCAATTAATGCATTTTAGTTAGGTTATATTGTATCATAGATTGTTTATAAATGTTATTCTTAAATTTGATCAATGTTTTCAGTGCAAATGAATGGTAGCTTTGTGCTCCTGGTATTGATATATTGAAGAGAGTGGCGTTTGTAAGATGTCCATAGATGATGAAGGAATTTTGTGAGAAAAACATCTTTGACTAAACTTTTGAAGTGTATCTTTCCTGAAATGAACCTAGAGGAGTTTTGTTGACATTAAGATAAAAAGACAACAAGTTTCATATTTTGAAAAGGTAGTTTACACAGAACAAGAATCATGCCACATAAAACTAATTTCTGATCTCCTAAAAACCCTAGAAAGGATACTTGATATAAGTCAAGAAATCTGTAACACTTCTGGGAGAATAGTCCAGGCGAAAGAAGATTATTGTGTACAGGACAAGCCATAATAAAAACTGTCAGTTCTGTCAACCTTTCTGTCTACGGTCTATAGAGGATTAAAAGGATATTGAACATTGTGTAACAGCTGTCTCTTATGTGAAAGGGATCACTGTTGTGGTGAACATAAATGTACCCGTTTAAAAAGCTCCATAAGGCGAGGTGTGGCTGGGCCACAAGTGGCTGCTTTGGCAGGTAAAGTGCTGCTTTCAAGGACTTGAAGAGCACAGTGCGAGGTCTAATAGGTACTATCAGTGTTTTATCAACAAGTGAGTTTCTTGTGTGTCTTTTACAGTACTGGAATAGTACGGGTAATATCAAGTTTATTGTCATAAGCAGGAAACTATATTGTGTTCCTATGATGTTGAGGAAATACTAATAAATATGTAGTGTGAAATTTAATCAAGTGTTAGCAGAGAAGTTGAAGATTGAGTTTTAAGTATTTGGTTTTTTAACTCTTAAACACATTAAGATTTAAATAAAAATATTTTGTTGGCAACAATAAAACCTTGAACTAGACATAGTTTTTCTGGGACAATTTAATGAATTTTGAATGTTGATTAATACTGTTGAAAACACAGCAATTTCTTCATAGTGCTTACCATGAAACAAGAAAAATGGGACCATGCTTAGAAGTAACATTGCTGTAATGGATGGTTAAAATTACTTTCACCATCAATATAAAAAAAAATTGATTTTGAATATGTCAAAAGGATTAAACAGTTTTTCTGATTTGGCATCAGCTAATATACATGCTTTGTGCTGCAGTATTCTGTAAGCAGAACTGTATTTTCTATTTTTAAACCTAATTCATATAACAGCTTTATTCAGCAACATTATAAATTAGAGAAATGCAATTAAAGTAACATATACAAGTTACATACATGAAGTAGGTGAAAGGTAGCAATCTTGGTTATATTGCAAAATGATTGGTGAAAAATTCTGTGTGCCAGTAAGATGACAGGAGGAATTTAAGAGAATATAACTTCCCATGAATTGTGTTGGAGCGGGCTGCTCCTCACAGTGCAGTGTGGGCAGAGCCTGGCTGTGTTCCCACTGCTCAGCAAGGGGTTAAGAGGAAATCCCACCAACCTGCTTTTCCTCTGCTAGTCTCCATTTGTGAGTGTGATCACAGACCAAGATAGCTCTGTCCAAAGTATGCAGAAGACATGACATTAGGCAATGACAGTTTTAGTGCAGAAATGGAGGTTTCTGATGGGCTGAATGGTACTTGACAACAACTCAGAAGATGGACTGTAAAGTAACTGGTGCAGACCTTCCTTCACCACTCTCATTGATACCTGATGACAGACAGTGGCTCCTTTATTATATTATCAATGTTGTCCATTAAAATGAAGTGATGATGGGAGATGGTAAAAAGTCATAGCACAGAGAAGTGGAAAAGCTTCAGATGAATGGGAAAGCAAGGCTACAGAAAACAGGAAGACAGCCGAGCAGAAGCAAAGAAGAGAGGAGAGTTCCTGCACTCAAAGGGGATTCAGAAGTAGATGAGAAAAGAATTATGACTCTGTAGAGAGCCAAAGAAGAAAAGAGAAAGATGAGGCATTGATGAATAGAATGATTTGGAGCCTATGTCCATATGATTCACCACCTCTTAAGTGTCCAAAAATAACCTTGTCTGTAAGTGCCATTATTCTGCACTAGGGTAGGAGGTTTTTGTGTCTGAAGACTAAGTTTCAACTCTGATCATTTCTTCTTTTCGATAAAAAGCACCTCCCTTACGAGTCCTGTAACTGCCAGCAGCAATGCCATGTCTGTCTCTAATCCTGTAGAGTGCCTCTATTTAAAATTTGCTTCCTCTAGTCATGTGAACTTACAGACAGAGAAGTAGTGCCATTTTTTATGGATCTGCAGAAGGCTTACAGGACTTCAGGTGACTGAAGAGGCAACAGTTACAGTGTGGGAGTCTTTCCTGCTTTCTTTAGATATGAGCTAGTATTGCCAATTTACATGATGCTGAATGTTTTGTTTCTTTGAGCTCCTGTGCATTGCTAACAGGCCAGGCATTTCTCACAAATAGAATTTTTCACATGTAATTCTGCAATATGACCTAAAAGACTTTTCTCCTCTTCTGCCCATTGTGAAATGCAATGAGCACAAAGGCAAAAGAATGATGTGGGATTTTTCTCTGTGAATGTTATTTTTGGGTGTGTGGTTGTTTGTTTGTTTGTTTTTAATTAGGGAAATAATGGCACCTTGTTTTTTTTTTTTCTTTTTTTTCAGCTACCAACAGTAGAGTCCCACCAATGGTTTGCCATTTAAATAGTGCAACTTTATTCTGGCACCCCTTGCCTTTATTAAATGAGTCTGTATATGTCCAAATCTCGGTTTAAGTTTGTCCTTGACCCTCTTTCAGTACAGCAAGAAGCAAGACCAAATGGGGAGAAGAAAGGCTAAACTCTACAGGATTAGCCATAAGTAATTAAAGAATTGAACTTCAAGAGAAAAACCTCTGTAATGCTCTTCACTTTGGCCACCAAAGGCAAGGGGCATTCAACTTGGGATTTATATTTATTTGGAAATAATAGATTCATTTCTTCCTGACATGCAGCTTTCTTATTTCAGTGCTTACTGTCCCCAGCTCAGAGTGATGCAAGAGACTTGGAACCAAGAATAGCCTTGGTTGGGTCAAAGTTGGGTCTCCTGTTCATGCTGACCTCTTATTTACTGGGTGCAGTTAGCTCTACCATTATCTTAAAGTTAATTGACCAAAGCCTCAGAAAGTACATACAGACCTTCATCGGGGCTATTTCCTGGAGTAGTGGATAAAGTTTTAGAAATTTCTACAAGTACTAGAGCTGGAAGCCTTTTTTCAAAATGACTGTTTATGTCCTGAAGAAATGAATTAGGATTCAATTTGCTTCTAAACCTCTGCCAACAGTAACTGTAATAAAGGTTATTTGCTCTGTTTTGTGATACATGAAGATTTGATGGGTTATCAGCTACAATTTGTTGAGGAATATTACTCTGGATTATCTATTTCATCCCTGGTCTTTCAGCATTCATGTGCTTGCACTTCAGGTGATATTATTGCCAGTTACATAGACAATTGTTTGCTGCATTTTTAGGTAACAATACAACTAAATTGCCCTTCTTTGTTTGGAAGCAAAAGTGTGTTAAGAGCTGGCCTATACCTGGAAATGGGACTGTTGGTAGGATATTTTGACTTTAAAATAAAATATTGGGTAATATTTAAACAACTGCACAACAAAAGCTGTTAACTGAAGATTATCTCGGCCGTGACTTCCTTTTCTCTTGTGCCTGCAAAGACTGTGGTGTTGCCTTTTATATGGAAATTAATATGCATGTGAAGTGAATGTGGTGTCTTTTAAGATTCAAAACAGCTTGTGTTTCTAAAGGAGATGCTGTTCCATGAGCAATGAGAGAGAAATCCATAATATAGGACGTTTTCTGATAGTTGGTAGGATTTTTCCTGTATTTTTGCTAAGAAATGCTGAGATATATATTCTCAGATTAGCACAGGTCCATAGGTAGTCCAGAATGTTGGTTTTTTGTTTTTTTTTTTTATTTTAATAATGAGCATGCACTTCTTCATTTAATTTGCTAGGAGGTGACAGGTGAATTAGAAACATTTAATCTAAATTTCTAATTTGTTTACAATATTTTGAACCAAAATCATAGTAATAAAATAATCTTGTAAAATGAAGGTGGGATTTCTCAAGGTGGGAGGACAGTTGAAGAAAAAGAAAGGAAGTATAATGCTTAATGTTTCTCCACTGGGGTATATGCACGTGGAACTGAAGCTCATGGTAATTGTTGGTGCGCTCCCTTAAGCAGGGTATTTTGCCTGTGATTTTTGAAAGGATCAATCACTTGCAGCAATTTATGTAATAACTTTCTGGTGTGTGACTATACTACTTTATTTATTCTTTTTGCCTGATTCTTCAGAATGCAATACCTTTGCTCCTTTGTACAGTAAATTCACTCTGTGATATCTGTGATGGTATGGTCAAAGGATAATTTATTGTCAGATAGAAAAATAGGTCAACACTAATGTCACTTGATGATCAACCCCCCAAGTTTAATAAAACACCTCACCAGCATGCATTCAGCACAGTGCTTGATGTTTTATTAGGACTACAGTACCTTACAGTACCTAGCTATAGCAGGCATGTAATTACTGAGCTGTCATGGTGATAAGTGGGATTAATGGCAGCCTAGTGCACTTTAGTCTGCAGAGTGCCTGGAAGATGGTATTATTATAAGAGAAAGTCTGGACTGGCATATTCATGGCACCCTCCCCAAAGCTCGCATTTAAGTTTGCCTTACCTGCCCCTCCCAGCAGCTGACATTTTCAACAGCTGTTATTTGTGAAGCAGCTCAAAAATCAAAAGAGAAATAATTTGGTAAAGATGCTTGTTAGTCTGAACGAGTAATCTGTACACATCTTATCCTGCCAGGTGCCATGCAGTTTTGACATGAGATTGTTCTATATATAATCCACAGAATGCATTTTATGTTCAGTGTGCTTCCTCTGATTTTGAATACAGGAGTGTTGTATTTTAAAGAAAATATCACTGAGGAAAATGAAAAGTAGAAAATCGTAATGGAATTGAGGTCTCTTAATTTCATGATTTTTGAGTTCTGTTATTTCCTTATTGCCTACACAGGCAAACTGCTCAGATGGGTCCTCATAGTGGTGTTATTTTTTCTAACCCATCTCCTTTTTTGCTGGCTTCTAATACTAGAACTTTGCTTTTTTTAAAGAAGAGAAATTGTTGTTTGCTTAGAATGCTAAAAGTGTCCTCTTGTGTTCTGGCCACAACCTTTTGAGGTGTCCCTGTCCCACCTTTCCTTGTTAAAGCCTTTTTAACATGTACCAGTCACAGGTAGTGTTGGGCAGTGTTATGTTCAGCTGCCACAGCTAAACCTGCTGATGCTTTTCTGACATCCCACCTAGCTGAACTAGTAACCCAGTGTGGTGTTGAACCCAGGTTTGGCTTCCGCAGGTTTCCCATCTTTTGGAGCCTGTGAGACCTGTTTTCTTTAAGTATATCCTCTGGGACTTTTTTCCATGACTAGTCTGGTGAGAAAATCTAAACAGCCACTACCACATGTGCCTTCAAATGTTTCTGGTGCCACATTGTCTGCAATACCCAGCTAGATGATAATGAATAAGAGGATGAAAGGCTAATTAATCTTTTACTTAACTAGCTTTCCATTCTCTTGTATTCCACCCTTAACTGTAAAAAAAACCCTGATGTGTGTGATTGACAAAATCAGAACAGTGTTTTTTCTGCAGGTATTCCAGTAATTTATTTCATTTTAATGTAATCTTAATTTCTTTGTATATAGTTCACTGGCCTCTTGCAGTTTTCTCTGTTTTAAAGTACTCAGTTCCACAGTCTTGTCACCTAGCACTGAATAAAAATAATTAAGGTAGACATGTGGACCTTATGTAAGTATCTGGGCTCAAATAATACGTAACAACCAAATTTTATTTCATTTTCTGTACATTGTTAAACCCACAATTTGAATTAATTCTAACTGTTACTAAAGCTGTATCAAAAGATCAGCTAGAATAACCTAATGAATTCTGAGACAAGTAGTGAGGCATTTGACCTGTGATAATTGCTGATCTATAAAACCAAGGCTGTGTGCTAATACCTTTGTGCCTAACAGAGAACCATTTTACTCCTTCAGCTGACTTTTTTTTTTTTTAAGGTTTTCTTAATACAGGTTGTGTAGACTGCCTTGAGGACTTGATCCTTAGATGGGACTGGTGCAAGCAACCAGATCATCCCCATGTATGCTATGCAGAAACAGAAAATCAACCTTTATTACTTAGGCTGTTTTGTCACCTTGTTACTTAGCTAAGTTTTTAAATTAGAAATGACAGGAAGAAGGACTTAGGGATTTTGGTTGGGAGCATGTATAAGACTTCTGAATTGTTTTCAACAGTCACAGACTTATTACAGGAAATTCATAGAAAAGTGACTTGAAATTTTATCAGCTATTCTTATTTGTTTGGACATACAGTAAAAAGTAATGCCTGCTTTTGTGGAAATACTGTTGCTGTTGATGGTCCAACATTCAGCATTTAATCCATAATGAGACTTCCAGAACTTAGTTAATAAATTTAGGTTTACAGCACAGGTGTTTTCAAATAGAAAAATGAACTGGTCAGAAGTTTAGCAATCATGGATTCCAGGGGAAAAAAAATTACCACCATGTAATTTGAGGGTTTGCTAATACTTCAACAGGTTTTGTCTGTGTTCTTGTAAATGGTACCCTCTGCATTCCTATATAAAGTGCAGTCAAAAAAAAATAACTAATCTGTGTTGATGACAGTCAATAATGATCATGTAGTGCTTTGAGGTTTTAAATATAAATTCTATGCAAGTATTATGCATTATTGCTTTGTGACTTATCTTTTAGCATGCTAACTTGAAAACCTTATGCGATTGGCAGCACTTGTTTACCATGTCTCCTTGACACATTTTCTTTTATTCCTGTAGATGCTTAAAGTGTGCAGATGCACCCTGTCAGAAGAGTTGCCCAACTAATCTGGACATCAAGTCATTCATCACAAGTATTGCAAACAAGGTAAAGTCGGGCTTGCAGTTGTACATGGCAGGAGATAACAGCAGTTACTTGCAATTTTGTGGGTGAGATTGCATTTCAAGGCTTATCTTTGTAAAGTCTTCAAAATAAAGTGTTTAGAACAGACATTTTGAAGTTTGATGCAGCTAATTTTGATTATTTTTACTTCCGTTCTATGCCCATACAGTTATTGTATACTGCAGATCTATTTCTTCATGTCACTTTATAGAAAAGGTTCTTGGTTTTGATGGTTTTCAAACACAATGGTATTCAAAAACCTGAGCATTATAAGGTCGTTCATTATTTAACCTTTCTGCTACCTAAGGTATTACAGTTACAAACCTTTTTTCATTTTTTTCATTAAAGGTGTGTGGGGGGCGTTGGTGGTTTTCTATTTTTTTTAGAAGGGATTATAATTTAAATTTCCTATAGGCAGAAATTTGGTATAAAAATGATAATCTCAAGGAATATTATCTTGTCCTTTATAGTAAGAGACTCTGTTTAATGCAAGTGTAATCACTCACGGGGACTGTTAATAACATACTACAGGAATAAATAGGCCCTCCTCTTTGGAGGTACTGTATGTTTTCTTAATAGGCTACTCTATGGTGATCATAATGAAATCTTAAAAACATTATTCTGAATTGTGGTTTACAAATTACTTTTAATAGTCATAAACAGAAATAAATAAAGGTTACTGTAAAGTTGGTGTGAATTATTAGGACATCTAGGATAGCCTAGAGATGACTGGATATTGGTTGTCCCATACCTCTTAAAGCTTATTTTGTATCTGTGGAATCATCAGCTGCCATATGACTTACATCTGTATGAACCCAGCTAGACCCATAATCTACTGAGGCTGCTATAAAGATTATCTGTCTGCTTTTTATGCTATAAAATTTCTCACTGTTACATGCATTTGAGAGGGCCAACACAGGTAACATTGAGTGAAGTGAGTGGGCAACAGCAGCACTTTCATGTGCAAGTGAGCAGCCACATTGCTTTTACTAAACTGGGTGGTACGGAGAAGACACCAGTAAATCCCGCACCTTAACAAGAAACATTAGGATAAGAGGAAATATTAAAATGTGTGTATCAATTATCATGTTACTACATGTTGCTGTGGTTTGCAGTAATTGGCATTATACCCAGTATATGCATATAGACTGTTTTCACATATAATCTGTATCTTGTCACTGCTGCATTTATTTTCATGAACGTAGGCATCTGTTTGCAATCGCAGTATAGTTTGTGGCATATTGCTGCTTATTACCCCTTCAGGCATTGTGAAGCAGGCAAACTGAGCAGAGAAGGTAAAAGTAATGGAACTGCTGCTCTCTGTCTCATCTGTATCAGGAATTGTCTGGCCAGCAGGAGCATGGAGGTCATTCTTCCCCTGTACTTGGCACTGCTGAGGCCACACCTTAAGTGCTGTGTCAAGTCCTGGTCCCTCAGTTTGGGAAGGATGTTGAGACACTTGAGCACATCAGAGGAGACAACAAGGCTGGTGAGGGGCTGGGAACACAAACCCTGTGAGGAATGACTGAGGGACCTGGGGGTGTTTAGCCTGGAGAGAAAGGAGACTCAGAGGTGACGTTATCAATCTCTACAACTCCCTGAAAGGTGTCTGTGGTCAGATGGGGTTGGTCTCTTTCTCCAGGCAGCAACTGACAGAACCAGAGGACATAGTCTAAAGCTGTGCCAAGGGAAATATAGGTTGGATACTTGTGAATGGAATTGAATGTAGAACAGATACTGATGAAGCTGATCTCATCCCTAAGGAGTTACAGCTGTGCAATTATCAAGAATTAGGAACAGACCTGCCCTTTATAGGCCACAGCTAGATGCATTTAGGGTGCGTATTGTAAAAGAGTAGGTTGGCTAGTCGAGAAGTTCGATGGAGTTTGTTGGCTATGCAAAGGAGGAGTCAGTACTATGAGGAGCTGCTTATGAGAAATCACCAAGAAGGTATGAAATCTTTGCAATAAGATGGCAACAGGTATTAGGAATTATTTTTTTTATGGAAAGAGTGATAAAGTACTGGAGTTATCTGCCTGGGGAGGTGGTGGATTCACCATCCCTGGATATATTTAAAAAAAGACTGGATGTGGCACTTGATGCCCTGGTGTAGTTGAGGTGTTTGGGCATGGGTTGGACTCTATGGTCTTTAAGGTCTCTACCAGCTTAGTGATTCTGTGATCGTAGTGCTGCAGTTTGTTTAGGAAACCTGAAACAAATTTTATGGAAGTATTTTACCAGGATGCTTTTTTCTTATGGAGGATTCATTATGCTGCTTTGGGTAGGATAGAATGATATGTTGTTGAGGAAAGAAAAGCGGCCTAGTTATCAAAACATAAAGCTGGGAATAAGCAACCAAGATTGAAGCCTGCAACAGAGAATGTCAGAAAAAGATCTAACGTCAGCAGCATCCTGGTGATGATAAGTTTCATAAATTTGGTGGAACTCTTAGACTCTGACAGTCTCCAAAATATCATGCCCCTTTGTAACTTGACAAAAAGGGTAGGTTATTTCAAAGGCAGATTAATTTTGAAATCTGTGTTTCTGTTACTGAGCAGAGACAATAAAAGTGGGGTGACTGCAGAGTTTTGAGAATTGTGTTTTGGCAATGCTATACTAGAATAATATTAATAAACTGTTTGAAGTAGTCTTTGCCTTGCTGAAGCCAATAAGTACATGCTTACTGATTCTAATAGGGCTGATCAGTAGATATAATAGATGGTCAGTGTGGTGGATCAACCCTGCAGAATTTGAGTTGTTTGATAATGACTTTTGAATCCTCCTGGAAGCTGCAGATGCATGGTAAGACACTGGCTTTGCCCTGAGCAGGTACTTGATCACTTGGTGTTTTATCAGAATACTTGCTCTGGAAAAGAATTGCAGCTTACTACTTTTCTCTCAGTACATATAATGTTTTTAGTGGAGAACCCAAAGTACCTTAGGTTACTGAAATGTAATCATAGCATGTCTTTCTTGACCCTATCCTTTCCCATCAGTATCTTCCATATCTGTTCTAAAACTTAGGATAAAAGGTATAACACAGCTTTGGTAGCTGCTTTTACCTCATGTTTATGTCTGGTTGTAAGCAGCAGGAAACATTTACACACGGGAAATTTTGAAAAGTTGGATATTTGGTTTCTGCTGTTCAAGATGTTAGGTTGGAAAATTGCATGCCTAAATCAGCATTGCTTCCGTTAATTCAAGTTTTATGTGTGAGTTTACATACAGTCTTATGCTCTTTTTTCTCTCCTTACTCTATAAGAAGAAATCTTACATGGCATGATTGTGGAAGCATTTCATTCAACAGCTCTAATGCTGACTTTAAACAGCCAGAAAAACAAACCAAAAGAACAAACCTCCCAAAATTAAAAGTTAGTAAAACCCCCATGCTTAGCAAGTAGCTGAATTCATGGGCTGAGATACAAGGCTAGAGAGTCCTGCATACCCATGGCAGGGGGTTTGGAACTGGATGATCTTCAAGGTCTCCTTCCAACCCGAATCACTCTATGGTTCTGTATTTGTAGCCTCCATGTCAATGGCTGTCCCTCCTGTAATTCATGTTGCAAGCAACTTAAGGAAACTAACAGTGCAGAGGGAACCCAGCCTTGGCTTGATGGCTGCAGTCTGCTGGGTTGAATTTTCCTTTTGATGTATTACTTTGTGATGCCTTTGCTATAAAATATCTCTTATAACAAATTCTGTTATTCAGAAAATTACTGGAAATTCTTATGGTTTACTTTATTAATGGAATCTTTTTGTAGTTGTAGGTATGCACTGCTGTTTTTACAGTACTGCATTTTGAAACTCCTTGCTTTCTGTCAAAGGTACAAGGTAGAAGTTGAGAAGGGGGTACAAAAGTTGAAATGCTTCACCTGAAATCATGACCTGGTAGAATCTGTATAGGAGCCCACTACCATGGCTGCTCCTGTGGTGTCCTTTGCTCTTGTTCATTCTGCTGCTGTGGTGGTACCTGCACCATACACTTTTAGACCAGACAGAAGACAAGAATAGTGTGCTTTTGAAAACTAAAACGTATCATTTATAATTTTGATAGTTTTTAATGGAACCAGTAAGTAATTTTTCAATTTGTTATGCATTTTGCAGAACTTCTGTTGAAATAATAAGTTAGATATTATCATTCAGCAGTCTGAATATTCAGCTTGATGAAAATTTCTGTATTATTGTCACTGAAGTTCTTGCTTAAGATGATCAAGGATATTTTGCATGTCATTGAAAATCGCTTTCAATATGATAAATTTGTTTTTGCTGTTTTCATCTTGTAAATAAACTTCTATTTCTAATCCAAAAGCTTATAAATATGTATGATAACTTCTAGAAGAAATAAATAGGTGAAACATAGAACATTCATGTGTTTGAGGTCAATAGATTCAGGGAATTGGGGTACATTTTCTAGACTTACTGAAGATTTGTGTCTGAATCTCATCACCCACTTGAGAAACTTGCTTCAGCTGGTTACCCTTCTACTTGTTTGGAGAAGATTGTGTTCAATAAATTCCCTGTCCTTATCCTTGTGTAAGCAGTATTGCATGCAGGTATTTATTTAAACATGATTCATTATTAATATAGACTGTTTAGACAGCAGTAAACTGAAAATGAATTACTTTGTCAGGTATTAAAAAGCTCTGTTGTATGTGGTTTGTTTTGTTGGGAAATGGCTATAGCAATCATAAAGGGTCAGGGATTCTTGTTCTCTTAAGCCTGAGGCTTTTTAGATATTTACAGGCCATGTACAATGTGGCTGTTCTGCCATTAGACCTGAGCTCTGAAGTAGAAGAGGGACAAGGGAGGAGGGTTGTTCCTGGGTTGAGAGGGTAATTGAATTGCCAGACTCAATGAGCCTTGAGCCTCTTTGAGAGAAAGGATGTCACTTATGCTGTATTGTGTTAGCTGCTGTGACTCGGTAGAGTTTAGGCCACAACTTCCATTCTCTTTTTCCATACAAACTGGATTACAACTCCACTTTATAAAGGTACAATCTATTCCATTGTGTCTTCCTAGTTCGTGCTTCTCAGTTCATAAAGACCACTTGCAATTCTCTCTCTCAGAGATCAGACTTCAAATTCAGCAGGCATGCGTTACTATTTTTGTTTCCAAACATCAGAAGATGGCAAACAAGAATTCTGACTTCCAGCTGTCTTCTTTAAATACCACCACATTGCAAAACCTGTATTTCTCGCTTTATAATGAACAAATGCTGTCATAGTTGTTTATTTCTTTAAAAAGAAAAAAATACACTAAAGAAAGTCCAAATGTGTTCAGCTGCTGCAGGAGAAGCTTTCCCCCCCAGCCCTGAAGTAGTACCAGAAATGATTTTAGGATTTTATGCCCTCCTTTCCCTGTGTTGATATGTCAAAGCAAGAAGGAATTTGTAAAATGGAGCTTTAGCACTTGTCATCCTTTAGGGCTGGCACAAGCAAATGTTTTACAGCAGCAGAAAATCCTACAATTTCCCAGAAGCATCTCTCAGCCTGAGCACTTGTAGGGTGTGCAGCTTTTCTCCTGTTCAGCAAAACAGTGCCAGAGAAGCAGCCCTTTAGAAAGCAGCAGCTCCTCACATGCTTTACCTTTGAACTGCTCAGTGAGAGAGTCTTGGAGCTTTTTTTTTGAGTAGTAGCATTGAAAATCAACTGTTGGTACATGCAGGGACATCAAATTTTGTTACACAGCACAGGCATAAGGAATGAGTGACTCAGCCTTTACAGTCTCAGTCTGTAATGAAGAACTGGGGGTACAGAAGTATCTTTTATGTTATCAGTACTCACAGAAATCACTTGGTTGCTGTAGCCCTCTGTGACTAGCTCTCACAATTTTATTTCAAGCCATGCATTATTACAATGATTCCTGACATTGACTCTACAGTTTTTTTCTGTGTTCAGAAAGACCATATTCTCCAACATCCCTTAAGAATGATAGGCTGGTTTGCACTGACACATGCACTCTTTTTAACAGACTCTTTGGAGACCAACATTAGAAAAAGAAGAACAACAAAGAGCCCAGCACCCCCCAAAAAATCCCAAACCAAATGAAAACCCCACACTGGAAAACAAACTCAAAAAAACAACCCAATTCCCCAAATCAGAAAGCCATGCTGCCCTCTGGGCAGTGCAGAACACTGGGTGGGAGATGGAGGAGGGAGAAATTAATGTCAGGAACAGTACAGAGAAAATTGTAGAACACAGGAGAATGTTTTAGGATTTCAGAGGAATCTTTAGGTTTAAATGAAACCAAAGAAAATTTGTGTGGGATTTTAAAGATTGAAATTCTGTTTTTTCAAAGGAGAAATCGGAGAGGGAACAAACTGGAAGACAGAGAAGGATAACAAGGGGTAAGGGTAAATCTGAAGTTTGGGAGATTGAGGAAGTAAAGGAAACCGTGTTTCTGGTAGTACACTAGAAATAAGAAAAATGAAAAGTGTGTAGACAGAGGAAAACAAGATATAAAAAGTTGTGGAATTGGTAAAAGAAAATAAATGAAGAGAAGATTGCCACAGAGGAAGGGTGTTGAGAGACATAGGATTATGACAGGTGAGAAAAACAGAGTGATGGGGTTTTTTCTGTGCCAGAGAAACTCTGACTAAATTAACAAAAGCTATGCCATTGCAAAGATTGTAGAAAACGGCGAGTCACAGTTCATATGTAAAATACTGTAGACAGAGTACTGTTAATACAATGAAGGATTGTGGAAGTCGGAAAGCTGCTAGGTAACTGGTAATAATAATATACAGAAATTAATCACAATTAATCTTTAAGTACTACTTTGAAGGCCCAGATTTTTCAAAAGTGCTGTTTCATTCAGCTTTCTCTGTTAATTGTAGTATATTTCAGGTCAATAAATAAAATAGTAAGGAAAAAAATAATTTAAAAGCAAAATTAGGAATGATGTTAAATTGATGCACATGAAACAGTGACTTTTCTTGAGATGTCTGTTTGTACTTAGTGTAATGGAATGGCTGACAGCTGGTTTCAGTCGCCGTAGTGTAATTATGTAGAATAGACTTTTGCGATGACACTATGTCAATTAAGGAATCTCTCACATTCTAGACTACAAAGGACAAAATGACAGTACAAGATATTTCTTCCGTTCTTTTTCATAAAAAGATAGTGACACTGTGTGAAATTACAGTCCTGTTATGATGACACAAGTCAAATGATGTGAAAGATTTCTGGATTGATTAAAAATCATCAGCATTATAATATAGAATATGTATGATTTGATAAGTTGCTGTTATGTTTTGTTCATTCTTCTTCGGAAGATATTTGGCGGGGCTGACAGACTGAGGGCGTTTCTTGTTATATTTGAACTGGTGTGTGTCAGTGTGAAAAATGCTCCTTATATAACAACGTACTTTAAAAAGTGACTCTTCGGTCTGTGGAAATGTTTTAATCCAATACATCTTGAGTAAATTTTAAAGCCATTGCAAAACATGAACTAGAATAGGAGGTGGTAATATTTTTCCATGCATTTTGCTATGTCTCCCTTTTTTAAACTTAAATCCACATGAAACAGAAATTGACTGTTTTCTTCTTTCCTTTTTAAAGTATTCACAATGTCTCCAAATTCTGATAAAGTCAGTGTATTAATTTTTATTCCATAAAGCATAATGATGCATATTCTTCAGTTTTTTTAGAAAACTGCAATATCAAAACACCCTGATGCATAATAAATTTATTTAAAAAGCTCTTGAATTGAATTGAAAGAAAGGATGCTATAAGCATTTCCTGATAGTAAATGCAATTTCTTCTGGTCTCCCAATATTGATCCTATGTGTTTTAATAGATTTTTTTTCAAGTAAAAAACAGTCTAATTTGCATGCAAATTATATAATGCTTCCAAATGATACATGTGGAGATCCTCTTCTGCCTGTTTTCCTCTGATTATTGATATCTTTTTAAGGCTTCTTTTTGTTCCCTATGTTAGCAATGTAGTATTTATTGACATTTTGATGTAGGAAACCACAAAACATCTTATCCAGTTAGATTAATTTATTTCCATGGAAATGCACAGGAAAAGATTCTATGAACAAAGGCAGGAGCAGACATTTATCTCATTAAAAAATCCAGAAACATTCTAGTTTTAGACTTGCTTCCTCTGTGACGTCTGTAAGAAACTGGCCAACTGAGTCATCTTATTATTTAAACATCTACAAAAATTACTCCAAACTGTTAAGGTAGCTTGCATTATTCCATGCACTGAAGTAACTGTCATTTTAATGAAGCCAGCTTCCCTTTAATTATGATCCTTTCTCATGTACAACATGTGCGTAGTTACCAGCCTGCCAGGTCTGCTTCTCTCCGTGTCTGCTTTATATGCAGCCTACTACACACTAGTTTTGTAAAATGAAGTGATCAATATTTTTTTAATGTGAATATTCTATGAATATTTTACTTGTGATGTCACTAATAAATACAATGATCATTAATACGTGTTTTCAGCTTAAAAAGGATAAAGTTGCATAAGCAAAATATGTTGCACAAACATTTAAGGTACTATACCCATACTACAAACTTTTATTTATTACTGTACTACCATGCTTTGTAGTTTTGTAACACAGTTTGTATAACACTGCTCAGTGTAACTTACTAGACGAACTGAATTTATCTGTCAGTGTTTGTCAAGTATTGTAAAGCATATTTATAATTTTTTGCTATGTTAGATAATTGCACAGTAAAGATAAGATAAATGATTAAATAGAATAGAAGGAAAAAAAAGATGAAGCAACTCAGAGCCAGGCACATGAAGGCCTGCCCAGGGCCAGCCTCTCCACACTGCTCTGTGCCCTGGCAAGGTGGGAGGATTGCAGGTGGCCTTGCTCTCAAGGCGCCGCACAGTTGTGGTAGCAGCACATGGCAGTATTCTTTCACTGGGAGTGAGCAGGAATGGCAATGGGAACAGTGCTTATACTGATCTTCAGGAAGGTAGAAAAGGAGAATAAGGGAACTGTGGCTCTTCTGAGAGGATGTTGTAAGTTTACCTATAGTGAAATTAGCACAGAGTAATTATGTTTTGGCAGACCATAAAACCAAGTCCAGTCCGAACCTGTGCTTCTGTTTAATCTCTAGAGGTGCCCACATTAGCACAGTTGGAACACACTAGTGAAGCAGTGCAGAAGCCTTGTCCTGTTGTTCTCAAATGTGACTGTCTTTTAATTTATCATTAAAATTGTTTTAAGTGCTAAGACTAGAAGATATTTACTTGTCGATACAGTTTATTTACGATCTTAATATTTAGCATGATAATGTGTACTATATAATTTTTGATACTATTATTTGAAGAGAATGCAGTTGCCTTTTTCTCAGGTGCTTCTACTACCAGTGGCAGCTGCAGGAACTCATGATCATGACAGCAATATCTCAAAACTTCCCAAATCAGCCCTCTACCTTCATATACTCAATCAAGTTTCTTCCAAAGTAAGAGTTCAGCAGTAGCTGGCCTTACCCCCACTGAGTCTTCAGTTCCAGCTTCCTTCCAGCTTCCTTCCTACCAAACTCTGGTATGGTGTTCTGAGACAGATTTCCTTAGATATCCCCTTTAAAAACTGTGATCTTGGTCCTATACCTATACTGACCCTGGGCCTTTCTCTCTGAAGTCACTTGTGCTCTGTCTTTCTGTAGCATAGCTGTACTCAAAGTTTGGTTTGAACTTTCAAAAGAAGTAAGATGTGCCATCTGTGTTGACGCAGCTCAAGTGTGACAATATACTTATATATGTAAGAAATTTAATTTCAAAAAAGAAATAGTTAACAGTTGTGCTTTCTAGGCATAATAACTAGGTCTGTATATAGATTTTAATTACCAAGCTGAAAAATGTAGAAAATCCTTAATGAAGTTGTTTAAATGGAAATGCACTTTGTTTCCATTGAACTAGAGTTGATGATAATAAATGTAATGATACTGGACAACACAGGAAGGAAAACTGTAAGTCTAATATGTGTGAAACATAAAAGAGAACAAAAGTTCATTGAAAACCATTTTGTTGTCTTTGAGTTAGTGAGAAAATAACCAGCACTAATTTGTAATTATTCCTTTAGAGTAGAAGAAAGGAATGGCTAGATATAATTGCCTGAGGAACAGGCATCTAGTGCCACTTAAGATGCTGCAGTGTAACTAGGCTGGTCTCATTGCTGCTTCGGAAAGATGTGGGTCTCCTGCATTGATTTTCACCTCTGCTGTCTGCAAATTTGTGTCAGTGACATCTCCAATATAACTGGGCTTCTGTAATTTGCTGCCAAATTGAGCCTGCAGGCTTTTTTTCTTTACAGTTTTTTTTAAGCATCCCTAATAATCTCTGATATTAAAACAGTATAATAATCTAGAAAAGCAAAACTGTTTGCTAATACGTACAATTCCATTTTAATTAATACTCCTTTACATTGGAATAAGTGAGCATTGGGGATAATAAAATGTCTTACTAGTCACCACAGGGGAAATGGCTGAAGGTTCTTCAGAACATTTGTGTAAAGGGGTTGCCTGTTCAGCCAGGATTAGAATTTCAGTGGCGTTTAATACTAAGGAAGTCCCATAAAAGTACACCTAGGCAGTTGGTTTGTGCTTCCAGGTGAAGGACAGAGGTTTGAGGACTGCAGTAGACCAGCAACTGTAAGCAAGGAGTCCAGTTATAGTCACAAATACATTTCTTGAATCTTGGGATTTTCTTGGTAATCTCTGTATGTGTCTGTATGGTCTGGTTTAATTTTAGAGAATTGCATGCTCAGTCTAATAATATGCCTATAGTGAATTTGAACTTCCCAAACTAAGTTCTTGTTACCCATTGTTGGTTGAATTGTCAGATCTTGACACTGCTCTTTTTATTCGAAGTGGATTCTTACTCTATGTGACAAAGTATTTGCTTTGGATAAACACTTCTGTGTGCGTTATCCTGCTGATAGAAAGTCCCAGACATTGCACACAGGGTCTTACTGGTGATTGTTACTGAAGACTGGAATATGGAAGAGGTGGAGGAGGAAGGGGATATACTGTTTTTCAGCCTCTCAGATGCTTCTAGTGTGTAGAAAGCTGAAATGAGACCCCAGCATTAATTTCTCACTAAAGAAACTTTTGTGGAACGTCAGCCATGTGCTAGTTCTAAGTATATACTGTATTGTCTTCTGGTCTTAAAAGGTAACTCTAGATTTAACCCATCTTCATGGACTTGGTGGGACTTTTAAAGGTGGTGGGAAAAGTGGTTAAGTTGAGGAAGTACTACACTCTATTATTACCTACACTTCTATACTGATGACACATAAGAAAATACAGTATGTAAAAAGTTTGCTTTAATTACAATGTGATTTCAATAATGTAGGTGCAGAACTGCCATCAGTAGTTCTATCCCTTTAAATGACACTTCAGGTCACTCCTGGCATTTTCTCTGATTCCTCCTTTTAAGACAATTTATCCAGATGAAAAATCCACCAGAGGTTGTTTTCTCATGGCATCAGACACTGGGAACTTGCTAGAGTCCATTCCTTAGAGTTTTAGAATGGAAAAAATCCTTGCTAGTTCTCATATAGCTGGTGACTGTTCCTTTTCTGAAGTCCACTGAATATTGAGAATCTTTGAAGCTGTGAATTGTAGCTAACATCTTTAATTAGTTCCCTTGTTTATGATTTAAGGAAACATGAGAATAAGTGTTTGCCCTGATTACTATATGTTGAGGGGAAAAAAAGATCAGAAAGAATTCAGTAGTGCGATATCTGCAGGTGGCTACATGGAAAGTCTTCTCATCATGTGTCTGGGAAAATTGGCACTGCTGGTCTGGTGTGAAGGACAGGAATATCCACAGAGAGGGTGTGCACAGATGTGTAAAATAAGATTTTCATTCCTGAGCTGTAAAGATCTGGTAATATAACTGGCATCTTCTGGTCATACCTGTAACAAGGGTTGCAACTCAGCTACTGCCCAATTGACCTAGAAATGGAGAGAATATTTTCAAGAACATAATGCAGCAATTGTAGTTTTTGAAGGTAGATTTGTTAAGCTGCTAAAAATCCTACAACCATTTCAGACTGAAGATGTTTTTAACCATTTTGCAAGCTAAAAAGCAAAAGTTTACCTTTGCATAATCCACAGTTTTTGCTGACTTCCTTCTCAGTGTCTTTGATGGAATTTTGCATACCATCTTAGTACATTTAAATGTTATTTAACATATATGCTTATATATTATTCTACTACAAAATTTTCTCTTGAAGGTTTGAATTTTTGCTTCATTGGTATGTGACTGTCGTATTTATTTCTTCTTCCTTTCTCTTTTCCTTCAGAACTACTATGGAGCTGCCAAAATGATTCTTTCTGACAATCCACTTGGCCTGACGTGCGGAATGGTGTGTCCAACATCAGATCTCTGTGTTGGTGGCTGCAATTTGTATGCCACTGAGGAAGGACCAATTAATATTGGTGGATTGCAGCAGTTTGCTACTGAGGTAGGACTTGCAAAATGTCTTAAATTCTTTGTATGTACTATTAAGTATTGCCTGTGGTTACCTTTGTTAATGATTTTTTTCAAAAAAGTTGATACTAATAAAATTAAAGCATAGCAAGCTTAGAATAATTATCCTTTTTCTTACAGCACACTCAAATGCTTTATAATGCATTACATTATAGGAACATAAGGAACATTATTTGTAAACAAGATGATTCTTTAGACACACTGGTAGTTGAGACAGTTTCTTTTATAATGAAAGATTTATTTCAGGTGAAATTGTGAATGTTGCTCAAGTAGGCTGCATCGGGGAAAAGATCAAGTGCAGCTGTGTCTGTAAGTGCATATTAAGGAGATGTAGAACTGTTCTGGGCATAGGGATTCTATAGCAGAATTAATGTGTGTTTGTGCTGGCTTTGAGACAAAGGATAAACTTCAGGTGACTTTTTCTTTTTATTGTCCTGTTTTTCCAAACCTAAGTAAATACATAGCTTGAGGTTGACCTAAAATACATGTCCATGTGTATCTATTTATATAGGTACAAATTCACAGTGTATATGTGTAAATTCACTAGTTCATAGAAAGAGGCAACTATTCATTTGTTAATTTATTTTGAGGGCATAGAGAATTTTTACCTAACTCAAGGTCTCAAATGATACCTCATCTATCTGAAGTAACATTTTGTAAAAATTATTATTTTGGCCTCTGTAAAAGTGAGGGGGTTATGGCTATAGTAAAACCAGCATATTCATGTGTTAGGATTGTACATTTCTATCCAGTCCTTAACTAATGTGTGTGTCCCTATTCTGTATCATGAGCCATTTGGCTGACCTTATTTACAAACACTATGAAGTTCCGGTCAACTTTGCAAAGCAAGGGAAAAAAAAAACTTTGTAGAACAGACCAAAAGAGAAATGCAAATAAATCTGGAAGTAAGAGATGATATCTATAAGACCAGTATTTTCCTCTAGTGTCAAGCATACACTTCACACACTCTTCTCCGTGGCTGTGGGTGATGATTTGATGAGCATATATTACTACCTGCTGCTGCTGTTCTCCTTTTATCTGTTTGTATCCCTCCTTTCTTCTCTCCAGGAGACTTGTAAATCTTCTGGAGCACTGATAAACTTTTCTGCTAGCTGTTGCTGAATCCTCTCTCCTCTCCTCCCTGTCATTTAAATGGTTATCTGCATCATTTTTCTTGAGATTTGAACACACAAGTGTAAGAATCCAAAGTTCTCATTTACAAGATGAGACTAGAGACACTGAACTGTATTAGTTCTATGTGTATTTTGAATAGTTGGGCTTTATCAGTCAAGAAACACTTTTATTAGCTTCTAGTCGCCTTTATTCTGTATATATAAAAAGTTAGTATTTGTTTCAAAGAAGAAGACTTCTTTCCTTAAACCCACCACAAAACCAAATATAGAAACCCAAAACCAACCAACCAAAAAAGATTAAACAGTTGGCAAGTAGATAATAAATACAATGGTGAAATACTGCTGTTTAGGAACCAAATGCAAGTAATATGTGTTACAATTTGGTTTGTGTCTTCTTTTAGCTTTTATTCTATGATTAATAGAGAGGAATTATGACTTGGTAGATAATGTTAAATATCTGCCATTTTTCTTCAAAAATCTTTAGAAATCTATTAAAAAAGCCCCAGTGCTAGCATAATGATTGATACGAAAACTGCAGAGGATGAATAATTTTCAGTGTTTCAAGTTTGTTTAAAATCATGTTAATTCCAGGAGCTCTAACAGAATAAAATTGTATTATAGCTCTATATGGCAGTCCAACAAAAAGAACATTTAAAAAAAATTTATTATCTTTAGTATTTTCATAGTATCTATGTTCCTATACATCTAGTGTATAAAAAATGTAAAAGAAAAATAAATTTTTAATAACCTTTACTGCTATTTAACATAGAATCTGTATGTATTGTAGCACTCTTAGTAATAATAGGCAGTCACTTTTGCAGTTAGTACTTTTTTACTTTTCAGTTAAATTTTGCTGTGAAAGTAGGTATAGTTGAAAAAATATAATGGTATGAGTGCTTCCAAGTAAAAAAATGATTATAAAAATATCAGTTATAATATTGGAGAAAATTGTAAGGTGCTACCGTTCATACAAGGATTGGCCCAGACAGTGTGTTCACAGCTCTACCTGTACAAGTAACTTTGTAAATTGTGTAATTTAGGCATGCAACATGTGTTAGTCTTAATGAGAGCTGCATGGTGATTCTCATGCATGGTGTAATATTTGTCCCACAGGGGCTTATTTACCGAAAACTCCATTGTGCATGAAGCTAGTTTTAGGCTTTTTTTTCCCTTGGAATTAGTCTGAGGATCATAGACTTGATGCATTATGAGAGTGAGCAATAATAAAAGGGCACAACTGCTAGCTGAGATAATAGATAAAATTGCAGTAAAGCAGGAATGTGGATTTAAAATATGGAAAATATATGGGTATGACGTGTGCCCGTTTGTGCTTCTGAACAATGACTGATCATCTGTTCATACTGCAGATAAAGCTCCCTAATTGTAAAATATTTGTCTTGCATACGGTAGAACAGTAAAAAAAATGGCACCTTATGCTGCCTGCATTTCCCTTCTGCCCTTTCATAGTTTTGTAACTATGTTTGGCTCATTCTCAAAGTGAATTGTAGTCCAGCCTGATAAAATGTGGATTTTGACAATTAAATGTTTAAGTGGAAAAAGGGAAATGTCCGTTTGTATTTGTGATGTAGAATGTGTGTACTGGGATGCAGTTACCATGGTAACTGTTGCATCTAGAGAGTAACATGGAGTAAATCTCACTATTATAAATGACGAGTGTCAAGCTCAGGTTACACCTGCTACTTGCACAGGTCAAAATTATATTAATGCCTTTATCTGTCTCCTTTGCCCAAGTACTTCAGAATCAGGAAACAACCTTTTCTGAACACAAGTCCACTGAAAATACACTGAGATTGAAGTGACAATACATATAAGCATAAGGTATATGGCTGTCAGTCCCAAAATGATCTAAAATCACTGGTTACTCAAGTACTAGTTTGCAAGCTTGTAATAGACCTCACTTCTTTTTCACTACCTTATCTGCTATCATATTAGTAAGAAACCCTCAAATTATTATGTTTTTTGATAGACCTTTATTGAATCTAAAGGTTCTTTTCTGTTTCTGTTTAATCATTCTGAATGGTGCAGCACAAGCCAAATAGAAAATGTATTATTTTAGTCTCTGCATACTAGATATAAACACTAGATCATTTAGTGCTATGGCTCTTGTGCCAGTTACAGTTCTGGTGGTTTGTTCCTCTTTGCAGATACATTCTGACTGTTGCTGCAGCAGAAAGAAATTGGAAAAGAAAATTTGATACATGTTTTTCTGAAAAAGTGGAATTGCATGCATTTACCTGCTGCTCACCTAGGAACAGCTCAGCAGAGTACCTGTGCTGGAAGGAGTGTTCTGGTGAGGGGCCTGAGTGCTGAACCTCCCTTCTCCCCCAGCCCACCACAGTCAAGGAAGAAATGTCTTACCTGAGAGATTGCCGTGGAGTGGCATACTGTGCCCATGGGCTTAGGTTCCTCTTTGGGTTTTAAATTGACAGCTCTGATCAGTCTGTAGTGCAGCTGTGCTTCTCATGGGGCTGCCTCTCTTGCAGTAGGATGGCCTTGGGATGCCAGGCTGGGCATCATCATGGATACACGAGCTGTATCTGCCAGAGGAGGGTTGTTCTGGGGAGCTAAGACAGCAGGACAAATAGAAAAAGCCTTTTATTTGTCAGTATTAACTTTAATACATCTTTAGGTAATTATATCTTTTAAGTCATGTTGAAATCCGTGGTAATAATAAATAAATTTTCAGGTTGTCTGAAGGGAATGGTGTAGCTTTCTACAATAGTTCAAGGGATGAATCTGAGGACTTTTGATTTCTCTGGCCAATGCTGGAAGATTTCCTGATATTTTGGCAAGTTATATAAATTTACTTATTGTTAATATCTGTTTTACAGATATTAAGTATATTTTTTGGGGTTTTAAGACATTTGCATGAATGTTGCTAAGTCCATTTAGTGGTGGAATTCATGAAATGTTGAGATTTGGACTCTGCAATGTCCTAGATCCATGGGATATCTTAGGAGTAGAATAATGGAGGTTTAAAAAGTCTTCAATAAGATGTGTTGGGGTCTAGTTTTGTAAGCACTCACATATTTCCATAAAAATTTGAAATATTGCAACTTTAGCTCTTAAATTGTGGAGGGAAGATCACGAACGTTTCATAACTACCACATGTCTATGGAAAAAAACACTTCATGTAATATCCTATGCTATCCAGTGCAATTAAATGGAATTAATTGGGTGATTATGTAATTTGACAACTTCAAGAAGCTTACTGTGCATGCAATTTGCTTTATTTTGCATTAAAATATATGTAGAATATGATTTTTTTCTTTAAATATTCAACTGCCCCATATTAATGTAAACCAGCCTACAGATAAATATCCATGGAAACCAGTAGGAAAGTGTGAAGCTAGTAAAACCAGTTCCTTAATGTTCCTGATTTCATTGCCTGTGTTCTACTGTCTGTGCACTAGTAAAATGTGGCAGCAATTCAGTGTATACTGATACGTTTCACACTAAAATTAATTCCAGCTAGATGCTAATGTCTATGTCAGTAACTGGTATCTCACTGCCTTGGTGAAGGATGTTTAACTGTAAATCTTACTGATAAACTTATTTCTAGAGCCTTTTAAGCATGGACCCAAGAATTATATCTGAACAATATAAAAAAATTTAGTTATCAAGTCAAAACTTGTATTACTAAAAGATTAAATTGTCCTGTTTGTCCTTCTGAAATTTGTCCTTCTCCATATATCTTGGATATACAGAGTGTCTCATTTTGTAGGATTAGACAAAGGTCTTTCACCTTTTAACAATGAGATTGATCTTGCAATCTATTTACTGTATTGTTTAATACATTGTCATAGTCCAAAAATAGTTTTAAGCAATCATGGAATAGAAGAATGGGTTGTGTTGGAAGGGAGCTTAAAGATTATCTAGTTCCACCTCCCCTGCCTTGGGAAAGGACACCTTCCACTAGACCAGGTTGCTCAAAGATCCCTCCAGCCTGGCCTTCAACACTGCCAGGGATCATGGAATCATTAAGGTTGGAAGAGATCTCCAAGATCATCAAGTCAGCCTTTGACCAAACAACACCTTGTCAACTAAACCGTGCCACACTGATGGAAATGAGGTATTTTATTTACTTTAAATTGTATAAAATTTGAGGTAAAAATTCTGAATATCAGTTCTAGCCTGTTTTAATGGTTTAAAATGTTGTGGACTCATTTAAGTCATGCTTGCTTTGCCTTAAAATTATTTTCATCTGATTAGCAAAATACATTTCTCTGAGTCACCTGCTATTCTTTGTCAAATGTCACATCTTTTCATCAAAACATTCTAATACAAGAATGGCGCAGTGAAGAAAAGAACCAGAATTTTATTTCATGACCTAACGATACGCTTTTCCCTATCTGCATTCTCAAAAACAGCTAAAATGATTTGGCTAAGACTTTCCAGGAAATTTAAACTGGAATCAGTTGCTCAACAATTGAAACCACTGTAGTTGGCTCAAATGGGACCTGTTGTGGAACCTGAATACAAACTCATGTTATGCATTATTTTTATATATTTTGGAATTATGCTGTTTGTTGAATGTTCTGGAACATGACCCTTTTGCAGTGAAAGGGTGCTTTATTTACAATAGAGAATACGACAAACTGTTGGATTTCATACTACAGAGAACCGTGCTGTAGAGAGCATTGTGCAAGTGCACTCACACCTTTACACAATGAAGTGATGCAAATAGGAGAACTATATGTTACAAATATGTGAATCAAGAGAGAATTTTTTTCAGTTGTTGGAATTTAGCAGAATAGATTGACTGTTTTGGTTTGGTCAAGTTGGATCTCACTTGTGGACTAAGTCTCCATGTTTTATAAGCTCGGATATCCTCTTGGAGGACTCTAATGGACATGAGGCATAAGAAGTAGACAGAATCAATGTGGGTTTAATTTGAATAGGCCCTAGACAGTGAAATTATGATAATTATGTCGTATTTCATAAAAAGTTTAAGAATAAATGCCTAATGTTATTAATGTCTGTTATTAATCTGTGTATGAGAGAGAGCCAGAAGAAAAGGCAGACATGAGGATGATGACTGAGGCTTTTCACTGAGAGACTCTGTTCAAAATTCATCATTTGGTCTCATTTTCCTGTATGGGTCTCGGTTAAAAAGTGCTGCAAAACAAAGGAAAAACGCCATTCAAACACCAAGCAAGAAAGAAACCATGTTTTTGAAGGAAAAGTGGAAAGAAGAGTAATAGTATTAAATTTTAGCTGCATCATGAACATAGTCTGAGAAGATTAGAAGCAGAAGGGACAGTTGAATGTAATGTGCTGCTGAACACTTGCTTGCCAGTTACTTATCTCTGGCCACCAAAGGATTTATACAGAGTAATTCAGTGATATTTAATTAAGTGACTTACAGTATAGGGAAACTTCACCATGAGGTGAGTAAAAATCCTTTGAAATGTATTAAAGCAGTTTGCTATTTTCACACAGTTACCCTGCCAGCCTTAATATGCAAAACTGCCACTGAATTCCAGATGGCAAGATAGTGCCACACAAGCTGGCTGTGCTGCATAAAGACAGTTTTACCCTGTTTGCAAATAGGCAGAATTAAAGTTGACCATTCAGCCTGAACTCCTAGGATTTTCTGCATGAGTGCTTGGTTTCTGAAGCTTAACACTGCACTACAGTAGTGTGGAACTTCAGTGTAACATTTATTAGATAGGTATGACTATTCAATAATACATATAAAAATAGTTATGTTAACAATGAAGTAAATTTAGTAGTAAATTTGTTAGGCATATGCATATTCAGAGTGTTCAATATGCACATAAATATGCAAGCTATATAATTTTTTTACTCTATAGCCTTCTTAAACAACTATATGAGACTAATGAAAATTTGCTATAATTCAAGCAATTTCTTATGAATATAACAAAGCAGACATTTTAGAAATATCATTGCATTCAGGTTATCATAATCTAGTTTCACAGTACAATATGAGCTTTTCAGCCTGTGAAATCCATTAATAACCACATTAAACTTTCCCATATTGTATGAATTGTCAGGTTTAAATGATTCTTTCTTTAAAACAATTATCTGTCTCTTGCTTCATGCAGTTTGTTAAACCGCTGTGTCAATTTACAAAGACTGGGGGAGTTTGACACAGAAATTTTAGAGAGGGAAGGAACTAATCATTGGTTTACCTAGCATGAGTGCTCAAGTGCATATGAAGAAAATGAACATTGATTCAAAACATAAATGAAAAATTCTAATCATGAGTGGAATTGCCAAAGTTTAACTTGAAAACTGTTTGCTTCTTGAGTTCTAAGGAAAGTAAAATCTGTTGGTAAGCTTCTAGATAGTGTAAATATGATATTTATTAAGACAAATATCAGCGTATGTATTTTAGAGGACTAGTTATTACTTAGGGAATACAGCTCTGCATTGAAATAGGTGGGGAGCAGTGTGGTCTCCTGGTACTTTTTGAGATGCTACAGTGATGGTGTTTGTGATATGACTGAGAATTCCCATGCAATGCACTCTTGAATTATTTTGTCTGCTCCAATATATACTGCTTGGGTTAAACATTTTTCCCCCTAATGCCTAAAGTAAAAAGATGTACCTGTGCTCTTCCATGCATCTAATGTTTAGTAGCCTCTAAGGCTGTATGTCGATTCCTTTTCCTTTTGTAGATCATACAAAGTAGAGACTCAGTTCCTTTCCCTACAATTTCTATATACATGCAGAGGGGAGTGAAATCTTGCTTGGGCAATACAGAATATTTCTGCCTTCTCCTCTTACCTGTATATCTGAGTATAGAACTGATTTAATGCAAATCTGAAAAATTGTGTAACATTATAACCAGGTTAGCAGCCCATTGCATTGGCTTCTATAGAAATACAGAACAGTGGGCAGAGATTGTTTCTAAGTGCTTTTAATAGTCAGGAGAGATTGGAGCAGATCATTACCATTATGCAGGTGAGTGAATAATTGGGGCATAGGGAGAAGAGTGTAACTTTCAGGCGTGTCTACAGCTTTTGGAAACCAAATTAAAAAGCGGACAACAAATTAAATAAGATAGGTAAGAAACTGAAATAAAGTCCTATAAAATTGTCTAAAAGGAGGCATCTAAAGCATGGGTTACCAATGAAAATATAGCACTGAAGACTACGTGTGGTTCCTAAAAAACATTTCAAACCCACCTAAGTTTGTCACCTATCACATCTAAAGTTCAAGCTGTAAGTGATTTTTTCCATAATTATGCAGGTTGTCTCATGAAGAAGCAAAGCCTCTTTACTGGCACTATAATCCTTTGCATTACTTGCAGAAGTATTTTTCTACTAGTAAGAATAATTTGTTTGCAGGGAAATTTTTTGGCATTGCAGAGATTCTCTGCCATCTGGCTGACTTTGCATTCCTGTTCTGTTACTGCTAGTCTGGATCCATCTTATCCATCTTACCGTAAAATTTACGTTAGTGAAAAATCTGACTTCAGAGATTTTTAAAACAAAAAGACCATAGAAGGACTAAACCCTGCTAACAGAACATCCCTCACAAATGCAGAGATCATGTCATTTGGAAACCTCTGTAATGTTGTGGGTTTGCTATAATATGTCACCTGTGTGGCAGCGCTAGCAGAAGTTTCCATTGTGTCAGTCATAATAAAATTTAAGGAGGGAATGTAAAGCATTTAACCTGTTGATTGTGTTGCTTTCCAGGTTTTCAAAGCCATGAATATTCCTCAGATCAGAAACCCTTCCTTACCTCCTCTAGAAGATATGCCTGAAGCATATCAGGTGAAGATAGCTCTTCTTGGTGCAGGACCTGCAAGTTTAAGTTGTGCTTCCTTTTTGGCTCGACTGGGCTATTCAAACATCACCATATTTGAAAAGCAGGAGTATCTCGGGGGCTTAAGGTAATAAAACAATGACACCAAAGCACTGCATCCAATGAGTGTAGAAAGCATTATGAAAACTGTTGTACATACATACTTTATATATGATCGCTTGACTTTTAGCAAAGGAAGAGAACTATTTCAGATCTGTAAAAGTCACTTTTTATTTAAATAATTGATCATTCATGTTAAAAGAGGTACAGTTACAGGCAAGCTTTAACTGAAAATATGGTGGCTATCTCCTATATTCTCTTCATATGACCTGTTAAATTCCAGAGTGCAGTTGTTATTATCCAATGAACATAATAGAAAATTGTGTCAGGAACCATTTTCCCTTATCCAGAGCTTCAAAACAAGGTTAAGTACTGGTAGCCCTAGTGAAAGAATGTTTAAAATGCTTTAGACAGGTAGTAATTTCATGGAGAGTTTTAGGTTTAGCAGGCTTTCCTGGACTGCCTTGTGCAAATAAAGGTGACAGTGGCAATCAGCCATCAGTGGATGCAGCTTTAGCAGCTCATACCATATGGGTGAAATTAGCCCCCTGCAATTCAACCTTCAAAAAGTTACAAATAGATAAACAAAGGTGCATTTGCAGTTTTTCTGTATGGTAAACCCTTGGCTAGTATTTGCATGTTGTCAGTCTCTACACTAGAGAATTAATTTTTGCCACTGCAGTAATGGCTGTGATCAAATCTAGTAGGTTTGTTGGAATCCCTGTGCATGAGATAATTCAGACACTGACTAGTGGATACCAAGCCATTCAAAAATGAAAATTAAATTGTAAATGTAAAATTAAAATGTAAGGTGTGCAAGAGTACAAAATGCACTCACACAATGTATTTAAAAAATTAAGAATATAATGAAAGAGAGAGAAAGAAGGGTGATGCACTTACTTTTTTTTAATGCAGCATCACTGAGATCAATAGAGTTGACATGGTTAATGAAATTGATCCATAATGTCATAATGTCAAATACTTATTCAGTGCTCTGCAAGAAAGAGAATCAGTTCTGGAGAAGTTGAACTGATTGCCTGCATTTTTCCCTGTGAGGTTCAGAATTATTCTACCTAATTACCAAGGTGTTAATCCATAGGCATTTAACTGTGAAGCTGTTTTACTTGAACTAGTTACCATAGAGGATTGCAAATTTAGTAGGTGAAATACCTATTTACCTGTACGGTAGCACATGTTATCATGTTAGCACATGTTGTGTTACAAATACCAGATTAAAATCAGTTTTGTTACTGTAAAGCAGTCAGAATTAATAAGAGGTTTATAAGAAAAAGGCTCTTTTTGGTGACAGGTTGGACTCAGGCTGCACTTGGCAATACAATGTAGGACTTCCTGCAGCTGTTTCAGTGCTGTAGTACAGTGCTACAGTTGTTTGGTACATGCTTGTGGATTTGAAGCTGTCTGATCTTAAGTTCTTCATTGTTTAACTTGAGTTTAAAATAATGTTTTGCCTGTTGTTTTTCCTAATACAAGAAGCCTTACACAGAGTTTTGCCTGTTCAGTTAGTATCCTTAATGGTCGAGGAGTGTATTTTAAAATGTATTTCGTTTTTTTGAGTCTTAACATGTATCAGTCAAGGTCAAATTTTACTTCCATTCACGGTAGAAATGCTCATGTGTGGTTTAAGGGCATCAGTTCCTATTGTCTTTATTTTAATCTTGAAACAGAAGGGGGGCTGGCCTGTGGCAACAGTCATCCATTATTGCATTTCTAAGTCTTTGCAGCACATATTTTAACAAATTTAGGTTATTGATGGGTGTGTTTTCAAGGCTTCATAAACTATTGCAAATTTCTAAGAAAACCAAATCAATTTTGTATTTGGAATCAGCTGTTTATAATGGCAGTGTTTTTGCCTTCTTAAAATTTTTTCCAATTGTTTTTAATTAGGATCTTTCTTGCATCACAGCTAATTTTCATAATATTGTGACACTAAAAATGTGTCCAGTGATTGCAGTTTCTGTGGTGGGATATTTAAATATAACATAAATCCACCCTTCTCTGAACATGTCTGGATTTTTCATATTTATGGGCAGGTTTTCCTACATTTCACCAGTTGTGTAAAATTTATGCTTTGTAGTAGAGTAGGCCTGAGCACACCATGTCCTGCTTAGAGACTATGAACAAGCTTTACTACTTTTGCTCCTATCTGTGCCACTGCTTTACAATGTACCACAATATTTCTCTCACTAGGCCAAAGAATTGTACCTTGAGCAGCAGTAATTAGAGGTTGCTGAGAACCTCCAAGCACCTCTGACTTGGGTCACATTTGAGGTTGAGGTGAATTTATGGGAGACTTTGCATCCACTGCATTCCTCCTCCATTTCTGACCCATTTCCTTTCCATTGCAGAGTCAGAGACCATCTGCTGCTGCTGCGAGAAATTGCCTCAAAATGACTGATGTATAGCTGACTTTCATAAAAAGCCTATTTTCATTGTTAATGTGCATGCATGTGGGTACACCTCACAGCAGAAAACCAAGTGTTTAATAAGCAAAAAAAAGTGTTTACAAATTCTGACAGTGATGCAACACAACCAGTGGTGTTCTGGGAGCACATTGTGGAGATGTCAGACCTCCCACCAATTCATAGGTGGCCTGGAAAATAGAACTTTCCTCTTTTTTGATTAGATTTCTTTATTGAATCTCTGTTGCAGAATCATATTGATACATTAGTTTCTGCCTCAGACACCTTTATTTAGCATGACCTCTGAAAGTTGTATTGACACATTCATTATATCTGATATTTACAGCACTTCTTATTGCACACTGGTCAAGAAAGGTGTAAAAATGGCAGTATTAGAAATGAGAAAGAACACCAGTTTCTTATCAATATAATTAAAGTTGATGCAACTTAAAAGGAATAAAACTCTTCTCGCCTGTCAAAGTTGGATGCTAAAGATGGTGTGGTCAATATCAATATGTAAAATAAGCTGCAGCGAATCTCTTGTGCCTCTGCTTTGTTATGGATATTACAGATTCATTAATTTGAAAACAGATTAGACCGTTTGAAGCTTAGAAGTATCTAGGGAGAAGCCTCTATTTTTCTGCATATTTAGGTTTTTATCTTCATTGAACAAAAGTATCTAAAATATAACTTCATTGTGTTTATCTGCAACATGTTTTACAGTAGGAATTTGGAACTGGCATATATAGATGTCATTTCACTGGAGATAAATATATATATATATATATATATATATTAGATCTGTATCAGTAGATATAAACTGAGATTCTATACTGGCACTGCAGTTTTCACCTTCTGTGATTCTGGGAACTTGAAGATGTCATTCCTGATCTTCCCCAGGAGGAAAAAATGCCAGTTAATAAACATTAAGTCAAGAAACAGACATGAAATCAACAGCTGATAAAGTGTTTGTCCATCCTGAAAAATAATTCAAAATTTATGAAGTAGAAATGGAGGTACAGTTTTAAATACCCTAGCTCAAAATAGCATATGTTCTACTTTAAAAAAAATGTATGGGAAATTTGATACTCTTTTATTGGGTAGCTTAATGAAAGATTGCTATGTCACTTTGCTTTCAGTAGCCACGAGGTCTTTTTCTAAATGGGTATCCTCAGCTTGGTCTTATGTATTCTGGTGAACAAAAGAAATGGAGCTGAAGTCCTTTAGAATTCAAACATAACCTATGTTAATTAGTCACCTACAAGAGTGGGCAGTGTTGGCCTCAAGGTACTGCCTTTCTTGCCTATATTTTTAGCATTGGATGAATAATGCTTTTTTGTCACTCTAATGATTAAAAAAAGTAGAGTCACATTTCAGCACATTTCCATTCACATATGTCCAAATTAACTAAGGTATGTTACAAGTTTTTTCGCAAATAATAATACATTTTAAAATAATGTTTTCCTAATAGTTACAAACAATTTTTTATTTATTTTAGTATGTCTGAAATCCCCCAGTTCCGTTTGCCATATGACGTTGTGAATTTTGAAGCTGAGCTTATGAAGGATCTTGGAGTGAAGGTAATGAAAAATATATCCTGCCTATGTATAGCTCAAAGAAAAAAAAAAAAAAGAACAAGAACTCTGCCAAAGATTAACAGCAAAATGTCATGCACATTAGTAAAGAACGATTAAAAGCTATGCTAGACAGAGGCAGGAAGATGCTTCCTCTTGCTCAGGGCATTTGTCTGTCTCCTGTCTGAATGCCACTAGTTTGGAAAAGGGCAATCAATAGTTCTCATCTGGAATGCCTGCATGTGATTAATTGTCTGTAAGAAACAAATTCCTAAATTGCTTTAGGGGTTCAATGTAGCTATTGGAATGATTTGATTTTTTTTTAATCGAGTTGTTTTTCATGCAAGTTTGGCACTACTTAAACCATTCATATTTGATTCTTCTTTTGTTCTTTCTCCCCAATTTTTTTTCTTAATGGTTTATCATACAGTCTTGCATCCAAGTTAATTTTATAATAAAATGCATCAAATTAAAGTGTTAACATGATCATCTGTTATAAACAATATCAGTCTATTCAACTTCTTGGAAAGCAATAGTTATGCATTATTCTGTTAAATAAATGTGTGTTGTTTATAGATAATGGGAACAGCGATTTATTGTAATTTAGGACTTGAGCTGAAGATTTAGATAGTATTTAAAATTGTTTCACATTTTAATAGTAGTTACAAACTTAGAATGTACCACTGGATCAAATTTTTGAGTACCAGGAGGATACTTCATGTTTAGCACATTACTAAAGCCTTCCATGAAGCAAGAAATCCTTGGATTGAATTCTTTCATGTTGATTCTTTTTGTAAAAGCAGTAGACTGTTGTCACAAGACCTGAGTGAGAACATTATCCTGCCTGGGTTTTATAAAAATGCTAGTAAGATGCAAGATAAGGTTTAAAGTGCTACACGTTTGTTTTTCTGCTTTAAAGTTCCCTTTGCAAGCCTTGAAAAGACTGACAGAATGGAGGTTTAGTTTAGGGATGGTGTTAAACAGAGCACTGAGACATCTTCAGGCAAAATTTCTGGGCACAGACTCCTGGGGGTCCTCTGCCAGCCTCAGTTGTCAGGGCTCTGTGTTATGACAAGGTCTCCAGAGTGGACTGGTAGAGCCACCATGTCCTCCTGACCTGCAAGTCCACTGTGGTTCTGGAGTGCAGCAGAGAATCTCAATGTAAATTTGCTTCAAAGCTCTGCCATTGGTTTACAATTGACCCTTTGGCGAGCTGGTTAAATAACTACCTTAGCTTTGTACCTCTATAAGCTGGAAATGTTTTCTGGTGTTTACTTAAAGCATTTCAAATCTGTGGTGGAAGGTGCCGTGTTGTGTAAATGCTCAGTAGTGCTGTTTATTCAAGTAATTCCACTGAAATTAGTAAGAATTAGTCAGCTGGATAAGGATTACAGAGCTGGGCCCTAGAAGTATTATGAATCCTCACATAAAATAGTATTGCTATTTAAAGTCCTTCATTAGGTTTTCATAACATATGTACACAACAGGATAAAAAAAATGTAATGACAGTTTATATAATGTCTTTTGTTGCAAGTGAGATGGAGTCTGTATTGTTTAAAGGATTGCAATAGTACATGACTTTTCACCTCTGATAAAATTTATGCTAACAAAGACAAAGAAAGTCAGTGTTTTAAGTAGTGTAAATTGTATTTTACCTCTGCCTTTTTTCCCCACCAACCTGAAAAGTATACTAAATGAAATAAAGGCAGATTGAATAACAAACAAGACACAGTGACTTGAAGGCTAAACTGTTAAGATCACAAAGTAGAGAGCTTACACAACAGCACTGCATTTGTGAAAGGAAAATCGCATGTGATATAAAAAACCTGAGGGAAAACATTCAGGTTCAGAGAGTCTAAGATGTGGAGATAAAAACACACATACCTATGTCAAGAAGTATGAAATATCAGAAGAGGAATCATACACACTTTTTGTGCTCAAAGGCCTTGGGGTTAGGAGTGATGTACAAAAGGTGTGTGTATCTCCAGTTGCATGACCTCTGCACAGGACAGCTGTCGTTGGTTTCCTGAGCACGCAGAGAGCACCATTCCCTGTCTCTCACACTTACAACTCCTCTAGGTGCTCAGCCTGGGCAGTGGCTGCTCAGAGCAGGATTGGTGCTGGAGAATGGCTGCAGAAAAAAAAAATTGCAGCTTTTGCTTCTGGAAGCAAAAAGCAATTGATCAGAAACATTGATTATAGGTATATTTTGATTGCTGTGAGTTATTTCTTTCAATAAATGAACACCAATTACTGCATTGTGGACACTGTTTCTTGTCTATATTAGAATTAACAATTGCAAGTCTAAATCAAAACTTATGTCATTCATAATTTTGAAAGGTTTTGTTAATTACCATGCAGAATTTGCTGCTTCATTATAATTGCATTTTTTACCAAGCAATTTTTAATTCTTTCAGATAATTTTTAAGAAAGGCCTTGCAGTGGATGGAATGACACTCCGTACCCTGAAAGAAGATGGCTATAAGGCAGTCTTTATTGGAATAGGTAAGAGCTCATGGTCCCATGTTTTGTCATACTGAAATTGAAGGACTGCCTAGGAATAAACTGGAATTTGTATCTTTGTTAATAATGTGATGGGAGAAAGCTTTAATTTGGTGAATTATGGAAGTATAGAATATAAGAAAAAAAATCAGGAAGCTGAAATTTTGGCCTTAAGAGGATTAGTAAAATTTTCAGATTTATATTACAGATCTTTAAGTAATATGTGAATGTAGCTGAACAGGTTGATTTATTGTTTATTTTGATAGTTAAAAATGGATGAACTAAAAATTTGCTTGTAATTAATCGCCATATTGGCCTAGAGCGATACACAAGTTTAGTTTTCAATTTTTGTGAACAGCTTACTACACCCACACAATTACCGAGTCTATATGTAAGCCAGTGATATCATGCTTGGTTGCTTTTTTTCTTTCATCCATATAAAATGTGTAACATGCTTCAGATAGGCTGGAGTGAAATGTTCTTATGGAGTGGGTTAACAAAATAAGCTGATTTTGACTTGTACAAAACTGGCATCATAGGTCTGTCTTCTCTAATAGTAGAGAAGTCCTGCACCTCTCTGCTGTTCAAATCATTGCTTCTTTTTAATGTTAGATTAGAATTATTATCCATTTACAATTATTTTGAAGTACAGCTGGACCCATTGCTGCCATATGATAGGCATGTTGAGCAGGCATTGTCTACAGTTGGTATGAGGCTTAATGCTCTTTATTGATCTAGACGTTGCCTAAGTGAACATAATAGGAAACAAGTTGTCCAACTGTTCCTCCTTCCTATTATTGATTACAGAGATGTAATTCTTAGTGCAACGACAACTGTTGTTTACCATCTGGTTATGCAGTATAATAAGCTTTGCAGGTCTATTCTGTCGTGTAATGATAGCAAAGTGTTGTGATTTATGTAATCCTAAATCCTCACATTGTTAGAGAACTTCCATGTATAGGAATTCTGGTGTATCATATTTTGATGTAATTGTATACGAGGCAAATGGTGCGACTTATATTTTTTATTGTTTTCATCTGTGTCGTTCAAACCACATTGTGAAATCTCACCAGTGAGGGATTAATTCATAAACATTTGTTTTATGTGAGTCTAGCACTTAGGAAAAAATTCTCAGTCATTTTTTTTTTAACATCAGTGTCGTTCCTCTGCATTTCTGACTCAGAAGCTTGGAATCACAGTTCAGTTTAGTGTCAGCAAAAATGACCACTGAGCACTTCACATAGAATTGGAGTGTTCAGTTTATTTTCTGATCTTTATAAAGCTATGCTAATATAAAATATTTTTTGTTAGAAATATATTTATATATATACCTACAGACAACATTTAGCCATACAGACACTAGGTAAAGGCACACAGCCAGAATTTTAATAAACAGGAGAAGGTATGTGAAGCATAATTCTCCTGTAATGCATGTGTTCATTGATTGTACTAGAAAACAGAGGGGATAAATGCTAATGAAGGATTATGTGTACCTACAAAGTTTTGTTATTGGACACTACCTTGCATTTATGATGCCCTTTCCGTACCCCTTTCTGTCTGCCTGTCATCTCACTTTTTCAGTACTGTGTAAGCCACTGGACAGTAAAGTGCATACTGGTGGTGAGGGGGAGGACATGCATATTTGTGAAGTGAACGATATTAAAGCAATAGAGCATTTAAAAGCTCTCAGCAACAACCATTTCTCCATAATGAGTTTGAACTGCATTTCTTTTTGTGTTCATTGCCCACTGAACAAACATATTCAATGAAATACCACATTTGAACATTACTCTGAATCATAGGGGTAAAATATGGAATACTTACATAAAATGGAAGATTTATTTTTTGTTGTAATTTGCTTCAGAATGAATTTGTACCTTGATGGAAAAGAAATATGGTAGTTTTACATTTTCCCTGTTAGTGGAAAAAATAAGTGAATGAGTGTGTAAAAGAAAATGAACTCCCTGATAGGATGAGAGTACAGTGTGAGAGGATGTTTTTGCAGCAATATGATTTTTGAAGAGCACACCTTTAGTCTTGCAAATGAGATGGAATTCAAGATTTGCTTAGTTGGGGTTGTACAAAAGTCCATGTGTGATTCAGAAAACAGAAGATGACTTGTAAATAACCAGCTACCTGAGGGCAGGTGGAGTTGCAAAGAGAGATTTGAAAACTCTTTTTCACACAGTTGTACATCAGGGAAAATCTGTTGCCTGTGGGAATATTGTGCGTGGTAGGGAAAGTGCCCTCCACTGCAGGTTCTGTCGATGGTAAAACATAGTGTCTGAGGTTTGATATTCTAGCAAGTGACCATATTGAAGAAAAATGAACAGCACAGGCTTTTGGTGAGAGCTGTTTGGACAGGTGTTAAAAGTGTGCTCTAATCAGCTGTTTGCTGTGTTTCTGATGTTAGAGGTAAAGTATTCCTACATTCACAAAAGTAGGATTACAGGTTAACAGACTTATTTGAAATGAATAATAACAAAAGAGTGTGCTTTGCTTCAATTCTTTGCTTACTGAAGCATTGAGGCTATGATGGTTCATGTTAAGAGGAAAGATGCTCTCCAGCCAGTAGGTCTGTTATATTTAGTTACTGGCTCAAAGTTGAGAAAATACCTTGCACCAGACTTGAAAACAAGCAGGTGGCCAGTGTGTGTCACCAGCATTTGACAACCTCTTGCGTTCCAGTGTGAGTCACACCTTACCTCCATCTTACCTTTCCCAATTAGGCTGTGAAGACTGATGTGAAATCTGAGGTTATGAACACTTATGTTGAACCAGAAAAGACTAAATCCTAGGAAAAGCTTTCATAGTTATCTAGCTAAGCAGTTAGGATCCAGCTGGGCAATGGCAATGTAAGAGATACAACATGCTTCTGGTTCTCTCCAGCAGTCACAATTTCAGTTTGCAGCTAACATAAGTATTAGGGGATAGTCCATGAATCTCAGTTTCTAACATCAAAATTAATACTAGACAATGGCATGTGTGATAATTTTTAAAGGAACAAAAGGCAGCAGCTAAACAATGGGAGGAACAATATTCTTGGAGTCTCTACTGTATTTTTTTAGGGTATTTTCATTGTCATATAGGTAGGTACAATTTCTAAACTTAGTCTTATTTCATTGGGTAATTAAAATGCTAATTAAGAATTAGAGATGAAGAATTAGGCCTTAAAGTTTTCATCTTAGAATTTCAATTCTCTTCCAGTTACAAAACTTTTGGCTTTACTTTGTTACTCACAAACATTAATTAATAGGAATTAAATCTCCCAATTAAACTGTCAAAGTTTTAAAACCAACCTCTAAAAGTAAGCATAGAAAAAAAAAATCCTATCCTGTTCTGATCTGAAAGATTACTCAATGTACTCTGCCTTGAATCAGCTCTGAGTTTTGATAAGAAGGGTTTGTGAAGGATTTTTGACTGAACTGACAAATCAGTTTGAAAATTTTGCTTTAAAAAAAAAAAAGTCTTGCATCAGTAGCTGCCTTCTGTAAACACCGTAGAGACTCAGGGCAACAGAGAATAAGCATGCTGAGAGCAAAAGGAGAAATCAATGGAGGGGTGAGGGGCTAGAGGAGAGAGCACATGGTCCTCAGAGACAGCAGAGGAAGGCAGCCAAGGGTATCCTGCAGGGAACAGAGCAGTCTGAACGCTTTGTGTTACTGTTTCTTCATGGATTTTCAGAGTGGAATATGATTTTTACCAATAAAAAAACCCAAACCAAAACACGTGTATGTGTCTGTCATGGCTATCAGAGCAAATGCACAAATACCAGGCTTTTATTACTCATCCTTCTAGAAGTTCGCTGCCTTCTTTGGAAAACAGGATTCTGTTATTCTGTCTTTTAAGACTCCACAATGCATTTCAAATCCTTTTTGAAGGAGAAAATACATAACATATTCATATAAAATACAGTTTTATAGAACTACTTAATTGAATAAAAATGTATGAACAAAATATTTAAAGGACATTCTTCATGTGACATTCAAACGACTACATGGAAATGCTATCACCATGAACATATTTTCTGCAGCCTTTTACACAAACCTCTAGTCTTATTCTGTAATATTTTATCATAACATTTACATTCTCCTTTAAGAATATCAGATAAAAATATATCCTGAAGTATTGTTTTATTTGGTAAGCTTCTAAGAAAAATCGAACGCCCCCATTCCTAGAAATTGCTTACACACTTTAACTTCAGTGTTTGTAGATTTAAAATTACAAAACTAACTTTCTACTTAACTTCTCATTGAGTAATGAAGATTGCTTGTTTATTCCTCCATCTTCTGCTGCTGAATTGCTGTGAAGTTAATGTTACTGTATATGGGTGTTCAGACGTCTGTGAACGTGAACTTAAGCACTGTGAAACGGTGAGTTAGGTGAGTGTACCAAGTAAATCTAAGCAGACTGTTGTTTGACTGTATTCTAAATAGTATATCCTGCTTACAAGGGTTAAAACTGTACATTAAAAAAAGAAGAAAATAAATTAAATTCCTCGTGGAATGAACCTTTGTCGTAATTGCAGTCATTCATAGTTAATTAACATCACATTCAAACAATGATATAATAAGATCATGTCATTGATTGGAGTGAAATTACACACCACAAAAAGGAATTTTCAAGTGCAAACATTAATGTACCTTGTTTTAAAAAAAACGCTCTGGGATTGATTTACTCTCTCTTCCCCAAAAAGTAAGTAATCTCCTCATGCCTGTTATTATCTTCTGATTAACTATGCAGTGCCACCTGGTGTGCAGATGGGAGGACTATTACACATCAAGAGCTCTGTTCACACCCACCCACACAGATATAAACCTACATGGCAAAAAGTGAACAGATGTTCATTTTGCTTGTGCTATAGGAAAAAATTGTGCATCGTACTCCTGATTCATAAACTAAATTTGGAGGACATGAAATCTGCATATGGGGCCCGTAGGCCCATGGCCAGCACAGACATTTATGGAGGAAATATGTCATGTTCAAAATACTTCTCATTTCAGGTTGTGAGCAGACTTTTATTTGCTTGCTTCTCTGGTTTTGGTTTACCTTGTATTTCTGAGTTTTCTTTTCATCTGAAATTTCACTTACCTCCTCAAAAGGAGGAGTTTAGAGGCAAAGTTATTTGGAAACATATCCAGGATCTATCTGTTAGTTGGTTGCTTTTCAGAGTTGATTTGTGTTTCTTGGTGTTTGGGATGTTGTGTGAGGCTGTTAGGCCCCTTGGTGAAGAGCTGTTTGTCTCAGTGGTAATGTAACAAGTCATGTAAATGGCAGTGCACCTTGGTGAAAGACAGAGCTTGAGAACAGACTTTGTGCAGCCTTAGCCTCTTAATATCACCAACAACAGCTTTGTTGTTGGAAGTTTTTTCTATTGTTTTGTATTATTTTATAATTTCATAAATATTTTGACACTTGATAGATTATATAGGTTTTGCAGCAAGGAAGCCAAAGCTTTAAGACAGGCGGATGAAAGACAACAACAAAGGGAGAAAAATAATTCCTTGGAAGGTCATGCAGGAAAGAATGATTTTGTTGGATGATCAGCTAGATACTCAAACGTGTGCCTGGCATAGTTTCTGGGTTTATTTTATTGCCCCTTGTAGACAAGGGAGATGACTGTTTCAGAATCTTGCAAACTAAGTGCTTTTCACTAAGTATTTTAAATGGTGACAATGGCTTTTTAAGCATTGGTGTCCATATACAGTCAAAGATATTAAAGGCTGCAGAACCAGGGAAAACGCTTGAAATTGTATTTTATTGTTGCAAGCTGACATATTCAAATTCATGTATCTGCAAAAAGCTGTGAGTCTTTGGTATTAGAAATAATGAGAATGAAATAATTGAGATGAGTCATGAAGTCAGAGTACTTTGAAGAGTTTGAAGAACAGCAATGGTGAAGAGCAGTGGCAGGATCTGGGCAAAGCTAATTCAAAATATTTAATAATTGCCTTACAGCCCCTAGACTAGTATTAAAATTAAATTATAAAAACGTTTTTTAAAATAAAGATTCCATGAGAAGGCCAGTGATAGATGTGTTTGCGCTTTGTTCAAAACAGGATCAAAACTTCACACTGAGCTGCAATTGCCTGAAGTCCCAAGGAAGAAGGTCTGCACAAGTCTGTGCAGTCAAGTATAGGAGTTGTTTGTAATCTGCCTCCTGGAGAGCCTTAGCTCATGGCCCACAGCTTGGAGAATAAATGCCTCCTTCTTTAACACTACATTTCTTGTTTCATGTCCCATGTGAATAATATTCTAAATGAATTATACAATCAGTTGGTTCTAATACAAAACTTGTTCATTTTTATTATCATCTGCTGCTCTTTAATCTAAAAAGCATTGTTATTAAAAACCAAATACATTAAAAAAGGAACTCTGGGAAAGAACCTGTTGTTGCATGCTATAGGATGGAAGAATTTGAACCTGCTATTATTCTCAGTGCAATGTCTTTTCTGGAGACCAACAATGTACATCAATCCAAGAATTTTTATGCTTGGGGCATTTTTTCTACTATTGGCATTTGTAGTAAGCTGTTATTTCAGCTCTTTAGTCCTTGGTACTGCTCTGGATATTGGTGGAATATTCCTCTATATACCGAAAGCACTAGGCAGTTGAAGGCTTTTAGGGCTAAGATTCACAAAACGGCTTATTTATTATTAATAATCTTAGGACACTTTCAAAAAATACTAATGATCTGCCCTTGGGCACCCTTATGATATGCACCTGTAAATTACACAGATTTTTCTGCTATTACTTACTTATCTTTCCTACCAAAACACTACTTAGCATAACAATCTTTCCTGCGTATGTTTTACAAAACACTCTCCTGTCTTTTTCCACGATGCTGGACAGTCTGCCTGAGGAACTGATCATCTAACTATAATAGCAAAATTAATTTGATTCTTATTGTTTTAAGAGTAGTTAATTTTTTCATATTTTAGCGGATTATGTAATCTAACATTATTTAAGTCAACGTGTTAATTGGAAATCTTTCCTCTTCCAGAAGCATCTGTAAGTGTATTGTCCAATGCAGTAGCCTCCATCCTCATGGGAAGGCACATCCTCTACCCTTTGTTAGTTTTAATGCCATGGACATTTTTAAAAGGAGCAAATGTCTGAGAAGAAAATTGTACCTGTGCACTATAACAAGTAGTCTTTAACTAAGCTGTAGAAATCTTTGTGCTGCTGTGTCTTTGCTTTTGCATATATGCTCGTTGTCCAGGCTTTTGAACCACTTGCTATGGTCATGATACTTGAAAGTTGTTTTTTTAGTATTTGAGTCTATACTTCTCAGATAGGCCACTCATATCATTGCTTTTAGTATGAAATTTAAAATAACTATGCAAATGCATACATTTATGAATACAAAATGAAAGGGTAAGAGGCATACAAGTATTTCTCTGGGTTTCTGTGATGTGTTGGTGTGTTCCATAGATTTGAGATCAACTTTGTCATTCCTTGTGCATAAAGTCACAGGGATAGTCTTCTGTGTACGTTTTATAGTATGAAACCATATTCAAAATTTGACACTCGGTGATGTCATAAGGTATGGGGTACATATAGTAATTAAGATTGACTTTTGTACTGTTAGAATTTTCAGTGTGTTAATGCTAAATTTACTGTATTTTTTTAATAAAAATTGTTTATAAGACTAACATAGAAATAAGCACACTAAGTACTTAGAGTATTTGGGTTATGCTAACACAAATTACATGTTTATCTAACAGAGAAAATTATTTTCCAGATGTTGTCCTTGATGCTTTTTTTTTGGAAATCCTTGGGCTATTGTTCATTAATTTGTGCTAAAAATGTCCTGAGCTGAATGTGAACCATTAGAAAAAGTGAAAATGCATTCAGTAGCTACTGTGATAACTCAATATTCCCTCAAATGATCTTGAATAATAAGAATTTAAAGATCAGCAGATTTCAACTAATTAATCTTTAATGTTAATATTGTCACTGTGTTGAAATGGTAGTCACCAAGTAGAAGCTTACAGTGTATTACTGCATTTCTAAGAGGAGTTAAGGTTTTATTTGTTACTGTTCCATTGGTATAATAGGAGATGGTGTAACACACTTCAGAGTTCATAGGATTATTTTTGTTAGAAATGATCCTTTATTTTTTTGTAATCATTGATAATAAATGTGTATTTGGGTCTGATGCATATGTTTAAATAGATTCTAACACTTCAGTAGATAGTCAAATGTCAGTACCTGATTGTTATTTAAATTGAAATTCAATTATTAAGCATTATTAAAGATAATTTCTAAATAATACAATATTTATAGCTTTTTCACTAATACATTGAATTTTTTAATGAGAACAGAACTATCTTCCAAAAGAAACAGTTATTCTAATTTTATAGATAGCCTATTGCTTAGTAGTCAGACATTGGAAATATCACAATTCGTTATTTCAATCTAAGTGACTTAGACATCTTTGCATTTCTGTTGGTAAACACAGGCTTGATGCTTCTATTGTGGCCCAGCACAAATCTTTTGTAGGTGAAAAATGATGGCCAAATCTTTATCAGTGAGAAATTTATGACCCTGAGATTAGCTCAGTTGGTCGGAGCATGATGGTAATGACACCAGGTTTGTGGCTTCAAGCCTGTCATGGGTCATTCACTTAAGAGTTGGACTTGATGATTCTTGTGGGTCCCTTCCACCTCAGCGTATTCTGTGATCTGGAAATATTTATGTTTTGTTAAACTTTATCAAGTTATATAAGAGTCTCTCCAAAACAAAAAAAGTTCTCAAAAAGACTTTACATACTTAGGTGACCACATAGCCTCTGTTTACAGTTTTTTTATTGCTTGTCTCCTTACACTCAAAGTTTGAGTTCTTGACTGAATGAAGTCTGTTGCAGAAAGAAATTTGCAGTTAGAGGAGATAGAGTGACCATTCTGTGCATGAAGCATAAGGTACTTGGTTGTGGTCTCTGTACTAATTGCTGGGCTAAAGTTCCTGCCCATTTCTTTCTGTAGTGGCTGCTTGATAAGAAAGCTTGGTGGAAATTTGCATTAAAAAAATTCCTTCCTGCAGTAGACAGAATCTGAAGAAATCACCCCTAATTATTACAACCTATGCCTTCTTTGTGCACAACTTTTTCTGAAATCCCAACAAAACTAAGTAACGAAAGTTCTGAAATGTCAGCACACTTTATTGTAGAGACATAAGAGTCTTAATACAAACTCTACATTGATGAGTTAATTTCTTATTTTTCAGATACAAATGTGGGCCTTTGCATGTGCTGAATGTGCCCTTTATTGTATTGAGGCATAGAAAATACACATCATAGCTCTGTCACTTCCGTAAACCTGCCAAGAATGGAATATGTTTAATCAGACTTAGAGAGTGAATAATTCTAGATATATGTGTGGCATTCAGCGTTCATTCAGAAAGATGTAGAAGATGCAAACTAAATGTTTAGTTAAAGGAAAGTTGAGTGAATTGCTGCTGTGGCAGGAGATAGTAGTTTTTCACCTGAAGCACACCCATTGCCTTTAATTTTTCACTTGGTTAATAACAAAAATATGAATCATATACAGCACAATAGATCACTGGAAGGAAGCATTGTGGTGTGATGGTCTGTTGAGGGTGAGACTTCTGGGCTCTGGCTATTGGCATCCTGACTGAGTTCATTCTTCTCAAAAATCATGTTGGAAGATGGAAATGTAGCCCTAAAAGGACTGTGAGAGTGCTCAGTACTGTAAAATGCTGTGAGGAAGCCATACTGTGTACTTGCTGGCAAATGTTCAGGCTGTTTCTTGAAGCTACAGAAATCTTCATTCCTAGGCACTTGCAGTTGTGTGGCTCATTTCTATTCCAGCATTTTGAAAAATGTGTGTAACAACCAATAGAGCAGATGAAATAAAGCAGATTTTATTTGGCATTATTGGCATGAATTCAGCCAATATCAGTGATCAAAAGGAACTTGAATTTTTCTATCAGATAACTTCTTACTCACATTGAAACATTTTCTTTAGATTTTCCCCACCAGGATATGCTGGTAAAGATGTATTGTGTCCTACATACTGTTTTCTGAGATGAAATTTTAATAATTTATCAAAAATGAAATATAACTTGCATAGTGTCTAATATATATTTATTTCAACCTTTCAGATATGAAATTATCTAAACCAGAAATAGTTTGCTTACATGGTTATATTTTACTTAGATGTTAGAAAAGAGCTTTGAAGACAATTTGATTGCATTTGTGTTGCCAATTTGAAGAGCTGCCTGACTTTGTTTCCTTTGGTTCTTAAAGAAAAAGTGCTTCTGCTTGTATAACACCGCTTCTTAAACTTCATCTAGTAGGATCTGCCATGCAGGAGGCGTTTCTAATAAGCATGCAGTAGTAGAAGGGTCAGGGACTAACCATTGAATAAAAGTCAAAACTCAAAATGAGGTGCCTTTCCTGTTTAGCACTGGGCAGTGATAGATACTGATAATGTTTGATTAATGAGCAGCAGACTTGCACTGGGTGAAAACATCTGTAAGAAATGATTTATTATTTCAAAGGTATTGGAAGCTTACTGTATCTTGTAGATTCAACTGTGTGTGCCTGAATAAAATAAATGAGATGCAACATGTGAAAAATGAAAACACATTACTTGTAAAGGATATGTCACAAGCAGGGTATTTTTGTTCAAGTACACTTTGTCACTTTGGGGATTTTTAATGTTGGTCTGAATACAAATCATTTAACTGGCTCATAAAATCAACCTAGTTGGAATTTTTGCATCTATCATTGAGACATAAATGAGGGTTAAACTTAATATGCTGGAACATCCCTTAAATTTTTTGCATTTGGTATCATACACAGCTGTTCCAACTGTACATGTGAACAGAAAGAATTCTCCTAGCAATGTCATAGGAGTGAAAAAATGTAATGATGCAATTTTAACATTGAAATTAGGAAAACTAATTCATTTGTAGAGTCATTAAAAGTAGTGTCATTAAAGTTGGTAAAGGTTCCTGTAAATATGTCTGTGAACCAATGTCTGATTCTCTTCTCTCCACTCAAGCTGTGTTTGAAAATGAACAATGACTTGTAGATAGAAATTTTAATTTTGTGTACTTGCAATTTAGTCTTGTAGTTGCTGGGTAGTCTTTTAGCCTGACTTTGATTTTTAAAGTGACCTTATCCTGTGCTGTGTGTCAGTGGCTGTCGATGCGGTGTCATGTCCCTTGGTTCTGTTCAGAGCTGCCGTGGAGCTGGGAGCACAGAGACCTAATGATGGTGCACACTCACCTCCATCAAACTGCACTGTGTGTTCAGACAAGCTGGAGCGCCCTGACTCCAGGATTAGAGAAACTGCCTTTTCTCTAGTTCTGGAAACAGGAAAGGTATGGGACAGTGGAAATGTAATCTGCTCTCTGAATTTCTTCTCTTTTGCTGGGTCAGTGACTGTGGAACACTTCTCTGTAGTGGGTAATGTTTGGAAATTCTGATACATGCTGTTCTGTAAATCTACACCTATTACGTGTATTTACCTTATCCACTTTCTGACTTTTCTGTTCTAATTCAGTAGACAGCTAAAATATTTTTCTTCTTGGGATTCATCACTGATTTTTTTATATGTGTATAAATGCTAGTCAAAAAAAATACATGTTTTTATGTTGTGCAAAAAAAGTATAACCTGATGGTCTTAAAAAAGGTGTGCCAATTTTTGGTAAAATTGGATGATACACTGCAATGTCCCTTGAACATAAATTCACACTGATTTGTGTATGTAATTTAGTACTGCCTAGAAAAAAACATATTTAGTTGCTTAGGGTCAAAATTGTTTATCAGAAGTTTTAGATCTGAAGATCTTTTTCGGTAGATTCTATTCATAGCATTTGGTCTGTTCTTCATCGTGTTTTGATCTTACAGGGTCCGATGTAGTGGGAGTTAGAGTAGAAAATAAAAATCTTTATCTTAAATTCTTTTTCATATTATATCTGAAATAGAGAAGGAAATTAATCTTGTCCTCAGATTGTTCCTCCAGCCAGTTCTTTAGAGTCCCTAAGTAATGTCCTAGCTTTGAGTTAGAAGGTTCTCTTTTTCATGTAGAGGTTGGCTCATCCTCTCATCAGGCCCTAGAAGTTACTTTTCTAAGATGTACTAGACAGTTAAAGCTGTTATGAAATTGGAGGGCATCAGGTTTTACTGTCACTGGATTTCATAAAACAGAGCTCCAGCAGTGACAGCTCCCTCTTTTTAATGTGGAAGCCACAAATTGACTACATTAAAGGAGTGACCTTTCAACCTACAAACTGAGTGGAGTTAGTGCAGCTTGCCAACTATGAGGTCTTGGTAGCATCTCTGCAGCAGGTGGTAGCCTAGAGAACATATGGATCAACAGCTGGATACTAAGTCCTCTGAGCACTCTCAGGATCCTGGCCCATTTGTATTTACAGAGGGAGAGGGGGAAAAAAAAGCCCAAATCCAAACGAACGAAACCTAAAGAAGCAGATAACTAGAATTTATAGTGATGCTACATGGACACCGCAGTAATTTAGTCTAGAAGCCAGATTGAAACTTCAGAAGCAAAAGCTGTCAAAAACATTGTTAATGTGATAATTTCTCCACTGAAAAATCTGGATGCAGATTCTTTGGTCAGGCAGCTAAGTCTATAAGCAGTGAAGCATGGAAGAGGTCAGATCTGCTGCAGGCCTATTTGCAGGCTTCTTTCGTAAAAAGTATGCAGGAAACCACGCACGTTGTCCACCAATTTCACAATAAAATAATAGTACACCGTTGTAGTGTGCTTTTATACTTTGTAATAGTTTTGGTTTTGTATCCCCTTATTTTTCCTAAACAGAGACAGTATGCCTATAGTTAATACATCTTTTAATGTCCTTTTTTGCTGTTTCATTTAGTGATTACTTGCAGCTTCTGAATTAAACTGGCTCACTGTGCTGCAGATTACCTCTAAAATGCCACTGAATTAAGATTACAATTAAGGACGGAACTGTTTAATGCAGTTAGAGTTTTAGATGCAACATGTTTGAGGTTTTTTTCCTCTTTTTTTTTAATGTCTTTGTAAAAAATGCACAGTGAAGATTTTGATCTGTATTAGTACACAATATTTACAGCAAGTTTGATGCCTGGCTCTTTGTATATAAGCAGAAATGGAACATGGAGGAGGAAAACCTTATAATGGCTTTTCCTTGCATTTCTGAGCAGGAACCACACAAAATACACTATCGCTGCTCTCAGGAGTGCCAGAACTGTGCTGCTACTACTACTTCTTGGCATGTCACCTTTTCAAAGCATTAAATACAACTATTTGATCATCCCCATTTTGTGGAAGAGAACTTTTCCAAGATAACTTTATTGGTTGTGGAATAGGCAAGCAAAAAGCAATACAACTCAAAGTTGAAAAGTCAAGTTCATTCTCCAGTTGTAAGTCTGGAAATTCAGTCTTTGTTGCTAAGACTCTGCAGACAACAAAATTTGTACGAAGACTGACTTCTGGTTAGGTGACTTTGAAGATGAAGCAGCAGAATAGGAAAAGAGAAGCCTGGTTTAAGCAAGTTTGTGTTTGTTTGATATAATTAGCAGGCCAAAGAATCATTTAACATCCTCTCTCTTCAGTTTGTCAGAATTCAGTTTAAAAAATGGATTACCTTTCCTCATGTATGCGTGCATCTGTGAACACGTTGGAAAAGGACTCTTTCAAGGGTTGGTCCAGCTGCTGTTTTGTTTGCATCAGTGCACAAGGGGAAGGGTGTCACATGGAGGTAAGGGTTTGAATCCATGATTTAAGTTCCATGTGTTTTACATAGAACAAGCCCATCTCATTAGTCAAGGCAGGTTTCCTGGAACATACTTAAAATCATATGGAAAATCTGTGCTTGAACATATTGGAACTATTTCTCATATTTGGGTTAAAGAATAGTAGGGCCTGCTTGCAAAACAAATGCTATGTCTACAAAAGAAGAATTTTATTCAAGGACAAAAAGGTATTCTTAAATTTTGAGACTATTTTTCAGTATTTAAAAAAAAAGTTCATAACCTGGTTCATTTATCTAAAAAATTGTTATTAGGACTTTTTGATGCCTCTTGAAGCTTCTGCCACTGTAGAATATATATGCATATTTTATTGGTATTTTTTAATTTGAAAACAGATTCATGACTTAGTCTTCAAATGTGCATGAAATGAGTGACTCAATGGAAGGATCCCTCCTTAAATCAGGAATTATTCACAAAGTAAGTAGTAGTCACAGATGTTGAAATACATTTTGCAGTCATCTTAGTGGCTGTATTACATCCAGGGGTATACCAATGTCCTCTACTCAAGCCACTATTATTTGGAAAAGACACTGATTTGGGGTCCTTCAGCTGTCATTGTTTTCCAGCACAGTGAGACTTCAGTAATAGACTGCCATATGCAAGAATTATAAACTAATGCTGCAAGATAAAGTTCATTATGCCATTGTGTGCTTTTAGAATCCTGTGCTACTTTTGCTCATTTTCTTCAGCTGGGATGGAAGTGTATCTATAACAGTATGACTAATTATCTTTACATGCATTTATCACTAAATAAACTTCACACAAGACAGCAAGATTGTTTACTTAAGCAGTATAATACTGGGAATGGAAGATAGCTCTAGAACGTAGGATTACATTGCCAGAATGGCACTATTTATTAAGCTATGATAACGCTAATGTTCCTTTTTGATGTATAGCATGTGTGACTTCAGCTGAACTTGTAGAGAGCCTTAAGGATGTTTCATTGAACATTTAGTATGGCAGCAAGCCAGAATACATTTAGCCTAAACCCAGATGACAGGTTGGTAATGAGGTAGTGATTGATGACCACTGCTTCCATATGAAAACCTGCTTGATATGCTGGGGGGGAAATGCATTGCTAGCTCTTTTTATTTCATTCCCTCTGTATTAGTTATTCTTGCTATGGAGGAGTAGCATTGGCTGCTGCTTATTCAATCCTGGTTTCACTTTTGGATGAGAATTGAGTACTCAGCTGAGATTGTAGAAGCATAGCCTGATGGCTACATTTATATGAATTTAAAAATCCTGATTTCAGTGGATTTTTATTGTCAAAATAACTGCAATTATATCACTTAATGAAGCAGCTTATAATATTATTACCTGCCTTTGTAATTTTACAAGTCTTTATGATTCATTTTCTGTGCCATCTAAATGGCATTGCTTTCCCTTCTGATATAAAAAGAGAAACTTGGCCCAAAGGTTGTAACACAGGGGTCAGGCAACAAGCCTAAACAAAAGACTGCTGATTATTTTGCCTAGTCCTTTTGAATGCTGCTGTGTAAAGACACTGCACTCCTTATTTAGATGAGGGACAAACTGTGGTTCTATGCACTAAGAAGGGCATTTTAGCCAGATTCCAGCTTGATGTCTGGATTAGCAGTAAGGGTTAGGAGGAGGCAGCAGAGGCCTGTAGGGGTTATATCCATGGCTGTACCCAGTCAGACAGAGTGGATATTAGATGTCCCCAAAGCTGGAGGATAACTAATGGGATCACATTAAGGCCTGGTTAGAAATCACCCAGGGATGCAGCAAAGGGCACTAGGGCAGCATAAATATCTAATGTCAAAAGAGACTCATTATTAGTGTTTTCCCAGGCAGAAGTGACTTTTGGTCAGGAAGGGGTGAGGAAGCTTGTCACCTAACCAGAGTGACACTGCATTTCCTCGGAGCAAAAATAGGAGTAACAAAAAAGGGGATCAGTAACAGAATCAAAAGCCAGAATAAGGAGGTCATGAGGCAGGGCTGGGGCAGTTTCCATTCTTCTCCTGCTGCTTCCAGAGATGTAAGGGAAGTTTTCATGCCCTCTGGAGGCAAAGTGACTGATTTTTCAATAACGAATGAATGCAATATTAGAATGACAGATTTGTGGGGCAAACATGCATTGGACCCAAATGAGGGAGAGAGTCCAGGAGCATGCACAGTAAGAGTTAAAGTAATCAGTAATGCCTCTTGGTGAAAGAGAGGGTTCTTGTGGAATTGCAGTAGTCTACACGTGTAAAGGAAAGGGATAAAGGAGAAAGGACGGCTGCAGCGCTGGGATGGATTCAGATATGCAGAGCAGAAGTTCATCTCTATATGCACAAATGGAAAATTATTATGACAGGAATCATCATTGTCTACCTAGGTCATTTAACTTCCATCAAATTAACATTGTTTTTCCTACTAAACCATACCCTTCTGATGTTTTCATTCTTCTTGTGGCTTTAGCTATTACATGTACTTGCAATCTTTTTTTGCAAACCTCTGTTTATGGTATAGGAAGCTCTTTGAGGAGCACTGGTCTTCTTTTTGTGTTTAGAAGGTACCCACATCCCACATGTTCAGTACCAGAAATAAATACCTTTTAACTTAGATATGCCATTCATTTGAACCTTCCATTCATTTGGCACTTTCATTCCATAAATTCCTGTGTATAGGCAGACATCCTGTGAGTTGCAGAATTTGTCAATTCAAGTTGAAAAACTGCTTTCTTTTGAATGTTCTGAATGTGTTTATCAGATGTTCACACCTATAAACTGTCCTTAATTGAGAAAACCACATTTTGTTGTTCACTGACCAGTGACAAGATGGAGCAGGTCCATTGATTTTTACCCTCTTCCTCGAAAGACCTTAGTTTTAACATGTAGTGGCAAGTGAGGACATAGTCTTTCAGTGGAGATTAATGGCCATATGGTGTTGTTGCTTATACACTGGAAAGCTTAGTTATTTACTGTAAAATCTGACTCAAAATTCTATACGCAAATCAGAAACTCCTACTTGGTTTGTTTCCATAACAACACACAAAACAACATCAATCACTTATAGTAGAGCTCCACACTCCATAATTAGGGATGCAGTTTTAAGAAGTGTGGGAGGAGTTCTGTAAAGTGTTTTTATGTTAAAAACAACATTAAGTCTTGTTCTCACAAAAGCTTATGCACAAACTTCACTTAACAGAATGTAATTAATTCCATTGGCATTTATGGTATGTCTCCACAGCTCTGATGCAATGTCTGGAGTGACTACGCATGCCCTGCTCTGTCGTGTCTGAATGACTGGAGTATGAGCAAGGCTTCCTTGAAGGCAAGCTTGCCTTCTGTATAGGGAACAAGTGGGGGATTTACCCCAACAGACAGAGTCACCATTTTACCAGGCAGAGATTTCAGTATGAGAGTAAATGCTTGCCATATGACAACCTGTAATATTGGAGAAAAGCAATACCAAGAAAAAACTGCTTAAAGCACTTTATGTAGGAAAAAAACAAAATTTTCTGTGTATCTTTTTAATATAGAATTTAATCCTAAGGATATCTACCATATATGGCATTTTCCACTAGTATCAGGAGAATTCATACCTGATATGGTGGAGAATACTCTCCACGCTGTATTCACTATTGCAGTGAAGGACAGATACTGCTGTATGAAGCTGTTAGAACATCATAACACCTTCAGTGAGGCGGTCCCACAGCCCCACTGATGCCTTGCAGTAATTTACAGATTGGAACAGTTTGAAATAATCAAATGCAAAGTATTGCTTCTCCACTGTACTTACTACTTGGCTGAAAAACAGGGAGGGTTGTGTGTAATTGGATTTCTTTGTGCTGTTTGTTAGTGTTTGGGGGCTTTTGTTGATTTTTTTAAAATACACATTGGCTATATTTTAAAGAACCAACAAAACATGCTTTAAGTTCTCCTGGCATTTTTGAGGCAATAAGTAAAGCATTTTCTCCAAAGCATCTTGTAACTGACAAATCCCTGGGCCCTTAGGCAACCTGTGTTTGAGTCTTTTTGCTTTCAGCTGCTCCAGAGACAGCACGTGGTGTGTGTCTAGGAAGGAAAGGCTGAAGGGGAAAACCCTGAACAAAATGAGGGACAGTTAAAAAAAATAGTAGGTAAATGGGAGAGAAGACCCATAGTAGAGAAATGGGAGACAAAAATTTCTATAATGGAATAGAACTGAAAAAAGTTAAGGAAATAAAAAGAAAGAAAAAGTAGATAGAATACATAAAGTGGGGGGAAAGGCAAATAAGGGAAATAAAAGCAGAAAGACATCAGATTATCCCTAAAGATGATAAAAAATGGGAAGGATTAAAATAAAACAGAAGCTCCTATAGTTGTTCTGGCCGCATTTTCAATAGTTTTCTTCCTTTGATAACCTAGATGTCAGTTTTCTCTTTAAAGAAAAAGAGCAGCTGAATAGAATAAATGCTTTACTGAGTTTTGATCCTTTCTGTCCTTCATAAAATATTGTCATGTGTACCAAATAAGTAAGATCTAAATGTTAAAAAAAAAAAAGTATTTACATGAAAACCTCTTCTAACTGGTCAGCTGTAGTAAGTTAAAAGATGGGGAAATGTGTATATTCTGAGAATTTTTACAACAGTTTTGATTATGTTTCTTATTCATCTCAAAGAATAAGCATATTGTTATATCAGTGGATATATTATGGGATTTAAAAAAAAACAACCGCAATTAAATCACAGCTAAGGTTGCTAGGTGACAAGTAAGAGAGGCTGTATAATTAGGCATGTCCAAAAAAAGTCAAATAGTGGAAAGTAGTAATCCTAAAGGAATGTTGCCATTGTCTGTACTGACACCAAATGACCATCTCATTCAAATGTGCACTTCATTAAAGAGTCACCTCCTGCTTGGCTTCTGCAGCTGAGGTCTTACTACTCTGTGTGGAGTCGGTGGAAACAGGGAGACTTTTAATTAAGTGTGAATTTTGATTTGCTCTCTGAATATCCCTTTGACAGCATGTTATTCCTTGGTTTTTAATATTAGCAATCACATGTTTTTCCTGAAGACAAAGGTAGTAGCTGCCCACTGATATGAGAGAGTCTTTCTACCTGTGTCAAATCTGTACAGGCTACTGGCAAAATAGCTATGATGTGACACAGTCTGTAGAGGTAATCCATCTCCTTAAAGCAAGGAAGGGACAATAATTACAAAAATAAGCATTTTACAATAATTAATAGGTGTTGGGGGTTTGATTCCTGTCTCTCATTTAGGAGGAGTAATTGAGGAGCTCTCCCAGTCCAGCAGGCCTTTCTAACACCATAGAGAGTGGCCTTTCAAGGACACTGCTCCCATCTCTCAGCCCTGTGGATGATTCCTGTGTGGGGCACGGGTGATCTGGTTCCTCCAGCGCTGCAGTTGCAAGCAGGATAAGTGTTGAGACAATGCTTGCACTAGCATGGTTGGAGGCAGGAAGTATTCTGCATGCTTCCCACACCATAAAAGTTCTAGCTTGAAGATGCACTCTTCAAGCCTTTTAAAATCCTGATGTGTGAACTGCCCGGGAGCCATCACAACCTTGCTCCTATTGTATGGTCCTCAGCAAATCACTTAAATTTCTTTGCACATCTGTACAATGCAGGGATAAATGTTGATTTCTTATCTGGGTCCTGGATATTTTGAGGGTTGACTGTTTGTGTAGCACCTTGCAAATAGAAAGTGCTACAAACAGTAAATGTTATTTGTTACTCATGGTATCAAAATAACTCATGCAGCCAAGTGTGGAGTATGGCTTGCTGTCTGCCTACCTGATTTGCATTCCTACATGCAGTGAAAATAGGAAGGTGTTGCTATAATATCAGTACCTGCATTTTTATAAATTTTATGGCTCTGCTGTCTTGTCAGAAATTCTGCATTACGTCAGCTATACATTTAATTACAAGGCTTCAGAAATTTTAAATATTATGTTTTCTTCCTTTTTTCTTCAGTGTCACAACAGCATTCCATTTATGGCATCTTTCTCATGGCTTCATTTGCTGAATGTGTAGTTCTGTTAATTTTTTCCCATGTGTTTAGTTGGATGTATGATTTACCCTTTATTAATAAATGTTCCCCCATTTTGTAAAATTTAAGCAACAAGGAATTTTGGTTTCAGCCAGTGTTCTAAATGATCTGTGTAAATGATTAAATGAATAAGTAAATAGTGAAGTGTCCTTCCCTTTGGTGCCTCAATAATAATAATAATCTTTTTATCTTGCAAGGATTACATTTAGAAACTATGTCACTTCTTGCCCCTTCAACAATTTTTTATTTGGATATTCTGAAATATAGTTTAATTCATTTTTTTTTTCCTGAGGTACGAGTCTCTGAAAATGGCTTTTTACTTTTAAGTTTGTGATAGAGATGAGCATGGGAAAAAAAAAGAAAAAGTTGTCTGATATATAAATGTATATCTGCTCAGCATTTGATTTCTGGTTCAAGGGTTACTATAATTGTAATCTCTCCTTCCAAAAATTGGAGGGCATGAACTTTTGGAAAGATGTGTACTTACAGGTATGGAACTGTATCTGTGTGTATGCTTGGTGATGTGATTGCCAGTGCAGGGTTAAGCAACTTTCATCCCACATGCTATACCTTCAACATGCATATTTCATTTTGCATTTGAATGCATAAGTGAATACTTGTTCTCTATTTATATGTATACTATAATCAGAAATAAAGCATTCAGAATCAGAGGTAGACTTTGTTTTAGCAGATGATTCTGTTTATCTGAGTCCCTCTCTCTCACACAACTGTTGTTGCTAAGGTTAATTCAAGTCTAATTCTATGTCTAATTTTATATGTAAAGCAAAACAAATTTATAATTTAAAATACTTGAGTAAAAGTCTTGGTTCCATATAACTGGTTTAGTTATGCTGCACTTTTGAAAGATAATTTTATCAGAAGGGAAGTGGATGTACAAATCAAGTTTTTCTTTTTTTTTGTGGTGGAATTTTTGCATGGACTTTAAGGAAGCTCCAGGACTGATCAGCATCAGTTGTAACCTGTTATAAAATGACATGAGAGCTAGAATTACTGTTGTTGCATGTTACAAACATCCACAACTGTAGATAGTGATATTTGATAAGTTTTTGTAAAATGCTAACAGCTGAAATAATCTGTGAATGGAGGAAAATTGTATTCAGTTTTTAAGTTGTTGTCCTTATCCCACACTCTGATTTTACAAGGTTATTGAGTCATTTTGTTGAATAAGGCAAGCCCAATTCCATCATTTGCTCAGAAAAGGACTGTGAGTAGCCAGATATGCTTTCTGCAATAATGTATAGTACTAATTAGAGGGATGGAAGGAGGTTTTGGGGAGAAGACATTTCAGAAATTAGCTCTTGACTGTTGTGTGAGATCTGTGTTTTCTGGTTTTCCATGTCTGAGCTTTGTTTCTTTGTAGTGTGGGTGGAGGAAGAAGGGGTCAGATTCCTGGTACACTGCCACTGGCTTGGAGAGCTCTGTAGCTGATAGAAACACACCAGCTATTGAATTTCTCTGTTCTTTCAGTGTCTGGTACCTATGCCTTGATAGGGAATACTTTTCTTTTACCTAACTGTAGTAGTGGATTTTTTAAATCCCAGATGAAAAACTCAGAAATCTTTCTATGGCTTAGGACCTCAATCAGGGCATATTTCATGGAGTCGTAAAATAATTGGAAGGGGCCTTTGGCGATTGTCTGGTGTAGCCCCCTAGCTCAAAGCAGGGTCAGCTGGAGCAGGTTGCCTAGGACCATATCCAGTTTTGAACATCTCTAAATACATAAGAATGCTTGCTCTGAAAGTCTCCTGGCACTCCTGAGGTTCTTTTCCTCCGCATCAGTAATGTACAGACATACAGATCTTTTGGCAGACAAGGGTTGGGTCCCGAAGGTACTTAGGCCCAAATCAATCAGAGTATTTAGGTGCACACCTAGGAAGGGGTGTATTTGAGGTACTGTACTTAGTTTGGTCTGTAACACCTGTGTTACAGTTAATGGCATATTTCTGCAGGGAAACCTTTTTCAAAACTTGATTTTATTGTGAGTACTTTCACTACCCGACTTGTCTACAAATCCCTACTAGGATTTTCTTCTGGCGCTTGGGTAGTCACAGAAGACTTCCAATTATGTTTCTAGATGTCTTTCTGTGTTCAAAAATTTTTGCACTAATGTGAAAGTAAGCAAGTTTTTTGTGTTTTGATCTTCTGCATATTTTCATTTCAGCTCTAAACAACATGTTATCTGTGGTTGTATTTTATAATTGCATCTAATTATGTAATTATACAATTTTTTTTTACTACTGTCAGCTGCTTTTAAAAAAAGTTTGGTATTTTTTAAAAATTCCATTTTACTATTATAATATTACACTGATGACTTGTTTCTCCTTTGTGTTTTGCACAGACAATCTTTCTGGTAAGGCAGACATAGATAGAATGTAGCAATTTTTTAGCATAAAGAAATTGGATAGAATATCTGCTTTCCTGATTTATTGATTAGCCCAGGGAAGTTCAATAGCTAACTGAGGGTTTCCAAACTGTCAGAATATTCAGTGACAAGTTGATGTTGACATAATTGAAGTTGAATGTATTAATTTTGTCTTAGTGATCTAAAAATCATTGCATTTTAATATGGACTTTGTTCTGGGCTGGATCCAAAGCACAGTGAAGGGCCTAATGCTGTGTACAACTAAACTTTTTCTTTAATTGTGCAGCTCTCAGCCATTTCAGATAGTGGAAAGCATATCAAGTAGGTAGGTCTAATTATGGACAGAGAGCAAAAGGTGACAGTGTGCAGAGATGAATTTGTGTTTAGAAATTTGAATATTTAAAATTAGCTTAGTCTGTGCTTATATATGTTTGCGTTATAGCATATCCTCAAAATCTTTGACAGTTTTGAACAAAAGTTACCTTTAAGTTCAAAACACAACAGCAAATCCATATAATTCTATAGATCCCCAAATAGTCTTTGTTTCAATGAGCCTGTTTTTGTTACTCTTACAGAAATTTATTTTCAGTTTTCTTCTGATGGATTAATAGAATAGCTGGATTTATTAGAACTGCCAAATTCTACATTTGAAAAGAAATTAAATCTGTTTTAAAAAGAAAGAATAGCACAAGCTGCATCTTCAGTTTATGCTAGTGCCATTGGATTTAGGCACTTGAAATTTCAAGAGCAGATTTTACATACAAGAGAAACCTGTAAGCAAATTGAAAGTGCTGTTTAGGATTCATAGAGTAACAAAATGCATACTCCATCTCTGACATAATTTGTCTTGAGGTTTATGAAATAATTTTTCATCGGATTACAATATTTAAAGTAATTAAAGATACAATTTGCTATTTAATAAACAAAGCATTTTGTAACTTCATTAAAGATGCTGCCTTTCTTAATTGTAATGGTCCAAAAGGTTGTCAGTGAACTGTACATTAACTGCAGAGATAATAATGATTTTATATGCTAATAATTTTTAAATTAATAACTCATGTAGTTTTTCAGCCACAAGGGGAAAATAATTTACATTCTTAAAGCTTACTTTGGTATTAACCACTTTACTTGGGGAGAGTGGATATCCTCGTATAAAATGTTCATTTGTTTTACATTAGCACTAATGCAAGCATGTAGGACCCACTGGTGTAGAAGGATTAAAAGCAGCAGCATTAGACAAGCATGAACATTTCAGAGAGAAATCCTTGTTAGAGGGGTCTGTTGGGACTGTGTAACTTGATTTTCTATTTATTGATCTTGTTTTTGTTACCATTTGAAACTGTTCGGAGAGAACCTTCCTATTGTAGTGCTGCAAATACGAAAATCTGCACCAAGCAGACATAAATTCATGTTCTCTCCCAGGTAGATTTGTGTGCTTTGGTTTGCTTTAGCATGGGTTGGATGCCTATTTAGAGGAAACATATGCTCCCTTGGGAGTATTTGCATCATCACTGCAGGTAATTCAAGAAGTCTCATTTTAACTTTCTGGCATCTCTTTGTCATAGAGGTCTCTTCATGGACTGAAAAGAGACATGCAGTCCTACCTCCCTGATGCTTAATCACAAAAAAACATTTTTGCTTAAAAAAAGTATCAATTTCCCGTTTTGAATGTTTTACTTCCCCACCAAAAGAATGAGTTTAAGAGGAGGAGGAGGCTTCTCTGAATGCCTGTGCAGGTATCTGCACCTACAAGCCAAGTACCTGACCCATGATCGCCCGTGTCTGTGCTTCACTTCATCTTCCTGTCTGTTGGGCATTGAGGAGGCATTTGGTGATGTGCACCACCATTTGTCTGTCTGTCTTCTAGATAGTAGCCTTACAGCATGAAAGGTTCAACTGCATTGTATTTTTGACCCAAAGTCTCAGATTTAGTGCCCTGTCATTAGTATAGGAAATGTCCAAGGAAAATGCAGGCACTTGATGAAAATAGTATAATTAGTGAATAAAGACACTCTGTCTTTAGGTGAAATTTTTAATGAAATGCCACATATGCTGTTCTTGAGAAAGGAATTCAGATTTAGTTAATAGATTTAAAAAAAAACTCCAAAAACATTAGTTCATGAGTTCTTTCTGTCATTTACCCTAATTACCCTAATTCAGAACTTGGTCAAAAGATGAGCTTGCTTAGGTCAAAGCATGGACTTGGCCAAACCATGAACTTGCTTAGTTATTCCCAGTATGGAAAACTATGAAGGGATAGCTGTGCAGGAGCTGTGATGTTTCTGAGCTGATGTACCTGTGTAGGAAAGTATCAGTTTAACAGAATATTTACATGAAACTCCTTGCTACAGCTACTTTTAAAAGGAAAGGCAGATAAATATGTGCTTAATGATAAGGACATTGATATGTAGGTAAATGACCTGAGTGAGAATGCTTATTGACCCTCCAGCATGTTACGAGAATGTCATATTTGTTGCAGGGTATTCTGTACTGACAGTGTGTGACAATCTGAGAAGATAAAGCCTCTGATGACACATACTTATTATTCACCTGCAATTATAAAACTCTGTGTGCTTTTTTTCATAATTCATAGTGAACACTGGAGCATAATCATGTTGAAAGTGTCTCTTCAGAATGTTTCTTTAAAGAAATGAGTAAGAAAATCTTCTCAAATGTTTTGATAGATGATTCATGGCACTGGAGCTGCTGATGAGGAGCCAATATAGCCAAGTCTATAAATATGCAGTTACGAGAACTCTGGAAACATGAATTCTGGTAGTGTGACAGATTCAAAAAGCACTTTTTCTACTGGAGTAGGTTTCTAAAGTTGCTCTCTTCCTGTTCTACATTCAGATGCCGTAGTCTAATTAGGCTAATTGGCTGGCAAATTTGCCAGCTTTTAAATTAAATTAGCTTGGAGGTGAGAGAACAAATACCATCAGAAACGTGATTTATTCTTTCTTTCCATAATAATTGTTTCTTTTTAACTGAGCATAGCTAGGCTTTATTATTTCTAGGGAATTTCTGCTTAATTTACTGTATATGACACATTTCCAGAAAAAATTAATATTGGCAGCCTATTACTAAACCTTTAAGCAAAGTAATCATAATGGAGAGACTGACCTCCACCTTCCCTGGCAGTAATGGATAAAGCTCCAGCAAATAAGTTACCTGATGTTATTTTAACAAATTCAGCTTTCCTTAAATCAGTACATGTGCATTTTCCTGAGCTTCTCATTCCTTCTGAAGATCCAAAATACACTGAGGGTAATGAGAATGAATGATAGCTTAGATGTGTTTTTTCCTTCAGCTGCTGGTTGTATTAAATCTACAGCTCCTGTGCAAACCTACAAATCTATAACATCCGTTTCAGATGAATTTGGAAACAAGGGGCTGCGTTCTTTTATTCTTGGTGCAGAGATTAAAATTGATCACAGCAGACACAAGGGAGCAGATTTGAGTATCACAGCTCAATGTGGTTAACTGGGATAGTGCAGGGCTCCTGTAGTCCTTAACTGTGCACATACAGGTTACGAATATTATTGATTGCAAGGGTCAGGGGAGGCTGCAGGGAGGTTATGCTGCATGATGCTATTTGGTAATTTTTAAGGGACAAGAGCTATGAACTCTCATAGCATCTGGGACAGGTACAGTTTAAACCTGACAAATGGAGATTTATGTTTGTGTGAGCTGGCAAAGCCCTTCAGGTAGAAATAATAAATGGAAATTTGATAGGATGAGTTTTTTATCATAGGTCAAATATTGTGCTGTAGAAAAAGGGATAAAAGAGATTTAATTATTACCTTTTCATCAGAATGTACTGATGATAGGTTTTCAGTTGTAGATCTGTGCTGCAGGGTAATGAATAATGTTTAGAAGTCTTTTCTTGAGGCATCATTTTAAAGTATGTGTAGATATAGTTTACCTGAAGTGATGAAAAAATGCAGAGTAGGCAAATGATACAGTAGTAGCTACTGAATACATTTTATAGTATCTTTTTGTCCTTTCATGTGGACAAAACCAGTACATAAATATATGTTTTAGTGTATAAATGTGCTAAGATTTAAGATGAGAAAATATAATACATTAACAAAAAACTGAGAAAAAAATTTGTTTCCTAAACTGAAATTTCACTTAAGAGTGCTGATTACTCATTAGCTTTTGGCAGACCTTGCTGAATTACATTGATGACTTCTACATATGAAAAAAAAAAGATGAATCCTTGTAATGTTTTAAAAATAGGAATGACCAGAAAGTCCTGTATTTTGCAAATATTACTTAGCATGTGGGATTTAATTCCTGAAGGATTAAGTTTTTACAAATATTTCATATAGATCAAGTTACACAGGGTGCAAAGCTGTGTTTGACTGAGCCTCTTGTTTCACAGTCACTATATTGAAGCAGAATGGGAGCTGTGGAAGTAGTGTGCAGCAGAGGATAGTTGTGGGTTTAAAACAAATGGCTGTACTTTGATATTGCTATGATTCTTTACTGCTCTCTTCCATCAAATTCCATCACTATTATAAAAATCAGTGTTTAGAATTGCAACATGGATACCTATTGGCTATTATATTCCTAATATATCAAAAATGCAGGTTGATTTTAGGTAGTATAAGTTGATGTTGCCTTAGTACACCTCATTGCAACTTCCTTGCTGTACAGTGCCTGAGGTCTGACAAAGGTGTTATTGCAGAATATTAATGACTTAATTACTCCTCATATATTTCTACAGGATGAATTTGCTGCCTTTGATGGTTTGTTTCAGCTGTTGCTTTGCGATAGTGCAGAGGCTTAGTATTTTTCTTCATGATACCAACTAAGTATTTGTGTTTTTTTCTTTGTGAATGTTTATCGTCAGTTTTGCTCTCATTTTATCCATTCCCTGTGTATTTATTGTATGTAGCCTCTATTGATCCAGCTTTTCAAGATTTTTTTCCATGTTTTGAAATGAAAAATTAATATGAAGATATCTTTTCTGTGCTAACATTTTATTTTCCCTTTATAAATTTTCATTTGCTTAGATTATTTCAAATACCAGCATGACTTCTTATAAACAGGGCATATTAGAGATTTAAGTTATAAATGAATCTACTTGGGGAAAGATACTGTTTCCTTTGCAAACAGGTATGGGAGTATTTTCTGCTTTCTTTTAGGAGTCTGTTGCTCTCAGTCTCACAATCCAGTTTATTTTGCTTTCACTTCCACATATTTGGATTTTCTGTGCTGGTAAAAATCATTTTACTGTGACATATGGTTTCTGAGAGGATAGATTTTTTTGGTGTCCTTAAAGTTACCGATGGGCAGTCCCTGAGGAGGGGATCTTGCTTAGGGGCCCCTCAGCACTGTTAACTGAACACGAGTGAGCACTGGGACCAGTTTCTGTTCCTCTAGAGTGGTGCAGTGTATCACACTGGCAAATATTTTCTGGCTGGTGTCTGGAGGAAGCACAGCCCCCCTGTCTTTCCTTTGGCAGATTACTGCTAGGAACAAACTTGTAGAAGGAAGAGGGAAAAGAACTGACAACATCAACTTGTCAGATCTGAAACTTCAGCCTTTCTGGTTCAAGTATACTCCTGAAAAATAACAGCTCAAGTCCGTGATGGGAAGTGACCAAATTCCAGTCAGGACTAAATCCAGTTTAGCTGTATTGTAAGCAGACTGGAGCAAGCTCTGCTTCTGGGTGGAATGATACATTCTTGTGGTAGAGATGGATTAGTCTCAGACTGCTAAATGCATTTTCACTACTGACCTTTTCAAATTTGTCGCCAGTATAATAAATGTTGCCAAGATGACTTAAGAAAGGTTTGCAGCAATATTCCACTTTATTCTTTACAGCAGATGTTTCTTCAGTTACTCTGTATTACAATTTACAGAACTCTTATGTTCTACAAATCAAGATTCATAGCAAACTGTTTCAGTGCTTTAAGTCTTGCAATAAACAACACGAGGCAGAACAGAACCAGAGGGAAGGTAAGCAGACGTCTGCATTCATCCTTCTCTGTGATAAGGTTTGCTTCATAGTGATCTTCACATTTCAGCAAGTTCATTCAGCAGGGCTACCAGCTAACTTCCTAAAATCCTCAACTTGATTACTTCAGATATGGGGAACATTAAGTATCAGTTCCCAAACACAGAAGATAGGCTAGAATTGCCATCTCTTTCTTAATTTAGAAATCTGTATGTTTATACAATGTAGTATCACATCTTCTAATCTGTTCTTTAAAGAATTCTGTTTTAAAACCACTTAGTGATACTGTATGATTCAGTTCTAAGTTATGCATTTTAAGAGTGCTTTTAGAGTATAAGGGTTCAAAATGTTGAGTTCAAAATCTTCTTGGTGCTTAAATGAATAGCCAGATATTGAGATTTGAAAAATTATTACATCATTTCTCCCGATCTTTGTTTTATCATCTTGAAACATTGATGTTTTTCATTAAAATACCATATTTTAGTCATACTTCTTGAGTGTTGCCCTATTAAAATTCAAAGCATGGGTTCTATAAATGGACCATAATAAAATTAAAAACAGCAGTTAAGACTAGAGGTAGGCTGTAGAGGGTACACTAAAGCCTTGAGTAAGGCTGTACTGATTACAAAATAATCAAATGTGGGGTGGAGTCTATATCTGATGTGGCTAATGAGTTATGGTTCATCTTCGGACACTTTGGCCAATATTAGATGTCAGCCTGATCTGATCATGGGGTCACTAGATGTGGTGGGGGCAGACCACAAGGCTGGTGTCTATTCCATGCTCAGGCAGACAACACTGACAGTGTTGTCATAATCCTAATTTCCATCACTGGCATGGATTGATTCTGAACTCTGCCTGTCGTTCTCATGTGCACATTCTGATGTCTAGCTCGTGTGAATTTTGGCTCCCTCTAAATTGGGCTTGGACAATTGGTACTCAAAGAGAAATTGGATTATAAGAACAAATTTAGCTCTAAATAATCAGACTCCCTCACTCCTACTTTTTTACCATTTGCAAGAGTTCAGATACTTGTCTCTGTGTCTAATTTAGCAACAAAGCAAGGTGTAAGACCTACAGACTGTGTGGCTTCCAGGTTCAGCTGCTTATTCAGATGTGTTTAAAAGCCATGGTATGGATATAGCTGTTCAATTTAGAATGCACTGCAGCACTTGTGCATGGCTCATGCTGGTAGATGTGAAGGGTGTTTTCACATGTGCTGTATACACTGTTCATGCTTACTTGAAGGTAAGAGAAGGCTAACCCTAGTGTAGTTCTTTTACTTTTTTCCCTTGTAATTTTCTGTGAATGAGGCCCTTAGCCAACGTTAGGCAATAACTCCTAAAAACCTCGCAAGCATACATTTTCCAAAGAAAATAAATCATTAATAAAAACTACAGAAAAGGAGCCGTTATATTACAAAATTAATCTACCAGGCTTACAGAGAAAACAAATTTGAAGGAGCCACCTGCTGTGGAGATGAGGCAGTAATCTCAACAGCAGGAAATAAAGGGAGGGAGGGAGAAAATACAAAAGCATAGACATTAAAAAAGTAATTAAAACACTTATCTCCATCGACATACGTATCAAACAAAAAAACCAACCACCTAGAAAACGTACTCTATTGAATGTCACAACAGGAAGTAACAAAGCTGTCCCCATAAAAAAAAAATCTCAAGAAAAATAAGAAAGATTCTTTCAAATACGAGCCTCAAAAGTATTTACTGAATTGCTAATCACTGATGGACTGACCTTGAGAAAAGACTCACAGAGTGTTTGCAACTTTTCTGAAAGTCTAAATGCCTGGTGCCAAGCCTTTAAACATGTACAGAAAGTTACTCTCAAGATACCAATGGTTGACTTTCCATGCATGGTGCATCTCATAGCTTGAGTTGTCCTGGTATATTTAGTAGAATCAGCTCTGAGGCACACTGTACTTGGATTATGCATTTCAATATAGATAATTTCTAAATGGTGCAGTATTTACCCATGGATAGCGATGTTATCAGTATGGGTGTGGGAGAATGTGGCTTCTTAGAAACAAATATGTAGAGCATACAAGTAGTTTCTGCCGTGTCTAGGTAAAACTATACATTTGACAGTTATGAAAGTTTACAGTTTGAGTGGTATCATTCAAGAAAATAACATGTTTAAAACTCATAGTCCAGTTAATGCATATCATGGATTGTGTGACATTAAATAAAACTGCTTTAAATATATAGATTTTGACCTCCAGTTCCCCAGCCCACAAAGGAGACTTGTTCAAGCAGATCAGAGCATTCAGAAATATTAAAGTAGTGCTCATGTGCTTGGATTTTACAGTGTGCCATGTACCTTTGTAGTCACAGTCTAACCATATGGTACCTGTAGCTGCAAGTCTCTGGGCAAGTGTGAAATGTCATCAGATGTGCTACATCTGAAACATCTTTGTATGGGCTCAAAAGGAGCAAGTTGGAACACTCAGTGTGTAAAAAGGCGTGGACATGGGACAAAATGGTGCTTTTCTGTTAATTCAAACAGACCTTTTCAGAAGAAAAATGGTGGATTTAGAATTTACCTTCAGAGGGAAATTACTGTAGCTCTGTACCTACTTTAGTGTATCCTTTTAAGGAAAATTAAAAAAAAAATATAAAAAAACTTTCTTCACAAAAAAAAAATTATCAGAAAATGTTTTTTCCTCTATAAAATTCAGATCAGTCTCTGACCATCAGCCTTCCGTGGCTCCTTTCCCCATGAAGAGGCACAGCCTTCTCCTGGCCAGAGGTGCAGAACTGCTGCTGCAGGATCTGTGCTGCCTCCTTGCCAGGCTGAGCTCAAGTTTCTTCTGCTGAGTAACAGGCTGGGCTCAGCTTGTCTGGGCTCGGCCTCTCAGATGCTATTTCAGAAGATTTGCATCATCCCCAGAGCAGATATGCAGAAAATCAATCCCATGTTTCTTCTTTCCAGTTTTATATGGGATTCATGGATTTTTCTCCTCATTCTCAGTAATATCTGACTGTCAAAGGCTTTTCACCCATGCCTAGGATTTCCTGTAATGCAGGCTGTGAAGGACCGAAAAGGAGTTTTCCTTGTAAATGTGATTTTAAAAAAATCTGGTTTAACTCTGAAACACGGAGATGTTAAAAAGGTGGAAAGATGTCCTATCCCTCTAACTTTCTAGCTCCAGATGTGTAAGACAAGAGAAAATTTTAAAAATAATCCATAAATTTGTGAATGGGATTTGATATTTGGTTTCCTTGTTTTACAAGTTAGAAAAAGGAATGTGCATAGCCAGTGAATCACATTTTGTTTTCTTTTTTATTGAATTTGGATAAATTTATTCAATGTAATTTCAAAAAGTATTTGAAAGACTCAATATAAAAAATGTGCAAAGTAAGTGTCTTCACTTTTTAAAAGTATCTCTTGGTATTTTCAAACACAGATTGCATTCACCAGCAAAATTCAGTATTATCACAATTAAAAATAAAGGCAAAAAACCTTTTCAGTGTTTGATGTGAGGAAAATAAGAAATAATGTTCTAGTTAGTTTTGTCCGTGTAGGCTCCTGTATATTTACCCTTCACCTTCAGCTCCATTTTGGTTTTTTGTCTGGAGATATGTTTTTAATCAGCTGCCAGTGAAAACTGTATTTGACCCTTATCAAGAATGAGAGCTTGTTTTTGTGTCACTTATTAAGATTGGTTGAGAAGTTCATTTGAAACTGCAAATTTGCCCAGCCATGTCAGATTTGAGTAAACCAAAGAATAAGTTCAGGCTCAGAAGCATAGCTGTTGCTGGGGAGAGGGGATTTGATCAAAACAGGAGACAGATATGCAGTGCCTGTTTCTGCTTTAGTTTCTCTTTACAGATCAGGCTCATAGTTAGGGTAGTGGCAGACTTAGCTGATTGATGTGTTGACATGCCAGGATTTATTTGGTGCAGCAGCGGAGTGGACTTGGTGCCCTGCTCTGCAAGCCAATCCCTTACATTGTCTATGCATCCCCCTGGTACATTGCCTTGTACATCTGCAAATTTACTCTAATCATTTGGCAATTCATGGCTCAACTGGACTATGGAATTGTATCTAAATTTTCTTTAAAGGGAGACAATGGACTTGAGACTGTGCATGAAGAAAATTGATATGCATCAGTATTGTGAGAACAGCGAGTACAAGATCTTACTAGGAGGCAGATGATTTTTTTGTCAATACATACATGCACATATATATTTATATGTATATATAAAGGATATAGAAAGGGGAATTTAAAGTCTGTGTTTTCCAAAGCCACTGTTCTAGTGGTTAAGGACTTTGGAAAGGATATGGTGTGTCATACATGGGAGAGACTTTGGTGCTGAGGAATTGCAAACTGGAGAAGGAGTTGTGGGGTTCAAATGAAGGAAAGAAGCAAAGAGAGTAGTGGTGAGAGATAGCTGGAGCATCTGGAGATGGAAGGCAGAGCACAGCAAACCAGAGGGTCAGGAATCAAGATGAATTGCTTTCTGTGCTGCACCTGACCCAGATTGGGACTGTCTAGGTTAGATTTTGCAAAGCTGAACTAGATCTGTCATGCAAGCTGTTATTTTCACAATGTTTCTACTTTCTCTATTCTTAGTAAATGCAGTTTTCCACAGCCCGTGAGGCTTCATTGCGTGGTTTGGATATCAGTTGCTTCAGAAGCTTCCCTGGCATCAGCAAGCAAAGCAGCTGAGGCTTCAGGAAGCTCGGGGCTGTGGCTGCAGAAGATGGGGGGCTCAGCACAGCCCTCTGCTTGTAGAAGGGTGTGCAGAGCCCATCCAAACACCACCAAGGGGAGCTGCCTTGCTCATCTGCCTCCTCTTGCTTGCCTTTCAAAAGAGTTGTTCTTCAGTGCAGGGGAAGGAAATAATTGTTCTCACTAGATATTGATACAGATTATTTAAAGGTGGAAGATGTGGGATAGTGACAGATTGTTTCAGAACATGAAATGCCGAATAGTAAAAAAAAAAAAATATCTTTTTAGATGTCTTGCAAGTGGATTTGGAGAACAGAGAGCTGACTTACTTGGCTTCAGCCTAAAAGCTAGGGAAAAGACCTTATATTTTTCTAAGCATTTTTTGTTGGGTGGCTCTTGGCTATTTTGTACTAGTGTGTGAATTCACTTTTTCTAAAGAATCTCTCTGATTTATCTTCAAAGAGTATTTCTCTTGGTTCATTATTTTGACCTAAATTGTGTCTTTCATAGGTGACTGGGTTTTTTTAAATTTTATTTATTCTCTGAAACCATTTGCTCAAAACTGCATTTTTCCTCTACAGCTATTTTTCGTTAAATATTCTCTCTCCCAAGAGGCTGGTGGCTATTTATCAATATTTGATTTCTCTGTAAAGCATACTTCTGTGGGGTGAATGTTTATTATGAAATGGTGTCTCTAAAGTGAATCTTATCTGTTCTTGATCTCTTTCTCTGTCTGCCTCAGTCTGCCTCTTTCTTAGCTTGCCTAGTGGCTTGAAGAAGTACTAAATCTCTCTATTTTAACAAAAGTAAATGCAGTCATTACAATAGCAAATACTGAACAGCAAAAGGAGATGCATCAGAATCCAGCACAATACAATTTCCAGCAGGTGCTCAGCAAAGAGCTTCAATCTGTGCTAAGTGTTTATAAGTATAAAAGAAGAAATCTCCTGCATTTCCTTAAAATGTAAATATCACGAAACTGTTTTTCAGGGAGTTTTCAGCAAAATGAAAATAGTAGAATAAATAGCAGATAATGCCACGTATATTGACCACCTCTTTGGCAGTTGTTTGGTCATATCAGTCTGGCTAAACATTATTGAACCCAATGTACTCCTAATCCAACTCCTTTATTTCAGTGATGAATCTGAAAAGACTAGTGATGAACCTAGACAAAGAACATTGCAACACTTCCTTTATTATACTCTTTATTCAGCCTATGGGAGTTAAAATACTGATGCTGTTAGAGACCAAATAGTTTTCATTAGGAGATGATAAAAGCAGCAAAAAATAAGCAGAGAAAAATATTTTGAGGGTTTCTCTTTGAGTTTGAATAGAGGTACATATTAGGAGGAAAGAAAATTATCTTTAATGCAGGCTGCACATCTCACTAATGACAAGAGTGTTTCTCCCAAGAGTAAACTGAGGTCTCTGAGTTGGTTTATGGATATCTCAATAGAGAGGGTTGCATTACTCTGTACTCTGCCTGCAGGCAGTCACTGAGAGCTTTTTCTGTGGCGCTCTTCTTGCCATAGATGATTTTGCAATATATACATAGGGAAAAATCAATGCCCTTTTAAAAATAGTTTCTTTAATGCATTTTACATATTGTACTTTCAATAGTACTAAGTATTTCTGGCAGCCTCTTAAGACATCCATTATTCATTATTCATTAGCTGAAATTCCAGTCTGCCCAGAAAGTACAGCATTCAAAGGTCTTGAAGTTCAGGACATGCTAGTATTTTTTAACCTTATATTTCTCAATATCCAACTATAGATCAGTGTTGGTTTCAGAGTTGGGTGTTCAGCAACTAAGTAATGATTTTTCATTAGAAATAGAGATCAAATTTCAGGATTTTTTGATTTTTGGCTTGTAAGCATTTTTAATTCACTGAAAGTATATTTCGTTTTCCTTCACCGAAACTAATAATCTAAAAGTATATTTTATTTTTCTAGTATTACAGTAACTTCATTCAGAGTTCTACAGGTTCAAAAAACTTCCTTCATACGGGTAACTCATGAAAAACTACTAAGTTTTCTCATTAGGTAGTTCTGGTCATATGCTGCAGTGAGACAGATTTTTGTTGCTTAATTAATAGAAAAAGACCCCAAACCTTCCCTGTTTGGTAAAGTGCTCCTCAACATGCAATTCTGCATTATTCTAGACGCTACAGTTGTGTTGTTAGGCTTTTCCAGACCAATGTGTCTCAAAGAGGAGCAATATTAGTCTGCTGCCACCCATGCCTGAGAATGGAGGGGATGCAGATTGCTTTTTATGCTCCTGTTCTTCCTGCTTGCTTTGAGGATGCCTCAGTGCTAGTATGTTTGCTTACAAAAATTGTTGACATTTACTCCATTTCAATATGTAATTACTAATTAGCTTACTTTTGATAATATTATGGGGTTTTAGATGTAAATATGAAAGTTGAGCGTGTTGAACATACCCTGATTGAATTTGCATGAATGAAATTGCTTAACTGGTGTCAGCTGGGCTAGCTTTTGGTGCTGTCCAACCATTCACACCCAAATGAGATGATGTTCTTTGGTAATTGGAAGATGCTTTTTGCTGCTTTCTTTTAACTGAAAGGTATTTGTTGCTATTAATAATTGTGAAGTAAATCCTTGTCTGTATCCTATGGATTCTGTCTAAATGTGTGTTTTTGATAACTCGGAATAAATGTCAGCCAATCAGGACTTCAAGGTTTTGAGAAAATAATCAAGAATAGCAAAAAAAAAAAATGCTGGCATGTAAATACAGATCAGACCTACAGCACTGCCATTTGTCCTGCTCCCCTCATCAGTTAAGCTGTTTGTTACTGCCTCATTTGTATTATCTGCTTTTGCACCCTGTTCTCTCTAATCCCTTCTCCTGCATTTGTCTTGTTATAAGTTACACAAGTACCTGTTTTTCAAGTGCCTGTGCTATTAAACAATCACGAGTTATGTAAGCTGCAGACTACAAATGTGATCATTTGCAATATTATTTTGGAAACAACTAAGGGTTTGTGAACGTGCTTGTGTGGATGATGTTTTTGAGAACATGTGTGTAATTCAAAATATATGTTGGTTGCTAAAATTTCCTGTGTAATTCTTATGTGCCATAAAATATCTGTTTCAGGTTTGCCAGAACCAAACAGAGACAGTATATTCCAAGGGCTGAGAATGAATCAAGGATTCTACACATCTAAAGACTTCTTACCTTTGGTAGCAATGGCAAGTAAACCAGGTGTGTGGCACTGTGTTCCTGTTGTAATCACATTCAATAAGTCATTAGCAGTTATTGTTATATCAAAGTGTCTGGCTACAAAGCAGCACATCCAGTCACAAAGTACCTTCTACTGAATATGTCTGGGACATGGTTTTCTCTTGGTTAGTGGCAACCTCAGGAGCAGGGTCAGGAAAGTTAGTCCCAGAGATTATAAACTGAATAATCATGTAGACAAATCTAAACTTATGGCAAATAATTTCCCCTAATAAGTTATATTTGTTATTTTGAATTATAGTCAAAAGATGACATAAGCTTCCCCTTTGAATGAACTATCATGATAAAAATAGTATATATAAGATGGTTTGAAAAAATCTGATATTAAAAAAGGTGTTTCTGACTTACATAAGCAGCTGACTTGTAGATTGTTGATAAATTATTTTACTTGATCCCAAGTCATGTGCTACAGGTTTTACAGACACATTTAAATCAGCACTAGTTCTTTACCCAACGAACTTGCAGTATAAGACTGATGTCACCAGGAGTATGACAGGAGTTAATAAGAAAGTGCTCAGTTCATAGGCACCAAATATAGTCTTGTTTTATGGTTTCACATCTTTCTTTGAGCTCAGAGATAGCTGCATTTGCTCCCTAAGGAGTACAGATGCTTTCAGTGTCCCTGAATATGAATTCTTAAGCCCCAAATATGTGATTTCTATGCCACATTTCTTCTTGGTCTAGATTCCTCAGACAAAAAAGAAATTAATGTACAGTTTTTGTGGTTTTTTTAATTGGGACAGAATGTGGTATTTTACATCTGGCTTAAATAACTTGTTTTGTCTACAAACTGATTTTTTAGCATCGTATAGGATTGCCTATTTATTTAGTACACTTTTCTTAAACAATTTTGAAAAATATATATTCTATGGGACATTATTCTGCTTATAAAAGTAACATTTATTACCCCATTTGATGCAAAATATTTCAGAAGTGAAATTCTGCATCCCATCTGTGCCATCTCTTTGCTGTTTCCATCAAATGCTTATTACTGTCTGTTTTCTTAAGCTCAAAGTAATCTTAAATGATTTGGGAGAAAAAGGCGAGCTTTTGGGTTTTCTTTTTGAAGACAGAGATGTTTAAAAATAAAACAGATTGAGAATATGCAGTGCAACACATTTGTAGATTAACAAAGGAAAAGTAAATTCTGCAAAACAAGACTCTCTTGAAACAATGTGACTAAAAATACTTTGCAGAGTTCCAAGGAGATATGTAGCAGCTGTGTACTGTAAGTCACCTGCCTGCATGAGGATCTGTATACTGTGCTCCACATATTTCAAAATAATGCAAAGTAGCCCTCTTGATTAGCTAGCATATGTGATAATATGAGGTTTTTTTATATTAAGTCTACAATGGGAAAAGGATGAACTTAGAAGAACTAACCTTTTCTGATTGACAGTAATAGATAGCTCTTTGGTGTTGTCTGTTAATTAACATGGTCTCTTTTGCTTAATTTTCCTAGTGTCTGTCTGTAGCTATAGCCACCTTTTGCTCTTTAAGGCATGAAATTATAAAATAAAATATACATGTACTACATCCTCCTCTATCCTCCTTTTTCACTGTGACAGTTATCTAAATAATAGACATAATAGACTTATTCATGGTAAAATACATATTCTGCCTGCTTATTAATTCTGAATGCCACTTGTTAATACACTTCCCTCCAAAAGGGTTTCCTCTTGCAAATACATAGCTGTGAATTTACCTCAGGAGTGTGTTCCCAAGAGCAAAGCAGGCTGCTCTGACTGATCTCGTCTAGACTCACACTCTGATGGCACTCTGAGCTGCCAGCCCCCTGCTTCACTTCTGCTTTTTCCACCGCTCAATTTGTATGGAGTATTAAGTTCACTAAAAATAAATGAGAAAAGTTTAGAGAGAATTTTAGCCCAAGAATCCTATTAAATAAATAGTCAATGTGACACCACATACATGGGCAGGGGGAAATTATAGCATTTGTCATACATTAAGCATTTTTCAAGTGGAGAGAGAATAGGTGTATTAGGATGCTGTTTCTCACTCTGCTTATATGTCTAAATGAAAAGGATTGTTTACTTCAATAATACTTGTGTTCCACAATTCCATGTGAAAATCTGCTATAGTAGGATACTTGAGTTAAAGCACAATAGGTAAATTCTTAGTGTCTCCTGACTGGAACTGTCCTGGACTTAGTAAGAATATGGCTTTGTATTATTTATGTCAATATTTTTCAAGTTATAACCATTTGCCTAACCAACAGTTGGTTGTACTCAAACATGTGATAAAGTGCAGTCTCATCCAGGGAACAGACAAAGTTCAGTTTTACTTAACTGTTTCTTTCTTCTTCTTGAATCATTAAATACAAGCTGTACTGATAAACACATAATATTGTCATTTTCTCTATGTAACTTTTTTCAAATGATTTATAGAAAACTACTGTAGATTAAACATTTTCTTCCAGCAGAAGAACTAGGAATTACTGTAACAATATTCTTTTTCCTCATGTTCAGGTGATGAATAGCCTCAGAGAATCATGTCACCACCAGAAGAGTGTCAGTGCTATATAGAAATCTGAAGGGACTGATGTTGATATAGTATTACACAAAACTATAACTGACAACAACTGGTCATCTTTTTTTGTTGTTGTTTTGTTCTATTTTGTTTCATTGTTGTTATTGTTTCGGTTTGGTTTTGTCTTTTTCTTTTTTTTTTTTTTAGCTGGGAGGATAATGAATCTGATGAGAGAGAAACTTACTTTTTGAATAAAAAGATCTCACAATTCTAGTTTCAATCTGACATGACCCACAATCCTACAAACATGTTGTCATTTGAATTCTCTCTCAATAGAAAGATGCAGCTGCTTAGAGTACTGACTATGAAATTATGTAGATGAGCATATCTTAAAAGGGGGAATAAAACTGTCTTTCAGTGGAGCAGAATAATTTGATAGTAACACTCCATGCTTGGAAACTGTAAGATGCAATTTTACACTGCTTTGAGTACAAGTACCTTTTGAGCTGTCATGCAGAAATGGTTTCTCTACTTGAAAATGGGGTTTTCCTTTTATCTTTCAGGGATGTGTGCTTGTAACTCTCCGTTGCCACCAATCCATGGAACTGTGATTGTACTCGGGGCAGGAGACACTGCTTTTGACTGTGCAACATCTGCTCTGCGCTGCGGAGCCCGTCGCGTCTTCGTGGTCTTCAGGAAGGGATTCACTCATATCAGGGCTGTCCCAGAAGAGGTAAAATTGAATAGCAGCATTTCTGAGAAGGCATGTTAGGTATTTCTATGTGGCCTGGAAGCGTGCTATAGGTACTTAGCAGACATCTTTCTAAAGGTTTTGTTTATAAAAAGCTCTTAAAATGTAGGAATGTTTATTAAAGATCTGAGGCTCACTTTGTATACTCTGTATTTAAATAATTTTCCACTGTTGTATCTGTTTCCTGACAAGACAGAGAGATGTATTTGCAAGCAGAGGTTAGAATTTCTTGCAAGTTAGGAAATGAACTAAAATTCTCAATGTTGGAGTCAAGCATCCATTAGAGTATTGTAGGTAACTCTTCAGATCATGGTTAGATCTTATAATGATACCTTCTGGCTGTTGTTTAGGGAATCTCAGTGATTCTGACATTGCCTTGTGAGCCTATAAAAGGCTTTCTTGTTTTCTCACCTTTCCATTCTTTCTGGTGAAAAAATTACTTACAGTGATTTTTGGCTTTGAATCACTGCCAATGACAGTGAAGCAATGCGATCTATCACATATTTCAGCATTCCACTTACTTTTTGGTTTGGCTTTGTACTTTGGCATTTATTAGGTCATCTGCACATTTTGAAATTATTCTTCTTCCTCAATTTATGTGCACTACAGGAGGTTTTTTCAGATTTTTTTTTTATTTTGGTGGTCCTTTTCTGTTTTCATTTATTTGGTACATTATCCTTTTATATACTTCACAATAGCACACCATCTAATGCATCTTTATAATGAGATTTATGGTAGTTTTGCTGTCTGTTTCAAGAATGTGGGCACCTTAGATCTTCCAGAAGGGAAATGGAGCTGCAAAGAAAGTATTAGAGGATTTCTTGGTGCATGATTTACTTCTGTTGCACTTCAGTCATGTTTCAGACACCATGAGATTACTGAAGCCATTGAACAGACTCATGTGCTTTTCAGATTCTTTCTAAAATCTGAACCAAAATCTTTCATAGAAGCCTGATAAATTTCTAAAAGTTGTCCAAAAAGTTTCTATTCATCCAATCATGCAGTAGGCCTTGAAAACAGTAAAATAAAAGTAGCTTCATTTACTAATGGCCATGATAGAATCATGTCAGGTAAGATATTACATGTTCAAAGAAGTTGTCTAAATAGAGACAGTAAAATTCTGAAGATGATTGACTTAAGCAATTTTACCACAGCAGAAGATCCTTAAGTCTGGATTGTCACTCAGAAAACTGTTCCTTGTATACAGTAGTCAGCATTTAATAAAATCTTAAAATCATAATAAACACAAATCAGGGCATGGACTAAGTTAATACTATGTCACTTCTTGAAACACACGGATATTTAAAAGAAATATTTTACCCTAAAAGAAGTTAAATGTATTCAAAGCAATGAAAACATAAGAAAATATATTGGAGAAATATTTTCCTTAAAAGCTTACTTACTGCCACTGCTTGATTTGATGGCACAAGAGGCTCTGAAGCTGACAGTAAGATGACTGTCTGCATAGTGGACATGGCTGATTTTTGCTATAGTAGAATCCATGGTAATGTCTTGAATCAAAAACTGTTTTCTGTATGGTTTGTTTGGGATTTTTTTGCAGCATGAAAATGCAGCATGTTAAAGTTATATATTTTACTGCTTCTACTCTACAGATGGAACTTGCAAAAGAAGAGAAGTGTGAATTTCTGCCTTTCCTCTCTCCTCGGAAAGTTGTTCTTAAAGGTGGACAAATTGTTGCTATGGAATTTGTTCGAACTGAGCAAGACAGCGATGGAAGCTGGAAAGAAGATGAGGATCAGGTTGTCCGCCTGAAAGCCAATGTGGTGATCAGTGCCTTCGGCTCCGTTTTAAGTGACGATAAAGGTAACCCTGACTAAGGCAGATGCAGATTGCTCTTTTAGCTGCATGTCCTGTCCTTTAACAGTTTTGTCAGATGGGTCTTGTGGAGGTTACTCAGCTTGTGGCTGCTGGTCCCCTTAGAGTAGTTTGTCCTTCAGGTACACCTTTTAGAAAAAGACTTGGGGGTCAGGTAACTAAGCAGTTCTCTGCATATTGCTGGATAGAGCTGGAACTCACCATTGAAGTACAGTTCCTCAGCGTATATTTTTCGTCTCAGTACAAGTGGGATCTCAAAGAAACTCTTGGGAATTTCTTCTGGTCTCATTAATTAACTCTAGAGAAACTCATTATGTTACATCTTTAAGCTGAACTGATCTGATCTCTGAAATATCTTTTTTTTTAACTTTGCAAATTAAACAGGCATTGAAACATTCATTATTCTGGTTCAGCTGGTCTGGGTATTAGTTATTTCTTGTGCATATACACGAGAACTGAGACTTCTCTCTTACACAATATTTCTTAGTTGCACTTTACAAGGTTTAGTCTTAAAAAATAATGTCTCAGTGTAATGTACTTTTGTGAATCTTTGCAATCAAGTAAAATGATAAATCCTAAGTGATGTGAGCAGGCTCTGAACCTGAATGATGTACTCAGCACTCCCTGCTCTACATCCAGTTGTATAGAATGGTAAACAACCCTGAGGCCAGGAGAAGAGTCTAAACCCTCTGCTACAGTAAAAAGAGGGATCAGCCTGGTATTTTGAGGACCATGTGAAGTGAATACATGAAGCAATCCTATTTGTGTGTGCCACTAATACTTTGGGGCAGTTTCTTGCAGTGAGCTCCCAGCTCATTACTCAGGGCTGCCTGCTGGCCTGCTGCTGCCTCCTGTTCTACAGGGCACAGGAGAGAACAGACTGCCATTTTTCTTGGAGCTGTATTGCTGTGGAAAGACTGTCATTTGTGTGGGTCATATTTCAGGGCTCAGTGTAACCTCCAGGACACAAGAAGAAGAAGATTTAAGCAGTTTTTTTAAGAGATTCATTAAGTACTCTGAAGATCAACTGAGAATTTTGGCAAATTTTGTTGGTTTTGTTGGCAATTTTGCTTTTAAAACCCCGTGTTTAGGTTTTTTGGAAGGGTTTCTAGAATCTCATGTAAATCAATATTAACCTATTCAATCAATATATTTTGTTGTGATTCATAAGACCCCATGATACAGGAGTGATTCTGTTTTCTCCCACGTTAAAAATTATCTCAATTAAAAGATTGAACTTACTGTGCTAAGCAGCCAGTAAGTATTGTGCCATAGTACTGTGCCATTCTTGTATTTCCTAGGGCACATTCACAGTCTAAATTAATTGTTGAGAGGTTTTTAAATAGGAACATAAAATGGGAGGGGAACAGTCACGCAGTGAGTTGATCATGAGAGCATAGTCATTTACTTTGGGGGTGAGCAAAACACCTCAGTTTCATGCTGTATTTTGGGTGAAACTGCTGTTAGAAGAGCAATCAATAAAAAGGAAAAATGCAAGTCATTTGTTTTGGATGTTGTGAAAGTGAAAAGAAACTAAGACTTGAGTGCATAAAGTGCTTGTTTTGAGCTTGCCATTTCAGTTGGTTTTAAGTATTTTCTTTTTTTTTTAAGCGGTCTTAATGAAAGTAAAATTTGCTTTTCACCATTGAGCTGGATTAGAACCAAACTCCAGACCACTTCAGTGTACATAACAAAAATAAATGAAAAAGAAAAAAAAAGCCACCAAAACATTTCTTAGTGTTTTGTTGTGGTTTTTTTGTTTTTGTAGTTGATTGGTTTTTCTAAATGAAGTACACTTCTGTATTCAAGAGATTAAAATATTCAGGTATTCCCCATCAAAAGAAGGAGATGAAAGTACTTGACATACTCAAAACTGGACAATGCAATGAGCAAACTGATTTGACTTGGAACTTGATCTAACTTGGAAGGGAATGGAACCTCCAGAGGGCCCTTCTGGTCTCAATTATTCTGTGACTGGGTGACTCAGGTGCAGGTTGAATAAACATGTTAATTGCTGCTCATACAAAGAGCTCTATCAATTGACCTAATTCATAAGGCACCTCGGGGAACTGAAATGCAGTATTGGTATGGGCTAAGATAGCAGGTTATATCCTGTAAAAGCTGGTTCTACTGATAAAAGAATAAAGAAAATACTGTCAAAACCGGAGAGATTAAAATTAGATTTAGCCCCAGTTCAACAAAGTGTTCAGGGCAGCCTTGATGCTCACATTGGAAAGTTTTATAAGAAGCCATAAGTGTGTGGGTGACTGAGCAGAAATAGCTCATAGGTTAGAAAGTTTTTTCTGGTCTATTATCCTCAACAAGATGTTTCCTATTCTTGCATGGTAAGTATTAAATTTGCAACTGACATTCCATGTATTCACAATAGGTATTTAATCTTTTTTGTTTTGTTAAAATAAAATGCTGATGGTGTTTTTAAGCAACAGTTCTAGTGGGTATTCATCCTCCTGTTGGGAATCATATAAGTGCATCACTTAAAAAAATTTGCTCCTAGTTCCATTTTATGCTCCTGAGTTGCTTATAGATGAAACAGGGCAGTTGCCTTCTAGACTATTTCAAGAATGTTACCATTTTACTAAAACCAGTAAAAATCCAGCCCAACAAATTGTTCAAATCCAACTACTGCAGATGGAGTAAGAAAATTTTTTTGCTTTTCTTGAAGAAAAATTTTTTTGCAAGCTCAAGCTGCTTTATTTTAACTGCAAAGCTTACCAGAGCCTTCAAGGCGTTGTAACTGACCCACAAAAACAAAGAGCTGTAAGAGGAATTTTGTACTTTTCCTTTGGTTATTGTTTTTTTGCTTAGTTTGTTATTTTTAAGGCTTACAGTGTGCTCAGTGAATTACTGAAGTATCTTCTGTCACCATTCCTAATTGCAGCTACCCAACATGTACACTTGCAATTCTGTGTGCTCCCTCACACTGTGTTCAGCCTCTGCATCCTACTTAACACCAGTCCCATTGGTTTTAAATTTGAACCTTGAATAACCCTTTTCTAATCCTTCTGACAAGCAAAGGGAACAATACTTTATACAATACAATGCAAAATTTTGTAACAAATGCCTTTGTTCAGATTTATTTTCTTGAATTTGCAATGAGAACCATGGAGAAAGTATGGAAAATAGTGCTCAAAATGCACTACAAAATTCAGTGCAGAGCAAAGGACTAAGCCAGGATAGGGGACTGACAACCTGAGTTTAGTTTGACACTGTTTAGCAGGCAGCAGTAAAGAGGAAGAATTCACATGTAACCAGAACACTGAATCTTATCTTAGCATGATAATGTCTGTTTTATTTTCTTGGAACAGCAGAAAATAGAAATTAAAAAATACCCAAGCAAAATCCAAGCACCACCTTTGTAAAAAGTCCCAGAACTAGTAAGTTATTTGTGAACCAAAATATGTTTTATGAACTACCATTTTATGAAAATGTTGGTAGTAGCTAGCTATTGCATGATTGACTGAAGGGCAAAATTTTATTTCATCATTCCAGGAATCAGTCACAACTTTCAGATATTTTGCTTTTACTTAGTACAACTGTCATCTTTCTTGGAAACTGCACCAGCCAACCCTAGGTTTACTGCTTCCCTAGAGTAGTCCAACATACAGTAAAGATAACTTTTCCCAATTTGTTTACAATTTTATACTTTAACCTACTCATAGTTAATTTTTGTGTCTACAGTTTGGGAAGTGTTTGATAGGGAACAAAGGAAAAAGGTTTGCAGAGCTCTGATCTCATAAGAAAAAGATTTTAGTTTTCCTTTGATCAAAATCCAAATGGCACAGAAACCAGAAGTTCTAGAACTGGAAAGGATTGTTGAGTTTCTTCATAGAGCCTGCTCAGACAGCTGGGTAACTTTGACCTCAGAGCACTGAAGCCTTGACTATGTAATGAAAGAGTGGAGGGGAGGCTGTGATACCACAGCTGGGAATGCCCTGGCATCTGCCTGCTAGCACAGCATCTGCCTGCCCCAACAGGCTTTGAGACACCAGAGTTGTAAAAAAATTGTTGTAGAAAACTGAAATTCATATACATTCAGAAGATTCCTATTGAAATAGATAGGAGTTTTCCTGCTGAGTCATTTGGAATAGGGTTTTCCTCCTCAAATAGGTTTACTGAATGAGTTTGGGTGCAGCAGTTCCATGCTCTGGAATCATTACCCATTCCCAGTATCAAAAAGGGCTTCATGATGATTTCTAAAGCCCTGTTTACTTAGGGCAGAAATTCTGCTCTTTGAGTTGATGCATGTCAGACACTTCTGCTTGCTGGTGACAGCAAACAAAGTCGAGAGCAGCCTGCAGCAGGACCCTCTCCCACTGTAACTGGACCCAGCTTTATCCATGTCAAATCACTTTTTAGTGCTGTTCAGGACAGTAGTGAGGTAGAGAAGGTTGAAAGCATGGTTGTGCCTTTCTTCATTTGCTGGGCATTTAGACTGGGCAGTGTCACCAGTTAATCTGTTAAAGCATGTGACAGCTGTAGTTATACATTTCAAATTAAGAAAGTTACTGTATGTTTGTATTTTTCAGAAGTAATGTTACTATTCACTTTAAAGGAATTCTGTAAGATGGATATCAAAAATAACATTAATGAGCTACTAAAGCTAAAATTATAGGAACTTACCAAATTGGTTTAACATAAAAACCATTAAACTGTTTATTGAAGCTTCACAGATATACTGCAGCTAATGAGCATTTCTGCTATTTAAATAAGCCCAAATTGAACACACATTACATAGATGCATAATTAGTCATGGCAGTCACACAGAGACTCACTTTTAAAGCTTTATTTGAGGAATCTTTTCCATTTGATTTGTTTCGTTAATTAAAATATTTTTTCTGTATTCACTTATATTTTAATATTGTTTTTGCAAATGCTATAATTTGCTGCTGTGTTTCCATTTGTGTTTGTTTGCTCTGTGAATATAGTGAATTTGGAAAATATATTCAGCACTGTCCTTTTGTTTGGTGTTGTGTTAGCATCACTTGATAGCGGTAGAAGAATTAAATTGTATATTGTCTTTCATCCAGAAGGATCTTTTCAAATTATATATAATATCTCACTAGGCTGGGGAGGAAATGGCAGCACAAAGACAGGATTGTAATTTGAATTTTCAAGAGAAAATATATGTTAGTTTTAAACTTTGAAGACTGAAACTGAGAGGGTGAAGGTTTTTAAAGATTATTTTTACCTCTGTCCCAAATCATGCAGCAGACATTAAATATCTGGTTTGCTTGTTGTTCAGTGTCAAAAACCCATTCAGAGAGCCAATAATTCAAGCTCACATTTAGCTCTTAAGCTCTCTCTCACCCTTGCAGGGGCAGAGAAGGAGACAAAAGTTCTCCCCTGCTTTGTGCAGGTGGTCTGGGAGGTGCTCCCTTCAGCCTCCCAGCTGCACCAAGCATCAGATCCAAACTGTGAGGATTTAAGGAGCTCTTATAGAAAATGCTTTTGAACCATGCTCTTTTTTATATAACCTAAATCTTGGAGATTATAAGAAAGAAATAAATAGCAGTTGGATACCATGTCATCCTTGCCACCAGGGAAATGTTCTTTCTCGATTTTAAAAATATGGATCAGGCAGACAAATCCCCAGGCCTGGAGAGATGTTTCAGGTGAAGATATGTTGGGCATTCTTCACACTCAAAAAGCTTTTGGTATAATTATGTCCAGACAGCTATTTTAGAACAAAGCAATTCAAAGAGATTTGAGAAATGTAATAGATACAGGATAACAGAAGTAATACCCTATTTTTCCACAAGATGAAATAAGTAGTCAGAACTCCCAGTTTTACATAATTTCTTTTGAAAAACTACATTTTCGACAGCATGTTGTCTTCAGCCACCTTTACTGTGGCTCAGTCCTGTCTCGGACAGAAGTCAGCTATTAAATCCCCACTACCAAATCCTGCAGTACCAAGTTTTCCTCTGGTTTTTTCCAAACATGTCTTTACAAGCCTGTACATATTTAACTTGTGAAAGCCGTCTAGACCACATGCTGAGATGGTGCCACTGCATGCAATAAGTTATATATGACAAATATAAGATGATCAAAAGCTTTCTTGAAGTACAGACAGTGTGAGGCACAAAGAGAAAGTTAATGTATTGATTTCTGAAGGATTTTTGATAAAACTGCTATCAGCCAACTCTTTCCTTTAAAAAAACCCACACAAACAGAAAAAGCCCAAACCCAAACAAACCAAACCCCTCATTTTCCAGATGAAAAATGTCTCAGTCTGAGGGTTGTGTTCCATGTGATCTTTCAGTAATTTAGATACTTTTACAGGACATCATTTCTTAAGTTTTTGAGTTTGTTGCTACCCAAATGTTATTTTTGTCAACTTAAGCCACATGTATATGCCAGGTGGGAGAGACTGTGCAGGCAATAGGTCTTGCAGATAAATTAAATACTTCTGATAGAAAATCTGCTACAAGGTTTTAGTTTAGAACTGTCTTCTCTGACTCAGGCTTCTGAACAAGTTGAAAAAAATTCCTTTGAATTTCAGTTCTCTGGATATGATTGTTTGTAAATGCCAAGGTTGAGGAGGAGAGTGTAGGTGGGACAAATAGGTGACAATGTTTGTGCCTTGCTTCCTGTTTAATATTTTTGCCCCTGATTATACATAGCATCCACTTTGAAATACACTTCAAATATATGATTTGGAGGTGAAAGGAGAGACAGAGCCTTGGATGAAAATCTCATCACTGTGATGTGTGGGAAAGCTGTGTTTGAAGCTTGCTCTGTACTGAGGTGTGTGCTGGGACAATGCCATGACTCTGCCCTTTGTGTTGGAGAAATCTTCATCTTAAACTGGCAGATTTCTCTTTTACATTTATGACAGTGCAACTACATCAGTTTAATTGACCTTGGCAATCTGCATCTGCCAGTGGTATGTCCCTGAGGGACATTGCAATTTTAAACTGCATTTTATTGAAGCATGTTTGGTGATTGCAGACAAAGCTATATAGCCCCCCCATTTTGATAGATGCCATCAAAATTTGCTAAAAATATTTATTGAAAAGATTATTCTCTTAATGAAGCTACTTTGAAGTGCCTTGTGAATATAGTAATTTAAAAAATATTAACAGAATATTCTTCTGAGCATTTATGTGCATTTAATGACCTTTATATAATGCTATGCAGTATAAATTTTTTTTCACATCTACCTTATTTAGAGGACAATATTTCATGTGCAAAATGCCTATACGTGCTGTTTTCTAGCAGTATGAAAAATATTAAGATATCTTAATGCACATTCCAAAAAAATTAAGAAATTGTAGTGAAAAGATACAAAATATGTTGTCTTCTTCTAACCATTTAATTTTGATTGTGGTTTTATTGTTAATATGTGTAACAAGTTTTGAAGTGAGCCTTTCTTCCAGGATGTTCTGAGTTTGAATATTAAGTCAGGACAGCTTTCACTTTGATGAGAGATATCTTTCTCAGCATTAAATTTTCTTATTGTTATCAGCATACATTTGACAGATTTTAGCAACAGTTTTTTCTTTCTTTTATTAACATATTTGTCATTTATTTGATTACAGTCAGAGAGGCCATGGCACCTATCAAGTTTAACAGATGGGGTCTCCCTGAAGTAGACCCAGAAACGATGCAAACAAGTGAGCCCTGGGTGTTTGCAGGGGGTGACGTTGGTGGTCTCGCCAACACTACAGTGGAATCTGTGAATGATGGCAAGCAAGCTTCCTGGTACATGCACAGATACATCCAGGTAACTTCTTCAAAAGTATTTTTCTCTTTCCCAGTTTTATCTGCTTTTTGATACTTCAATAAATAATTTCATTGTCACTTTGATTCAAATTTTGAGAAATAATACCTAGATTGTCTGGTGATTTGAACGTTACATATTCATGTATCTTGGATCACATATTAGAGTCTTACATGATCTTATCACTAAAATTCAAGTAACATTTTCTTGGCCCCAGCTCTGAATTCCACTCAAGGGTTGTAAGCCTCCCTGCACAACAGACACTGTGAGCGAAGTCCTAATTGGGTAATTGGGGAAAAGGAGTGAGCTCCATAAGTATTAAAAATAAAAATCTTCCAGTAATGCATAAAGTAAAAAGTAACTACTGCCAATGTTTTTACCTGGGGAAGACATTTTTAGTTTACTAACGGTTTACGAAATGCTCAGGTTATCTACACTGGAACCCAAGTTTGCTCTGATGAGACTGATAAACTGGATACAAGCGCTTGACAGAAACTAAGCATTAAATCCACAAAGGCAAAATAATGCAAAGGAGAATTTACCTGAGAAATGTAATATGTACACACTTGAAAAATCCGGTAACCACGTCTCCCTTGGTTCTCCTTGCATGTTGCTGACTCTGCTCTAATTTTCCTAGTAGATGAGCACAAAGTCTAGAGGAGCTGAATAAAAACCTCCCGAGACAGAGACACAGCCTGGAGAACCAACTGACAAAAAGTGTGTTCGTAGTGCAGGGAACTTTTAAGAAACATGATACATGATTCATTCTCCCACATAAAGAGATTTGAACAACTGAAGTTGGGACTGTAACAGCTCAATGTCTTTCTCCCCCATCCATCTGCTCAAAGCCTCTCTGATTGCATGTTTGTGCAATTTCATGCTGTTGGGGTCTGATTTCACTTCCTAAAAATACTTCAGCTGAAAGCTTGTTGTTAGTATCTGTGCATATTTTTTCGCACTTGTTCTAAAGCACTGTTTGTGTCCTGCCTTCTTATACCCTCTGAAAATGCTGAGTGTGAAACATCTTTAATCCCTGACCTGCTTGCTTAATTTCTCAATGCACAGTGATTTTGGGTAACTGTGGTAGGGGAGAGTAGGTATCTCCTCCTTTTTGTCTCCTTATTCAACCTCTTAGAAATACAGACAACCCTCCTTTATGATGTTGCTTCCTCCACAAAGCTTTTTTTAATTTTTCCCCTCTGGAATGTATTTAATACTTTGAAAAAAATCTGAATAGTCATGGCTTGAGAATTAGAATTTTAAATCAAGCAGACTTGTGATATTAGAGCATTTCTGTTACCCTTTGCAGGTTTCAAGGCAGCTTATTCAACCTTACAGTCTCACCAGGAAGCTAATGGGAAAGCCTTACAGCAATCTTCACAGGAAAGTTTCCAAATGTCAAGTGTCACCTTTCCAGCTGTTAGATGAATGGGTTGCCCAAGGGCATTTATTTGGATGTGCAGCCCTTGTAAAATCTGGTTGCTGTGGTGCAAAATGCTGTAATTTGGCAATTTACTTCACCAGTGTTTGGGGCCGATAGAAATTTTAGTGAGTGGAGGAGTTTGTTTTTAAAGAAGTTGTTTAGAGAAGGATAAGAAAAGGATTGTATTACCCTGCCGTTTACAGGGACAGGTGTGTGCACGTGTGCCTGCCTTTGTGCTCGTGTGCGTGCGCATGCACTCACTTCACAGCTGAGCTGTATTCTGGAAACTTCCAAAAGCAAATGAAAAAATACCCTTGCACACCACCTTACTTTCTCTCTGCTGTGATTTTAAAGCAGGCAACCATCCTGTGAACTGCATGTCTGAATCAAGTATGCATCAAATTTTAAATAAATGCATTGATACTGTCTAGGTTTCAGTTAAGGAGTAGGTAGCCATTTCCAAAATCACCGACTATCTCAGCACCAGGATGTATAAATGATGCAGTCAGCCTTCATCAAAATAAAACTATTCCATAGGACTTCTCAACTAGTTCAAGACAATGTCAAAGAGTGTAACTCAAACCCACCATCCTGACTACTTGCAGAATGCAGTGTCTGAACAGCACGCTGCTTGTATCCCAACCTACTCCAGGCAAAAGGCTAAGCGAACAGATGGGGCTGATATGTGCCCTGAAACTCCAGTCACTGCAAGCTCTGGCACGTGGTCAAGTCAGGCGTGAGATCCAGACTCCAGGACTCTTCAGCAGAAATGCCTTATGTTCAATACTGAGAGTTATTTACAGAAGCTTCTTGGCTGCTCTTATGCTGGAAACTTTCCATCATTAGTTGCCTAAATATCTCCTGCCTCTTAACATATTCCTCCCACTATATGAGGCATAGGTTCATCTCAAAAATTGTTGCCTGCAGCTGTGTCAGGTTAATTTCTATAAACATGACCGGTCAAAGCCTAACTAAGGATTGCTGTAGTAGAACCTGTTAGGAAATACAGTCTTCCTAGAACCATTCCTTGCAACTCTTTAGAGATCCAAACAGATCGGCCCAATTCATGCAACTTTCTACTACTCACATTTTCTCACTACTACTCACATTTTCTCACAATTCAACCTTCTTTTGTTATTCCATGAATGACATAAAAATTTCAATTAAATAATCTTAGTGATTTGTTTAGTTTGGGGATTGTAAGCCTTCACTTTTGTCCAACGGTGACTTTATGATCCTGTGCAGATGAAATGTAGGCTGTTGTTCTCTTCTAGGCCTCAGTTACCATTAATTTCTTTTTGATCAGGAAATGGATTTAATAGTTTAATAGTTATATTCAGGATAGCTCACAATTATTGCAGGACTAACTTTTAATTTTCTATGCCTATCTTGAGAGCAAAAGCAGTTCCAGTATTTGCATCTCGGATGACTATCCAGTCCTAATGCTTCACTCCTGCTTCATTCATGCACTTACCTGTGGGCTATTTTCCCATATATGTCAGCCAAGCTGCCATCTTCTTCTCACTAAACTTACTCTTTAAAAGTGACTTTTTTTTCCTAAATCACAGTAAATTTTCATTTATTTAAATCTGTTTTCTTCTTTTTTGTAACCTTCCACTGTGGAAGTTTCTTTTATATTTTTCCTAGACTGAAATGTACATGATACATTTAGAGAATAGTGGCCTAGATCCCAACTGATATAAATTGCACTTCACTAAGACATTATTCAAGATGAATTTTGAGCACATCACAATGTTATTTTGAACTGCAATTGTATATTTTCTATTTTTTCTTTACCTATGCTGTCAGAAAATATATGGGCTTTGTCTCTGAAGAGTATAGTGTTGATACTTTATCAAGATCAACCATTCTCATTTATTCCTTGAGCATGCATTATACATTATTGAGCATGAATATACATTATTTCATAATCAATACCAGAATTGAGAGGTTCCCAGGAAGCTTGGATTTGAAGCCATTAGTTACGTTGTCTGTTTCTTTTCAGGATAGCTGCAGGAAAAAAATGAATGTTTCTTTGTTTAGCTAGAACAACGTATGAAACACTGGCAGGCAGCAATAAAGCACCATTTGCAAAAAAGGTGAATTAAAGGCAGGTTCAGGAAGCCTGGTAATTTAGTTGCTGGCCTTTGAATAAGCAATATATCTGTTACAGAAAGAGAAAGCCAAAAAGGAGCTTAGAAAATCTCTGTCAAAGTGGACAGAGCCTTGAACAAACCTGCTGTAGCAAGGGTGCTGGGCAAGATGCATTCTTCCAACCACAACCATTCAGAGATTGTGTGAAATAATATATACATATTTACCACAAAGTTAATTAACGGAGAGAGGATAGCAGAAGCAAGGAAGAAAATACATGTTTTAAGATCAGACTTCAAAATGGAGAAAGCCAGAGTAAGATGGAAGTATTCGGGAAAACTCTTCCAGGCACTGGGACTTGTGGAGAAAGCTCTCTGTGAAAAATAACAGTAATACAACTACTTGCTTTCACAGTCTATCTTTGTTAAAGAAAATGTAGTTAGACCATATCACTCTGGTTAGGAATTTTCTCCATCTAAAGAAAATTAATGTCAGAAATTGCATCAGGTCTAAAGCTGAGTTCCTGGCTCTCAGCCCTGCACTGCAGCTCATGTGCTTTTGCCTTCAGGCCAGTCCTTTACCCTGTTTAGGGTGAAGTAGCCCTTGCTTGCAATGTGCTGGGGATTTTTCACCACCCTGTTCCAGTCTCCAAAAAATTGTCATGATTGCAAGAAGTACCTGCAATATTGGTAGCTCAGCTGGTTGGCATCAAATTAAGAGGAAGAATGGACCACACTTTTTGTCCTCTACTTCTGAAAATCAAGAGAAGAGTTATTATAAATAAACTCTTGCCTGCAGGCTTTCTTCTCCTATTTGTTTGTGCAATGTCAGGGAAATCCTTCATTATAAAGATGATTTCACTTTCAGGAAGCTATATACCATTTTTGTTTGGCAAAAATTTTGCTTTGTAGAAAACAATGCATCAGGGCTTATAAAATATATTTATTTTATAGGCATTGTGCTCAAAGAAAAAAAAAAGGCAAAAAAATTGAGTCAAAAAGGAAGCGATAGGAAGGAGGGAGATCTCCAAAGATTGCCACTGACTACTGAACCTTCAGCTGCATCCTGCTCCTGTGTGCTTTTAGATACTTGGTTCATTCCTTTCATATTTCTCCCCCTGCCACCTCTGCTTGGGTCACTCCATCATTAACAAACCATTAGGCACATATTGTGGGGCCTGTGTGCACGTGGGTGCAGTTCTTTGTGGTTCTGCTCTTTGGAAGGGAAGTAAGGCAGGAGAAATGGGCCCCCTGTATATAGTTTGGGAAGTGGCTTTAGACTGGTTTGAATGACGGCATGCAGGAGGCAAGGCCTATTCCTACATGGGTTATTTTCAGCCATGTGCTTCAGAAGTCTTTCACTGCTTTGGTGCTTTTTTTTTGTCTTGTACAGGATATATTTTCTATTTTACCACAGAAAGGTCGCTAAGAATCACTTTCAAGTAGCGTTCATTTTAGGTGAGAACAACTTTTAGAGATTTAATTGTCCTGCTTGGGCAAAGAAACAGTACAATGGAACTTCAGCTTCATATTTAGCACTCTCTGCCTATTTATCTATAGCAAATTATATTTACAGTTGCATAAGCTGTGAATTGTTTGTGATCAATCCTCAGACTGAAATGTATTCACAGAGAACATTTGAACGATTCTGAATAGCAAATTAATTCAAAGTAGAAAATTGGATTTATTGCTCACATGTGCGCAAAGAGTGGAGTTGACCAAAGAATTTTCCTTAAGTCTTAGACACCATTCTGTAAGAATGAAAATCAAAGATTTTTTGGTAAGAGTTTAGTATATCAGTGTTGATTTCAGTGGATTTCCCCATTTTCAGATATGTAGGAAACAAAAGTGCTAGCATTTAAAAAATGCTTTAATTTGGATTGTATGATCCAGGACTTTCTGGTTTGGCATTGCAAACAACATTTTGCAGTTGAAATATTAGTTAAGAAAAACAAACAAAAAAAAGTTAAAAGGATGAAATCAAACCCAAAGTAATAAAAAGATAAAAATACAAATTCAAAATACAAAATTCATTTTTCCTTCTCTTTTTTCTATTTGCCAGTTAACAAAAGCTTTTCAGATGTAGAATGCCAGGCTGTTTGGTTTTGGAAGAAATCAGATTCTCCTGGTGTAGAAAACTAGCCCTGTGGGGTATGACATGGAGGAAGCAGTGAGCACTCAGATGGGTGGAATGTAGGAAAATAGAGACAGTGATGAAGGTAACTCACCCTAAGGAGTTACAGCTGTGTTAATTATCAAGAATTAGGAACAGTCCTGCCCTTAATAGGCCACAGCTTGATCCAATTAGGGCGGGTATTGTAAAAGATTAGGTTGGCTGGTTGAGAAGTTGGATGGAGTTTGCTGGCTGTGCAGAGAAGGAGTCAGTGCTGTGAGGAGCTGCCCATGAGAAATCACCAAGAAGGTACAAAACCTTTACAATAAGAATGCAACACTCAGGAAGAAATGGGGCATATTTGGCTTTTTATGAAGTGTAACTGCACTGACCTCCAGCTGAGAGAGGTCATGATACTGAAGCCAGTTTGATCCCAAGTGTTATGGGTCTTTAGAAATTAGCTTTTCTCAAAATGTCCACCATTAGGGACCCATTCAGGTTCACATCATTCAGACTAGGACAATTCCACTACTTTCAGTGCTTTTAAGCCATCATAAAATTTGGCCCCAAAATGTATCCTCTTTGTCTGAAGAGTCAAAGATCTGGGGTCAGAATAGTGTGAGGGGAATCCACACAATCCCAAAACAAAACAGGCATGAACTCTCAGGTTCTAAACCAGCCTAGGAAACAAAAGGCACGAAAAACCCTGAAAAACTCCTCATCCCATCTGTGCTTTTTTAGTTTTCATGGGTAAAAAATGATTAAATAAGTTCCTTAAGAAAAATCAAAACCCCAAAAGGCAGCAATTCCTAAGTGGCTGAGGCTTTTAGTCTGCTACAGAAAGTCTTCTCCAAACATCAAGTACTAGTTCTTTTTGTCCTGCTGAAAAAAGTCGTCTTTTTAAAGACAGAAGAAATTGCTGTGCTCTTAGTTGTGACTTACTAGGAACACAGACAGTGTAGAGCTTCTCTGTATTAGAAGTTCCTGCTTTGTTTCTTTGTGATCTTATTGAGTCAACCATTTCCTTGAACAAAGATTTAAATTCCACCCACCACAGCTGTTCAATATCCATACATGGAAAAAACTTTTCCCTCTGCAATTTTTTTATTATTAGATATAACATATACATTCAATGCTTTTCACTCACTCTTCAGAGAAAAGACCCTTTCAAATGAAAACAAAAGTCACTGTGGTGGCACAGCCATAATGTGTATGATGTTTTTGATGGCAATCAGACACTAACTTTTTTCAGTCTTGAAGTATATTCATACTACTACAATTAAGTATAAACCCAACATTAGTTTTGCATAGGTACACCATTGTGTAGGCTGTATAAAAATATTTCAAAGTGGGGGAAAAAGGTTCAGAATACATAGAGTTAGGGCTGAGTGATCCTCCACGTGATGCTTTCCATCATTTTTCACATTTCTTACACTTTTTATAGATTGGCACCTTAGAAGAGAGCTGGAAATGGTCTGTCTGCATACCCTGGGTTTTTTCAATCTCACTATTACTGACTGTTGTAGGGAATAGAGATGGCTCTTCAGAAAGGCTGAACAAACCTTTGGACTTAACCAGGCTTATCAGTACAGGATGTAAAGTAACTTTTTCTTCATTATTTTTGTTACTGTCAGTGTTATTTCTGGCATAGCATAGTATTTCAGCATGAAGACTGTTTGGGCTGAAGATGTTACATAGGTGAGTGTTTGTATGTTTTGCTGAATTGCAAGTCTGAATGCAAAATAGAGTACTTAAACTTTGTGTTATTATATATTAATTATTCTCTTATAAGGATTAATAATAAATTGTATAAAAATAGATCATAAAAAATATTCAGTGGTTTAATGTTGTTGTTTGTTTGTTTTTTTACAGTCCTTATATGGTGTTGCAGTTTCTACAGTTCCAGAACTACCTCTCTTCTATACTCCTATAGATTTAGTGGATATCAGTGTAGAAATGGCTGGACTGAAGTTTCCCAATCCTTTTGGCCTTGCCAGTGCAACCCCTACTACTAGTTCTTCAATGATTCGAAGAGCATTTGAAGCTGGATGGGGCTTTGCTGTCACTAAGACATTCTCCCTGGATAAGGTGAGGAAATATTTCAATATTTTTTAATATTTTATGTGTATTTTGCATATAACCATATCTTTGTATAATTGAAAAATATGAATCTTTGGGGAATGTTACATCCAACTAGCATAAAATAGCAGGGAATGGTTGTGATGCATTGTATAGCTCAACTAGCCTGTGAGCTTTCCACAGTGCAATGACACAATTTCTGGTTTTATGTTTGTTGTTCCATTCTTCCCTTATATTGCCCCAGCTTCTAATATTAGTCAACTATTAAGTGAAAAAATAGGGTTTTTTTAAATACTGCAGTGAAAATGTTTCTGTGAAGGATCAGAATGTACAGGGAATGAGTAACAGCTTTGTCACATAACTCATGAAGGGCGGATTCTGTGCCAGAGGCTGCCAAGATAAGCCATTGAACTGGAGGCGCAGTTGCAGTGTGATCATGTGGCTGCAAGGGGGAGGCTGGGTGGGAAGTGGAAGAGAAAGATTGAGGCAGGATAAAACCAAGCCTATGGAGAGGAGAACACAGTGACATCAACCTTCAGTAACATGTAGTGGAGAAGGAAGGAGTTAGAATTAAGTCTTGAAGCCTATGGCTCAGTGTGGCACCTTAAAAAAAAGCATTTTGTATAGTTTTATGTGTGTAATTGCTGGTTTGAATTCAGGAGAATTGCAACTTCTTGCTACATTCAAAATGGTGAAGTGGGACTGAACAAGAAGTTTGGACAGTGAAAGAAAATAACAGCTTTGATAAACAGATCACAGAGAAAAGAAACAGGTTTTGAGCTGAGATGTAGATATAGTTAGACTTGTGGAGAGAGGAAGAAAAGGTGAATCCTTGAACATAGGCCTGAGTAACAGTGTGAGTGATGGCAATGTATTGTTAACCAGTAACATAGAGTAGTGTGGTCTGAAGCAAGCTTTTGAATTTAATTTGGATACAAGGGCCTTTTATTCTTGGTTCAGAGGAAGGATATCGAATATAGGTACTGATATAGGTACTGATGGATGGAGCAGAATAGAGAAGGTGGATTTGTTTCTCTTTGTTTCTCTTCCACCTTTCCATGGGTAAGTATCATAGGTGAATTAACTGTATTGGGTGCCCCTCTGGTATGGGGAAGGTCAAGAACAAAATGCTGTATTGCTGCAGGATACTGTAAAATATGTAAGGCTGGATCCTTCTGTCTCTTACACCTGAGGTAGCCCTGAGGAAGTAAGTGTTCATCTGGATTGCAGTGGAGATTCCAATCTACTTCCCAGTGCTTCTTATTAAAACACTTTTTAGGACATAAGTCATACAAGTATGTTTACAACTGACTTACATGTATAACATACCATCAGCTGTAATTATTCAGTGCCTAGGCTACAGCCAACCCATAGCAAGTACTGAGACTTATTTTTTTATCAGTTTTATTGCTGGTATGCTGGCAGTCCTGCCAGACTGCACGTTGATTACTGTGCATCTCGAGAGCTAAACAGACACAGGCTGAGTTCCAGCTTGGGTGGGAGTTCAGGAGGAAAGACATGCATGTTGTAGGAAGTGATGTTGGTGCTATACTAAGCAGCAGACTCTGAGTCATTTCTGAAATGGCGACTGTGAAGTGTTCCACTGGATGCCATGCTCTGGAGGTGTGACTCAGATAAAGAGCTTTCAAGTGTTTTTAAAGTATTTGTTGCAATAATATATTGCAGGTATTTTTTAAGTTAGTAAGTTCAGAAAAGTGTTATCTAGTGAATTCTAGTTCAGTGATTGTTATTTCTGCTTAAGCTTCCTTCTAATATTCTGGTATTGACTCATGTTGTGTCTAGTAGAACTGTGTCCCGCCCAAGTGCTGCCTAGTTTTTCTATTATTGTGTTCTTCCTAGTACTGCACTTCCCACAGGTGTATTTGTGGCATGATTTGAGATGCTTGGCTGAGAGGTGCTGCAGAAGTGAAATTGCTTTTATTTATCAGAGTAACATGGTACTTAATACTTCAAAAATAATCAGTTCAAATGGGAAGAAAAGCTCAGTAGGGTACAGCAGTTCTTATATGAACTGAGTATTATGGAAAGACTGGTCTTGTTGACTTAATGCTAGAACAAGTTGTGGGTAGAGAGTTTGAAATATTATAGATTGCCATAATGTGCTGACTTTTTTGCTAATTTAGCTTCTGATTATGTAGAGATAAATCTTGTACAGTTTTCAGCAGGGAGCAGAATGCTGTCTTGGGCTGTGGTACCAAAAGTGGGGATTTCAGACTGAGCTGTCCTGCCCTGTCAGCTAGTCAAAGCAAACTACACAGCAGGATCAAGAGCAAAGATTTCCTGATCTAAGCCTGCGGAGCTGGTGGGAGGAGGGGGAGCAGCTCCCCAGACAGTACAGTTCCCAAGAGTGGAAGAGCTTCTGGGAAGGGAGAGAGCTTGCTAGACACAGTTTTTGGCAGCTGAAGCTTTTCCACTTCAGCCTTGATTGTATGTGGTACACGTAGGATTCTGTGTTCTTCCCTTGTCTCCTCATTTTATCTGTCCTGGTAAGACTTAACTGATGGGCTTCCTTCTGATTTGCCAACCAAAACCTGCCTCTGTGGCCATGGGGAACTTAGCAGCAGCAGAAATTCTCCCTTTTCCAGAACCAATGACTGAATTTGCCACTGTGTTCAGACACTGGTAGGGGAAACCAGTGAATTCCCTGCTTACCATGGGCATTCTTTGGCACTTCAGCAAAAGGGACTGATGCTGGCTAAATATGAGTGACATATAGGAGGTGAAAAGCATATACAAATCACAAATTTCCATGCATTAACTACAGTGTGATGGAATAAGGTCAGAGAGAAAAGCATGATAAATCTTGGAAGAAAGAAAACCTAAGGACAGAGATAAAAAAGGAGTCAGGCTGGAGAGCTGTGATTCTTGTAAAACACAGCATTTATTTCATATGAGTTACTTCTTTTCTCTTTTCATTCATCTAGCACAGAAAGCTCTTTTAAAACACAAGGCCAGGGATCCCTGCAGCCCATGTGCTGCCTTGTACAGAGGAGCTGATGGGTAACAGTGCTGGAGTTCAGCCTTTGGACCATAATTTTCTCCCCTATTCTTTCTAATCCTCCTGTGTCTTGGCCTCACCTTGAAAGCTTTGCATGCTGCCCACAGGGAGATAGCACAGAGAGCAGTTTGGTGCCGTGCTCACTCCCTTTTTAAACACCCACATACCTTGCTCATAATTGTCTTCATGACAACCTTTGTAGCATTTTCTGTTTGTAGGGTAAGCATTTCAACTGGGAATGATTCAGCAAAGTTTGTTCTTGCATACTACTGTACTATTGTTGAAACCTACAAAAAAGCTAATGTAAGAAATAGCTGAAATTCCTTCAGGGTATTTATACTTTGAAATATACTGCTGTCTACATACTTTAGAAGGTGCTGGATATTATAGTGTAGGGTAAATATTAATCACAGGGGATCGTACCTGTATGTGTCTGAAGGTATCTGGGAGGGAGATGGTGACTAGTAGAATTTTATTTATTGAATTAAATGTCTTTGCACAGCTGCTTTAGTATCAACTAATTTGATTTCTTCCAGAAAAGGGAATAACTGCTTTTGAAATGGACAATCACTAGAAAGACAAATGGTAGCAAAATAGAAGTGTCTCTTCACACACGTTTTTCTACATTCATGTCTTCCCTTTTTGACTGCAGGATCAATAGCTCATTGCTCTGTTGGTTCAAATAGTATTTCTGTCTTGTTCAGATAACTGTATGCAGCAACGTTATTTGTAAATTCTGTTTGCAAGGTATTGAAGGGAAATGGGGGAGCTGCATATCATATAGTCCACAATAAATGGATACCAATTATTACCTCTTTTAGAGCTTAGATGAACAGAAAACTACACGCAGAATGACACATACTGCATTAATTAGACACATAACTGTGAGTGGGAGGGTTTTAGGAGATGTGTTATAGTGAGCTGGTTTATTTACTAAGAATTTCTTAGTGAATATTGTTTAGAACACAAAAATTGTATTAAAACCGGAAATCAGAAAGTTTGTATAAACATTGTATCAAAATAAGTCAAATGTTACATGAGGTGTGAACATCCCTATGCTACATTCACTACCACAGTGAGGAATTTATAGCAGAAATTAGGGGTTTATCAGCTGAATTCAGGCTTTGTTGTTCTCTCACTGCATTGTACAGGCTGTTTAGAAAGATGAAAAAACAACTGGGTTAGCAGAAATGTTTGCTTTGATTTTTAGATGCTTCCTTCACTTCTAAAATTTAATTCTGATTAATCAGATACATCTGTCTTTATTTTGTTGTGACATGCATTGATTTGTGATGCTGTCGCTTTCAATAATGCAGAAACAGTTGCCTTTATTATGAGAACCAGCAGAAATCAACATGCAGACTAACTTCATTTTTAATCTTTAATTTTTTTCATTACATATGGAGCAAGTTCCGTGGATGATTTTAAAAACAAAGCTGCAATTAAAACTAGATTAAATCTGAACTAAACCATAGCGGAGGAAACTTTCTAGCCATAATATATGTTTATGCAGTTTACAGATGTAGATTTTACAATAGTTTTTTCAGAACAATTTCTAAATAAAAATGATTGCTGGCAGAGAATTAATTAATTTGCCCAGTATATATTGCATTTCTATGTGCTGTTATTACAATATACATATTCAGGCTGCAGCTAGTTCTCTCTCTGTACATTTGCACTGTGTGCACCTTGCTTCATAATTGAAGGTGCTAAAAAATCATAGTACAATGATGCATTGTTTTCCATAACATTACTATTTCACAGAAGTGAATCTGTATTACAAAATGTATATTTTTGTATGATATTACAGCATAGTAATTTAGATTAAGCTAGTTATAATTTATGGTGCCAAGCCAAAAAGCTATTTAAGATGCATTAAAATGCAGAACCATGACATTTGAAATTCTGATGTTCTTAATATGACAAAGGTTATTCTATGGAGTTTTGCTATAATATGAAATATTAATATTTCACAATACAGTTTTGATGAAGTACAATTTGCCTAGCTTGCATATGATAAAGAAATTAAATGCTTACCAAGGGAGTTCAGTGAGAATTAGAGCCCCGCCTGAACATCTGCTTGAAATGTTATTATCCTGTCCTACTGACAGCATCGCTCCCTCATTGTTTTTCAAGATTGACAGCTGAATATTGTACTGATTTCTGCAGAAAATATGTCTAGGTGAACTTTGTTTGGTTTTTAGGAATTTAGAACATGCTTTTGATTTCCATCCTATAATTTTTTTTTTATACTCTTGACATTTGTAGATGCCAGATTGAGGTCTAGTATGCTGTAGCAAAGATAGACCATTGACTTGCAACGAAATGCCAGTTGATATCTCAGTAAACAGAAATATTACTATTCTTTATTGTGTGGTCTGTATGAAAGCTGTATGGGCTTTCTTTGGGGAGACAAATGATCAGATTGTTAATGTCAAATATAAAAGGGACTGTTTGCCTTTCTACTAAACAGCATTAAACAACTTTTATTAACTACATTTTTGAACAGAAAAATGAGCATTTTATGAGATTCCTTAGCACACAACACTCTTAAGTTAAATTATTTTCTTGTACAAGTTTTAAAATTATTATTATTGGTTTTTGTATACTTAGGAGTTATATCCTTCATTTTGTTCGATATTTCTGAAAAAATTTTAGTAAGAAATCCAGTCTTTATTGTTTCATAATTTTTGTATTTCTGGATCAGTGCACAAAAGCAACAGCGTTTAACAGAAGTAAAAGGCTATGCTAGAGAAGTGCTATGGAATGTAATTATTATCTTTTAAAATGCTGTAGTTATGCCATTTTAGTTTTTTACAGAAAATGTGTTATTTAGCTATAAAAAAGGAACAAATAATTATGTGAATCTAAGTAGCAGTAAAATAGACTTTCCTCCTTTTTCCATGAGCAAAACTATTTCTATGATGTGTTCAACTTAAGGATCAGATCTCATCTCTCTACTTAGTTTCACCATACCCCATTTAAAGAAGACTGGAGACTTCTTTGTATGCAAATAACTTCAAAAGATTCAAAATTGCTGTGTGAGGAGCTGGAAAGGACTGCATTTAACTGTTCTTGTTCCTCAGTCCATACTCCTAGTGATGTAGGGGTTTGGCATATCTTCACCCTGGAAGAATCCTTCTGGAGAGGTGTAGCACGGCTTGAACACAGTGAAAGACCAAAGATCCCAGGACTGAGAGCTTTAACAAAGTCATTATTGATAAGCCAAAGCTTTTCCTACCACAGCTGAAGTCTGCACCAGGTAGATGCCCACTTTAAACTGGTGCAGGTGTGCATCTTGACACCAGTGCATTTGCAAATGAGCCACTTTGAGCCATTCAAAAATCTGGTTTTGGCATCACTAATTCTGGTTATTTTGACTAATTAATATTTCAAATGCTGAAGATAACAAAGTGCATTTTTAAAGCAAGAGTTTAGCAACAATCTGTAAAAAGTTTCTCTCTCTCTCTCTCTCTGTGATTGTGTTTACTATTTTAGAAATTAAAAACTACTTACAAGTTCGTGATAAAAAATTAAACCTCTGGGGAAATGTTTAGTCCCACTCTTCCTGTAGCATTAAATATCACAGAAATGCTGCACTTCTTCTGCAGTGGGAGTCTCTTTTCTGTACGTAGTCTCTCATGGAGAAGTCTGTTACCTCAAGGCGTGGAGCACAATGTGACAATTCATCAGTGGAAGACAGAGAGATCTGTCATGCAGGGGTGTTGCACATTGAGTCAGAAAACCTCATCTGTGCTGAAGGACAGATTTTTACAAACAGAGGGTCAGCAGTTTTCTTCCCATGTTATCACTTTTTCTGCCATTCACCCTCATGGAGCAGAGTGAGCATGGCTGGAACTTCTGCCTTGAACTCGTGGCATGAATTCCACAAAGTCTAAGCTGGCAATGGTTTACCTTCCACAGAGCTGCACACAAAGCTAGCAGCAAAGGTAAAACCAGATATATGTCTAAAATTGGTTCTTGGTAGGCTGCAGGATCCTCAGCTATGGCTAAAGTATTTGGTTTCTATTCATCTGGAGATTTTTTTACACAGTATTTAGAGGTTGTTTCTTTTCCTGTCTTTTCGTTCTGGCATCTGGTTTAAAACAGTGTGGCCAGGGTGCATATACATATACAAAGTGCACGTGTGAACATGAATCTTGAGCTTGAATATTTCAGGCAGGTTATGTATAAAAGACTTGTAAATCAGTCTTTAAGGTATTTTTTAATTGAAAACTGTTGTGTATTGTAATGAAACTTATAGTGCAATTAGATTGGCATAACTGAGGAGCAGTTCAGGTATAATTCTGAAGGAGCATACAGACTGCAACACTGAGGATTTTGCTACATAAGCCTTTATGTAAAAAACAGCTTCCAAAAGTAGGAGTGTTCATTCCTGCTCAGCATAATATGTGCTGTTCAGATAGTGACCAGTACTTGAGAGAGGACATAATTTCTATTCATAGTGCAACTATTACCCAGTCAGTCAAACAAAATGGATGCAAATTTTACACTGGTGAAAAATCAGAACAGTATTTCTTTTTGTACTGGAAAAGCTGTTTTGCTCTTCACTAATTTTGCTTTGTTTACCTCGTTCTTCTGAAAATACCTGCAAATATTTATGAAGAGAGAGACAAGGAGAGCACACATGCATGATTTTCCAAATCTGAGGATCTGCAGTTGACTGTATCTGAAGTACTCCACATTTTTGAATATCACATCCTGAATAAACAGGATTCTAAAAAGCAAATATGTAACATGCTTGTGTAAAATATCATTCAGCTACATTTTTCTGTGGTTGTTTTGCATGTCCTTGGGAGGTTGTTGGTGATCTTGAAAATGGCTCACATAATTTTTTGTCTGGAAGGAATTCAGCTAAAAAGACAGTTTGAATGTAAGTTAGAAATTGGCAAGTGTAATTCTGAAATTTAGAATTTTCATGTATTTTCCATGCTCAATTCAGATTTGTTGCAAACCTTTTCATTTTGTGCCAACCAACTGCATCTAACTTTCTTAAGTGGCATTAATATATTTTATAATTCATTAGAAAAGATTGTCGGATATTTTTCGTAGTAGTTATATTTAAAACACCTAAGACAATCGCAGCATAAAGCCATACTTAACATCTTTAATTTTCAGCATAAATTACAAACTTCCCTATTTTTTAAAATTGTTACAATAGCTAGCCACAGACGTTCAGGAAAAAATGAAATCTTTATTTTGTCAGTATACAATTCAGACGTTTCCCTTCTGTCAAGTCATTGGCTTTTTGTTTCTTCCCATTTAATTAAGTGCACATGTCAGAGTTCAGGTTTTTTCCCTCATTTCCACATTGTAATTATAAAAATGAATCCAGAATACCATCTAGACTTCAGTCTAGGCCTGCTGAGATACTGAAGTGGAATGAAGGAAGAGTGGTTGTCATGATTCAGTTCCTCCGATTTACATTTCAGCATCTTTGCTGAGGCTGGCATTCACTGCTGTGGCCAAAGCTGGCTTGTGCCAAAGCCTGGGTGTCCCTTTGTGTCCCCAGCCGTGCCCGCTGGCATGCTAAGGCTGCAGATGCCTTGGGGAGGAGCTTCCAGCGCTGGGCTCCTGCCCTGCAGCCACTGCCGGCTTCTGCTCCCGCTGGGCACGTGGCAGGGCAGTGCTGTGGGGTGGCTGCTTTTCTGCTCTGCACCACAGGCTGCAGAGACCTGAAGGCACCTCATGCAGCAGCCATTGCCCCAAGATTCCCGCTTGGACCACGCAGTCTTGAAAGATGCTTGCAGAAATGTGGCCCCAAATTGGCTTTACAGGGACACTGAGATCGGTGTCAAGCATATTCATGGTGCTGTACAGCTCGTGTTAGGAATTTTGCAGGCATTAGCTGAAATGAAGTATCTCTGAACTGGTATCATTTCCACACATGAGTTTACAGGGTTTAGCTTAATCATTTTTCAATGAATTTTTGGTTATACCACTGTAGCTTCTATGTACAGGTGATACAATTCTCTTTAAGTGTTTGGGTTATCTCAGGTCTTGAGTTCCCACTTGGTAAATTAAAAGGATAAGGCTGTGTTCAACATCTGATTTGCCCACACAAGAAGTTAAGAAAGCAAAGAGCTGATTTTTTGAATCTCATGATGATATAATTGCATTTATCTCTGATTGACATTGTTGCAAAAGCAGAATGAAGCCCCATATGTTTAAAAAAACTGACAGGTTCTTATGTTAAAACACCTATTAGTAAGCCAAATATGTATGTGAGTGTATTCTAAATAACATTTCTCATTGTTATTTGTGATACAGAATTATCGATTTTTTTAACTACAATAGCAATTGTGGGATTCTATCCTTCAGTCAGGAAGTGTAGGATTTTTGTGAATAAATCCTGTGTTGTTAATTCCAGGAGGACACAAGTGTATCCATTCTGTGAACTTTGGAATTACTACTTTAAGAATTATCCAAAAAGCTCTTGTCAATGCTAATTGCAAAATCCAATTTTCAGTCTATAGAAGAAGGAAAAAGGAACACACATTTTTAGGAATCCCTTAATGTCCATGTTATATTAGTCTTTAATTGTAATTTCTCACATCTTGTATTATAAGGACATACAACTTCAGATTTGTGTAGAGGACTTGATACTACTTCAAAAATTACTTCTACTGAATTACACTAATGCTATTAAATTATTATTGAGTATTGACATTTTATACTTTATTTTGATTTTCCTGGTGCATTTTAGACTATGAAGCAGTTAATTACAGTGCAAGCTATAGGTCTCAAAAGCAGCTATCACCACCTTTTCACTGTTCTAGAACATATATTTAAACTTATAATATGTTAGTAAATTTTAGGGTTTTTTTCTTTAACTTCTGCTTGCCTAACTTCTTTGATAATTTAGTGCAGTATAAGAGAAAAAAAATTAAATTCCTTAACCACATTACAAGTGAAAAAGACGTAAGCTAATGTTATAGCTGAATGTTTCTTTGTTAGCAGCTGACCTTCTACTCCTAGAGAAAAGAAAGTCTTGGCTAGAAGACAGTTCAATAAATGAACAGGCTATATATTGATTTTTCTCCCTCTTCCCTTGTTATGTAATATGATTTCCCTTCCCTTGCAAGGGTTGCTGTTGTACAGGATAGGGCTGGGATCATGGTCGTGGAAGCGTATGGGAATGTGTAGACTAAGGAAGGCTGTCACAGCAGTCAATAAGATCTGAGAGGTGTTGACTAATTGCCTGCTAATTACACAGTAAATTGTCTAATTAAGCTGATGGTTAATTAGGGTACGCTCGCACAGCAGTCTTATGGAATTTTTGTCTGATGTCTGGGAAGCAGCTTGTGTAATTGGCAAACTGGTAAGGACTGGCAGAGCCCATGGCTGGGAAGCGCGCTGCCAGCAGATGACAGAGTAAGGATGCGTTTGCACAAAGGTTGTCATGTGAACACGCAGGGGTTTGTTAGCCTTCTCCAGCAACGTGGCAGCCAGCACAACCAGGAACCGAGCTGAGAGCTGCTGGAAGCTGTAAATAAAATAAGGCTTAAGCATGTAATATTAGAAAAGCAGTGACATGTGCTCTTTTATTTTAGTCAGTTTGAACTTTAGATAAACACAGGGTATCAAAATTCTCATGTACAGAACTTCACCAAACTGTGTGACTTGACCATGGCAGTAATTATGGTATTGTGATCTATTTAGTGGAGTCTCAAAATGATCCTGTTTCCAGGGAACTGCTTTATGTATGTTGTTGAGAAAGTATAGTTGTTAATAAGGATGCTTGCCAGCCATCATAACTATCATGTGTGGCATTCTGAATGTACTTTAATTGGCATTGTGTCCATCCCTAAATGTGACAGAGTATGAGCAGGTCATAATGGTGCTCTGAGCAAAATATGTGCACGCTGTGCATAACTATAATATCATTAATGAAAATCTAGATTCCAGATTCTGACCCAAAGCCAAAGGAAATGATCAGGAATATTAAGCAGAGAGGACCTGGGCAGTGCAGGAGTACAGACATCAAATTCAGCCCAGCATGACTTAAATTTTTCATTCAGTAAAATGACATGGTACGTGGACTTTCTTGAAGTTAATTTACAGGTAAATATCCTGCAGAATCAGAATTGCACAACATGTGATTGGGTCTTCGAATGACATTGTGATGTAATTTTGAGTTATGCATCTGCAGAATCTATGAACAAAATAGCTCTTTGTATGTCATGAGCTAAACCAAACAAAGTGTGCATGTATATAGGTACTTATTTGTTAACAATGTTTTGTTGTCACTTGAGCAAAGTGAAACTTAATATCCACTTTGATACCTGGTAATCACATTTGTTTCTGAGCTCCATATCCTTTTACTCCTAAGCATTTGGGGTATGTGGTTTGGGTGCAGTGTCTTTCTAGAAGAACAAGAAAAATTAAGTGAATTCTGGATTGCTGCTGAAACTTGGTTTTCATTTTTTTTCTTTTAAATTTAAACCACATGTATGTTTCTTCTTCCATAGAAATAGAATTTTAAAACAATCAAACTTTGAGAGATTAAATTATACTTTCTTTGAACAAATAAAGCAAATTTTATCCTGAGATCTTGCTCCTTCTACTTACCTGCACAGTTAATAATGCCTTTATGTATCACCCTCTATGTAGCGAATGTTAGTTTATGATTTTTTCTTCAAAAATAATTGGGTAAAATCATGGTACATTAAGAGCATTCTCACTGTGCCAGTCATCAAACGCAGGACTCCAAACACTCACAAGCTAATCTAAAAGGCCTTAAACCTTCTCTGAGGGGAATTTTAACAATACTTGTAATGTTGTTCCTCTGTGTATACTTCCCCAGAAGAAAATGCTACCATTCCCCTGAATCAGATCCTGTGAATTGTTGCATAAAATGAAAAAGGTGAAGTATATTGATTCAAGTCAAAACCATACAGGGAGGCCTTGTGTACATAATTTTCTTTCAAATAAAATATACTTTAAATTTACATTTCATAGTTATATGTAGGATTTTTCTGCATCCATCTGCCTGTATGTAAAAACAAACCTCTTCAATTAATTTTGTCCTACTGTTTCTTAGGTTTATTCTTTAAAAGTATTGGCAAAACTATTGGTTTTGCCTCTGACAGCATATTCAGGAGCAAAGCTCACTTCACCAGCCAGCTGCAGGAAGTGAAAGCATACAGTGCAACCTTCACAGTTGCTTTCATTTTCTGTCATGGGGCAGCAAATGGATATGTTCTAATGCATTTTATTCTCTGAAGACAAAGAAAGGAGTTCAGAGGATAATTGTTACCTTATTATATCCTTCAAAAGGAATTTCTGGCACATGTTATTATGATTTATGCTTTAATAAATCACAAAAACATGGAAAAGTATGTTTCTAGTAATTCACACGGTATAGTAAATGTATGTGTGTAAAGCCCTATTGCAACATGACAAACTGCAATAAAAATTGAATGGCAACAATGCTACTGTTAAACTACATCAGTAGCCAACTTATTTTAGAAATAATTTGTTGTAAACCTACCAACCTTTTTCATATGCACTTGTTGGTCTGTCTTAATGTCCCTAATGCAGTCTGTCCCAAAGCATCTTCCTGGTCCATTGTCAAGCCTCATGCTTAAGCAGTGGAGTGAGAGGAGCATGCTGTGGGTGTTGTGTTCAGCTTTATTGCCTGGGATGGTTCTCTCCCTGTGCAGTTCAGGAGGGTTCCTGTTTGCACCCTTTTATTTAATCTGTATATCAAGCCATAGAGAAGGTTTAGTGAAGTGACATTGATTGAAGTGTTTTCAATATGTCAAAACTCAGCTTTATAACTCTCAGCTGATTTAGCTGGAGCAGCTGATTGCATTGTTCAAATGTTTGTGGGAGACTGGGGCATGGTTGAAAGCATGCTGAGCAAAAGTCAATCCAGACAAGATAGGAGTGATGCTGGGATCGTTAGAGGAAACATCCAGAGGCTACAGCAAGAGAATTATCAGTCCTTCCGGCTGAGGGATGTAGTTCCATTCCAGGCTGTAGCTGCAACAACAGATAAGAGCCAGAAGCCTACACCCCTTCTATTTTCTGAACACAAGCTTTGCCATGAGTATCCATGCTTTGTATTTCAAGATTAACCTACTGCCAGCCCGTGCTATATTGGACTGGGTCTTAAATCTGTCCAGATATTGTCAGTGGTGATGAACTTCACAGCTTGAGTTCTGCCGAGGGAATCAAAACTGCCCCCAGCCTGTACTGCCTGTTTCGGGTGTGCTGGGATGGAGCAGAAAGAGATGCTGGCAGTTCACAAAACCCACTTGCTGCACGTGCTTGGAGCTCCAACCCAGGGTGATCTGTAACAGCCCAAATCCCTTAACTCCAGCACAAACTTGAGCTTGTTTTTCCTCCCTAACTTTGCAAGAATTGAAGAGATGATGAATATTGGGTTTCTTGTTGCTACTGGATTTTTATTATTCTGTTTTAAGTTTATACTGCTGCCAAGAACAGTGATCTCAGAAGGTCAGTTGACTGCTGCTCTTGTGTAGGAGGTATATTTTAAAGACTGACAGGATTACCTGAAATAGGTGATTTCACATGGAGGTAACACAGGTCTCAAACATATAAATAAGCAAAATCTTATTTTCCTATATTCTGGATATAGGAATATAGAAATTCATCAAACTCAGATGAATTTCTCTCTTGATATTTGTGGGTTCTTTTGATATCCAGAAATTCTTTGTGCCTTTAAGAAGAACAGAATACTGGAAATGTCCAAATTTTTTGGGTATATATTTTTGAGTATCACATTTTGTAAATTATTATTATATTTTTGTCATTTCTTATTCTAGACTAAAAATATGCATTTATCTTGGTTAAACTTGAACAAATCTATCAACCAGAACATTCATAATTGCATATAATAATTTCTTTTTTCTAGAAACAGAAATGCAGATTTAATTTTCGCTTCACAATAATACTGTCTATATATAAATACATAGTGTTTTTTATTTGAACAACTTTACTCTCATACTATAATTTACATTTTCATTTCTATTTTAACACTATGGTTAGAGTAGGCTCTAAAATCGTGTCAGAGAGTAAGACTATATCTGAGAGTAAAGTACTAAAATGATAAACCAAGGACCATCAATCCCATGAATTCTTTCTTATGCCTCTCTCTACAATACTAAAAGTGATGCTTTGCTACCCTAACAAAAATTGTTCTTACTATATGTTGGGAGTTATATACCTGCAGATACATAAGCTCTGTTTTGTGATGTTTATTTAATTGGGTGGTGTGTTTTGTGTTTAATTGGATGGTGTGTGGTGTGTTTTGTGTTTCTTGCATTCCTCCTTCAACAAAATTAAAAAAATTAGTTCCAGAGAGTGCAAGGATTTAATGATATTTTAAATGATAAAAAAACCCCCAGTTTCTACAGAGTGACATATTTCAAGCTCTGCTAAAAATATACCTGATGGTTAAATTTCTGCAGAGGAGAGACTTGATTCTGTGTCCAGCATCCTCCATGTCTAGCCTGTTCAACGGTTCTCATTCCTACTAGGTCTCTTCCTTATGTGTGTTCCTTGTCTTTTAAGAAATCTTTTTTCTGCCAGCCATTTCTCTGTCTAAATGAGCAGGTATCATGGGCAGTGGAACATCCATACCTGTTTGGCTTTTGCAGCTTGCACTGAACTGCTTCCTGCTCCTACTGTAAATGTTGGAAGACAGCATCACCCATATTCCTGTTTTTCTGTCTGTTAATCAAGAGTTCACAGTGTGCTTGCTGATATTCAAAACCACAATGTTAGTGACTGTTACATACAAAATAATATGACTTAATGGCATAATTGGAGATGTAGTATTTGCATTCAGCACATGTGTTTATACAGTGAAGTGTCTTGATACTGCTGAGCTCTCAGGGACAGAAACATCAAGTGCAACAAAGAAAAACATTTTTTTTCCAAGTGGTGGAAATGAGAGTTGTTTATTTTAAGAGATCTTATGTAAACGTAACTGGGGGAGGAAAAGTAAGGCAGCATTTCCAGCCAATCCACGCCTGCACACACATCTCTCGGCTGGCCGGAGCTTTCCCCTTTGGTGCCGTTAGCATTTTCATTTCAAAAAACGACAGTCTGCTGTGGAAGCAGTAAAAATGTTCAACCTGTGGTTTAAATTATTGATTTTTTTGAATATTGAAGCAGTATTTCAAATGGGTTTTGTTTGAGTTACTTCTGGGTAGAGGGTTCCAGAGGTAATTTGATATCTAAAAGGCTGTGTATTTCAAAGCAATTTCAGTCTTTTGAGTTCCTTCAGTTGATCAGCTGATTGGGTAAAATACCTTATTGTCTCCTGAATTGCAGGCAATAGATGAACTGCAGCTCAAGGTTAGCACATAGACCAGCACACAATGCTCTTGGTGATTTCTTATGTGTACTCGGTGTCCAATCATCTGACAAAAAATACCTCATTTATTTTTAATGCAGTAACTTATCTTCACTTTAAAAAGAAAATAATTTTTGAGATGCTAGTTTTCACAATCAAGATGGGAAGAGGTCTGTTTTCTGTATCATTAGGCAGTGACGCATAATTAAAACAAGGTGAATTCATGGTATAAAATCCAGTATGTGTAAATAAGAAGTAGGCGCATGTATTTTCACAAATAGGTTGTTACATTACTGCAGAACAGAATGGCTGTAGTGAAAGAGAAGACACTTTAAAGGAACTCGCGTTCTTTCACAAATGGCTGGGTTGTTGGTGTTTGTACATGTACAATGTTTAGGAAATTAGCCATTCTCAGAACCCTTCTAGTCACAGAAAACAAGTAAAAAGATATTACTTCAATAAGGCTCACATTTGGCAGTGAAGCCATATTGGAATGAATATTGGAGTTGATGGGAACTGTGAAAATTAAATTAATTGCAGGAATGGGCCCAGTTAAGAAGACTTAATACACTAATGACACTGAATATCACAGAATAATGGTGTGAGTCAGATTTTAAGCAGGTTTTTCTCTTAAGGAGTCTGTGGGTTAAAGAGTACCAAAACTAAAAAAAAAACTTCACTAAAGTATGGATTATGCAAATTAAGTTATTATGCAATTTATTTGTCAAATATACATATATATATAGCATATATGTTTAAAAAAATTAAAAGATATGAATATAAGTTGTGAAAAGATGTGTGGCAGAAAGAGCTTATGTAATGCCCAGTTGGTTTGCATATTAAAATAATGCTACAGCTACAGTACAGTCCTACAGTAACTAGCTTGTGTGAGTGTAGTTTAAGAATTTGCCAGATTTTGTCGATCGTCTTGGGATTTTCCCTGCAGTGTTTTGCATTGTAGTTTCTAAAATCCCCTTTAAATCCTGTGAGTTCCTGCTGTACTGGAGTATGCATAAAATTATTTTATCCATCCTATTCTAGGTGTGCAGCAAAGAAGTCTGCCCTGCTCTGTACTGGCTGCATTAGGAGAAGGTTGTCTAAAATAGCAGATGTGCAAAAATCCAGACCCCTAATGCCTCCAAAACCAGAAACATGCAGTTTATGCCTGCCTTAATACTTAATTGTTTTGCCCATTAAGTGAGCATTGGCTGTACTGTGTAGTTTATCTCCATATGTGGGGATAAACTTTGGCTGAGAAGAGTCTCGGTAGTTCCTGGGTGCATGAGGTAATGGTGGATGTTGGAGCTCTCCTTGGCCCTGGTGCAAACTTGGCTTCATTGCCCTTGGAGTGAGATTGCTCCTGTGATCTGGCATGTGGAAGTAAAGCGTGTATCCTGTTTCTTAGTGACACTTTGCATTGACCTGTGCTTTAAACTGCATGGTTCCATGGTAGGCAAAAGGAGGCAAAGGCAATCCCTGTGTTCTATTTATCACTACTATAATTATCCCTAACCAAGGACTTCTTGTGGGGTTAAACCCCTTATTCCTCCTTAAATATCTTTGTCCCTGTCTTTTTGTATTTAGCATCAGAAGGCTTTTGAATTTGTGCCCAATTTTAAATCAATATTCTGTTGGACTAAGCAGAGAGCCTGCCAGTCAAGCTGCCCTCTCTAGCTCAGAACAGATTTAGTCTTGGTATTCCAGGTTTGAGATGTAAGGTAAGCCTTTTGCAGCAGCTCTTAGCTGGCTGTGCCATTAATGGTGCCAGAGATCGAGCCACAGCTCTCCTATACTTTCTTGCACCCCTGTGACAGTAATAGTGGCAACAGTTACCACAGATTCCCAAATGAAACCCTGACTCAATTATAGTGTCTAACAGCCACCTACTTATTGATTTCAAAGGAAATGGACTTCATATCTACCTTATCTGTGTGTGCTGCTAGATCCTCTGATGAGCATATTTACTTAACTGACAGACCTGAGCAATGACTCCAGAGAGGGCTGGGGTTTGGGACCTGGTATACATTTAATGAAAGAGGGCATGCTTGGCTTAGAATGATGTTTTCCCTCGTTGGTAAACAGGAGAATGGTCCTGCTAGGAATTTCCATGTATCATGGCTGCTCTCAGTTCTTACAAGAACATTTTAATGAGCTTTTATCTTTTTGCTTTATTAAATTTGTTTTATATCCCACAGGGTGGATTTTTAAAAGGCAATAGAATGTGTCATTTTTCATGGGCATTGGCTAAGCTACTGCTATGGAAACTTCAGGTGAATGTAGAGGAAAACCAGACTTGAGATGGAACCTCTGTGTCTGCCCCAAGCAGATGGGAAACAGGGCTCGTCCTTTGGCATAGAAATTCTGTGTGCACTTCAGCACTTCTCTGCATGGATTTCTGCCTGCCAGAGAGGGTATAACATCTGCAAACACTGAATGTTTATTTATTAAGAGCTCAGCCTGGAAAAGCAGAATCAGCCCATCAGGCTGGAAATCTCCACTTTGAAGCTCTCAAGTGGAAAAAGCCATCTCTGTCTAGATTATTGAGCCTATGTGTGGTGCCCCTCATGTTGACTGATGGATGATATCACAGTGCTCTCAGAGGAGCTCAGACAGCCCCAGGCATGCTGCTTCTACCCTTCCTGAGCTTGGTCCACCCAGGGTTTGCATTCCCAAATGCTCTCCCTGGCATGTATGCATCCTATCCCAAGTTCTTATGAGCTGTCCTGCCAGAGAAGTACAGTGTCCCAATCAATCAAAATATGCCAGCTGAGTTTGTTCCATGATGGCGGGAGTCAGAAAAAACCCATTAGTCATTACAAAAATGGTAACTAATTCAGGATGACAGTTTAATTTGTAGAACAAGGTTTGAGATCCCTTGCAAGTTGGTTCATAGAAAAGTAATTTGAAAGAATGTTGTCAATATTTTATTTTTCTTTAGTTAGCCTAAATCTGTTCTGAAAAGTAGTTCAGCTACTTTTGTGTCTGTGAACATAAAATCTAACAGTTTGCATGTAATACTCTTATGTGAGTCCTTACTCTGGTAGCCAATACAAAGAGGAAAATGCTAGGGCTTTTTAAAGAATTTTAAGGTAGATGAGACCTCCAGCTAAAAATCAAAATCTATTTTAAAGATCCTCTCTAAAATGTAGTGCTGAATTAAAATTGGTTTGAATCTTTTACAAGATGTTCAAATGCTGAGTTAAAATTCACACAGGCTGATATTTTCATGGTTGTTTATCCCCATGCTTATATTATCCAGATCTCTGTAAAATCAGGCTCTGAGAATGTGGCTTAGCCTTGAAATCCCTGATCTTAGGAAAGACCCTTTGACTTCCAGAGGACTTTTACATAGAAAAAGATAAAAGGAGTATGTTCAAAACAAAGTTAATGTTCAAGAGGTCAGTTATCAAAGTAGTAATCTATGGGTAGATTATCATTGGAATGTACAGGAAAACAGTCCTTTAAATACTTCCACTGTCCCTGTACCTCTTTTCCTACAACTTTAAATTATTTAGTGCTACCTGGAGATTTGATATTTTTAAAGTCTTATACTTAGATATTTAAATAACATCCCAAATAGAATTGGTATTGTTTCCTTGCATTTCTGACCCCTAAATACACAGTAATGTTTATCAATGCTTATAGTATTTAGCATTCTTAATCCTAATGGAAAAAGAAAATACGTAAGTCAGTTCAAGACGTACCTCAATATTTGAAATTCATCTCCTTCAGAAAATTTAAATACATGCTTGAAGGAAGTAATGTGGCTCTCATCCTAATTACTCAATCCAGCAATAAAAATATTTTGGATTATACATAAATTTAAATATAACTTTGGTGATCTGTAACTCCCTGATGTTGATTCTTTGTGCAAGAATTTTAACAAGTCTTTAAATAGGATTGTAGTAAAAACATTTTTATTCTTGAAGAAATCATATATTTTTCCCCTGAAGGAAGGCATCTAGTCTCCCCTCCTCCTAGGAGAATATAATAGTCTTGATTTACTTAAAGAAATCTGGAGGAAAATATTTTAGTGATAGTTCACAATTTATTAATGGAGTTTTACAAAACAGCCTCTAGGAACAGCTAGAAATACATTGATTATATGGCTTCCCTGTGAGAAAACAGTAATTAAAATTATAACACAGATTCTATCAGGACATGTTAATATTTAATTAGGCAATAAATGAGCTTGGTACAGGTGTCCAGAGTTGTTGACAGGAGCTTTTTTAATGCATGTAGTATTGTCTCTTAAATAAATAGTTACCTCTTTGCTTTTTTCCAGTGTGAAGTTACATGCCTAATTAGCAGCAATTAGTATTGCAGTGTTAGAATTATGAGATGAACTGCAATTCTCTTTTATTTTTCTTCTAGAGGAGCTCATTCTGTGGCCTAGTGTGTCTTGGCTTCTAGGTCATCCTGTTAGGAACCTCCAAATACTGCTGCTGCCCTATTGCCTTCTTAGAGTAATTTGTGTAGCAATTAGAAAACAATATTATAGAAACTAACATTGAGTTTTCTCTAATGATGATGTTTGAAAAAACTCTATTAATTTGGCCTCCCCATCAAGTACAAGAAGAGAATTTGTATTCTCCTTTAGTGACTCCCTTTAGTGACTCTTTCAAACTTGCTGCTGCAAGCATGTAGTGCAAGTCCTCCTTCTCTTTCCTGGGTCTTATTTATTTTTAAGGGGTCTTACCTCTGTTGCTTCCTCACTGATTTTCTTAGACTCACACTTCTATAAGTGCCTTTTCATTCGATTTTCATGGGACCATTCAATAGCACTTGTCTAGAAAGAAGTCTTAAGAATTGCTGCTCCTTTATTCGGTCAATTAAATACGTTTACTTCACAACAAGTCTTGATCACTGATTAGAGGATGATATTCCCTAACAGCTGAAAATGGGCTAATATTCTTAGATATCTGTAAAATAATTAATCTGTTAAAGCAAGCTAAGTGTTTATGAACTAAATCCACTGTAGTCCCAAGGGTAAGCTTTATAGGCTGAAGTGCTATATTTCACTTATTATGTATTCATTTTCCCCCTTTGTGAATCTACACAGGACCTTAGAAGCCATAGTACAGAAATATCAGTTTAGGATACAGGTCAAAAGCTGCAGTCAGTGCAGATATTTTATTTTCCCTTGTTCTTCTATTTATTTTATTCTCTTCTCCTGAAATCATTAGCATTTCATCATTTGCATCATGTTTTTCTGTTCTTGTGACCTTTTAGTGAAAATTAATTAATGTTTTAAGGCAATTACTGAACATTTTTCCTATCAGTCAGCTAAAGCAACCATTCATTGATTAGTTAGTTTACTATATCAAAACACCAAGACCCAACAATTGTGGAATCATTTAGGTTGGCAAAGACCCTTAGGATCATCCAGTCCAACCAATAACCCTGAACTGCAAAACCAGATCCAAAAGCGAATGTCTGATACAGATACAACTTTTTTTTCAAAAACTACAAGTTCTACTTCTCTATCCTTTGATGGATGTAGTTTTTGACCACAATACATTTTGACAGCAGAAATTTAATCATGTCCTTCTGCTTAGACCTTTATCAGAAAGCTGATAAAATGTGTGCTCACACTGATCGCTAGCAAGAAATTTTTAAAATGTCCTTCGGGTTTTTTTTTCTTTCTCTCCTTTCCATCCCTCACTTCCCTGTCTCACAGAGAAACTGGTGTAAAGCTGATGAGAATTTGGATTTGCTTTGAAAGCATCTTTTGTTCAAAGACTAATTTTAACCTTGTGATAGAAATTGCTTTTTGTATTCTGTTGAATGTGATATCTAGTAATTATTTGTCAAGACAAAGTGCTGTAGGACATAATACATTTTAAAAATTATCTTTCATAATTACTGTAAAAGTGTCCTTATATTCTAATGCCTAGAAAACAAGTAAGTATGTAAAAAGAGGGAAAAAAAAGTAAATGTTTTAATTTTAAAGGAATATGGCCTTGTATTGCAAAAAGTGGTGTTTTTAAACCACTCAAGCAAATGTAATTGTCAGCAAAGATTGAATACTTAATTTCCTTATGAAATATACAACTCAACTAGAAAGTATTTGTAGATTTGACATAAACATTACAGTTGCTATTCTATGGTTTTTTTTACTTTTATTCCTAATTTGTGTTGTATTTGAATCTCCTAATTTATTATTTTAGCAAGCTTAAGTTTATAATATTGAGACTTGGAGACAGACTTCATGTCAGAAATAACAAAGTTTCGGGGCTGGCTGTTCTTTTAAGCAAGGACAGCAAACCATTCCTATTTGACTTACAGTGGGGAAGGGATTGTTCTGCAATTATTCTAAAGTAAAGAGTAGAATTTTTTTTTATTTAATACACTGATCTAGTGGGATTATCTAAAGGGCTTGGGATTTGCTGTCTTCATCACAAGTTATGGGTACTGATGGCATTCTGTCTGGGAATTGCATTAGTGAGGAAGGTGTGCTGAGCAAGCAGCAGTGATAAAAGCTTAGGTAGAAATGAAGTTCGGTGTCTGTAAATTTTGAAGTTTCTCATGCGTTCTCATGGTTAAATCTTAAAGCACTAATGAGACCGTATAGAAAAACATTAAATATGCGGTAACTAAACCTCTGACTTGTCATTTGTCTTTCACACAATGTGAGTGGTTCAGCAGTTTTTCTCCAAAGTCCTGACACATTGCTTTTTCCCTTATGGGGCTGCAGTTTTCTGTGCTAACTTAGTGATTTGGAAAGCCAGCTTACTCACTGAAGCTGTAGTGTTAAATTGATTTAATAAACACAAATGTGATAGTTTAATGTTGTAAAATCATTTATGAGGTAATGGTCTGTTTTTTAAAAAAAATAGTGTGTATAAAAAATTATTCAGTCAATAAATGGAGCAGGATATTAAGGAGGATTTACAAGCATTTTTTGTGTTCCAGATTTCTGGAATATAAGTACAGATTTGGGTACTTTCATCTTGGCAAGCACAGAACAAACAGACATCAAAAGACAAATAAGAATATTTTTAAGGTATCGTCTTCCCCTCTGTAGCATAAAAGATCTTGTATGTAAAAGCTGAAGAAGCACACTTGTAAGTTACAGCAAGGTTCCTTTTCAAGTTGTGTTCTGTACTAGTGGAGAGATCAGAACACTTATGCTTTGAATCACCAATGTGAAAAATGCTGGAAGGCTGAGGGAGTAATACGTTTTTAAATTCAGCTCTTATTTTGCTGAAGAAACTTAAAAATAATTATTTTACGTCATATTATCATTATAATCTATCTTCAAGGAAAGGAGAGCAATGAAGAGGAGAGCAGGGCTAGGCGTAGACTTCATTCACAAAAGCAATGGGAAAAAAGGAGGTGTCTTTATGGTACTTTTCATACCTGGTGGTGGAGAGATTAGAGCAGTTTCTGCATGGTGGGATGTTCTGAGATAAGTTTTTTTGTCAGGGTGGTTTTCATTTAAAAAAAAAAGCTTCTGTGTGCACTGAGGGAAAGAGAGAGAGTGAGGAAGCAACACAGATGAGGTTTTGTGCTTGTATGGGAAGATTATAGTCTGGCCTATTCCCTCACTAAAAAAATGGTAAATGCAAGTGTTAGAAATTGACAGGCAGCACTGTGTGCAACATGTGGTTTGTGCACTGGAAGGTGCCAGCCAGGGGCTACATCCAACCTCCTTGGGCAGAAATCATAAGCAAATTTTCTTGCCTTTCTCCATGAGCCAGTAAATCTTCATGTGTTTTGCAAAAATCCTACTCTACTACATAAGGTCTTGTAACTGTTGGAATGGTTTTGTATTTGTAGAGGTCCTTACTGTGCATTTATCATCCAGTTCAGCTGGAAAAAATTCTGACTTGGGGAAATCCAGGACAACGAGTCAGTGCTTTGGGCCTCATAAAAGAAACCCTGCAGGGATGTAGTATGGCTGAGTTGTGATGGAGAGGAGGGGAGGAACAAGTCAGAAAGGTTGTACAAGAACAGCGCTGTGTGCAGTGGTATTGTTGCTTCAGGTTTCACTTGCCTTTTGTGGATGGTTAAAACTCCAGAAGGGGTGATACTAGACACAGTCTGGCTAGACAGCTGAGTCACAGAAGAGGCAAATCATCACAAGACCTTGAGTGAGAGTTGGCAGGGAATTACGAGGACATAAGTCTGTGATGCCGTTCGTATCTAGGAGGGTGTGCAAACAGCAGTGAGCCAGATTTCCAGAATGCTTTAACTACTGCCATATTAGGCAGGAAAAGGCAAAGTCTCCCCATGTTTTCACTGAGGTGAAATTGTAATGAAGTGTCTACTAGGGAACTTTAGGATACTTAGGGAAAACTGAATCTTGATGTTGGGGGGTTGATTAAAGCATTTAGAAAATAAGCCCTAAAACCATGGCACACATACTAGATATTGAAGTCTCTTCAACCTTTTCAATACATTTTTGAAATATTGGGGAGAAAAGCACATCATAATTTGGTTAAGTAACTGCATACTTCAGCAGTACTTTGTTATTCATTTAAAGAAGGTGGTGTATTGAACATAGTAAGGTAGGAGCTTATATTTGAGCTGGTTTTTTACATTGCAATTTACTGTGCACTAACTTTAACTATGCTGTTTTAAAATACTGGACTTAAATTACCTCCATAAGGTATTTATTTATATCTCTCCTTCACAAAAATCCATTGTGGCTACTTTGGTTCTCACTTTGACATTTATTGAGCAGCAACCCCAGGAATGTACAGAATGCATACTCCACTTTGCAAGTATAACACCCTCCTTTCCTAGAAGAAAGGAAGGTCAAATAAATTAACTTTGTTAGAAATAGTAATCTGCTCATTGTGTTTAATCTTTTTTCTCATATTAATGAAAAGAAACTGACAATGGTCACTAATTCCTATCTGCTTTCATATATTAAAGCTGAGAAAAGCTTAATTTGAAGTATGAAGTGACTTTCATTGACTTTGGGGGCCAACATTGCAAGGCAAGTTCTCTGTGTCTCTTAGAAGTCTCTCAGAGTGAAGAAAACTCAGGTTAACACTTGTTGTAGTGTGATTAAATGCATGATTAAATGTATTTTTTAAATCTAAAAATCTTATTTGAAACCATAGTAGTGCTGCGGCCATTTACATTGCAGAACACCTATACTTCAGGAGTGAATAGTTGTACAATTGTTTAATATATTAATAAAAGCTACAATCAATTTTTTTCCAGAATGTATATCCAGAATAAAAAATGCCAGGTGTTCTCTTAAAGAGCTGTCTTGTAAAAGGGGTGATTTTCTCAAACCATTTGTGTTTGATTAGTCTGTCAGTGCCCCAGGAAAGCCGATGCCCTTGTGCCCCACCAGTCTGTCAGTGTCCCATTCAGGGGACCCTTCACTGAACAGGCACTGGATCAGAGGGCAGCTCCACTGGCCTGTTCAGGGTCACACAGCATAAGAGACAGCCCTTCCTGGGGCTCACAATGGACTGTATGAGCCACTGCCAGCGCCTTTGAACTCCCACTAACAGTGCACAGAATAACATCCTTTATTAATATAATAGAAGATTGTCACAGGTTAAAGTTCAAAGATTGCTGGTGATAGTATCTGGCTGCAAGATTGTATTCAAAGCAGTATAAGAATAAGCTCTAATTCCTAACAAAAGCTAGCTTGAGACAATGAGTGTACATAAAAATACAGTTCTTGCCCAAGGCATCTCTGGGGGGGGAAGGTGGCTCCCTCTGACTGATCCCCGAAGCTGTGATGGAGTATTCCCTATCTTCTCTCTATTTTTAACTTACTTTTGTACTATTTTTTATGTTTGGGTGGAGCATGTATTGTGTGTGGGAAGTTGGGCATGTTGACTGCATTCCATCTGGGGAGTAGCAACCACGTTTTCTCCCTATAATTTTCCATACTGTTATAATTGTGTTTGTAACTTTCCTCTCTGTATTCTGTTTCATCCCCCCCTTAGCATGTACATTAACTGCAATTTTTGTAATTTTCTTTAATTTTACCCCTCTTTTCCCCACAACACCCTGTTATTTCAAGTGTTCATTAACATAGTTTTAGCAGAAATATTTTGAAAAAAAATTGGGAAGAAGAAGAATGTTTTGAGCTCTGCAAATCAATAGGAACACATCAGAGCTTTAATATGAAAAATTGTACAGATTTATTATCTTGGTTCTTTTTATATTATATTTTATTGTATTTTCCTAGTATAACTGCATCAACTGAATAGGCATGAGGTGGCACACCTCCTGGGAGACTGCTTTTCTGCAACTGGCCTCTTAAAATGTTTTTCTCCCATTTTTTCCCCTTTTTTTTTTTTAGTTTCTAGGAGACATGATTATGAAATAAAAAGTGAACTCGGTTAATGAAGAGCTGTCTTCTTGGTCCTCCTAAAACAATATGTCTGAGAGAGAGAGGTGAATGGTTTGATTAATTTCTACGTGTCATTAACATCCATGCCCTCAGATGACAATGTTAATATTCACAATGTGAATTATTTCTCAGGTGGTTATTTTAGGAGGAACATGCAATGCATGTACTTATTGCATGATATAGTGCTGTGCCCAACAACCCTTTGGATGCCCTAAAACTTGAAATGCCCCTGCTGTCCTGCTTTCATTGGCCATTACAGACAGCATGATTGAGATTTGACAGTGCAAAAATCTGTGGCAATTACCAACTGCAATGTGTAGTGTGAAGCAAAACAAAATCCAGAATGGCTAGTAAGGTATGGACTGACATATTGATACATGCCTAAATAAAGTTAGCTAACTAAAAGCTGCTGAGTGTCTGGACTTTATCTTTAAACTGTTGTCTCAAATCTCTCAGCCCATTAGACTTAAGTAGTTTAGAATTCAATGATCTGATTGCAGAGTTCAGGGATTATTAGAGCAAATGGGGCCTGATCAATGCCTTGGGTCATCTTTTCAGTGTGTTAATTAATTAATCAACAGGAACAGAAATATATGTGTAATGCAAATTAAGTCAGTCTCAAGTTACTAGAATACCAGAATTGGTTATATGCAGGCAAAGGGAATCCAAAAGCAGCAGGATATTAGTGCTTTTATCTGTGGAACACCACTTATTTGGTGATGTCCTGAACTAGAGATAGTTGCAGGATTACTGTGATTGTTTCTGCTGTGCTCTCCTTGAGAAATGAATAAGTTTGTGAGGCAATGGAAGAAATTTAGTAACTGAAACATTCATGATTTACAGTCAGCCCTTGATTCTGTTTGTTGTCACTGTTTCTCTTCATTTACATTAACCCCAAAACCAGGTTCTTTTGCTGTAATCCAGTACCAAATACAGTTTCCCTAATCCCCAAGTCCACATTGAATTGCAATATTTCCACATGAAACAAAGTAATTTTATGTGGTGCTTTCTGTTATCTTTGCCAATTTCTTCAGTTTTGGTTTTTTGTTTTATTCCCATAGCTTCGTCTTTTTGTGTGGAAAGTTATAAGCTTTGTTCTCCCCTAGTTTCTCCTTATTAAAAGTGTTCTATCTTTGGTCTTCAGAGTACATGAAAATGCTGTGCTGTTTTACTCAAGGACTGTACCTTGCCTCCCTTGCATGAGGGAGTTGGATACTTGATTTGTTTTGGACATTGGAGACATTCTTCTATTCATGTATGTGGACCTCTCATTTTACTTGTGTGCAGGAACCAGACCAAGTCAGGTCATATCTCTGTTTAGAACCAGTAAAGATTTTAGGTTCAAATCCTGAAGTACTTCCTGTCAGGCTTCTCACTTCAGTTCTGTTGTGGTTTTTCATGCACATGGTAATTTTTATTAACAATAAAAGGGTTATGTGCATAGTTGGGATAAGGAAAAAACTGGAGTTTTAGAAAAGAAAATGAATTATCATTGCCAGAATTTGGCCTCACAATTCCTATAAACAGGAAAAGACAGTGTTCCATTAAAACTCCAGAAGGTGGTTTGTCACAAACTCCAAGGTCTGGAGCACAAGGGCTACTTCAGCTGATCTGCCATCACCTGCTGCTTTTGAAGACAGGAGTAGCAACTGGCCAGCCACCAGAATTTCCTGTTATAGTGAAACAACCTGTGGTACCATGTAAAATTCATTCCTAAAAGCAAGGGCCATGAAGTTCGCTAAGCCCAGCCAATAGATCCTTTGCCCGGCTCTTCCCTTGTTCAGCTTTCTCATAGCCATGGCAGGAGACAACAGATGAAGAGGTTGGTAAGGCAAGTTCTGTGTAGGTATTTCACACTCATCTCAAAGAGACAATTTTCTATTCTGTCACTTGTGTGATTTTATTTTGTATGTACATAGACAGATTCCTTGAATCATCACATAAGTTATAAATTCCATTTTGTTTCCATGAACTGTGAGTCTCCCTGTGCCTGGGGCTGTCATGTGCTAACAAGAGACAGGAGGAGTGCCAGAGTGTCAGTCATTACAGACTCTTTCCATCTAGTTTACTCGTAACTAGGCGGTGGCAAATGAGGAATGAGATCTTAAATAAGGACAGCATATCCCTCCCACAAGGAACCAAGACAAAGCAGCCAGGTGGTAATGTTTGGATTTCAAAGACAGGAAAGATTTTTGGAAGCAGAAATGGCTTGGTCAGGAAAGATAAAGTGGTGCATGGATGCACCAGAGAGGTCTTGAGGCACGGAGGTGGTGGGGTGGCAGTGGAAGCCTCTTATTCATTGGAAGAAACTGACGTCTGTGCTTCTGGGAGGGGAAGGTCTCTGAGCACCAAAGGGGATCTCACAAAATCTCAAGGAAAATTCAATAGTGAGGAAACGTAGGCAGAGAGATGAATGTGTGTTTACTATTTCATATGGCTCCGTGTATCTCTTGTGGTCGTTAAAGTGAAGAACAGCTGCTTTTGAGGCAGTTTGCAAAGTCTGTGCATTCCCTGATTCAGCTCTGTGGGATCCTGGAGAGAGAAATTGTCACTCAGATGTTGACTGTAGCTCAGCTCTGGGAAAGAGTGTGTCAAAGCTGTGGGGCGTCAGCAGCAATTGCAGGGTCTAAGCCAGGGTGTCTCCTTTTAGAAGGAAGAGGACATTGCCTGGAGACCCAAGGCAGATAGGAAAACTTCAGAGTGTTTTTATGTGGAAGCAGAGAGCAGCTTTGAGAGAGCCTCACAAGAGGTGTAATCTAGGCTGTAATATCTCAGTCTTTGAATTCTTACCTGTAGTAAAATGAAATGAGTGAAAGAACACCAAAGCTTGCACACAGTGAGATAACAAGTGGGACCATTGGTGGCTCCAAGCATTATCTGGCAAACACATGCACACGAGCGAGCCGCAAAATGGAAGTCAGACCACGTACATCACCGTAATTTGCACTAAACCCAGGAGTAGTAATTCCCACCAGCAGACAGGCTGTTAGCTCAGGCTTAGTGCCATGCTACAGTAGCTGCTTAGCTGCTGACTGCTTTGGAGCATGGGAGAAAGCAGCCCCTGGTTGCTTGCAATGTGGTCAGGGAAACTCCCCGCTGCAGCTGCCCCTGTGCACCCTGTGCCTGGAGTGACTGCCTGTCACTGGCTGTGTGTTTGCTCCCTGGCACGATGGCCAGTGTGCACCAACAGCGTTCTGGGATGGAGGCAAAGCACAAGCTCCTCCGAGGCAATCTAAAAGGACTGAAATGCTCAAGAGGATAATGTGGAGCAAACTGATGGAAATGGTTCCTCTGCATAAACTGCAATTTTTGTAATTTGTTTAGGGAGCAAGGGGAGTGCATTTTGCTGTATGGTATTGGTTTGCATAAATTCAGAAAGTGTTATGAATTATTTTTTTTCTGAAAATATAACTGTTGAGAGGGAGGTGGAGGTTTTCTGATGTAATAAAAATAGTATAATAGGCAAATGGGAGATTAATGGGGTGTCTGTGTTCCAGACATACTAGGTCTGAAAATAGATGAACTGGCTAGATTACCTTGTATGATTTTTACATATGTAAATGGACATATAACTATCAACATAAAATATTAGTGCATATTTACTGTATAATAATTAATTCAACTTTATAAGCAAATTAAGATTGCCTCAAATTTACATACAATGTGAAGAAAAGTCCTTTTATCCTCTGTAACTGCAGCATTTGGCAGATTCAGGAATAAATAATCTTTTGTGGCAAGGGTATGCCTTATCAAACATATGCAGATCAGTGCTAATTAATGCTAATTAAGGTTTCCTGTCTATCTAGCTGGAAAAACGTCCAAATGTTATGAAATCCAGTTAGTATGCCTATTACCCTAATTGTTTTATATGGGATGGTTCTTAATTAAAATATGTAAATTTACCTTAATTGCTATATACTAATAGAGGTTCATGTTATCTCACTGAAAATGACAAGATGGTGAGGAGGGGTACTTAAACAAATAATTCTGATACGTTTGTAAATAAATGACCTTTACTCAAAATTATTTTTAATTGGAAATTGGCAAAAGGAACATTTTGCCATCTATGTTTCTCTTTAGTTTTAAATAATGTCAGAATTTACAGTTCTTTGTTAATATAGATCTGGTGACATCGTGGCTTAATTAAGACTACTAAACAAGTCAACATTTTGTGTGTTTACTACGTGTTTCAAAATTGTTTGCTAGCCTCACATTGACCTTCAGAAATGTCATACTTTACAATATTAATCTTTATTTTCATTTTTTTTCTGTTTTGTTTTGATTTTTATCTCTTTTAATCATATGGTTTTGTTTGTGAAGTTTGATGTACTGGTGTACTTTTGCTGGTGCCTGACCCATGCCTTCGCAGCAGAGAGGCTGGTGAGCTGCACCTCTTTGAGCTTCACCTGTGAGTGCAGGACATGGCCTTTGACCACCTTTGGGGAGATAGTTCCCATGTCTGCTGGGATATGACTGAGGCCCACACAGGTTTCTACACAAGGTCTTGTGTGGCCTCTGCCCAACACAGAAGCACTATTTGAACAGTATTTTCCATGGCAGTTCATAGGTGTACAATATTGGTGATTTCTTTATAATTTTCATGCCATTTCACACACAGAGCAAACATTTTTCTCCTCTGATGTAAGGAATTTAATTGGAGAATCTGCTAATTTAGAGAACTGGCCTATAGTTGTAATTTTTTTAAAACACCTGGTACATTTTTGCTTGTATTATATAATATACATCATCAACATAAACCTCACTTTGCAAAAACTGTCTGAAAGTATTTCCTGTTTTGCAGGATATTGTAACCAATGTTTCCCCAAGGATTGTGCGTGGAACTACTTCAGGTCCTCTGTATGGCCCAGGCCAAGGCTCTTTTCTAAACATTGAACTGATCAGCGAGAAAACTGCAGCATATTGGTGTAAAAGCATTGCTGAACTGAAGGCTGACTTTCCAAACCATGTAAGTGCCACTTAATCATAAAGATGCAACATACTTACTTGGAATCTCTAGTTTACAGGTCTGTGGAACTGTCGTATTTAGCATCTTTGCCATAGAATGCAAATTGCTTTTTTGACATACAAGTACATTGTTAAAAACCAGAAAAGCCCATCCAAATAATATTTATGACAGAAGACTCTGTGAAATTGCTGTCATGCAGAGGACAGTCATGATTTTTTAATTCGGCTGATGTTTACTTTCAAACAGATAATATCAAGGGAAAGAGTTGATTCCAGTGTGGATGCTCAGCAGTTCTGTTCTGAATAATTTTGTATTTAAGATCATATGTAATTTATAATAAGAATTGTTACTATGAATTGAATTTGATCATAAAATGAATGTGTGTTCTTTTCATTCTTAATCCAAATGTGAAAGATGCTTGTAGTATTTTTATAAACAACTGAGTACTCTAGGTAAAAAAACCCAATACTTAAAATTAACTTTACTACGAGGACAGAGTTTTTTTGTTAGAGCCTCTTCAGCTGTGGGGAATATCTGTCTCTGAAAGATGACAATCACAGTTGGGAGCAATGACACCAGCTAGCTGGCATAAATGGTTTTCAGCTACTGTTCTTGTGAATAAGGACAACGAGGTAGAAAGTAAAATTCTCCTCAGTCATTGTCTTGAATAGATAGAATTAGAAATCCCATAGCCTGCATATCTTCTGTCTTGAAGTTATTACCTCCATGCTTCAGCTATGAGCAAAATAAGTGAACATTCCTGAATATATTATGACATGAAGATAATCAAGAGGTTTTTTCTTATTCCTGATGTTTAAATGTGCATATCAGCAAGTATAAAAGTGTTTAAACATTTCATATTGATAGTAAGAGTGCTGCATGTTTAATATCCTACTTCCCTGTGAATGGACTGTATTTCTTTGCTGAGATTCTTTTTGCTTTATTTACTGTGACTGATCTTCGTCACAATGAAAGCATGAACCCAATGATAATATTCTATTCCCTTATTTTGATTTTAGCATCCTTTGTAAAAGTCCTGGTTACTGCATGCAGGTCATTTCTGCTGTGGGAATGCTATCCCACTGCAGTCTTCACCAAAAATCCCTCACAGCACTTTATGCCTGAGATCAAACCATTCTCTTCTGTGAGGTAAAGCACTAGCAGCATTTCAAAAGGAAGATTTGAATTTTCTGAGACCTAGCACTGTGTGTGGGATGAAGAAGTCCCACTCTTCCAGAGTTCCTGGGGTGAACATCTTCTGATCATCCCTCATTATATGTGAGTTATTACTTTGAGAATGTGAATTCAGTTTCTGCACATTGGCTATGGTTGATACTGTGGTATCTTTGAGGTTAGTAATGTCTGCGTGGGCATAGGGGAAGCAGCACCCTGCAGTAGACCTTGGCATTGCTTACAGGGATTTTTAAAACATGCCTGTGAACTCATCTAAGAACTGTCGTATAATTATAATGGTAAATTTGTTGCTAACTGGAAACAAAATTTTGTTCAGAGGAGAAGTCTCTTGGTGCTTATTTTGAGATATTCTGTATAATTACAGCTCTCTGAATATTCTTCACCCAATTGCTGTTCACTCCTCCAGAAAGGGTTTTTCAGCATTGTGTGTTTTATTAAAATCAAAAGCAGTTTCTGAGAACTGTTTGTGTGAACTTAATTAACGAGCAAAGAATGACATTTTCTGCTCAAATGAAGGCCAAACAGATGAGGACACAAGTGATTACAGTAAAAAAACTTATACTATTAAGGCAAATTTTAAAAGCAAATAAAAACTTACGCATAATTACTTTTGCTGTGAAATACAAGTAAGTTAGAGTGAGATTTATGTTACAGATGAAAAGGATATGAGCAAAATAGCTGCCTCACTAGAAAATTATCCCAGTACAGCATTCTATCTCGTGCCATTGGGAAGAAGCAAACCATAAAGGGCAGCTAAATTCTCCCAGCAGAGGCTAGGATGTAAACTGAATTTTGCAATGTGTTGTGCAGAAGAGGACCACCAGTCACAGCTCCTTGGGCCGTGCCGGTTAACCTGTGGCATCTTGCCTCTATAAATCAAGAACCAGTAACTCCTTTGTGCTGTCTTCAATCCCTGTAGTGGGTGGCCTCATTCTTTGTCTCTTCTGTCTTCTGATTCTTGCTTGTAGCTTGCAAGTATCTCTGACTGGCAGTCTTTCCTTTTCTGCTCTTCTATTAGCTCCTCCCTTTGACCCCAAATCCACTTCAAGTGGATGGGGGAGAAGCTGCCACCACCAGGAACTTGCTTCAGTGCCACCAGCCGTGAATAAAATATTGTAAAATATTCTCTCCAAGCAGAGGAGAAAGATTAAGGTGTCTGGATTTTGTATGGTACGTGGTAAAGTATTATCAAAAGCTGCTTACTGGGGTCAACCTACCACAGGTGGGAAATGCATAAATGTCAGTTTATGACTGGGCCATGCCTGAGGCACACAGTGCTTAAAGTGCTTTAATTAGAGGGATGAAAGAACTAACCCTAATATCACAACAAGTACCACTTTCATATTTTATTCACCAAGGATATACCTGATTATATGGTGAATTGGTGTACTTTTCAGCCAAAATGTGGCTGAAAAAATGACAGAGTACGGTACATTCAATAAATAGTTTACCTAGGAAATATGAATTCAGCCAAGTAGAACTCACCTAATGACATGAACAGGAATAAAAATGGTGGGGGAAGAAATGCTTTTTCATTAGCAAAATTTAATCATTCCGAAGTGGCAGAGAAAATTGGAAAAAAAGTTATAAAATCTGGGAGCAGAACTTACTGCTAAAATTTTATATTCGCATATTTGACAATAGCTACACTCTGGCCATTATCTGTGCTGGGGACTGTGAATACTGGTGGTGGTAGTATGTCTTGGTGACCTGGTAAAGCAAGGAGCTCTAATCTCTTTAGCATTTGCACTGAGGAGAACAAGCTTGAAAAATGCAAGATATGAAAATAGTAAAATACTTCTCTGCAGAAAAATGCATACCAAGGTTACACTAAGAAGGTGATGAACACAATTGCCAAATAGTCCTTCTACACCTTCCTGTAACTGGTGCCCTGTAGATGATAATGAGGTAAGCAAATAAATTAAAAACCTCAGTATGCAAATTAGTTTGGGTCTGGGTATGTGCAGGAGGTCACAGCATTACAAATAAGCTTTGACAGGACACTCCATGAAACAGATTGCAGGGGAAATGTCATTCCCTACCAGACTAAGAGAAGTCCATCGCAAACAAGCAAATGTATGAGGAATTTGTACCACAAGAAAGAACTGGGATCTTGAAAGAAGATGCCCAATTTAATATTTTTTAATATTGCTTTGTTAGTATACTGAAGTCTTAAAAGTAAGTTTTTGGCCTCCTAGCTCAACACAAATGAGTTTGATCTCCTGCATGTACATAGGGAATGTACATAGGATACCAGATTGTCAGCTGTGACACTGAATCTGTGATTCAGATATCAGTGTCATGACGCGTTGAATTGAGAAACCTCTTCTGCTAGAAACAGTAAGTACTCATGGACCCCCAAACTAATCTGAAAACTCTTGTCTTAATGTTTGTTCTGCTGCTTGTGGAATGTTGCTGACAGTCTCTGACAGTTACTCAGCAGAGAGCAGCTTTTCAGGGCTGAAGCTGTTAAAGATGTATTTTTGTTCAACATTTTGTTCAGAATGTCCCAGGAACACCTGTTGGGACTAGCCATGCTAAAGAGTGTGTGAGAACAGATCACTGGATCCCAGGCTGGTAACCATCTTATTTCTAGCACTGTGGGGGTTTGGTTTGGTTTAGATTTTTTTTGATTTGTTGGGTTTTTTTGTTTGTTTGTTTGTTTTAATCTCCTGGAATAGTGCAATTAGTTTTTATGTCATGATTTTTTTTTTCTACCATAGAAATATGAAATCAGGCTGCTAGTTTTGTTTGGATTTGGTCTTTGTGGGTTCTTGGTTTGATTTTTTTAGATTTAGATAACAAACCTGGATTGGGTTTAATTCTACCCTGTGAGGATAGGAGAAGATAAAGGGTTAAAGAGGAAGAGAAATACAATGTTAACAGGCATATATGAGTGCATTGCTCCTACAAATAAATTTTGGTGCAGAAACATGCAGTGTTCAAGGAGATGAAGTTATAAGGTGAGCAGAAATAGACATGTAACAGGTATTTGGATATTTTTCATGGGGAAGTTTAATTGGTTTGCCAGTGTGATCCCACACACAAGTGGTGTCCTACATATCAGTCTTGTGTTGGACCAGCTCAGGTGTTAAAAACAGGTTTAATCTACAGACTGGGTACAGCATGAATCCATTTATATAAACCTTTTTCCTCACTAAGTCTGCACTAGTAGTAGACCCAGCAATTTGGTTACTGAGAGGGATTGGCCAGAATATCTAAAATTGCTGTAGATCTCCTTCAATACTTAAAATTAAGGGACATTAGGTGGAAGACTTTTTAAGATACAGAGGACTCATGGGCTTCACAGCTTTACTGTGAGAAGGTCAAAGTTGGATTTCTCACTAGAGGTATTAGGTAATAATTTATTTTTGCAGGTATTATTATAGCTTTTGCTTTTAATGGATATTTAAAGGCCTGTGGGATGGTGTACATAGTATTTGCATTTTGAGATACCAGTCATGGACTTGCTTCAGGTTATGAAAAGCAATAGTTTTGCACTTCCTCGGGCTAATATAGATAGCTTTACCTTTCCATTACAGAGAAATTATGCTTTGTACTCCAAATACCTACTAAGTTGTGTCTCCATGTAATATATCTTACACATTTTGACAAGCTCAGTATCTACAATCTTGGAATAAAACATTTCTAAACAATGAGGTAGGGCCATGCCCACGTGGACCTCGCTTGGTACCAACATCAACATCAACCCATCATTTTAACGGGGAGGGTATATGCTGTGCATTCTCAGAGGACTTTGCTGAAAGTCCAGATGCTTCTCCAGGTGAACTGAAAAGGGCAGATCATAGGGGAGAGAACCACAAGCTGGGCTGCCTAGAAGCCTGTGCACTCCCAGAGGTGGAGAACAGGTACCTGGGTTGCTTTATCTGAATTTCTGGCCCTCAAATCACATTAAAAAAGCTCCAGAAGTTGTTATTGCTGCAGCTTAAACTTCCCAAAGCCAGCCATCATGGATGCTTGGTAGGAGGTGAAAAAACCCACACAGCAGTTGTTAAATTCACCATATGGAAAAGATCCCTTTCACTACAGAAAACTGGCAGTAGGCCCATTCCCTTAACATCAGAGGAAATCCTAGCTGAAAAGGGAAGGTGAGGTTGGAATAAGGCACTCGTACTCATTGCCTTGTCCAGGAACAAAATCACTTGGCCCTAGAGAGTGTGGAGCCCAAGAGTGGCCATAACTCCTCCATTTCCAGTGACTACTGTGGTGGGTAGGAAGAAGAGATCTTGGAGCATATGACCATATCTCCTTTTTCTCTTTGTCGTTCACGAAAAGAGAAAGGGAGGATGAAAAAAGCAAAGAAAAATACTTCCTAGAAAAGAGAAGGAAAAAGCTGCCCCAAAAGAACAGCAGGCACATTGACAACATACCTCTGCTTGTTCCAGGGAAGCTTTTGCTTTTCCCCCATCCTGAGGGTGTCCCAGTTGCTCCAGATCCTGGTTAGAGCTCTTTGTGAGCCAGCAGGATGCATTTTTCCCATGTTCAGTCCAAGGAGGAATTCAGCAAGAAGTCCAGTTTAGACAGTGAACAACAAAACCAGAGGCTAGTAACAGAAATGTTGATGTGTTGTTTCTTTGAGATCACATTTGCTTATAAGGAAGGAAATTTTTTTGGAAAGGCTCTTCCACAACACAAAAAATCTGATTAAGCTTCACATAACCTGAGTCTTAATAGAGATGGGTCTGAGCTAAAAAATACAGTGGTGTAAATTTTCATTCCTTGAGGCTTAGGTGTTAGTTAAACTATTCTCATCTATCATCTCATCTACCAGCATGTTTTCATAGTCACGTTGGCTATAGCAAATCTGCTTCAGCCTTGAAAAGTAGCAGAGAAGTGACATGGAGTCAATGTAAAGTCTCTTTTCTGGGAGGGATCTGGGGAACTACAGGCTTAGCATCTTTTATCCTTGTATGCAAATTGGTAAAAGCTGTTCTAAAAATAGAACTAGTAGAAAGAAAAACAAATGAAAGAGTGAAGAGCTCTCTTTGTAGTATGTTATGCCTTAAAAAAAAAGAAAAAGTTCTTTGAGGCTATCAAGAGAAATTCAGATCATAAAAGTGAGCTTGGGTTTCCAAAAATATTTGATAGGGTCCTTCACTGAGGAATTTGAAAGAAATTAAGTTATCGTAAGATTAGAGAAAGAAACCTACATGAACAAATAACTAGTTAAACATAGGAAACAATGCTAAGAAATAAATAGTCCATTTTCACAATGGATAGAGAGCTGCAGGAAAATTCTTTAGGGATCTGTGTTCTGTGCTATTCAAAATGTTTATTAACAATCTGGATAAGAGAGAAAATTTTAAGAATGTAAACTTTGCTGATAATGGTATATTATGTAGGGAGATAAAGATGAGAGCTGACATTAAAGGTTTATGAAGAATCTTGCATTACTGATTGACTTGCCAATGAACTGCCAAGGAAAAAAAAAATAAAAGTAGTATGCCTATGGGATAAACCATTGATAAATTTATATGTACAGTGAGTGATTTTAAGCTAACTATACTAGGATTACAGTAAGAGAGCACTATGAAAATCTCAGTTTAATGCTGAATAAGATTGAAACAAAGCTTATCAAACGGAATTTCTAGGAATGGAAGAAAACAAAGAAAAACCCATCACTATGTCAGCATGTTGATTCTTTTTTTCCCCTTCACATTTTGAATACACTTTGTGGTTCACATCTTGTTGGATTGGAAGCAGAAGGGTGATAGGTGGAAATGAGTGATAGGAGATTCTTCGCCACATGGCTCGGCAGCTGTGGAGCTCATAGTCATGGGGCATTGCCAGTCCCAGAGGTACATACAGGCTGAGAAAAACCTACTGGAAAAGCTTTCTGAAAGCCTCACCTCTGACTCAGGGAATTCCTGTGCCACAGATTTCTTAAAAGCTGGGCAAGTTTTTTAGGGAAATGCTACTATGAGCTTGCCCTAGGGAGCTGCTGCTGGTGCGTGTGCGAGAAAAGGCACTGAGCTGTGTAACCCATTCCTGGGGATTTACACTGTCAGTGCACAAACAGAAGCTCTTAGGTTGGCACGCAGGATGAGAAGCCCTCTCTGTCTCCCAGTCCTCTCTCAGCCTTTGGACCATTGTTCCTGTATTACATTTTGACAACCTAATTAGCATGTAACTACATTCCTTGAACTGAGGCTGAGATATAGATATATTTTGTACTAGTCTGAAATGATGTGCTAAGGGTTTTGTAATTCAAATGCTACTTTCAATTTACTAAGATTCATTGTATTTCCAGAGGGTCACCTCAGACAATCCTACATACATTAACACAAGAAAATCTGCTAAAAATTTACCCAGAGAGAGTATTTGATCATGCATGTTCAAATGACCATGCAGTACACATCATAATGTTTGATCCTAACTGCACAATACTCACACAGTGGAGATTTTTTGATTCTAAAATTTTCAAAAATATGATTATTAATCTGGCAAAGAAGTGGAGACACATACTCTGGCCATCAATTTGAGGGAATTGTATTTTAGGAAAGCACATATCTGTTGCTGGAAACCGCAACTTGTAACTGAAAATAAGACCACATATTTAAGCTCTGTAAGATTTCTACAATCAATTTATGTTTCAGATGTACATGTTTGTGGTGACAAATTAGGACTTTGAGGAAAAATGTGAGAAGGTCTTTTATGTTTTGCACTTGGAAACTACAGCTTTGTTGAGAAACTTTGTTGAAAACTAGTTTCGTGCAGAACTGTACTTTCTTCCTAGACATGTTACAAAGCCATGACTTATTTTGCTTGTTTTACTATCACGGCTAAGGTTTGAAAAATAGTGAGTAGTTCAGTAAGGCCGAAGACTATTTGGACATATGCTAAGAATACACTTTTGATTTAAAAAGTGATTTATTGATCCCTGGAAAGAAAAAAGAAAAAATTTCACAGTTCTGCGTGGACTATGAACACATCTTTATACTTTAGCCTTGGGGTAAGAAGTAGGAGAAAATTAAAGCAGTTTCTGAAATATTTCACCAACCATCTCCTAGAAAATGACCCAATCTGTTTGATTATTGGAAAAGACAAACTCCTTAATGGCTAGCATCAGCTGAAGCTGCTTCAGGATGTGCTTTGGCAGTTGCTGCTAAAAATTCCTTTCTGCAGAGATATGTGAGCGGTCATTAAGTAGGAGTATTGACAAAGGAAATGCCCTAAACATAAAGACAGTATGATTAAAAAGATATTTCTGGAATGTAATTCTGCTGACAGTGACATGAAGAGTTGCATATTTCTGTTCATCTTATTAAAGTGTGAACATACAGTCTATTATTTAAGGGAAAAGACAATATTTTAAAAATCCCAACTGTTTTATCAGTTTGGTGAGTTACTGTGTGTACAATGGAGTGCTTCAAAATGATCTGTGTGATCTGGTTGGGTATCAGGACTGTAGATTGTAGAAATGTCCTCCATAAACTGCAACAAAGGAAATGGCATCATGTGTTAAACCCCCTGGATGCTCAGATATCCATTTCGCCCCCTCAATCTGTGCTTAAAATAGCAATAACAACCTTGGTGCAGGGCATTTCCTGGCGATTAATAACTGGCCAGGGTTAATGGCCCTCAGCAGTGCCTCAGGCCATCAACTCCTCCCAGCCAGTCATTACTCCCTGGGAAATGCCCTTTTCTGGGTAGTTATTGTTTAAATATTAAGATGTAGATGCCATTGGATGGAGATAAAATGACCTTGTGGCAATCTTACAAAATAAATGTCAAAAATAAAATAAAGGCAAAATTTTAAAATTGTTAAGAGTCAACAGCCCATCAAAATTAAAATCTGAAGTTTGTAAAAATGACAAAACTCTGCTAGTCTGATTACCTGTGCAAAATACATATCCCCTAAATATGTCTTCCTAATTTCCATTTCATGTTTGTCATAGGCAATTGGCTAAATTATAGAATTTGATCTTTTAAAATGCACAGTACCTTTGACGTTCATTTTACTGTCTGTGATATGGTTTTAGTCTTTTATGAAGCACCGAGTATATGTGATTTAGATAATTCTGCTTTTTCATCATTCGTATTACAATAATAATAGGAAAGCAAATGTATACCTGATCAAAGTGGTAAGTGCATGCTGTTCCTGTAGCCCATATTCTGTATATTCTGTGATGTGGTTTACATTTTAGGCATTCTGCTAGAGCTCTAATGAAGAGAAATATGAAGGCTAGGTCTATATTTAAAAGGCTTGCTCACATACTTATGTAGGCTAGGAATACTAAAAATAAAATGGCATCTAGCTGCTGTCCTGGCAGAACCTAGTGTAGATGCAGTTCTACCACCAAACTGTTTATTTTTGCTCAGAAGCAAGTGCGGTGTTTGCTGCTCTGAACTGTGCCGGTAGTAGGAGAGCTGGCTCTCTGCAGACATGTTCTAGCTCAGACAAGAAGGCAGAGGCACATGCTTGAATCTATCACAATTAGAGCCAGCTCTTCAGTATGATTGACAGCAGCTGGACTATATCCCAGCCTCCTGTGCTTTCTGGGGAGGGGGGCTAGGGAAAGATCTCAAATTCTGAGCGAAATGTGGGAATAAAGTGTTCCAAGATGTTTTTTCTTTTCTTTATCTACCAAGAGGAACATGTAGATTAGCAGAATTCTTAGTGGGCTCTGAACTGATCTTATTCTACATCCTCAATACTGCTGGTAGCTTCTAAACTTTTTATGTACATTGTGTTTAAGAACTACAACCATAAATGTTTTACATAGTCTTCATTACTAAAGTTCTTACATCTGTCACAATTCTATATTCTAGATCTCAATTCATCCTGTTTTATATTTCAATTATTTTGTTTGTTTGGTTAGGGTTTTTTGTTTAGTTTTGGTTTTTTGTGGGGTTTTTTTGTGTGGTTTTTTTTTTGGTGGGGGTTTTTGGTGGTTTTTTTTTCCTTTTTTTTTTTTTTAATTAACTGTGCTTAAAGGAGCAACTGCTAAACATGCAAAATGAGGCGGCCAGCAGGATCCAAAAAGCAATCTTGTTCTCTTCATACAGTCTTAGTCTAATACACGGTTGTGTGAACACAGACATGCCAACCAATTACCATGGGATAGCAAATTGCAGTGTGTCAGTGTGGTAACTACCCCTATTGGGAACTTGCAGCAAATACAGCCTGATTCAACTTAATATGAATTTCTTCAATTTTGGACATAACAAACCAGCCTTATCTCCTATTTTATGGGGTTTGAAAGAGCAGCCACTGGCTGCAGGTGTGCCCATGGGTAGATAACTCATAAATCAGCAGTAACCTTCTTGAAACCTTGTATGCAGAGCTAGTGAAGATGGTCTTTTGAGAGTGGAAGGAAATGTGTGACGGTAAGTACTTATTTACTGAACACTTAATCCCAAATAAATATTTTAAAGGCTTGTTTAAAGGAGACTTAAGTACATCCTTTGTTGTGAGCCAGGTAAGTTAAATGTAAACTAAGAAACCAACAGAATGCTTTTTTCTCCTGTTTCCTGCCACTACACTTCCCAGTCTCACAAATCTCAGGAAGAATGCTTTTTCACTGGTTATTTTTACATCTTTCTCACATTTTAAGTGCAGGGTTTCTAATCTATTTCAAATTTAATTTTCTTTTACTTCTTTTTATGTTAAATTTTTTTTATAAAATTGTAGTTACGTTGATTTTTCTGTCTATACATAAGGATGTAATTTAAGTCTTATGTTTGGAAAAAATATATTGAAGCGCTATTCCTAAATTTCAGAACAGCATTTATAAAAATCTGCTTCACTTTTCTTGCAGTGTAATATGATATGATAGACTTATTCTTAGCTACACCATTCTTGGCCACCTAGCCGTTTATGCTCTCTCTATAACTATATTAAAATTTGAATATGCTTGCAGAATGTTTCATTTAAAGTTATATACAGCTCAGATGAGAGTATCTAAAGCTTGTGCGATTTTATAGGTACCCCAAATTCTTACCTGTGTGCAGAGTGTGCATCTTAAAGAGAATGGTGGGCATTAAAAATGTATGTGTGTTACATTTGCATTCTCTCAATGTCTCTCTCAGCACACCTCTGGTTCCTAGTAGGACTTTTGCCTTTGATTCTGCCAAAGGCATCCACACTTCACATGATTTATTTTCGATTTATCTTTTTGGGGACACACGTACTCACAGCTGGGACATTGATAAAAATCTCACCAACATTAGGTCTTTCATTTGAATGATCATTTGAATGAGGCTATAAGGCTATAGAAAATTCAATGCATTTTAATCTTCAAATGTCCAATCATATAGCAGTCTGCTGAACGAGTTAGGTAACAATTTTATTAAACTTCCAGATATACAGTGAAAATAGTAAGGCCTCTTTCAGTTTCTCAGCATCTTCACATGAGCTTCCCTAAAATATGAAGAGGTGGGTCAAACTGGCACTTGAGAAGGAAAGATTAGTCAGAAGGTAACTGCCAACTTACAGCCCTTAATTTTGTATCTTCTTTGCTGCTGGAGTGTGGCCAAAAAACTACTTGGGTCATCAGACATAACAGCTAGCTTCTTAAGTAAATTCTAATGTCTGCATAGAAAAAAAAGCTACCCACTCATGAGATTTTTCTGATGATACCACAGATGGCAGCACTGCAGACCTACCATCCGGAGGTTCAATGCATAGTGGCACTGTTGTTCCCTGAATTTTTGGCCCGGCTGGGAAATACTGGGGGATGATAGGAAATATATACGAATAAAACAACAGAAAACATGGATTTTCATCTTCACTTCTTGAAAAGTTCTGTGCCTGACAGAAAGTAGAGTTTCTGTCTTTGATAATGGACTACTTAATTATAATTTTCATTATTTATATACGAAACTTTTTTTTTCCAGATGAAAGGTTCTGGTGGGGTTGGGTCCCACTGGCCATTGAAAGGATAGCATGCTTTTAGCCCTGCAGCTTGTCTCTGATCATGAGGTGAGCCTGCCCCATTGATCAGGCAGGTTTGGGACTGTGAAGAAGATCTCCTCTTTGTGAAGTCCCATAGCTAGACCGATACCTAGGGAAATAGTATTTATATACTATTTAAATACAAATAGTATTTGGGGACTGATAGGTCTCCCCCATGCAGCTGGCATTTAAAGCCAATCAGATAACTTCCTGAAGATAGGACAGGACTTATAGCCTGTTCCTACACATCTTTTTAACTACCACACCCTCACCTCTCAGTACAGCATAACTGAAGAGTGGTTTGTGCAAAATCAGGTAAATTATCACTGATTTTCAGTATATCACTACGAGGATAATGGTGCACAGAGAGAGAGTGGGTGAGTTGTGGAGGATGCAACCTGGCTGACAAAATCATTTAGTTCTTCCTAGCATCCCTCTGGCACCAGCAATGTCACATGATGAAGTAGATCACAGGGCTCTGAAGTGTAAAAAGGGAGGGGTTTTTCTCTCTGCTCTCTGAGTCACAATTTTCTCCTCTACTAGCACTGATCCTGCTAGCTTTCTTGAGCCTTCAAAATCCAAGGAACTGAATTAAAAGAAGCCCTGGGGGGTGATGGAGCAAGAGAAGAGATGGGATGGACTTCTCAGAGATGCAAAGAGACAGATTTGACCTGGGGAATTGCTAGCTGACGGAGTGCAGGGGTTAGGAAACTGTGATGAAGTTATTAATTCTGTATTTTGTCTCTTTATATTTTCTGCTGAATTTGTTTTCTAATAAGTTAAGCAGCTTTGCTGCTGAGTAATTGAGGAAATATATCTGTATATATCTAGAGGCAGCCAAGGCCTGGAAGGGATCTTAGGGTTCCTTTCAATCAACAGCTGCTCATTCCCTCCGCGGGAACAGCCTACATGCCTTGAACATCTTTGTCTCCAATTGGCTTCCCCTCTCAGAGGGGCACCCTGCAGAGAGTTGCCTGTGCTATTGTGAAAATAAAGAGCAACAATTAACGAGGTGCTCAAAGAACTGTGGTTAAAAGGACTTTGTGTATCTGGGCAGAGAATTTGATAAGAGAAAAATTTCTAAAGGTGGAGGAAAAAAATTCACAAATTTGTGTAGGCTTTTGCCAGTCTTGTTTTTCCTACATGGTCTTGAGAATCAATAATGTGTCAGCACCCTGGTGAAAAGCTTTTGCTACAGGTCATAGCATGTGTCTGAAATATCATAGAATTAGATATATCCTTTTTCTGTTAGCTTCTCCAATAATATATTGGCCTCCTCTGCTTTCTCTTTATATTAAATCAGTGTGGAAAGCACAGAAATACAGCAGGGGCATGCCAATTCCACGAGGGCTTGCAGGCATTGTTAGGAAGAAACACTGCTAAAAATTAGTATCTGTCTTCTCTCTTCTCTTGGATTCAGCCTTTGTTTCCATGCACTCATGTATTTGTTTTCACTCATTATCAAAGAGACTAGAGGTTGAACTAGGATAGGTTTCCTATGAAAAATAAAATCCCAGAGATTCTGTCAAATTTCCAGAGAAGTCTTTAGCCACGTAGATAATTTTCAATGTAATTTGAAGGGTTTACTTGAAGTACTGAAATTTTCAACAATCTGTCATAAAATGGACATACTTCTTCCAGTCATGTTAAATATTTGAGCTTCCCTGATGTGCTCTATACAGGTGCTATATTCCCTTTCATTGTACATATGCTTTGGGGAACTCTCATTCCATGGTTCCCTTTTCACTGTTCAGAAGTTACCACATCTTAATTAGAGTGCCCTGAGTCATGAGGGATGGATCAGATCTTTTTTTTTTTTTCTCCTTGACCTTTTTTTCAGTGGCATTGTGAATTAGCAGGACTCTCATTAGGTCACATTTCATTTTCATTTATGCACATTTCCGTGTCTATGGTCTGTTCCTGTACATTTCTGTGTAAGCAGGGCCAAGGCAGCTCCACTTCTACTGTGGTGGTGCTGAGTCTGACGTAGTAAAAGGGCACTTGCAAAATCAAGCAGATCCCTTGTTTTTCTACAGGTGCAGCAAGTTCTTACCTGCAACCTGTTTAGCTTTCTGCTCCTATCAAATACACAAGTTATGTTATTTTACAAAAAAAAAAAAAGGTTTGTTCATAACCTTCACTTTTTTTATCTGAGAAAGTTAGAACTTAATGACTCTAGGCCTGATTGTGAAGTTGTAGCCCAGTGGGCTCACTGAAATCCATCAAATAATCTCATTAAATAGGTGGATCTCATTGATAGAAGCAGAGTCATCATATGAAAATATCTGCCTTTAAAAATAAGCATCTCCATTTAGCCTGGGATTAGAATATTTGGTGTTTTCTGCTTGTGCTGACTTTATGTAATGCATAGAGCAAATCATAGCATTTTCAAACTTTTATCATCTTTCTGGACTTAGTTGTGTGCTGATAATGTTTGGCCTATTTTTGTGTTGCTGTGTTGTATCTAGCATCCCCCCTTCCCCTTCCTTTAAAAAACAAACTGAAGGTCTCACTTTAAAGTAGCAAGGCACAGAAAGTGCTTTATTTAGAAGGATTGCTACAGCTGAATAATAAACGTACTAATATCCCCTACTTGTCTCATTTTCATATACTCAAATATATGTATTTTAAGTGCAAGTGAAGGAGGAAAACAATGGATGGTTAGAGATTGTTAAATTATTTACTGGAGAGTAAATTCCCTGAAAAAAGAAGAGAGAAGAGAAGCAGAATTGCAGGTCAGCAGTGTCAAGACATTCTGCATTGCTTGTCTTTATCATCATGCAGAATCTTTTTATTAAGGCAGTGCAGAAAGAATAGATTTATGGACTGAAGGTACGATGTTTCATATGTCCATATCCATCTAGATTGACAGTTCCTACCAACATGAATTTCCCAGGAGAGACAGTGTTACTGGTGTCAGTGGATGGCATCATTTACTTCAGTGTTCCATTATTAAATTGATAACAAGATAATTCCTCTGCTTCTCAGAGACATGACAGGTTTTACAATTGTTAACTTTCTTATTGCATGGGATTTGATGTTCTAGGTAGTTTTTAATAAGAAGCTTATTTTTATTTCAGTTCTGCAACAAATCAAAATTTACAAGAATGTACAGGAAAAGAGAAACCAGGCTGAGTGTACAAGGCATCAAAATCAGGCTGGTTTCCAGAGGGTTATTTTTATAGCAGCAAATGTTTGTGTTCCTGTTGTTTTTCAATACTGCACATTTGAGTGTATTTGTGCAGTACAGAATGTTTGCTGTGCTTGTACTCTTGTCTTGTACGGTGGGTGTTAAAAGTGTTCTGTATATTGGTAATTCTGGCTCTATTTTTTGAGGGGGATTGTTTCATCAGCCACTGAGCATTTTGAAAAGCAGAGGGTGGCTACAGGTGGCACTGGATAGCACAAAGCCTCCAAGAACTTTGCTGCTGGCTCAGTGTGACACAGCTTCTGAACCTGATGCTGTGTAAGAGGCAGGGTTAGAGGGGAAGGCTATTGGCATGAGTCTTGAGAATGGAACAAGCCAAAAATCCTGTGTTGCTGTTGTTACTCACTCACTGCCAGCTCTTTGCTGTTGAAACTGCATCTTCAGAGCTGTTGTGAGGACAGTGTGAAGAACTATGAGAAGTCCATCTGCATGTTTTTTTTCCATGTAGATGTTTACAGGATTATTGTGCCACTGAAATAGGAGTGTCCTATAAACTGTTCTCAGTGGACTTCTTACCAAGTACCTGGTGGCCCTGTGCTCTTGTAGCTGCACTTGGGCAGGACCTTCAGGAAAGGTTCCGAGCACGTCGGCTTGTTACAACGCGCGGGTGAGAGATGGTGTGGGGCAGAACTGAGTGCAGGTACCCCTCCTTCTGACTGATGGGGGATTTGATGCTGTGGAACAGTGATGGAGCTGCCAAGAAGTTCTCCTCTCCTTGTGTGTGTGTTGATGTAGGTGCCTTTTGCGCTGGTGAGTGGTGAACTGAACATCTTATTTTTGCCTTTGCTCTAGCAAGATTGTGTCATCACTGCCAAGCTCCTTCTTACTAAATGCTTCCTGAGGAATTTTGATTTAAAATGTTTTAGTTTGTTCAGACTGAGCAGGTCATGTGGCGAGGCTATACTGTGCTGTTTTAAAGGAAAAAGCGTGTCTTGAAAGGAAGTTTGAGGTCTTTCTATCTGCCCCAAACACAAATGCCTTTTGAAGTTTAGCTTGATCAACAGTAATTCTGTGGGTACTGAAATCTGGTTCCTAATACAATCTTCAATCTCCGCACCCCATCTTTAAACACCAGTTATCCTGTTCCTCATCTCTGCTTCCCAAACAAATATCTGTTAAAAAACCCAGTCCTTCAGCCTTCTTGAAAACTCCTCTTAATTTTACAGCTTTCAGGGGTGCAGTCTTTAAAGATGATGCTAAGAATCTCTTTCTCTTTTTCAAGGACTGTGCACTTAAAAAGTAAAATTCTGTGGCTTTTTGTCAGTATTTGAGGAGTCAGAGAGGGGTGCATGTTGTGGCAAGCAGCAGTGTCTAAACAGAGCATTTGTGGACCTGATGCAGACCTGCCCTCACGTCTGGTGCAGCAATAAGAAGGTACAGGCAGGGAAGAGCAAGCAGAAGTTATGGTGGCTGGTTTCCTGAAGTGCAGGGAGATTGTGCCCAGGCCAGGAAGAGGAGGTTCAGAAGAGATACAGTGTGTGATGACCAAAATAAATATGGTTATCACAGGCATGAGGACAGAGGATTGTGATTTCATTCTGTATGTTCAGAATTTTTCCTAAATTTGTGGGAACTGACAGGGTTCACATTTAAATCCAGACCTCTGAGACTTTTTTTTCAGGCTCTTTGAGTGTACTGAAACTCTCTTACTCGCTGCAGAGCAGTACTGGACAAATGGTAATTGTCAACATAGAATTTTACTGCTCTCTGGCTTTAAATAGATGTGACCCAAACTAGACCCAGTTGTTGGTTTTTTTTTTCCTCCTTCTTTTTGTTTTGCAGCCTCTTGCAGTGAATTCTGTGTGCTAGGAAAGAAAGATCACTTGAAAACATACACAGTGGAAAACCTCATCCTTATTATTTCTTTTCATTCTATTGCATTCATGAGACATCCACATAGAGATAATGGATGAGGAAAAAAAAACATTCACAAGGGAAATAGATTCTAGTTTAAGCTTCCAGGGGATTATTATAAACAGGGAGAAAAATATTTTAAGGATTATGAGAAGTACCTTGTCAGTGTTCTTTTAAGTAGAACAACTACTAATGCATTAGTCACAGAATTGTGTGAAATGTGGCTTTTTACTGCTTTAGCTACAGTATACTCATCTTATAATGGTGTCCTAACTGGTACATTACGTACCCTCCCTTTTCCACCTCCCTTCCCTCCAACAAAAAGCAAGTTTTGTTGTGGACCTCTTTGTTCCATGAAGGATTGGGAAAATGCTGAACACAGAGCAGTATGGTCTTGCAAACGTGCATTTGTCCCTTTATAGGCATTTGGAGAAATTGTCAGTCAGGTTGTGTGGGGTGAGAAGCCCTTGTCTGGTGGCATCTGTCACAGTGATGGTCAGGGAGGGACAGAGTCCGCAGGGCTGCTGCACTCCTGGGCGTGGGGAGGGGCAGCAGCATCTCCCACAAGAGGCAAAACAGCAGTTTGGATGGAGGAGAAGAGGGAACAGCACATACCAGCTATGATTTTGATCTGGAATAAGGAATGGGCCAGGGGTCCCACTGTGCTTCAATCATGCACAGTTTGCAGGCAGCCCACACTCGAGCTATGACAAAGCTGCAATTTAGTCAACCCTCATTTACCACTTACCACACTTTAGCAGCAGCTTCATTGTAAGATCTGTCAGGACTCTACTTTTGTAAGCTGGGAAGCGTGTGCAGCCTCACACTTGTGGCTCAAACCACTGTAATTAAGCTCACGTCAGGTTGCCACTGAAAATTGGAGGAATCAAAAGGAGGGATGTGCTCTCTGCAGATGTGGCCATGTGCTGGACTTCCATGAGATAGCAGCTGTTTGGGGCTATTAAATTTGCAGGGTTGGTAATGTGGTACACGGCATTGTAGGCACTGAAAATATGAGTGAGAAGAGACTTAGAGGTTGAAATGTGATACAATTCTCATTTATTACTTTCCAATAAAACCTCTGTCTGTTGTCACTTTTAATTCTTACTTTGTTCTTGCTATTCTCTTTTAGGTAACGATAATAGTCTATATTTTCTTTATAAATTTCCATGTGTGATTTTAGGAGTAGATCTGAACCTCAGGCATCACTGATAGTTCCCCTAAATGTTCACACATGACAGTGATTATTTCTTTTTCTTGGGCACTGAATCCAAATGAAAAGATTGTAAAGGTGTTTTGTGGAAGAACAGTCACTTGAGACAGGACGGTGTTCTTAGCACAGAGTCCTGGGGGATATTCTTCCACCTAGGAAATAAGTTATAAGAGAACACTGGTGGGGGGGAAAACATAAAATCCCTACTATTTTTAAATTTTCATTATTCCCTCTGAGATCATGGCTTTCCTGTGAACAGTCATGACAAAAATGTAGTTTTTGTTTTCAGTTATTTTTGTTAGTATAAACCACTGCTTCTGTCAAAAAGTATGAGCTTAATTTTAAATATGAATCCTAAAACTAATCAATATTAAATAAACATGTTGTCTTAATTAACAGCTCTTTGAAACATCACAGATCATGTTCCTCCTCTTTTGTACACTCCCAGCAGAATTTTCAAATTTCATTAGTAACACTTGATGTAACCTAACTCAACTACTTATGAATCTAGTCAGCTGTCCTTGTTGTCTTACAACTTTCCCCAATGAAAAATTTGGTTTGTTTTAAAGCTCAGTTGTGCAGATTTCTGATGTACTTTGGATTGTGACTGCAACTGTGAAAATCCTTATCATGTTGTCAGTGTCTGAGCTGCTGGGTTGTTTTTTTGCTGTAGTTGGTTTATAAAAAGCATGAATTTGACAAGATATGGTTTTTAGATAATTCCAGTTGCTTCAAAGTTTTCTCATATATAATTTCTTAGACAGATTTGTCACATTTTTGCTTTTAAAAAATTAAAGTCCTTTAAAAGAGATTTCTGTTTATTTCCAGAGCCCTTAATTTATCTTGAATATTCAAATAGGACACAGAGCAGATTCTGTTTCATTAACATTTGACCTATACAGCTATATAAGATTTTTCCCTATTTAAAAATTATGGCATAGGAGACTCTTTTTCCCTGTCAGAGGGGAACAAAAGCGTGGGCAGTAATGATTGTGTGTGCTTAATGAAGAGTTTGGTCTTATATTTATGCCAGAGGTGAGCACAAATGGGCACCTGCAGGCAAGGCAGGCACTTCATCAAACACTTCCCTTCTCACCAGACTGCCATCCTGCAAACAGCAGCCAGAAGGGTGGTGGGTGGGCAGTCTGCAGGTAGGTGGGCTCATTGTAGAGAGTCATTGGAGAAAAACAATGGAAATAATGATGATACGTGGTATTTCCTTTTAAATTAATATGTTTGGAATATGTTTCATTTTAAATTAATAGAATGTAACCTTGCCCTGTCCAATTTTCCACATACCTGCCTTACTTTTCATAGTGTGTTTCCCTCTCTTCTGAAGATACTCAATATCTCCTCCTTCTTATGCAGATAATTTGGGAGTTTACAGTTTCCAGCAATTGTGTGTGTTGGACAATTTTTCTACACCATACTTTTCAGTAGTTGTTTGAAATGAATGAGTCATTAACTCCCGGCATTATGGGAAAGTTCAAGAGAAGTGTTAAAATGAGGGGGTGACAGATTCAGCCAACCTTAGATATTAATGAGACACTAAAACTTGTTTGGAAAACAAAAAGATTAAAATCAACTGTCACATTACCTGTCAATCAAGCTTTCATGTGAAAGTTTCATGTAAGAGGGCCAAATAAACAAGAGTATGGCCAGACACTTCTCTATTCTCCTCTCCTCGTGTTTCCTTTGAGCACAGACTGAGCTTGTAGACTTGTATTAAGTTCTCTGATATCTTTTCTGATTTAACCTTTTAGCTGCTGCAGTATAGTTTTCTGTTGCATTTTTTCTTCCAAACATCATCCTTCTAAGAACTTCATGCAGGAGTGTCTTGGCTGATTTCTCTGCTCATCTTACCTCAAATGTATCAACTTCAGAATTTCAATGTTTGAGTCCAGAATACATGATTTTATTTTAGTCTTAAATGGCAGTTAGCACTGTCGCTTGGACTGGGCATTAACTAGAGTAGTTAACATTCATTTAATAGTAAATAGCACTGTATGCAACTGGTAAGGTGTGTGTTTAGGGGCCCCCCACACCCTGAAGAATTCAGTTAGATTTTTTTTTACCTAAAAACATGAACCTCAAGAAATATTTTAGAGGGAGCAGCAGCTAGAGGCAGAATCTGGACTTGAAAGGTGCTCAGTGTAATGAAAAAGAAAGGCAATTACACAGAATAGCTCTGGGGAACTGGGGCCAGTCAGTGTACAGGAAACAAAATGTGCATCGTGGGATAACAAAAGCTGGCGGTTCCCTGGGCTGTTCTCCCAGTCCTGCAGAATTTCCCCACATCCTGAAAGTCTCCTCCCAGTTGCCTCTGGGACACAAAACAGTTCTGGCTGTCTTTCACTGTCCTAAAGTTGCATGGTAAGAGACGCCAGGGTCTGGATTTGATGTGTCCTGGATTCCTGAAGTCAGCTGGAATATTGTGTCCATACTCTGCCACATGGAGTGTAAACTCATGCATTGATGTCTTACCTACCTCTAAATAATCAAAATGCTTCTGTCAGTTGTATTAACAGTAAATAAAAACTTCATTCCTCAGACCTCAAGAACAAGTATGTCTGACAGTTTCCTGGTTGGCTCTGTGTGTGGGACAGACTTTGTTCTCACTGTGTCACATGACAGAATGCCCATGAATAGACCTTCTTTAAAACCCAGGGATATAACAGATGAGGTTGTTCACTGTTTCTTGTCCCCAGTGATGTCTGCAGCTGTATTTCACTCTCTGGCTCCTGGCAGACAGCTGGTAGTTCCCAAAAGCAGGCTGTGCAGTAATGTACAGTATTACAATAATGTATATATTCTTTTCTCAGGTTCTGATTGCCAGCATCATGTGCAGCTATAACAGGGAGGACTGGACTGAACTTTCAAAAATGGCTCAGGTAATGGTTTCCTAAATGTGCTTCCACATAATTTTTTTTTTAAGTCTCATTGAAAACAAGAGCTGCAGTAAGGAATTTCTGGAAAGAAATAGATTCAAAGTGAAAAATGAGAACTTAAAACATGTCCATTATAATTTGTTTATTCTGTGTTTTCATTAAAATGATGGAAATGTAAATTTAAAGAAAATCTGTTCCATAAAAATGGTCCCTCAGATTTTTAAGCAGTACCTGGAAAGCCTTTAGTCTTTGAATCTATATACTTTTTATTTGCATTTTAAGCAAACTGTATATTATGACAGATGCCCTGATAAAATTTAATTCTGCCTTTGAGAGCCCAACTTGATCTTACCTTGCCTAGAGGCACACTAGTTTGACAGCACCAGAAGAAATTTTGAATATAAAACTCTTGAATATTTAAAGTATAAAGGGCTTATTTAATGCTATTCTAGTTTTAATACAGACTTTCAAAAATGATAGCTGAGAAAGTCAGCATATATAATAGCAGTCAGCAGGCTTTCTATAATATAAATCCAATCTTACAGAAATGCAAACAGACTATGCACCTGAAATTTCTATTCAATTTGAGGGAAAAACTATTTAATAACATGTACCTGTGTCCATAGGGAGTAGTATAAGAAATACTTATCAGGACTGCACTAATTTCATTCAGAAGGGTGTCTATATCTGAATGGAAAGCAAAGTTTTTATGTTTAAATTAAAGCATGTTTTCCACATAAAGTATCTAGAGGAAATTAAAAGCACAGTATTAACAAATTTAAGCAAAGAAAAAAATTACCTTGTTGTTATTGCTAGCACTACCTCAGATTTAAATGTTTAAATTAAAAATATGCTTTTATATAAGTATTGTTAGAGATGTGGATATTTTGAATTTGTGTTTGCATATGACAGAATGTCTGGACATCATTGTTGCTTTATTCAGTGTCCTAAGCCCTCCTGTGGTTATGTAGGGTGACACTTCTCAATTTTCTTTGAGCATTTTAAACCTATGAGGAAAAAAGTCATTTTGGGGACTTAGGGAAGTGAAATGAAACATTTTAAGTAGTTAGCTTGGTGATCTTCAACACTATTTCAATTTATACCTGTATTTACCTAATTGACCATGAAATCATATTTTGGAATCTATGCTTGACAGAAGCAGTGCCACTTTTAAACAGGTTAGGATGAATGGCTTTACTCTGCCTTTCCTCCTGTTTTTTTAATCTAGTGGTACTGCTGCCCAACTTGAAGACACGTATTTCCAATACATGCTTGTATTTACGTTACCCCTTTAGAAAAGAAGTGGTTCTCTAAATGCAGTCAATGATGTGTAACCTATGTGATAGAACATTCTTCTGGGAAGTAGTTGTTGGTGTCTGCCCTGTGGAGAGCAGCGCTAGTTTGGGGCGCCCTGGAATGCACAGGGATGTTTAATCGCATGCGTTGGATCCTGCCTAGGAGGTAATGGATGTGGCTTTCACAAGAGCAGAAGCCCCAGAAGGTACCACAGTGTCTCAGCAGGAGGACGACCTATTCATCCAAAAGGTCAGCTTGTCAGGGAGGCCGACAGCCCCGGCAGGGCCAGGCTCGCGGAGCCGGCCAGAGCGGGGAGGCTTCCTGGGAGTGATGGATGGCTTCTCCCTGCTCATGCACTTTGGGAGCTGCTGAACCATGGCCACACAGCAGGCAAAGTTACTCCAGTTCAATAAGCAAAACAAAATGCAGATGCAGAACAAAACCCTAGTTAGAGCCACTGGAAGGCAACAGGAGAGATGTTCGTGTCAGGCAGGAGCAGTTTGGAAAGGAAGAGGAGTGTGTCTGTGTGCTGCCCTCGGACAGCTCGGCTCCTTCCCCTTTTAATTGTAACTAATAGAGGGCGATGAACAGGAATTAGCATGACTAATATGTTTGTTTAGACTTTTTTTTATTAACCTCTTGTTCTTTAGAAAAAAATTTACTTAATGACAAAAGCTACGGCACAGTACAGGTGCCTGCAGAAAATCTGGGGACTGAATCCATTAAAGCAAAAAGGAAACATTTATTACTGAGTTACAGTCCTTCCGAGCACAGCAACACCTGTGTAACACTGCCTGCCAAAGCTCTTAGTGCTGCTCTTAGGCCCTGTAATTATATTTAATTTTTTAACATTTTCCAGACCCTACTCTTTATTCTGCTCGTATCTTTTTACTTTGTTTTTACTCTAATTTCTTAAGAATCTTTGGAAACCACATGAGTTTTTGAAGTTTTTATCTCTAATGATCAACATGCTTATTTTCTAGGGTATCATAACCATAGCTTTTTCTCTTAAAAAAGAAAAGTCAAATTTCTGAAGAAATCTATTTAACATGAACAGTAAAGGCTACAGGAAAGAGTACATTACTTAAAATTAATTTTTCTTTTTTTGTCCTTCCACATGTTTTATAGGTTGCTGGTGCTGATGCTCTGGAGTTAAATTTATCATGTCCGCATGGTATGGGGGAGCGAGGCATGGGACTGGCCTGTGGGCAGGTAGGACTGTAACCACAATCTATTTAATGTCTCTCCAGCAATCCTGCACTGCCACATTGATAGTTACACCTCAGGGGGAAAGACACAAGCTGCAGATTACCAGCTTGAGATTTTTAGGTTGAATGTGTTTAAATATTTATTGATGAGAGGAAAAAAATAAAGAAGCTGACAATGTACAAAATGCTTAGTTCTGCTGAGAACAAAAATGCATTATGTATTTGACAAGGCATATGATGAAAACAAATAATTTCAAAAAAGCACTTAGAATTTTTTGATTTCCATTTCAGTGCCCTGTAGATGTCTTTTAAATCACAAGCTAGTAATTACTGCATATATCAGTAATGATTTTAAAGGACGTGAGATATACATGAATTTCATTTCACAGTTTTTAACATATGAACCTAGCTGTATTTCACAATCACAGAAGAGGCCCTACATTCTGGTAGTACTATAAACAGTTAACACCTCTTGTAAGAGCCTGTGTTCAGTTACCTATAGATTAGGTGGTTTATACAGTTGAGATTGGAATTATCCATGCCTGATGTCTCTGCCACGCAGAAATCTGTTGCAGAGTTTATCAGTACATCCCATGACCTCAGTTATGTGTGTTGTGTGTTGTTTTGTCCATGAAAAGAAAATATACACATACAAACCCTAATTCTCATACTAATATCCTTTTGAAGTTTGTAGATTTTCACATGTTTGGTCATGCCTTGAAATTTGTTTTGGCTCTGAAAAATGCCCAAATATAGTGAATTGAAAGTCTCTGAAAAATCTTGGTTCGCAGTCTACCAGGAGAGATTTTCTAGAGTTTGACATCAAAGTTTCTTAATTATGAAGCCTGTTTGATTTCCCATCTTAATACATTTTGGGGACAAGGAGAAGAAGAGGAAAAAGGGGATGCAGAGTGGAAATCATGATTATATACCCTAAAACTGACATATTATTTTTCATCTGGCCCCTTTGTAGAGGGCTAGTAAGTATCTTAATTCATCCTCCCTTGCTCAGTTAAACACATAACTAATAAGACCTGAAGTGTAGTTGGGGAACAAAACCATTCCCTTTCTAAAACTAGGGAGGCACTAGGAGCTGTAATCAGTGCAACACTTCAAGTGGGCACACTTCAAGTATAGCTTTGTCATAGCAATACTGTCAGGCACAGTGCCCTGGGCATTTTATTGTTTTCTGTGAACAAAATTATGTCAATCTAGTCCATGCTGTAGATTATTATTTTTAATAAAAGTAATCTGGATGCTTTTTATGGCCAGTGGTCGTTCACTGAAGTTGTGATTAAAAATGGGAGAGAATCATAAAAGCCCTCCAGGATAACACTAGCAAAACAGTAGTAGTTATTATTAATTTTTTCCCCTGAATTAGATTCAACAAAAAATTGCTATTTTAGCCACGTTTATAAGTTTTTGAAGAATTTCCCTCCCTTCAGTCTGCAGAGCATAATTCAGTAGTTTGGAGTGTCCCTGTGCGAGAAGGCAGGACACAGTGGAAGGTGCAGTCTGGTCAGGGAGAGCCCTGGAGGTTCCAAACAGAAACAGGCTTCTTTCAAGCATGGGGTTTTTTAAATTTTTTTATGTTTGTGTTATTTCCAGCTTTCAGTTGGAGTAATGTATGCATGTGAAGTTGCTTAGATGTATAGTCAGTAGGGAGCTGTCTGGCTACATGAGTTTTTACATATCTTTCAGCTATTGTAAAATCAGAGAACCAAATGCAAAATCTGAGCACTCAGGGCTATCGTGTGGATTTGTGACTCTCCATGGAGGAGATCAGATCCATAAAGAAAGAAGGTTTCTTTACATATACATGTATGCTTTTATAATAATAACATTTCTGTCTTCCCCATACAGTATGATATTCCTTGGAATGTTTCATATATTCTACTCTTGCTTAAACATTTTCCTCTATTTTCTTATTGTCTTATCAAAATGAGAGCTCAGAAAAGAATCAACTTCTTTAGATGAATAAATGAATAAAACAAGCCATGTTTAGAGAGCCAGATTCTGATGTTCTTCCTCAGAGTTGGCTAAAATTAAATTATAGTGATTTTAAATTTAGATTATTGAAGCAAAGGGTGGGGATAAACTGGATTAAGTAATGATATGTGCAACAAGACTTATCAGTAGCTCTTCAGGGGGCTTCCATGCACAGTGGCCCTGGAGACCCCATCAGAAGATACAAAAGTGCTAGATCGTATTTTGGTATTTTCGTATTATTTCACCCCCACCCCAACCCAGAGTTGAAGTCAAGTAGGTCATACACAGGTAGTGTGGGGAAGACAGGGCTCAGATGTGCTCTGGAAAAAAACCACGACTCGATATCTGGAAGTCAGGGCATGAGGCTTTGAGAGGCAGAGCAGCTTTCCTGGTTGTACAGTGAAGCAGGTTTTCTTAAATCTTTTTGATAACATAATCCATGTCTTCATAGGAATTTTTTTCAAGGATTAGGTCTCTTTGATGCCTAAGCACATTAAATCCTCAGGAAACTACAGAAATTGCTGAGATGAAGAATAATGGCAGAAAAATGTGTATTTTACTATTTATAATGTCGAACATGTTCTGCCTTTTTGTTGTTGTTTTTTAAAAAAAGGGAAAGGAAAGGTTAATTACACTGTCTACTTTTTCTTCTCATTCCAATTCCTATGGTGTGCCCACAGGGTAAGTGTAGAAATCTGGGAACGTCAGACTTGTTTTTTCCCTATCCTATTTTGTTGTCTAGTATCAAACGCTTTCACTGCTTTATATCAACTGCAGTTTATATATTTAATATAAATTAAAAAGGATCCTGGTAGATCCAAATTACATATATAAAAATCAGTTCTAAGTATGGCTGTTTGTTTTATACTGAATTACAGTTCTCAGCTTTTATTTGATTTTAATTCCAAGTCATTAGTGCAGACACTCTGGCGCCCAAACAGCGTAGCTAGCCAGAGGGTAATATTAAGAGGTATCTGTATTGCTGCCAATAAGTTACTTAAAGCTGGTTCTGTATAAAATGTCAATTATATTTACTAATGCTGATTAATGATAATAAAGTTAAGGTTTGTATTCTTTTGTAACAATCTGCAATGGTATAAAAGTGGATATTGTTAAAAATTGTAATAGGATGTGTCATTAAGTTTTCCAGCACTAATGCACAGATTTTCCTTGAATCAGATAACCTATGTGTCCAAAACATTTAATAGTAAACATAAAGACAACATGGTGAACAGCAGATTATTATAAAATGACAGTGTCACTTTCCCACTATAGTTCAATCCTGTAGTAATCTTAGCATAGAATTATGAAAATAATAAATCAAGCATGAGATGGTAGCACTCATGTTTCAATGTCTAACATGTGATTTTGTATTTGTGGTACACTTTTTGTCCTTCACTGGACACCATGCAAAGATGTTTTTGGTTGGTTTTTTTTCTTACTTATCCTTCTAAAGAGTGGCATTGAATATTCAGTATTATTAATGCCATATGAAACCAACAAATTTAAGTGTTTGTCTTTTTGATTTTGGTCTAAAAGTCAACAAGTCTCTCTAGCTGTTCTGCCAGTAATGTATAGTTAAATTGAGTCAGTAATCTGGATTTACTTTGCATTCCTGCTAGGATGAAACCCCACGTCTGAGAGCTGTAATGTACATCTCCCAAGAAACATTAGAACAAGACTGATTAGGACAAGTGATACCCAAAGTCTTCAAAATTATCAGTGGGTCTCCTTGGCCTAGTGGGCAGTGAAAAACAACAGAGGAAGAAAAGAACAGCTTACAGCTACCTGAAAGGATGTGACAAGATGCTGCAAGAGTAGCTACAAAGAGGAGATTATTGTCTGTCACATCAGATGATAGAGCAAGGGGCAAATTGAAGGTTGAATATTTCAAATTGTGCATTAGGAAAATAATTCCCTAACTAGGTGGTGCAGATCAGGAATATATTGTCTGGTGGAACTGTGTACTCTCCATCTGTGGAGTCTTTAGGGCTCGGGCAGGCAAAGCTGTGGCCAGCCTCACTGGTGGTGGTGTTAGTGCCAGTCCGAGTGGAACCTTCCAGTGCCTGCCCTCCTGCAGTCCATTCAGACAACCATTTCTGTGGATCCACCCTGTTCAATTCCTCACCAAAGGCACTGCATTCTTTGTACCAGGAATAGGAAATGAGTACTGTATAAAAGGACTTGGGTTTTGACTTGGAGTGAGATAATCAGTATGAACAAGGTCTCAAGCCAAAAGCGACTAATCTCATATTCAAAGATCGTAGCCTTAGTGCTATAAGCAAATATTACAAAAGTTAATATCATCCTGGTGTATAACTATTTCTCATTAATTAGTCATATCTTCTACTTCTAGCCCCCAAAATAGAAAAAAAAATCTTTGCCTATTTCAGCATTTAAGCCCTAGGTTTGGGGAATTATTTGATTTTTATTTTTTTTAGTTTATATTGAAGAAGGAATGTATATGTCTCTTGTGAGCACTGAAATCCAGATTCTGGTGGTTTAACTATTCAGATCATATGTAAAATGAACTTGCTTTGTGATTCTTTTCTTACCTTTATTTTCATTTTGCTTCAGTTGTACTTGCTACAGTGTCTGCTGCTGGCTGTGCTTATGTTTATTGCCTGCAATTAGGAGGCAGGTTTCATAAAAGCCTACATTGCCTCATTCAGAGGACGACAAATCTGTCAAAAACAAAAAGAAAAAAACCCCAAAGCCCTGGTTACTCTGCAAAGATGAGAGCTGACTGCATGGCACAATTAGATTTGCTCTGCTGTACCTTGGAAATGGGAAAGATGAGGCTGCTTTTTAATTGAAGTGCACAGCATAGCATGCTAATTCGCTGTTGCTCTGCCAGCAAGGAGCTTGAAGTATTTTAAATAAATGATGCCCCAAACAGAATTTGATTATATCTGTGTTCATGTGACATTCTACTATCAGCCTACAATAATATGCTGGTTAAGTATAATTCATTGAGTCCTGCAGGCAGTATTAGTCCTCGCTCTTCTCTTCTGTATCAGTTATTGCTACAAATTAATGCAAAGTACAGCAGAGTGGTGCTACACTGGGCTGTAGCAGCAGTGTGGACATAGTCACCCAAACTCCAGTACAAACCAGCATGAGTGAGGCTCGTGTCGGTGTTTGTGGTGGAGTTTGAGGATTTGTATGTCTTGTTCTCTTGCATTGGCCACTGTCATCCATTTTGGCTGGTTCTTCAAAATGTAATCCTAGGTGATCTCAGTGTCTGTGCATCTGCCACTGCCCTCTTTTGCTTTGGGACGTGTCTTGACCAAATGACCTCTTTCAGTCATGTTTCTCAGAGTCCAAAGTGCTTCAAAGGCACTGTAAATTCCATAAAAGTGGGTGACTGGGGAAAGGAGGGGAATTGCCTGCTGCCCAAGCAAATGGCTATGAAGGGGAGCCTTAGTAACTCAACTGAGGGGAAAAGCTCAACAGAAGCAAGAGATTCAGGTCCTGAGAAGCAAGGATTCCTTGGCTGAGGCAGTGATGCTTTTACTCTGTGTATGCAGGGATGTGCTGCACTGGGCATTGTTTTGCTGGGAGGGAAGCTAGGATGTGCAGGGAGAGGGGATGCTGCTGATGGCCTCCTTCAACTCCTACAAATGTAGACCTAAACACACGTTTTAGCAGGTCAGGAGATGTGTTCTGTGGACTTATGTTCATGGTCTCACGCTGATCATGGTCCAACATCATCCTTTATAATAATTTGGTTTTGTTGTTTAACCTCTTGGATTGGTTTTTAGTCTTCTCTCTTGTCAGATGTCTCTTTCTTTCCTTTTTCTATTCCTTCATTTTTCAGAACTCTCCTCATAAACTAAACCCCTTTGCTGAGTTCCTTTCAAAGTAAAAATTGATTCATGAATTATTTCATTGGAAATCTGAGCAGGAAGAGCTTGCTGGCTTTATGGTCACTCCTGGGTAGGTTACATCATTCACCTTCCTCCAGTACCTGAGAATTCCTTTCTTTTCTGTGACCATTGCAGGATTCAAGTGTAATTAAATGTTGTGATTTAAATGGATTTCTTGCATGCATCCTTTTATGTCCTCATGTATTCTATCTTTTAAAAGGAGACAATACTTAATAATGAGGTACGACAGTTAATTGGTGTTTTGTCTAAAGAATTCTGCTTTTTATACACTCAAGGAGAATTGAATTGAAATGCAAAGTTTAATAAATTCATCATCAGAACTCTATTCTGTAATTTCATATTGTGGTGACAACATTTAATCCACTGTTATTGCTTTGAAGGATTTCTAATTGAATTACTCAAAAGACAAAATGGAAAATAAAAAGGGATTATAAATTCAGTAGTAATGTTAACAGCTATACCAACTTGCTGAAAGTTTTTAATGACATGCTATGGCTGTTAATAAGGTTTGAAATACTGTTTATGTGTGGTGACTTATATTTTTGTAAGGAAGGCCTTCTCTACAGAATGTATTTCCTTAGCGAATGTAAAAGCTATTCTCTTTCCTTGAAAATCATGAAGACATGAAAGCTATTTGAGTTTACACTTAATTTTCAATCTTATTATGATGGAAGCATTTCTGCTGAAATCCACATTATGGGTGACAGATGTCACAGAGAAGGTTAGTTTGGTCACTTTATCAGTGGCCTGGCACTGTTTGGCTGTTTTAATGACACATCAAGATTTTGACTGTTTTAATGACACTTCAATAGCCTAACAGCAATGAAGTATATAGTGAGTGCTTCCCATAAAGGAAAAACCTTTTTTTTTTTCTTTTAAACCAAATAGCGACCTGTACTTGTTCTTGAAATTGTATTTTAATGCCCTGTGATGTTTTCAGAAGAGGGAAATGTAGACAATTTGAGCAAATGCCCAGGCCCTTTGGAGTGCCTTTGGGTATGTGATTGCACCATGAGGCATTGAAGTTTTCTGTAACCATGATATCTGTTAAACAGGATTTACTGGAAACAAAGTGATCACCAACAAATAACTGTGCAGGTAAAATAAAATATTTTAAGAATTGTTTATCTTGGTGCACACTAGTAATTTTTTTTTCTATGGTTTCAGCTTTATGCCAGCGTTTGCTAAAGTTAATAACAAATATATTAACTAGTCTCTTTACTGCCTACACAAGAGTTTTCAGGATAAGACTCATATTTCTTTAAATTTTGCCTCAGCTCCTAGGAAAGTTACTTTGCTGGGAAGCTTGCTCTTTACAGTAGCCAAATCTGAATACATGCCCACTTGATCACCGTTTAAAAACTAATTGGAAAATTCTTCTCAGAGCATAGGTTTTAAAGTCCCTAGTTTCGTGTTTCAAAGGTTTATGCTTTCCTCACTTATTTAGTATTTTCTGCCTTATTATTATAGGAAAAGACAGAGCTTGCCTACCTGACCACAAGAGAAAGCTATTTGTAGCTGCAGCCTTCACATATTCGAGTTCAGTGCTTCCCTTTAGAATATTTCATGTATGACGTAAACCTAATCAAACCCTCATGCCTTCTAGCAGGTGACCTCTGCATGAACTAAAGAGCTGAAATATTATTTAATCATGCTGCATACCACTTTTTACAGTGCTATGAGAAACATTATTTTGGCTGGCTAGAAACAACCAATATAAAATATTTTGTTGTGTCAGGGGCAAAAAGGCATTTTTATTAGTCAACACTTTGTGTAGACCATCACTGTTAAATAAATCTTTCCAGTCAGTGTGTCCAAGACGTTTACTAATGGTAAATGTGCAGTTTTGTATTTTTCACTTGGAATATTTAAGCCTAGTTGATATTGGAACAAATAATTTGGTAATTTGGACTGCCAACTGTGCATCAACCTTTCAGGCTGACTATTAGTGATCTTTTTTCTGGAAACCAAAGAAAATCATCTGACTTAAATGCCTTTAATATTGCATTAAAATCAATATCTGTAAATAGTCATTGCTAAAGTTTCATCATAATGAAACAAAAGGACTGTTTTCCTATCATGTAAGATAGCTATAAGTAAATATAAAATGTCTTATATTTAATTTTTAAACTTGGAAGTTTTTCTAACAGAGATGTTTCTTCTGGTTTTTTTGAGTAACATTTTAAAATTAAAAATAAGTGAAATGAAACCCAAACATTCAGAATAAGGAAAAACACTATGGCTCAACCACATTCACAGAGAGAGGAATCAGTTTTCAAAGCAAATTCAGTTATTTTCCTCTTTGTTCTGGGGAGAAGACAAAATGCTTTTCTGTAATTCGAAAAAGGAGTAATTACAAAGCTGACTAAAGGCAGCAACCAACCTTTCAAGTCTCAGTTGTGCTTGATCTTGACATCCCTCTAATTGCTGTTCTTACTCCCAACACAAATATAAGTTTTTTACTTTCCTGTACTGGTCAATCAAAAATCTCCAGCTCATTTTTGACCTTGTCTGCACATGGGTTTTCAGTCATGAGGTGCAGCATTATCCAGAAGGGGTGTAGGAGTGCCATGCTGCTAATAAGATATCCAAAGAGGATCTCCCACACAGCACTTTGATAAATGTATTTTTGAGTTTGGATGCTGACCTGTGTTAAAATTGGCAGCTTTTAGATTAGATAAGTGAAAAGCCAGTGGAGTGGGTTCTTTTTGTTTGGCTTATTTTTGTCTTGTTTTTTTGACATATGTAAAGCATCATTCGTTTGTGCTGCTCCAGTGAGTACTACAATAAAGAAACACTGTAACAAGGTACTCTTCCACATTTTTTTAATAAAGTGAGGCAATCAAAGGTTATTTGTCTTGTGCTTTTAACATCTTTCAAAGGTTCTAATTAAGGAGATGACACAGGGAGAAATAGTTGTGATACCAAAGGACAGTAAATAAGAAAAAGGAGAAAGGGATCTGCTAAAATTGAAAAATTTATTGAAATTCTGATTCTGTAGAAGCCTTTTATCAGCCTTTTAAGATTTGTTTTGTTATATGCTTTAGAATTTAAAGTTTCTTTTTTATGTACACCAATTTGTTCTTTCAGTTTTCCAAAGCAGTCTGAGAAAAGCCTGTGACTCCTTTGAGAAGTAGGAGCCCCAGTCTCTTGTTGGCTTTTCTCAATGCCCACTGTTATCTCTCTCTGTATCGACAGGGTCTCAGAGTTATGACTTCTCAGTTCAGCCATGCCCAAAACCTGGACCTAATCCAGAGTGACTTGATTTAGCCCAGTGACACGTTGGTATCACTGGAAGAAAAGGAGAATCTCAATTAGGCTCCCCCGAGTGGAACTTGCAGTGACAGATCTGAAGGAGTAGCTGATCAAATTTTGACACCTTGCTTGCAGCTTTACTTTAAATTAATAAAGTCCAAGCATCTAGGAATGGAGCTAGGTGACAGGAGATTTTTAGTTCTTATAACTTACCACAGGGAAAAGAAAGTTCAGTCAGGTCTCTCAAGTCTCACTTAATATTTTTACTTTAGCAAAAACATTATTAATTGGGAATCATTACTCTCTGCAAGGTTGGGGTTTTTTTTTAATTAAATTTAAAGATTAAAATATGTCTTTACTTTCAAGTGGTAATGTTTTTGCCTAATTGATTAATCTATAACCAAAAGAATGAATGTAATCTTCAAAAATGAATGGGAATTTTCCAACCTATACTTCTACATCTTAATATGCAGTATTTTGTAAGCAAAAATGTGCTTGTTTCACTAGTAGGACATGCTTAGTTATATAAGTCATATAATATCTTCTCAGTTTAAAAATATTACAGTTTTTGTTCAAATTATAAAGAGAACATTTTGCTGTGTAAAAACAACATAAATGTATTCATTTACTCAGTAGACTTGTTTCAAAAGACTTTTTTAAAGAAAGGAGCATTTTAGAGTGTGTAAGAGAGTCAAAAATAAGTATGTCCTTGAATTAAATCAGTGAACAATAGTCACAGTGCACATCGTTGCTATGGTAGTTTAGTGAAATGGTAACTATGTGGAATTTGCTTAATTTTTCTCATCTGAATCTCTGATCTTTTAGAAATGCTTCCAAAAACCCCACCTCTACAACCTCCCTTCACATTGAAAAGACCTCTTGTTTCAAAGTGCAAATTAATTAATAAAAGCTGAAGGCTTAAGTGGGATGAAACATTTTTTATTCTCCTAGAACAAAATATGAAATTATTCATCTTTGGATGAATTGCTATCCTGAATGGGATTTTCCTGTACCATTTTATTGAAGATATTTAATGAGCTTTTGAATTTTGGCAGGGGCGGGGGTTGGTTCTTTTGGTTTCTTTTTTTTGGCTAAACTAGTACATATTGCATTTTATGACAAAAAGCAATACAGTATTGACTGGAAAAAAGTCCTGAATTCTGTCATTATCTCTAAAAGTTTATTGTGTGGCATTGGTTTCACATCACATCATGAATTCTTGCTGGAGGGATATAAGCTCTCAACCAGCAGCTACATTTTTGTGAGGCTGACCAGGCTAACCCAAAGCCTCTGATGTAATTTAGGCCAGTTTTTAAATTTTTTCCTAATATATATAGATAGCTTCACATACAACTGTGAAAACTGTGATTCCTGCCTTAGGTTAAACTGCTTCATTTCTTTCTTTTTGACAGCTGCGGTCAATAGATGTTGACCAAAAGCTGTCAAATTTCCTGAGAAATGAGGAAGAATTTTTTACTCCAGATGAGAAGCTGAGAGTTATTCATCTTCTGTCCTGGGAAATCCTTCCCTTATTTTGACAGGCTTTAAACAAATTGTTAGCTTTAATTAAGTTTGAAATGGGACAAATGCACAACCTAAACTGCTCCTTTCTAGGGTGTAAGGAGGCAGTAAAACTAACCATGAGATTCTGCAATGGTGACTCTTGCTACAGTGGCTGACTGTAATTCTGTGTTTTGGTACTGTGGAAATTTTTTTAGGTTTAGAGAGACACAGTTTTATGAAGAAAATCTTGGGCCTCCCATACAAGGAAGGAGAAGAGAGAACTGTGTAAAGGATAAATAGTAAAATACACACATGTATATATAAAAGTGGTGAAGGCTACAGATACTGATGTGCAATGCTTTAAGGTGGAATTCCCATACTTTTTTTTTCATATTTTAATGAATAGCAAAGGAGTTGCTTCACAGAGTTGGATTTTTCCTGTTATTATGGTTGGGTCCAAATTCTCACCTAAAAAGCTTTTATTGTGCTGCATCATTTTTGTAATCATAAAAGCACTCCCTCCTTTTCCCATAGCTATGGGTGCTCTTTTGAAAAATTTATCTTCTGCTCAGAATGAGAAGTTAACTGTAGAACATTTTTTCATGTAAAAAATTCCTCCAATGCTAATAGATACAACAGAAATATAAGATTTCTTTCTGAAGAGCCCGTACAGAAAGAAAATCTGCCATAAGAAGGATGCACTGTTGTTGCACTTGTCTAGCTGTATATAAGAAATCTCAAGTCTCCTTCATGTGTGCTAAATTACTCAAAAAGACAAAATAAATCCTCTGTAACTTAGTGTCAGCATTTAAAATTGCAAACATGTTGACATAATGCATTATTTAGCCATAAAACTCATAGGCAACAAAAATACATCAGAATAGTCTTGTGGCCACCAAAGATTTGATGTGTATGAGGAAGATTAGACTTACTCTTGCATTAAATATGATAAAGTATTTAAATTTCTGAAACTTTGTTGTTTAGGTCATTGTAGTCAGTGATAGATGAGGGCTGAGGACTTTACATGCAAGGTCTTGCTGTAACTTGCAACACTCATTGTGCCATCTAGAACTTCCCATCCTCACAGTCAGGATAATGGACCAACACAAACCATCAGCGTGGCATGTGGTGATAAATCCAATAGCTCTATGTAGTGAAGCCTTCATACATGTATAGAGTCTGAGAAAATTGAGTTTTCATTCTTTCCAGGTATAATCGTAATTCTCTACCTCAGAGAGGTGTTCTGAATACAGTGTAAAGATTGTGCAGTAACAGAATAGTGAAAAAATGAGGGCCCAGAAAGAACACTGAAAATAGGTCACAATAAAAATTTCCAAAAATCTGCAGCCAGACATTTCCATGGTAATCTCATCATGGTTTTGTTTCTTTCCATGAAACACAAGGAGAGGTGACCTGCTCTGTGCACAGCATTTTCACGCTGCTTCTTAAACATGCAGGATGTATCTGCCTTGGGGCTGATAGGACAGGGGATTCATCTCATTACTGATGCCAAATGCAATCAGTAGACAACTTGCTGCTTTAATTTCTGAGGACTTATAGTTATGGTTGTAGTTAAGCTTATCATGTGATCATTTAGAAAAAAAAGGTGAATAGTTGTTTTTCCTCTAGTATATCTACCCATTGGCAATGAGTAGTTAGGATTAAAAGCTTCATCTAGCCCAAGGCTATAATGAATATTCAGGAAAAATGATTCTGTACTGTTGCTTAGGGAAGTAAAAAGACAACCCCTGTAACATTCAAATCTCCTGTGCCTTTGGAATAAACAAGCATTATTTGATTAACAGGAAGACAGAAGATGCACTGATGTACAGCTTATACCAAAAGAGACTTTATATGGTATTAAATTACCAACAGATTCTTGTAGGCACGGTGCATGAATCAATACTATGTTTTAGCCAATGATAATTTTACCAAGCTTTTATTTAGATGGGGTTTGTTTAAAAAAAAAATTAAAATACAGCAGATAAACAAAGTGTGCTGGCAATGGATGTTACAGTCTATTGGAGCATTTGTTCATTCTTCTGGATTGATACACAGTGCAAAATTATGCTACACGTTCTGTTACAATGACACTGTATCATTATTAATGAGAGAACCAACAAACCCAGTTATGTGTAATGAAAGAAGGTAATTTTTAGCAACATGGTAGACTCTGAACCAAAAGCAGTACAATCTTCTACTAAATTAAGCAGAATAATATTTTATTTAGTTGATATTGTTGGTTTTGTGAATACAAATGCCCTGCTGTTTTTACAGCTAGTAACATTTTATCAAGCCTCTTAGAAAATATTTCCTGACTATGTAGGCTTTGTCAACCACTTTATCAATGATAAAAGCTGCAGGCACTTTCCTAAACCTATATTGGGGTAAAAAAGATATTTGTGTTGCATTAGCACTGGCAGTTTGTTTTATAAGGTGATTTACGGGTCTCAAGATTCATTCTCTCACAAGTTACACGGTTATCCTTGAATGTTTTATAAATCCAAGAAAGAATCGGAAAAAGTGATTTGTGAATTGGCGTCAGTCTTTCAGAAATCCAAGTAGGTGGGAGGTCCTCAATCAGTCAAATTAGTTAGGCAAAATTAAGCTTGTACATAACCTCTTCAAAACTAGTTTTTGGTATCATGCTACTCAGTTTGCGAAATTTGTGCCGAGTTTAAAACTTTGCTGAATGGGTCAAACTAATATTCTCAGAAATCTGAAGTTTTGAGCTGCATTTCTTTAGTCAGTGATTGCATATAGAAGTGAATTCTCTATTTCTAATCACTTTAATGTTTCTCAATAGTATGTTCTGGTATGACCTCTGCAAATTGGTCCTAATCTAAAGGTGAGGAAGCTTCTGTGGAAAAGTTGTGCACCATCCAGTGAACTTCCTATGGATTATACAAATGTAGTTTATTCATTTCCTATGAAAATTTTATCAATATCTTCTGGTTTCAGCCATCTGATTGCTTAGAATGCATTTTTCCAAGTAGTTAGTGTAAGTAGAGTAGGAAATTTCAAAATTTATAAATTAACAAATTACTTCTCTTAATGATCTGAAGAAGAAAACATGAAGTTAAACAAAACCAGGTGAGGATATTACATTACTTGTCTTTTCTGTAGAGCACAAGAGCTCTGGTATTCTCAGGGAGTGACTTCATGACAGAAATCCCTCTGGCAGCAGGGATGCTCAGGCTGTGCCCCTGGGCACTCCCAGGGTCACTGCTGGGAGGGGAGAGAGGATGGGCTGAGGTGGCTCTCTGGTGTTCACTGCACCAGGAGGGACCCGAGCAGGAGGGTCTGGAGGCAGAGGAAGGGGAAGGAGAGGGTGGAAGGATGGATCACCTGGATGTTCCAGCACAACTCCATTGCAGGACTTGCGCTGTAAAGGGAAGCAGCAAGATACATCTCATGGGTGTGGCTTTTGGGTGTGGCACAAGGGTAAACTGACATTTTTAAAAGTTAATCAGCACTGTCTTTGTGTGAGATTTATTTAACGTGCAAATTAATTGTATAAAACAGTATGGGGGGAAAATAACCTTCAGAAATACCTGTTTCAATTCAGAACTGTCAAGTTTAATTGGAATTCTAATTTTCTTTCTATGAAATTCATTACCTTTCCAATTTCTATCAGTAACTGTCTCACTATACAACAAAGCACTGTTTTAACTTTTACTTCATTTTTTCAGTCTTTACTCACTAAACATTCTATTTTTTCCCTGGAATATTAAGTGAAATAGGATGAAAGATTTTACCTCCTTCACTTGAATTTTTGAATTAGTTTCCTATTAATTTATGTGTGATTTTATGGGGACCAAAAATGGGCAATTTTCCAAGGCCGATACAAGTGAGCCTTTCAAAAGGGCTTTTTCTATTCATGTGCTGTGCAATCAGATATTTAAACTGTTTACTAGCATGAGAAATAGAAGACCATCCCATTACATTAATTGCATCAATCTTGATGTGTGAGAAGTAGAACTGATTGAAAATAAAGATCTTTACTTAGTTTGGGGAAAAAACAAAACAATTATTTTTTATGATGAAAGATGAACTAGTTAAATTGTCTTAGGTAGGATGAAAACTGGCTTTTCTGAAAGATGTCTCCCAAAAAGTTATTCAATGTGGTTTAAAATAATTGTATTTTTTAAGGCATTAGTTTGTTAGAGTAAGAATTTTTATGGCAGCACTATAAGCACAACGAAGTCAGCATAATGAGTTATGTGGTGCCAACATCCTTAACGTTATCACAAGGATTTCTAAGGAGAAGAATTAACATAAAGTATATACAATTCACGTCTTCTAGAGGGTCTCTCATTTCTGCATTGGGCCTCAAGGAAATTCAAAACAGAAATGAAAGTCAAAGCTGCAACTACTTTCATACTGCCGGTGCAGCGTTTCATACATATTTCATGGCCGCTGCATGGGCGGGAGATCACCGCTTTTATTGGGATGCCAGAGCTAAGTCTTAGGATTTTACTATTCATGTCAAGCACTGTGTACTTTCTAGGAGCACAGCCTGTGGGGTTTTTGTTTGTATTTAACCATTGGTGTAAAAAGGAAAAACAACAAGGGGATATTTCCTGTGTGTTCACTAGACTGGCAACCTTGGTGTCCGCTGGATTGTTTTAAATTAAATTATATTTAGTCTCATTCTCAGTTACTACATAGCAATGCAGCTTTCTGAGTTTTTACAATATCCAAATGGGAGAAGACTATTCATATATGACAGATTTAATTATCTGAGAGAGTGATAAAAACTTAGTAAATGTAAATAATTGCTGCAGTACTGATTAGCCTATCCTCAGGTAATACTTGTGCTAAATCTTGTATTGGCACCATTCAGTTTTTAACCAGAACATGCACCAAGTTCTCCATGTATCAGTATTGCAAATTTTAAGGTACATGTTGAAGAGCATTATGAATTGGCCACAGAAAAACAAGAGTTACATTGAGCAAGAACCCCTGTTTGTGCCAGATGCAGGTGTTAGTTCCACTGAGCTGTCCTCAGTGGAAAAGGTAGCTGTTTACTGTCTACATGAGATGTATTCCATAAGAGAAGTAAATGACTGGAAATCAGGAAAAGCTAACACTTGAAGATTTCGATTTCTGACTTTAACAGAGATTTTGATCTTTCATTTACACTATGGCCATCCCAAGTTATTCTCAGAGTTCAGAAATGCTGAATTGCATTCTGATAGCCCTGCAACCTCGATTCATCCTTGTTCTGATCAAGGCATGATCAGACAATGCTTGAGATTCACATTATTTTATAGGATACTCCTTTTTTCTAATGTACCTTAGATAGAGTGAGTCATTAAAACTGAAAATTAATTTTTAAAAGAAATGGGTAAAATAGTCTCTGTCATCCAAAATGGTATTTTCCTCTCTCTGGGAAGGGAACATCTTGTGATATCTTTGTCTTCTGGGGAAAAAAATATTTTTTTTTTTTTCATAAACTATCCTTTCTGCAGTGGATTTGCAGTTACTTGATGTGTCTGAAATAAGTTAACTAATGAGATGTAGTTCAGTTCTGAGGTGCAATTTTACAAAATTGCAGCATAGCCACTTAGAGCAAAGTTTTCTATTTCCTTAATATACCTTTTGTTCATATTACTTTTAATTATGTTCTATATTTATCTGGCCTATTTGAACAGGATCCAGAGCTGGTACGGAACATCTGTCGCTGGGTTAGACAAGCTGTTCACATTCCTTTCTTTGCCAAACTGACCCCAAATGTCACTGATATTGTGAAAATTGCAATGGCTGCGCAGGAAGGTGAGTGACTCCAGTGCACAAGATGTGCAGATTTACTGATTTGCTGCATGGCATAAGAGAGGAATGTTGCTGGAATAACAGATAACGGCAGAAACTAATATGAAAATACTTTGTTTGATGTATTTACAATAAGCACAGTGATCAAAGTTTTCCTAATTTTGTTCATGCATCTGGAATAGAGCAATATATAAAGAGAACCAAGTTAGACTGTTAAAAATAAATTGTATAGTGTTTCCCTGCATGCTCTTAATTCTGTCATATTTATATGTTTACCATACCACTGTAATCCCCCTATTCCTATATTAAGTAGGAATAAGTTTGCAAGTAGGTGTACTAATCAATCCATCATTTAGAACCATGGTAATTTTTTCTTTATCACATTGCTTCTTTTGTCTTGCTGCACAGAAGCTTGGACGAGGTGGCCACTGTTTTGGGGTACCTTCAGGTGTTGAACAACTGCTGTAGCTGGTTCTATCCCACACAGCTGAAGGGCAGAGATCTGCCTGTCCGCCCCAGCATTCCCACATGCTATCTTGTAGCCCTTACAGCTCTTTCAGCTGATGCAGCCTGCCTTGAAGCTAGTGCTAAATTTGTTCTCCCAGGATCGGTCATAAGGACCTTTCTGTGCATCCCCTTGCAGTTTGTTGCTTTTGCTCTCCAGCTGTTTATTTGAATTTCTAGTTCTTTCAGAGTTTCACAGCTTTTCTTTAGTATTTAATCCTCTCTTGTTCTTATACACATGATTTAACAAAAAGTGACTGACCTTTTCTTTCACAGGTGGCGCAGATGGTGTTACAGCCACCAACACTGTGTCAGGACTGATGGGACTGAAAGCAGACAGCACACCTTGGCCAGCAGTTGGTCGAGGACTGAGGACCACATATGGTGGCATGTCAGGTAGGTGTTGCCCTTTTTGATGCATGGTACTTCCTTGGAGGCTTTCAAAACATCAGGAGGTCCTTGTAGTGGGCTAGAATATCATGTCTGCAGTCGCACCGAGTCCTTAAAGCTCACTGCTGGTCAATGTTTCTAAGTCATGACAGATGGAACAGATTAAGTGTGAAGGCTCTTGGGTTGCCCTTTCCTTAATGGTAAAGCACTGCATCAGAATACTGTGATAGGGTCACTGGAGAGGGAAGGAAATCTCTTCCCTCGTGACCCTCGCTTTTCCTCAAATTTTTCATCCTGTCACAATTGTCAGGCCCCACGTTAGACAGAGGCTAATGAAAGGGCATCGCAGGGGGAAATATCAACAATCCAAATGCAGTGTATGTTTCATAGCCCAATCTCCAGCCTTCCTTGCTCCTTCCCACTAAGTGCACCTTTTCCAGAGAGGTTATTTCCTCCTCTTCCCACTGTGGTAAAAAAGATAGACAGTATTAGGCAAATATATGCATATTTTTGTAGCCTATTTCTCAAGATATACAACAATATCTTGTATAGCCCATATTTTCAACTCCTGCTTCACAGTTTAATTTTCAAACCAGCTGCAAAACTTTTACACTCCAGTTCAGTGCCGGTGCACACTAATGTATTAATCTATTGACCCTGTGAACTCTGTTGTTGCTGTAACAACACAAACTTGGCCCTGCAAAGACAGTACTGTGAGTTTCTTGGCTTTACTGTATGGAGATTAGTCTTCTTGGTGATAAAAATAGCAGTAAATATACATAAAAGAAGTAATAGCATCCTCCCAATTGAACCAAAGGTTATTCTACTGGACCCGCCTCCTACCTCACCCCAAAAACGTAATCAGAGGAGAGCAGACAGGCAAAAAAATGCTTTCTTTTATGTGATTGGTGTCCTTAGAGAACCATAGGAAATGTAGCAAAAGATGACTTTTAAACAAACTTTAATTCAGATGAGTGTATTCAGTGGCAAATTGTGGTTTTGCCTTAGATAACTACATAGAATTTGGAATTTTTTTAAGAATGCTGAAAAGTAAGAAAGTGATAAAAATCAAAAAAAAACCATTATGCCTATCGCATAATGGTTTCACAGTGACAGTCCAATAAGATGTTATATTTTAATATTATGCAAAATGGGAGGAAGAGGGGAACAAGAAGAGAACAGCTACAGCCCATTTCAATTTCTCTAGCCTGCCATGTTGACAGGAAAAGAATAAAGGAGGTCACAGTGGGTGCTGTGCATTAAAAATTAATAAAAGAACTATTGCAGTAGTATTTTATATAAGTAACACCATTCACATTTTCTCATTTAAGTTGCAATTTGTGAATATTCCTTCCTACCGTAATTCTGCCTAATAAAATCTATTATATGGCTGCATTTTAGAGATGTGTGTATGTCATAAATTTGAAACATGTATGCAATGTAAATTACAGTGGCACCTGCACGCCCAGCTGTAAGTGAGGATGTTCCAGCACTTCTGTGGTTTGTAATACTAAATGGACCTGAAGAAAAGTTGCTTCTTTATTTTATTTATATATGTGTGTGTATGTGTGTAAGTATAAATTTTTTTCCCTGAAGTTGTATGTATATCAGAGGGGAGAGAAAATGACATTTTAGGATGCACCATTACCTATAATGCAAATTTGCTTATTTAAAAAATATTTAAAATACTGGAAGTGTTGTCAATTTATTATGTTTTGAAAGAGTCATCACTGGGTCCCAGTGCCACAACTCCTTGCACAAAAGAAAGCCACGGAGTCAATAAAGTCAATAGCCCAGCAGCATGTCGCAATACTTCGTGCTCAGCAGTCAGGTGTAGCAGTATACAAATTTCCAAAAGCAGGAAAGCAATTTTAAATCAGGAGATCTGGCATGCTTACAAGAAGACAAAAAGTGGGAGAGCGTGTCATCTTGTCAGAGCAAGGGGCAGGGTGGCTGTACTTCTGTTCCAGCTGTGCCACGGCGGAGACATGTGGCCTGCAGCCAGACACTTGACCTTTCTGTGCTCTATTTCTCCTGTCTGTGGAATGGCAGGAACACCACTTACATGCCTACAGGCTTGGTGGGAAGTGCTCTGTGGTCCTGGCTTCAAAGTCGCTTCCCAGCATAACATATTGGGTTTCTATTTTGATGTGCGTAAATTTGTTTTATTTTATTATCTGATAGAGTCAGTAAGTTTTTTGTTGTTTTTTTTCCAAATAATTCCTCTCAAGAGAGAATTAATTTTTGAAGCTAAAGACAGCACTATTACAGCAGCAATAAGTCTGGTTCATTTTCAGCGTGTTTTCCCAAAGCACAGCTGGCTCATTGTTGTTCTGTTGTGCACAAACCTAAGGCAGATACAGCACACAGCCAAGCTGGATCAGGCTTTCTGGATTTTTCTGTGTGCATAGATTGTGGGCTGGCAGTGATGCTCCCATGGCCCCGAGGTGCAGCGAGTGAGGCAGTTCTGTCCCTCAGGGTGCCACGCTCACGGTGCTGTGTGACCGTGGGTGAGGTGGGAGCTGACCCCAGCCCTGTAGAGGTCTCAGCACAGGGTCCCCTTGGATGTCCTGGTGAGGTCTGAAATGCACCTTGACTCAACAGTGGTGACCCTCAGCATTACCCAGCCCCTGTGTCTGTCTGCTGGCCCTGACAGTGACCAGGTCAGGGGACAAGAAGTTGGTCTCTTAAAGGACCAAAGGTCTCCAGGGATTTATAAATTCACAGCCCAGGCTGCCTTCTCCAGGTGAGTGCAAACTCCCTCCTCTGAGTTTGATGAAAGTTTCCAAGAAAGAGCAAATAACAAAGATGTGATAGTGCCTTGGCCTAGCAGCTGCCTGACATTTTGACTGACAGACTTCCCTGTCCTCTAGTGTTCAAAAATGTCCTCCTATGTGGCCATGTGCTGAAAAAATATTTTCCATATAAAATTTCCCCTTGGCCTGCTCATCCCTTCTCTTCTTGTCTGCCCCATGCAGAAGCAGCTGTATGCAGGAGGTTCATTTTTCATTTTTAAAGCATTATTTTTTTTAAATAATTCCTCTTAAATTACTAAATCACAGGTAGTTTCCTATGATTTATCTAACAGAAAAATATCTACAGAAAAATAATAAGGAAAAACATTTATTAACATCATTGCCAAATCCTGAGATGTTTTGAGAACAGACTTTTGTCTGTGTTTTTTGGTTTTTTTTTTAATGATTTTAAAAAATTGTTCAAAGATGGAGAGACTTAATGGGATTACTTTGAAAGCCTCATTTAGTTTTGAGTTGTCACAGTCAGTGTTTTCTTGCCAGCCAGTGCTCGGGTAGTGACCTTCCTGTTTTGATCTAATTTGATCTGCTGAAAATTGCTAAGCTGCAAGAGGCATCCCTGTTTCCTCCTTTCTGCCCTCCTGTTTCTTGGGTGCTTTTGACAGGGAGGGATCCCAGTATCCCAGGTTTCACTAGCAGACTGTAGGACTAGTCTGTCTCTTCTCCACTTCCCTGCAAATACTGAATTATTAATATGAAGTGAAACAGCTCTCACAGCATACACACTCATACTAGCACAGCCTGCTGACCTGAACACGAGCCTGACTTGGGAGAGCCAGATTTAAATCCCATGTGTGAGCCCAGGTCATAGCTGGGCTCGTTGGATTCCAAGTTTACCCTACAAATATTGAGCTTTATAAAATCTCTTAGGTTTTTCTTCTACTTTTACCTCTATCCTCATGACAAAAAATATATATATTTTCAGGAAAATTTTAACTTTAATTTTGATATTTTGTTGTTTCTAAAGAAAATTAATTTCCAATTTGCACTGTGGAGCTTTGTATGAGTCTAAAGGCTGTGGTAGCCCTGCAGATTTTTGTAGCCCTGTTATCTAAGAGGACATTGTGTTTAGAGGATCCCCCAGTCTTCATCTATTTTTTAAAATAAATTTACAGGAAGTGCCCATTACTCAAAAAGCATAGTTATCCTAATGAAGTCCATACAAAATGTGGTTAAGGAAATAAGCCCTTATGATGAAATAAAAAATATTAAAATGAAGATACAGTTTTTCAAGCTGTGAGGCTGTCATATGTGTTTGCAGCATTAGAGACAGTTTGATTTCCATTAAGAAGCTTTTAAAATGGATCTAGCAGTATTAGAGGTTTGAGAATGTAGAATATATGGGATTTGGTCATGAATTCTTCCTATACATGGGAAGAGTATTTGCAAGGTATTTGTTTATTAAAAAGAGGCTAATGGTGGGGGTTTTATCCTCGCAAAGAATAATGACCTCTGGCTCTGAAAGAGATGTTTTAGTTTGTGTAAGTATAAATTATTTTGAAAATGTTTGTTCTGGTATTTTATAGATACCAGAAAAAGTTGCCAGGTTTCTGAGAAATGTTAATATACTGTCAGCAGCTGCACACTTCCCTATGATTTCTTTCTTTGAAATGTATTTTAAATTTTTTTTAAAAAAGTTTTTTTCCATGAGCTTTCATACAGTGCTTCCATATTCCAGATGTGTTTTATAAAACACATCACATTGCAGCACAATGGGATATCTATTGCAGGCAAAATAGAGCAGAGCTTCTGTTTAAATTTCCATGTTTTTTTGTTCTTTGTCATCTGTTTGTTTCTTTGTTTTTGTCTGGAAGCCAAATCCTTAGGGAATAAATTTATAAAACCATACACTGGACTTAGCAAAAACTTAGGTTAAAAGCAAATCTCTCTATGGTGCACTCACTGTGTTTTCCTTTAATGCTTTGTTTCAGAAATATTGCAGTATTTTACAGTAGCAGTTCAAATACCTCATGTCTGTCTGCTGTTATTGCTTTCTCCATTTATTATATGCTGTAGTACTTTGGCATTATTTGCACAAATTTATTATACAGCATGTGCAAGTACGTGTGTTTGTTTTCCAGAAAAAGAGAGATTCAGGAAGCTGTGTGTTACAACTTCATAGCTGCCCACAAGGGATATCAGAAGGAGGATATCTAGGTGGTGGATTCAGTAATTAAACACAGGAATGTGTAATTATTGGAAAGCAGCAGAGACAGTTAATTTTAGTTACTTTCTGGAGTTAGTGGAGCTGCCTGTTTTTACAGAAAAACACTGTCCAAGAGCAATTGTGACATTTAAGGGAATGCTTTTCAGGAGTTATTAAATTAAAATGTCTATTGACTTTATTAATAGAGTCATATATTCTAATCTGAAATGTATGAATTATATTGAAAGAGAAAAAGTTGAAGTTATAATAAAGGCTGCCTTTTAATTTTAATTCAATGGCACATCATTAAAAGAAAAGTGAAAAAAAACAACTAAGAGCATTCACTTTACTCATCACAGATCTGTCAGTGACAGTGCAGTGTGGATTTTGGTCAATAGAAATGAATGAAAAGCTGCCCATCACTGGAAACAAAACAAAATGTATGTATGCATAGGCACTCCTGTTTAGTATAAATATTTACCAAGAGTTAAAGACTATTTACATTAACATATATTTATAAAACAGTGTGAAAAGGGGTAAAAAACAAATATATGCCATGGTACAATTTTAATTTTGTTTTATTATTCCTGTTCAATGTAGCTCAGCCATTAAAAGCCCTTATTTGCATATATTATGTCAGGATTCACAAAGAGTCCTCTGTTTTCTGTCGTGTCCTTGCAGCAGTCTGATTTCTCTTAGTGTACTGCCATCACTGGTCTGTGCAGGAGAGATCAGAGCCCTAATAATAGATTTTTGACAGGGAGCTCGCCTGCTACCTGCCCTACACAAATCCTCACTGTTCATGTTTGCTTCATGGCAACAAAGCAGACAGAAGGAAAATGCCAAGTGCTGAATTTGAGGTACAGCCCTGCCATAGCTTGACATTTCAGCAGAATAGCAGTTTATGAGATGCATAATTTTTCATCTGGGACTCAGCTGCCATTTTCATAGAGGCTTGCAGCTCATCGACTGACTGGAAGTAGGGCAAAGGTTTACAGCATAGATCAAGGTCTACATCCTTCCTATAGCTATTTAAAAATAAGTATTATTCTCTAGATAAGGTCAGAGAACAAAGCATATTTTTTCCATTTTTAATATTTTCTAGCCAGTTTCGTTCCCACAAAGAAAACGCTTTGCACTTTTAGCACAGGTGCCATTTGTAGTTGATTAAAAAATGATCGTAATTGATTTCATTCACCAAAAGATTAAATGAGTCCTGGAGAAAGAATGAAGGAGGAGTCTTTACACACAGCATTTGAACAAAGCTGTGTTTTCTCCTCCTCTTACTTTGAAAAAAAGCTCATTCTGAGCTTGAAATGAATGAAGAGTCTTTACTCCTAGAGTGTAATTGGTTTGTGGTTTATTATTGTTAGAGATTGGATTTAAATTTTCACATTCATGCACATGTTCTTGGGAAACAAATGCAGTGTAGGTACATGTAAGTGAGTGTTTAATTTAGAATTACACATCTCTGTGAGCTTCAGTAACAGTTCACCATGTCAGAGCCTCATATAGAACAATGGTACAGTACATTGGATTAATTAAAGAAGCCTTGCAGAGAACTGAATTCTCAGTATGTCAAGATTTCAATTTTATGTTAAATATTTTCTAAAGGCCAGACCCTTAAATCTCAGGGGCTGTACCAAGCAGTGAGCTGTGAATTTAACCATAGGCTAACTGCTAATGATAAGGAAAAGAGTCCAAGTTGAGGCAGCTGTAATACAGTCATTGGATTAGGCTATCAATCACTCGGTTCCCTGAGGAACAGGCAAAGACGACAAAACAGTGAAAAGGGAAATTAGGAAGGGAGGGCATGACTAGAATGAGATTCTTCACCAAATGTATCTGTTAGTTGGCTGAATCCCCCAAGCATCAGACAGGAATGTCCAGCATTGCTCTCAGACTAAAAGCCAAGTATTTGTTCCAAAGTCCTAGAAAACCATCAAATCATTATTAACTGTTGGTGTTCTGTGCAGGCTGCTAGAAATGCAATTGGCTACATTCTCTTGGTTTAGTAGCCTGTAATTAGGTTAATCTCTAAACTGCTGCTGTTGAACACTCTGGATTTACTGTTTATATCAGAGCTCATCTAGAATATGTACAGTTGAAATAATTCATTTCACAGTTGATTGGAATTTTTTATAAACAGATAACTGTTAAGCTATCGAGTCTAGCTCATGGCAACCAAAGGCATGTGTCAGAAAGCAATTCCTATAAAATCATACATTCTTCTCAGACTTAATATGAGAACAATAAGAGAAAATCATTATAGTATAGATTGTGACTGGTTGGAACGGTTGCTTGGCTGCTGACCTTTCTGTGGTGATCACTAAATTAGGGTTGGGCCAAACTCTCCTCTCTGTGTGCAGGTGATGCACATGTACATTCTGTCATTCCAGAAGAAGTGGGTGGGTGTGTGGTCATGGACTGGAGCACAAAGAAGATGGCTCCAGGTGGCAGTGCTCAAGTAGGTTTGTAGGACTACAAAGATTTGTTGCAGTGTTAGTATATGATGGATTAAAACCTATATACTTGTTATGGGAGTTTAGGAAGCTTCAGTGTAGAAGGCAGAGGAAAGACCTCACAGAGGAAAGAGGGACCCAATTCATATGATTTCATGTTGATGTTCCAAGCTCCGTGTTGCTGACGGTGCAGAAACCATAATCATCTTTCCTGCTGATTCCATACTTGAATCAACAGCAGGGCTTGCGGTAGAGGTGGTGCTTAAGAGTGATCAATGAGACAAGTGCCTTCTGTGGAAATTATAAACTGTACCTGTCACTCAGAGGAGAAGCTCTAATTATCATCTCCCCCCTCAAAAAAAAAAAAAAACCAAAACCAAATCAAGAATCTGGTAGAATTTGTAAACAATTCTGAGTAACAATTGTATCAGCAGAGGTTAAAACCCCTGAGTTTGACCTGCTGTGTCTGAAGCACGTTCATTTTTTTCAGTATTACTTTGCATATTGATTTGCTCTAGTCACCAAGTGGCATATATTGTCTGTCTACATCCCATCTTTATTCTGTGGAGGGCATATTCTCATGTGGACAATCAACACATTTTTGCATTTATGAAAAAAAACAGCATCATATTTACAGATCAAAATCAAAATAAGAGCTAAAAATAATTAGAAAAGGGGCTTCTTATTTAACATCTACTAGCCTGGAGCAGCCTTCTTATTTAACATTTACTGGCCTGTTTTTCCTTCTCTCTGTGGGACAGCTGTGCTTGCAGAATAGGCTGACTGACTACTGTCTACCCCCGTCACTGTGGGGACCCTACCACTGCTGCCAAAGCACCCCAACCTCTCTATTGTGTGTGAGCTCCTCCCTCTGGATCAGCAGCCTCAGCAGCTTATGCATCTCTGTGAGCATGTTGAGGCTCTCACCATTCCCACCCCTTACAAAGTGCTTGATTGACGTGTTTTAGAAATGGGTGAAGAGAAGGCTTCACAGTTGCATGGAGGTGTGCTTGCTGGGAGTAATCCTGTTCAAGGATATTTTGACAGTCAGATACAGGGGTTTAGGAAAAAAAAAAAAAGAAATTATCCTTGGAACAAGTTTAAATGCAAGGCATTTGTTTACACCAATCAGCATCAGAAGGATGCACTTGCCTCATTAGTGCTGATGTCCTGCTTCCATGTAGCTTTGAAAAGTTCTACCACTGGTTAGCTATGATTTATTATGAACTCACCAGGGAATACATCTTTATTCACCTAAGTCCTGCTAACATTATGTATTTTCTAGTATCCTACTTGAATAAGGAATAAATCCTAATGCCAATTTCACACGTAAAATACAGAAGACAAAATAGAGCAGATTTGTTTTACTGGGTAGATTCTGGATTTGTATTTCACTGGGCATCACTTCATCCATAGCCAATGATTACCAGAAGCATTTATAAATGTATTTGAACACCATCAGAACATTTTTTTTAACCTTTCAAAAGAATGCATCTAATATACAGTAGTCAGCTAGGGAATCTGCATTTTAATGTGCCTTTTCATGCAAGCACCTCATTGTATACAATGAGCTGTATAAATGTCCTGCTCACACACAGGATATACAAACAAAATCTTCTAGGGAACCTGCTGTAGAAATTCAGCTTTTCAATTTATGATCAATTTGCAGTTTCTGCATTGCTGGGTAATTGAAGTTGTCTTTCCTATTAACAAGTACCATATAACCATCTTCCCTAAGTTCCATTTAAATCCCAGAAGACACTCGTAGTCAGGGACAGAGCCACAGTTATTTGGGTTAAGTAACATCTGAGGGAGAACTGTTGAGCCCAGTGTCCCACTGTTCCAGAATGACAAATCCATTGCAGATACATAGAGAGGGTGTTTTTAATGGCATGAGGTCTGCCTGTAGAATGTGTGGTACCGAGGTAAGGCTGATGCTGTGCTGAAGAACTTTGTTACAGACAGCTCAAAATGAGAGGAAAGCTGTGTGTTTTTTGCAAGCAGGCGTGTCGGTGAAGACACAGCTGTGTTACAGTAGTGTCTGTCCATTCTCAAACGTTTCATGACCCCACTGAGCGACCTGTTGGTTTCCAAGAGTGTGTGGTGACTCCAGTCCAGATTTTCACTGGGCAGAGCTTATCTTGCTGCTGTCAGCTATTGCTCTGCTTATGCTGTTAAGGCCATGCCAGTTGCTCACCTTTGAGTACTCCAGAATTGGCAGTGTTTTCACCAATTTTTGGAAACATGCCCACTCAAGAGCTGCTTAGCTTTCAATAGTGAATACTCAGAAATCTTCCTATTCTAGGCACTGGTAAATTTTGTGCACTTGCAGAGAAGGTACTGCCAAACAATGCTCATAAGAATCTGTTCCTTTTTTATGTATAAAAGGAGAAGTTTCTTCAGAACCTACTCAAGGTGGGATTTGAAGAATTCAGACTTCCAAGGAAGATCTCGTGGCACCTTACTTTGTCAAGAAATACTAGGAAAAGTCTGTGTGGTACATTCTGATTTATTGGTGTAATGGAGAAGTTGTTTGCATCTTTGTTGTTTATAAAAACACTTTGGATGATCAGTTCTTGACAGGTGTTCAGAACGGAGGTAAACCCTGCCAGATGTAGAGAAGTCTTGCTCCATCTTGTTGTGGGGAGTTTTAGTGTGGAGATCCCTTCTATGTGGGGTTGGCACAAAGATTTCTTTCTGATGTGTTTATTTTTCTTTTCTTTCAGGCTTAATATTTTACAGCTCTGAGAACATCCCCAGCTTACTGTTGGGGTCAGATAGTGTAAAAAGGTCCTAAAAAAAATGTGACTCTTAGTCTCTTTTGCAAACTTGAGCTTTTCCAGGGCTGTCTCCACTGTCCTTTGCTATTTCTTTCTGTTTCTCATAAATGAGATACACTGAGCCAAAGGCTAGCACAGAAGGCAGGCAGCAGTGGTGCTCTCTCCTGCCTGTGCTGCCTGCACTGCCCTCCTGAGCCGTGCCACTGCCAGGTGTGTCTGTGTCCCAGAGTTCCCTGGGGCTGTCCCAGAGGGGCCAAGCTCGGAGAAGACAGCAGATGGAAGCAGAGGTGCTAACCAGCTACAGCTGAGGGTTATCCCCTAAGCATCAGGCACCTCACTAGAGACTCCTGGGCTTCCCCCTCATCCCTGTGAGGAGTCAGGCATTCTCACAGGTGGCTTCCTTTCTCGCTCCACTGATGCAGCAGAAATTTGAGGTTAGTATATTCCTTACATATTAGTATATGTACTGCTGTCAAATGCCTAAGGCAGTGTGCACCTACATTTTGTGGTGAATTTCTAGTGGTTAGTCAAGTAAATGATGCAGGGTTTACTGGTGCAGCTTAGATTTCTCTTTTTGAAAATGCAGGTGTATGCTGTTTTATCCCTGTCCATTTTCTAATCTGATGTTACAGGAGAAAGTGATATTTTTAAGCTTGGCATTCAAATATCTTCCAATCAGTTAATGTAAGCATCTGGTGGTTTTATGTATTTTAAAAGTCCTAATAACAACATTGCAATCCCTTAATGCTGTTTCTCACATTCTTATTACAGTAGGTATATGACACACATCTTCTGGTTTAAAAGGCTCAAAACAAATTTCAGCAATTTAATCTCAGTGTTAGAAAAAGGATCACAGTAGCTGCTATAGTATTTTGTATTTATGCTAGTTTTTGTAAAGATTCATGACATACTCTCTGGGAACTAAATATTGACAAGCATGCTCTGGCAAGCAAGATCAAGCTTGGTCAGTTAACACAGCTCAAGTCTCTGCATTGACACTGTGACCCAAGTCTGGAAACTATTATCCTACACCATTTATTTTGGCTTTATAGGTGATACTGTCCACTTGAATTAGGGATTTCTGCTGTATTTTTAATACTGTAACGGTGGATTCATATTTGATTTAAGACCCCACTACTTGCAAGGTTGGTTATACATCTGTGTTTGATGACATGTTCAGTAGTGTATTGTGTATAGAATCACAAATGACAGCATAAAACCTACATGATTTCAAACCTACAAGCCAGAAATAAACATTGAGCATAAAATAATTTTAAAATCACATTAATCTTTTAAACTGTAGAACAAACCATGTCCTAAAACTGTGGGTCTATGAAAGCTATTGATCAAAAGTGAAGTTTGGATGTGTATTCATTATGGGAGGTAATTTAAGAGATTAATTTTTTGTGTGTTCTTTAGGTAAAAAGAAAAATCCACTTTTTTACTAATTCTAAGAGCACCATGTTTGTAATGCTTTTAGTTTACTTTTTGAATTTCTGAGTAAAGAACTTAAGCCAATTTGGGCTTCTAGTAAACTTGGCATATGCATTAAATTGATTACCAGATGCATTGTGCAACATATGGCATTGTACAGCCTTTGCGTGCTTCATAGTATTTTCTTAAATTACCATCATTTGTTTTGATTCCAAAAATGCACTTGTCTCGGCTTTCTAGTGCTTTGGACTTAAATGCAGGCTTTCCAGTGCTGAACAGATGTGTTAGAGTTGCACACAGAACATTTATGCTTTTGTGAGTCTTCCTCTTTGAGTTTGCCTTACACAGTGTTGTGTCAGTGATAGCTCATGCAAATATCTTCATTTTGGTATGTACATTGATTGCCTAAAATAGCCTTCAGAATTCTAAGAATTGTACATAATCAAGAAAAACACAGAAGCAATACAGTTTTCCCAGAGATACTCTCCCCAAAGTGAATTGTCCATGTTTTCTTTTAGGTTAGAGAAAGACAGGAAGGATGGAGAAAATAATTCCTTTATGGGTGACAGCAACAGTCAACTACAATCCTTTATGCTTATGTGAACCCCTGTATTTCCATGCACTTGAGGCAGTGGTGTGAAGGGCATAACACTTCATCCATGAAAACACACAGAATAAGGTGTTTGGCATATTAGTATGTAGTTTACTTCTGAGAGGAGACAGCTTGAGTTGATTTACAAAGCATACTTCTGAAATGTTACCCTTTAAATTACAAAGAGTTTTAGAGAAAAGGGTAAGGGAACATTCTGGGACAAGGGATTTGTGACCAGGAGGACCAAATGCTGCCTCTTCTGCTCAGGTTGAATTGCTTTCTTTACACACATTTCCTCCATTTCCACGGGCCTCCCCATGTAGTCTTTTTATTCTGGAAGATAAAAATATACTTTTGTATAGCATTTGGACATCCTCTCCTAGAAAGCACTGTGTAAGTGCCAGATACTGCTGGTGTGTGTTTAACAGTAGCAGTGTGTGTTCTGATCAGTATTTTTAAATCAACAAACGCTTTGTGGGCCCCTGGCTTTCTGTTAATTGGCTTTTACTTTGATCACTGAAGACCAACAAATGCAGTTTAGGAGTTGTGTTGCTACCATTTTTCTTCAGTGGAAGCTGAGGGGATGAGTAAGTACATCAATTAAGTCCCTTACGCACCCTCTGAGCTACCCTCATTGGATAATTAAAGTGATCTGACAGAGCAATACACTAAATTCCCTTGCACGCCCTTCTGTTGCTCTGAATACATCAAACAAATGAATATTTAGGCCTATTAATGCTGTTATTTTTTATTAATGCAGAAAGCAGAATTATGATATGGGTGTATAATTTCTTCTTGAAATCAGGACTGAGTTGTGTGGCTGGTCGCAAGCAGGACTGATATAACCATGTTTTAATTACCAACCTTCAGTGATACATCCAGAGCTAGTAAAGGCCTCTCCAAATACGGTTTGGGCTTCCTTTATTCCACAAATAGTTTACACAGCATGGACAAGCAATTATTTTGCTTTCCATTACACCGCTGTCTCTTCAACTTTCAGTACATTCTCAGCTAAAGAAATTGAATGAAATCTCCTATAATTGTGAAGGTTATAAAAAAGAAGAAGAAGAAAACAAAATTTAAAATTGTCATTCATGCACATCTAAGGCCTCAACTAAATCCAAGGTATCACCTCTCTGTTGGAGGGAGAGTCTTTTTCATTCATGGAAAACTAAGTGGTGTTCTGTAGATGTCATTTTTTTAAAACATCACAGAATATGCTGAGTTGGAAGAGACCCTCAAGGATCCTTGAGTCCAGCTCATAGCTCTGCTCAGCACCATCCCCAAGAGTCACACCATATGGCCAAGGGTATTTTCCAAATGCTTCTTGAGCTCTGTCAGGCTGGTGCTGTGACCACTGCCCTGGAGAGCCTGTTCCACTGCCCATCCACTCTCTGGGGTATGAGTATTTTTTTAGTATCTGCCCTAAAAAAAAAAATAAATCAAGGTGTAAAGAACTAAATATTTGCAAACTTGTATACCTCATTATGAAAGTATAATTATAAGAATGTGTTCTTGTGTAATAAGCACTACATATCTGTCATACGGTGTTTTAATGTCTACAGTAGTTATTAGCTGAATATTTCCATTCTGTGAGCAGCTGCCATTCTTGAAACTGATTGATGTTTATGAATAAAGCACTTTTATTATGTGTTGCCAACCTCTGAGGACTAATCTTATAACCTGCAGTGCCTACAAAGGAGTGATGATACCTGCTCTTTCTGGAACTAATCACATCTGAAGAAAGTGAAAGGCTGAAAACATTGTGGGTTTTTTCTGGAAAACTTTAATTGCATTGTAGACTACTCTACTACAAAATGGTTGTAGTGTTTTATCTGACAAAAGTGATATGGCAGGGGGAAATAATTTTACAGGAAGAGACATGTTTGAATATAGGCAACTAACACTGTGAAGTGACTTGGCTCAAGGCAGTGAATTTATTTGTGAGCTGATGAAACTGTGGTCTCAGTTTTTCATTGTCTGGCTGCAAAACAGTCTTCTGATAGGGCATGCTGGTTGCAAAGCCTTCACTGACCTTTCATTAGTTTGTTTTGTGGGTTTGCTCTGTCCATTCTGACCAACAGATCTGCAATTTCAGAGAAGAAAAAGTACAAGAAAAAGAAAAGAGAATGCTCCTCCAAGTGTTTATCTTCTTAAAGCCACACAGTCTTGCTATGGCCTACAAAATCTTTAATCATGCTTTTAAAGTTTTTCAAAGGAGGAAAGCTGTAAGAAAACATTACAGGCAAGTTAGTGGTGAATATTGCTCAGAGAGAACTCAAAGTCTGTGGAGGTTGTGTGCATATTTTGTGCATTATTTACATTTCTTCATCCTCATCCTGCCTCTGTCCCTTAGAGACAGATGTATAAAGGCATAGTGCCCTCTGGCTCCAGTGGGAGCTACGAGAAAATGGGAACTTCTTGTGCTTTCCTCCCAAAATAAAGCAGAGAAAGAAACTGATGCCAGCCAACACTGGCCTATAATGGAACATCTGAGTTCAGCTTGTAGGAGCAAGTTCAGCTGCTGACACTAACCTAAAGGCTCAAAGCCCCCCGTGACTATATTTGTGCTTCAGAAACCACCTAAAGATGGAAGATTGCTGCTCCAAAGACCCCTCAGGTTCTGTATTAAAATTAATAAGGCAAGTCTTGAGGTAAAGAATCCTCCCGATAAACTGTTTTTTGTAGGTAGAGTGAAAACCCAGATGTTCTCTAACTCATAATTTGATGGCCAGATTATAGCTGGTCCTGCAACAATCACATCCCATCCAGCCCTTGGTATGAACAGCTCTAGGTTTTGCTCTAGATCACATAAATCTTTGTCTGCCCAGATGCTTTTGTGTCAGAGTCAGAAAGAGCAAAGTGAAATTCTCAAAAGCCCCCATGCTTTGCTTCTTTTCCCAACCCTATCGTGGTAGCAGTAGCCTGTTTCCCAAATATCCCAGAAGACTCTGGCATGGCACTTCTTTCCAAATGATGACACAGCCCACCAGCTTACAGGCACATGCAGATCCCCACAAACAGTCAAGGTAGGTAGTTTCCATTTATTGCTGGGAGGAAAAAAAGTGTCAAGTAACTTCCTACTCATCCTATGGCAAGCAGAGTAGGGACTGTGTGCTTCAGCTACCTTAGGTATAGCTATCAGTTCTCCTACTCTTGGTTGTGTGAGTCTTGAGAAATGGGAAGTGTTGAAATAAATGGCTATGATACACATAGTGTTGAAATAAACATTTATTTTAACACATTGTATGTGATGAGCCATTTATTTTAACACTTTTCACTTGAAGTGTTGAAATAACAGGTTTTATCAGGGGACGTGTCATCCACTGTTTTATGTATATGTGAATATGGAAATACGTCTACTGAGTGTGCATGTATATATATACTCACACAGATTATATGGATATGTAATAATAACATGGTAGATGTGTATGTAGACACTAGTGCACAGGCAAATACAGTGCTTTCTACTCAAATTAAGTCTTTTGTTTCACAAAAATTTGTATTTGTGACGTATTTTTACTATATCTATGTATCTATAAATAGATCTAAATATATTGGTACATAAAATTGTTTATTACTACATAACAGCAATGTTGAGACATCTGTCTCATCTCTATTTGGATGAGATTGATAAAATAGAGGGATAGACAATCAAATAGATAAACCTCAAAATAGGACGATGATTAACTTGAGTTATGTACAGCAAGAAAGAAATACTTTATCTGAGTTTTCTGGTTACGTAGGCCTGGTTTCTTTGGTTTGCTGTAGTTCTGAAGTTCTGCATCCCTTTCTGTGATGGACTTCTTAGGCAAGTGGCTATCAAACAGCACAAGGTATGAGTCAGGTTTTGTAAATGGCCTGAAAAGTTGTTGTACTTCATTTTTCAGTAATTTTGGCTTTTTAAATACAGTGTAGGAACCTCAATTCCCTGCTCAGCAGGCAGTCACATCTCCTCCAGTGTGTCCTTACTTGTACTAAATTGCCTTTTTGCAGTTAGAGTTATGTATGTGCTAAAGCACTGGCACAGACATGTGGGCATACACACACCTCCTGGTTCCAGGGTCGTGTTGACCGTGGTGGTTGTTATGGAGGTTAAAACCAGCTCAAACAAAGGTAGCACTGCCGAGGCTGACAGAGGCAAGGCTGCCTTTGAACAAATCTGTAAACAGCCAGAACCATTTCTACCACACTTCAGGTTAAATGTCAGTCTCTGCATTGGAATAAAAGGGCAGCAAGACCTACCCCATGATAAAGTGAACTACTCACATCTTTTGAGGAGAAGAATTCAGCAGGAGCTCATTTGTCCCTTTGAGATGGCTACAGTGATCTTGTCTGGTAACTGGGCAATAATTTCTAAATGGGCTGTTCACTGGCTCCTGTGCTGGTCCTGTTCATGTGTCCTTTTCCTTGTATTGTGTCAGGAGCTTACCCTGGCTGTTAGCACTGCTTTTTTACCTTTTCATTGCTGTTGTATCGTTATTTGTTTTATTGATTTGCACTGGCACTCTCTGGGTTTGTCCTGGCCAGGGAAGGGTTGCAGTGAGAAGGTGCCAGAGCTGCTGCAGCAGCACCAGCCCACCACACTGGAGCAACTGACTCGGGCTCCAGGTCCTGCTGGGCAGCAAGAGCCAGGCAAAGAGAGGGCTTCCTGAGCCAGCCAAAGAACATGGAAAGCATTCTGCCAGACAATTTCCAGCTCCAAGTCAAACCGAAGTAAAAACCATGAGTGGAATTAAATAATGAACGTGTGATGAATTGCAACAGAAAATGCTTTGCTAGATTTCATGCTGACGACCAGAAGTATTGACTTTTTGTGAATCTGTAGTTTTCAGTGAGAGAATGGCTTTGTTAGGAAATGTTTAACCACTTCTTGCAGCATTCACAAAACAATTTGTATCTGTCCTCTTGGTTTTTCCTACTGAAGTTTGATATGAGTGAAAATTCCCCCAAGTCTCCATGGATAAATAATATTTACAGATAAGAAAAATTTAATTTTCCCCTCTCTCTTTCTCTGATTCTAGCCTTTTTTTTAATTGAGAGAATTCTCTGATGAGTACTAAACATTTATTGAATGAGAACTCTGGTGATTTTATGAATTTTAGCTGAAAGAGCATAAATAATCATATGTATTAATTTAAAAATGGTAAAATTAAATCCTAAAAGGACACTGATTTTTCTCTGTGATTATGGAAGTTCAAGGGTTTTTTTTCTGTTTGAGTACATTTTTTTTAAAGGAAATGTGAAGGAAAATTATTGTCTCTTTTTTTTCCATTCAGAGGTTGGGTTCAATTCTGTATGTATCAGAAACAGAATCACATCTGATGTAAGCTTTGAAATTAAGAGGAAGGGTCAGCAGTTATCAGAAGAACTATTGACACACTATCAGTGTGTCCAGATAGTCATGATATGCTGACAAAAATCCTGTCAGTTGATATGGTGTCAAGAGCCTGCTATAGCAGAGTTAGATAGAAGTTCTTTCAAATCTGCAGAATCATTAGCTTTATTCTAAAGTCTCGCGACAAAGTCCTGACTTCTCTGTCGTCAGCAGAACCTTTGCCATTGATTTGGTAGAGTTGGTGCATTGCCCATTACAGCTTTTGAACAACATGAGACACTGAGTAGCCATTACTCTGATGGTGTAGGCTGACTGATGTAGAGATAGGACCATTCCCTTGAATTCTCCATTGGTACATGAATAACTAAAATTTTCAGTTGGAAATAGCCAGGGCCTGAGTAAATAGTGCATTATTGTTAGTGATTTTGGCAAATGGCTATTAATGAGTAATAATGGACTGAAGGGCTGACCAGGCAGGGAAACAGAAAGGGAGCAGTGAGAAGAGTCATCTCTGGATCTTCAGAAGTGCTGGGCTGTGCAATATTTAAGCTGTGGCAAGGTCCATCCTGCTCCTGCTTTCTGGGAACTTCCTGTATTTTTTAGTCGCTAAATATTGTGTGTCCCATTTGCAGTTCTCATAACAACTGCGGATAGTCTTTCTCTCTAAACATGTCTGTTCACTGGGTTTTCTTCTGCATATAAATGCATTCTCTGGTCATTTTGAAGGATGTGTCTGCTACACTGTTTCATTAAACTGCCGCGTTATCAGGTAATTGTTTAAACATAATGCCATAGCACTATCAAAAGGAAAGGTGAACTAATGGCATTTGCAAATGTCAGGGATTATCTTAACACTTTTATTATAGTTTATAAAAAGTAGGTTCAGGGCATTCCATGGCAATTATTTCCACAGAAATTGGTTATTTAAATAAATTGCTAATTATCTGGATATGACAGTATTGAAAACCCTGCTAATGAGTTATTTGATAAGTGTAGCTTATGGTGGCCACCTACAGGTGGCAGAAAGAAAGAACGAGCAGAGTAATTGCAGTTGGAAGGAATGTGATGCAAATGGTTTGTGTGTAACCAGCAAGTTTCCCTGGACTGTTTGCAAATGCAGATTATGTAAAGTACTTTGATTGCCAGTATTAGGCAGCATATACACTATGCAGAAAATGTCTTAACAAAGAATTATGTTTTCTGGGTTTTTTTTCCTGATCTCCAAACTTTCTTACCTGCTTACTTCCCAAAGCATTGGATTGATATCTACGATGCCTGAACTTTTCCAGACCATTTTCCTTGTATATTGCTTTTCATCCACATTTGTTATTTGTTTTCATTGAGTTCTATTTTCATTAGCATAATTAATTTTAACAGTCTGGGACATAACCATGTCAGTTTTCTTCCAAGAAGATATCTACAGAGGGAGGAAAGGTGATGTTGCTTAGATTTGGGGGCTTACATTTTTTCGAAGCACAGACTTTAGCAGTGACTTACTAGTAAAAATTATGTATCAGCTGCTTCTTTGTAATATTCAGGCTCAGTGGTTTAAATCTCAAATTTATAATATAATATAATTCAAGTTAAAAAATAATTGCACTTGAAAATGCACAGAGTGGGGAGAATTGACCCAAATTCATTTTTATTCCATCTAGTATCCATAGAAACAAATATTTGGTTTGGGTTGATATACTATCCAAAGTGTTTGCTTTCCTTTAAAATATTTTTCTCTTGTTCTTAGAGAGTTTGATAAAGACCGCTGAGACTGTTTCAAGATTCAGTCTCAGTAGTACCAGTCTGAGTTTACTCTGTTGGCTGTCAAATTGGTCCAATATAATGCAAGTGAGAGTGTACCCCAGTATTCAAGATGTCTGAGATTATTTTTCTCCCGTTGGTGGATCACTGGGATCAGGAGATCTGAATTGTTTCTGCAAGGAATTCCCAAAGGTACTGGGTTGCTTGAAACTTAACACCAGGCTGCTTGAAGAAAATTTGGTTCTCAAGCCTCAATCTAGTGAATATGTTTGGTGTTTGACAGGATCAAGTCCTCTCAGGACTCCTAGTACTTATGAAGTCATAATAAAACATGTGTCTTCTGGCATTGGCAAAGGGTGTTTTACTTCCTAAGGAAAAACAAACAAATAAGCAGGTATATTATCTTTCATCAGTTTGTCATCAGCCTGCTATCCTCAGTGGACAATAGCAAATCTGCCTACCTGTGCTGATGAGGGAGAGAGATTTGCTTGATATATGTTCTGCTTCTCCCTCATGTTGTGTTTTCACTATTGGATTTCCTTCACTGATAGTCTGAAAAGACTCACTTTTAATAAATAAAATAATAGAGAAAGCCAAAGCTCTTTGTTTTAAGGTAAGAAAAAGGTCAGGGACTTCCTTAAAATTATTTCATTGTTTATGTCTTTCCATAATAGCAAATATTTGTTCCATAATTATTGAGACCTGAAAGAGTAGCTTTCAACATAGAGTAGCATGTCATCTCCATTAGGTATTTTTCTGTCTTTCATTTTTATATCTCACTCGCCTGCCTGAGGTCTTGATAAATGGACTTTGTTTATTAAATCTCATTATTTTACAGCAAGGTAAATGATAGCCACATCTAGCATCTGGTAGCAGCTGTAGCACTTCTATCAGGAGAGTACCATATCAGCAGTTTCCTCAGCTACGGGTGCTTAACTAGTGGAATTACAGATCCCAACGTGTCAAAGTATGTGGTAGATGCTTATCTTTTAGTATGTGAGCTGTCTTTCAAATGCATGCTGGATTTGGATCTCAGCTTCTTAAATACCATTGGATTTATCAGAAAATGTTCTGCAAATTCCCACTACTACTTACAGATCTTTTAAAAGTTGGCATTAAATCTCCTTTATTTCAACCTTTTTAAAAACTCCTTCTCCACAAATCTTTATAATGGAATTTATTAGCTTCCTATGTACTTGTACGAAAATGCAGGAAAATAGAGATTGTTAGTCAAACTGAGTGTTCATTTCCTTTTTTTTTTTTTTGCCTTCTTTTTTAATAGCTTGGCATGACTATTGTTTCTATTGTTTGCATTGTTTTTTTTCTTTAATCTGGTAGGTTGTTTCGCCATTTCATTAGGCAGTAGGATCTCTATCACAAGCAAATCACATTGTATTCCAGCCCAGCAGCCTTTGTTACAGAGGGGGAAGCTTCTGAACTGTTGATGAAAAAATGTAAGGGAGAATGGCTTCAGCTTATGTTGTGCTTGTTCCATATGAGTAGACTAATTAAAAAAATGCTGAGATAAATGGTGAGACCTTAGTGATCCCTCTGATTGTCATTACATCCATTTATTTACTCTCATCAGAAGCACTTCTGAAATGTTTTTAAATTCATTTGGGTGAATTATAAATGAATGGAATACTTTTGCAATCATACCAATTTATCACTAATTTACTAATCACCAAAGTAAGTAATAACTCATATTATGAATATCAAATTCAGCTAGTACTAAGAAGTACCTATGTTCCATAATAAATTCTAAGTCTCATTGCTAATTCTGTTAGACTTCATTGAATTACATGCTTGATTTCTTTGAGCTGGATGAAAGCCTTTCTGATTACCTATTGTGCTGAAACCTTAAAGAAACTGTCATTTGGTCCTTTCCTGAACTGACCACTATACAGAAACAGTCATTTAAGTGAGAAGGGGGCTAATTATATTCTGGAAATATTTTCTTGTAGAACTCTTTGCTACAAAATATCTTTAAGGCCAAGGGTCTACGAGCCTTTAAAACCCATTGAAAGCAAACTCTTAGAAGTATATAAACCTTCATGCCTCAAAGCATATTGGGAAGAAATTTCCCCGTAGCCATGTGATTTCAGAGTTACCAGTGTCTGTATTCATTCACCTTTCTAAAAAACAGCTACCTCATCACACTCAGATTCTGGAGCTGTGTTAGCCTGAAAGCAATGTAGCAAGTCTGATGGTTACTTCTAGCTTCCATTTCAAAAACTGAATATTTGAAGAATTTCCTGAACTACTGTTTTTTATGAGATTGCTTTCAGTGGTTTTGGCTGTGTAGTGTGTGTTTTGGTCTGTACACTTTCCAAAAGACTTTATTTGTAAATCTGTCAGAGCAAGCAGCATGGTTTCCATTTTTTCTTTCCTCAAGCATATCTCTAAGACTGGACCATTAATTATGTCATAATATTTGCTCTTTGGACACTTAGCAGTCATATTCTTTTAAAGAATTGTTCCATTCCTTTCAAACACATTACAATCCATCTAGCCCAAACAATGGGAAATAATCCCTAGTGTCCTAGGGAAAGTTTCTGCTCAGCTCCAGATCATTTCTCTGATCTGTTCTGTTGGGATCTTAGATTCTTTAAAGCAGTTTTGGTGAGATTTCACATTTTTATCTGTCAGACTCTAGTTTTCCTGAAAACATATGAATAGTGCATGTTGGGTTAGGCTGTCCCTTTCATGTGCATGAAGTTTAGTTGCTGTTACCTCATGTAGTACTGATGAGGGAAGAAAACTGCCTGACAGCTGCAGCCATACAGGTCCTGTGGGAGTGATGTGTCCTCTCTTACACTATTGTTGCCCTGCTATGGCATCAAGTTATCCTAAAGCTTCTCTAAATTAAGTAGAAATTTTAATAATGTGCGAGTTATCTACAGAAACCCCAACTAGCCTAAAAAATAATTGGAAGTGTCATCTATCTATGCTGTCCATCATTTAATGAACAGCATCTGTAGGAATATTTTTAATACTTGCATACCATCAGTAGAATGTAGTCAAAACAGATGCATTGCAGACACAGTGTATTAAGAGTTTAATCATAATCCTCTAAATATAGCAGGGAGTTGTCTGACTCAACCTCTGTGTACCATTTGAAATATGAGCTCCAGTTTTGGCGATACTGCCATAAATTAATATACTTCATTCTTTTGAGAATTTGACTATCATATTAATTGTTAGAGGGGGCTTACTTAAAGAATTTTCTTAATCTACAGACATGCAGAAGGGGAAACAAAATACTAAATGTCAAGTGCAGTGAAATGGCACTTTTCAACAATTTTTAGTTGAACATAAATAATTGAGATGTTTGCTCTTAGTTGGACAGTATTTAGGTTCAAAAAATTAACCTGATTCTTTATGTAGAAACATAAATCTCTTTATCTACAGTGTACTGTATGGTAAGGTATTGCTTTCTGTTCCAGACATTGCTAGTCTTTGTTTTGAGCAACAGCCAAAATGGTCAAGCTAACTTTGCATTGTTTATCCAAATGTTTTTGCCATTTTCTGTATTCCAGCCGGATGCATAAATTGCTGTACAAGTGTTGATACCGCTTGCAACCCGCTTGGTGTCAGTTTATAAATTAATATATCCTCTGCACCTCAGAGTTAGATGTTAGTTGCTGATGTTGCTGTACCATGAGGGATGTGCAAGTTCCATCAGGGCAGGCTGGGGTGTTGCTGACCCTGTGTCTGGCTTTCTGCAGGAAATGCTATCCGGCCCATCGCCCTCCGCGCGGTGTCCGCCATCGCCCGCGCTCTCCCGGGATTTCCCATCTTGGCAACTGGAGGCATCGATTCTGCTGAGACTGGGCTTCAGTTTCTGCACAGTGGGGCTTCTGTCTTACAGGTACCGCTTCTTTCTTTAAAATGGTAATGTTCAAGTAACTGTGATAAGATCATCATGTGTCTTCCTTCCAAACATTTAGATAGTGTGGAGTTTCTACCACTGAAAATAATTTGCATGTTTTTCACTTCATGCTGCTTGCTAAGAGACATTCATTTCACATGGAAGTGGAGGAGGAGTTGCCAGAAGAAAACTTTGGGTGTTCCAATACCAATCTGGGAAAAGGCTAACCATAAGTTTGTTAGTACTTATTTCACCTCTGGTTTAAGTGATTTAAAATTTAAACATCTCTCTCCCTTGTCTTACAAACAGAGTTGACACAGAGTTTAGCTTGACCTGTCTGTTCTTCCTGTATTCTCAGTTTTCTTTTCTGCAAAGAGCCTTCTCAAGGTGAGAGGGCTTCCAAAGAGCACTACGCTGGTCTCGCAGGGAGCCAGTTTAAAATAACTTTTGTTTATGCAATCATCTGTGTCCCTTAGGGATGTTCATTGGAACAGGAGGTTCATGCACCCACTGCATGAAGTGCTGTCCTTGCCCTGGAGTGAGGTGTCAGCTGCATTCATCAGTCAGGCTGTTTGCATTGCCTGAGGGTTGGTTTGAGCTGCTGGCCACACTGGCATGGTTGGTTAGTCCCTGTCATGGAAGGAAGCCTTGGTGGCCTCATATTACAGGCACCAGGAAATTGGCTGAAAAATCAGCCCCTTGCCTCTCTGCCAGGCATGTCAGGGCACCATTGCAGCATACATGTTAGACTGGCTGAGGAGCAGGTGGTCTTTATGTGACATTGTTCCATTGTATACTGTTACATTCTGGTAGATGTTCATCCCCTTTATCTGTGGGTCCCACCATAGACAACAGCAGCTGTGGATCCTGTGAATATCGGCTTTGTGTCACTCCATGGGATGACTAGAGTGGTTTCATTCCCACAATTCACTTTGACATTGAAATTAGATTCAGTGTGACCATCCTTTTTACACAGCTACAGTGACTGCTGTGATTAGTCATTTGTTTGCTGTTTCACAAAAAAAAAAAAAAAAAGCCAGCTCAATATTTTGGTTTGGTTGGTTTTTTTAGTGCACATCAAAGTTAGCATGTCTGGGAGCTGAAGCAGAAGGCTGTTCCTTTTTTATAGACTTGATATGTTCCTTGGATTTATTAATACCATTTCCTTTTTTTTCAGTTGTATTTAAGTGATGCAAAATTTTCTTTTTCATGGGCAGATAAGAGATTGGCCTTTTGTCTGAGAGCTTCTTCCATATAAATATTAAGTAATGGTGCAAATTGCAGAGCAGCATTTGTCTACAAAAAACCCCTAGGATTGGCAAGGGTTGTTTTTAGTGCTCTAGATGCATTTCATTTGTTATTGCTAATAGAGCTGCACTTTCAATGGCTCTGTCTGCAGCAATGTTACATGATCTGAACTACACAGAATGAAATGATTTTCTGTTCTATGGCTGCTGTATCTGTTTCTGGATGACTAAAAATCAAGGAGTTTAATGTCCCTTTTGCACTTCCATTTTATATAGATTGTGTAGCTGTTTTGGTTCTTTTTCTTTTCTTTTCCTGTTGGTTTGTCCCAGTGGTAATGGGAAATTCTGAAATATAATTTCATGCAGACATCCCAGTCAGTGCTCGACAGAAAGACTATTTGATTTACAAGACATTA